>NC_045426.1:143115097-143759026 GCF_902635505.1 Sarcophilus harrisii | reverse complement strand
CAATCATATCTGATACAAGAGTCTAAACATGGATTTGAACTTATGAACTTGAATCTTTCTTATTCCAAGCTCAGAGATTTATCCACTGTGCCATCTAGTTGCCCCCACAATGCTATCTATTGCCACATCATTTCAATTTTACAATGTCTCTCTATTCACAAGGCCAGCAATCTAGTCAGGGTCTTCATAGTCCTTCACCTGGGCTACAGCAATGGCCTTCTAAATAGTCTCCTTTCTTCAAATTTCTCCCCATTCCAATCTATCTTCTATTCAATAGCCAAAACGATTTCCTTAAAACACACCTGCCCATTTTAGCCCACCACTCACAGCATCTCTTTATTACAATTCCAGAATCAGATATCAAGTCCCTTGTTTGACATTTAAAGTTCTTTATAACCTGACCCTTTCCCAACATCTGAGTTTTCTTATACTTTACTCTTCTCTATATATTTTGCTTTCTGTTTATATTGGCTAACTTGCTGTTTCTACCATTGGACAATCCATCCCTCATCTCGATGCTTTTGGATTGTCTGATTCTTCCTCCTTCCTTCCATCTTTTAGTTTCCCTGACATGCTAAAAATTTAGTTATAATCCCACCTTATGCATGAGACTCTTCCAACCCCATCTTTACCCATTTCTCTACATTGTAATTTTATTTATGTTATTTTTGTATTTTATGTATATTAAATATGCATATTATATGTATCTCTCCAATTTGAATGTAAATTCCTTGGGGGCAGGGACCAGTTTGTTCTTTCTTTGTATCCACAATGCTTAGCACAGTATCTTACACATAGTCATAATAAGTGTCTAATAAATATTTACCAACTAACAAAACAGTGAAATGAAATCCATGAAATGGCTCAAAGATGACATTAACATCATGTAACAAGAAATATGATTTGTTTGTTAGGAATCATGAAGAGTAAATCATTCACACTGAGGGGAAAATGCACACAAATATACAGAAACAAGCATCATATTTGATGGGTTTTTTTTTCTAAAGCTTAGTACGATTGGATCAAGATGTTTTCCTAAAGGAAATTTTGATTATATGTGTGGAAATCATGACAATGTGAATGACTATGCTCTGTGTTTATTAAAAAGGAATCTCATTATAGATGGAGCACAGCATAGCACAAATTCTTGAGGGGTTGTACAAATGTAATTTTTTCATGTTCAATTAAGTAAAACAGAAATGATGTATTACAATAAAAGACCATAATTATTTAACTGTGCATATTTTTCTATCATAGCATCCTTTTGTAAATCTGTGTTTACATATGTATTGCAAAGATTCAAATTCAAATTTGAATTTTGAATCAGATTTTTCTTTGCAAAGTAAAAAAGGAAGAGTTAAAATTACATGTCTGATTCTTCTGCATATAAAACTGGTTTCTAAATATACTTCAGCAATTGGAAGGTCAGAGGTTTAAAGAGGCCTTATAGGCCGTCTTGTCCAATTCCCTCATTTTACAAGGAAAAAAAAATCTGAATCCTTCAGTAGATCTTGGGACTTACTCAAGATCACACAAATAGTAAGTATCAGGAAGATCTGAATTGTTCTTTCCATGATACCAAGCTCTCTCCAGCCATCTGTCATTTGTGCCCAAAATTGCCTCATTCCTTTAGGCTTAATGTTTCCTCCATTCATTTCCTTCTGATACAAACTGGAAGTAATCTCAGCAGCCATTTAGTAATCCTCCTAATTAAAAAAAAATTTTAATAATTTTTCCAATTAATAAGCATTGGTTTTCATTTCCTACTACTCCCTCACTATTCACCAACAAGAAAAATAAAACCTTCATAGCAAATATGCATGATGAAGAGAAGCCAATTCCCACATTGGCCACATCCAGGATTGTATATCTCATTCTGCATTTTAAATCCCTCACTTTTCTGGTAGGAGGTAAATAACAGACTTTATTTTGAGATCTCTAGAAATATGATTTGTCATTGCCTGGATCAAAGTTCTAATGCCTCTCAGAGTTATTTTTATTTATAATGCTGTTGTAATTATATAAACTTATCTACTGGTTCTACTCATTTTCTTGTATTATTTCATAGACATCTTACAAGTTTCCTCTGAAATTGTCTGGTTCTCATTTCTAAGGCATAATAACATCTCACTATATTCCTTTACTATCATTTGTTTATTCATACTCCAATAGTATCCCTCAGATTCTTGTTTTTGTTTGTTTTTTGTTCCTGTGATAAGAACTGTTGTATATATTTTTATACATAGTCTGATTCTAGAACAAATATTCTTTTCACTGAACTGCCTTCATCCACATTCCACTTTGCTTTTTCAAGCACAAACAGTTCCCTCTGCTTTCAGATTATAGACTATTGCAGCTGGAAGGAAGATTAGAGATCACTGAATTTAAAAAGTCCATTTTACAGAAAAAGAAACTGAATGTCAAAGAGGTCCTTCTGAAGGCCATTCAGAAAGATAAGGTATTAGAATTCTATTCCTTATTCCTAGGCCAGATTTGTGTCATTCCACCTTGAGACTATCTTTTATCGTATCCCTTCTCCTACACCTTAACTACTCTCAGGTTTTTCTTTCTTCTTCCCAAGATAGATGCAGTTTGTTCTCCAGCACTGTAAGGATCCTTGTTTTTCACCAACTTTACACCAAATTACAGATGTCTCTGACTTTAGCTTCTCTTGGGTGTTCTTCTGGCTCTGAGAATCAAGGAATTATCTTGGGGCCTCTCTCAGTCTTGGAGCAAAGGAGAAGCAAGAATCTCTCTTCTGAGAAGCTGCAGGAAGAGAACGGAGGATGGAGAAATGAGTTTGGACCACACTTCTCTCCCCTTGTTTAGAGGGGGAAGCCCCTCCCAAGAATTGCAGAGACAGCAATCTGACCCTTTCTTTCCAACTCACAGTAAATGGAGTCTGCATTTATTCTGAAAAGAGTTCCCATCTTTGTGGCTGATGTTGCCATGGCCAATTGCAAACCCAAAGACTCAGATTCAGAAACTCCCTCCCAGAGTATTGTATTGTAATTGAAAGCAGAGCTGGGTTGCACAGCCCTTCCAAGGGTCTGATAGGGAAAATTGAGGGAAACTAGGACAGAGAGGGGAAAAAAGTGATCAGAGCCAGAATAGACAATGTTTTAGTACTTATAAAAAAAGAAAGGGGATGGAGGTTGCTACATGGATAATTTCTACTCAGCTTAATAAAATGGAAGGAAGGGCTCCAGTTCTGGATCCAAAGACACTGCACTCAGGGCAAGAAGGATTGGTTGAAAATGGTCTTCTGACTTGTGTTACCAATATTATCTGTTAGCATCCCCCCTTCCCTAGAATATTACAATGAATAGAACACAAGACTGAAACCTGAGTTCAAACAATCCCTCAGATACTTACTAGTGGTGTGACCCTAGGTAAGTCACTTAATCTCTCTCAGACTCAGTTTCTTTATCTGTAAAATGGGCATAATAATAATAATACCCACTTCATAATAGAACTCAAGTGAGATAACAAATAGGATGTTTCCAAATCTTAAAGCACTATATAAATACTAGCTACCATTATCATCATCATCATCATCATTATCATTATCTGTTAAATGGAGAAACCTGCCATTATATGCTACAAAGGCCTCTGGGAAAGATTTCTTAAGACATCATTATTGCCTGAGCTCTTACAAGGAAAGTCATCCATATACATTAAACATATTTTCAGCAAATGAGAAAATAAAGCTTATTTCTATGGGAATACTCAAAGGATCCAGTAGAGAATGCTTCCACAGATACAGGAGCAACTTGAATGTGACTTAGTATATAAGTTGTGGGGCAATGGTTAAGTGATAAATGTTAAACAATCAACTCTCTGGGAAAAAATGGGCACAGGACATACTTTTGAGTTTAAGCTGCATTATTAATATTTTCTCCATGACTTTAAGTCTAGACAATCCACAAAATAATATATCAAACCCTGGTTATTGTATTGACTAATTTCTAAGGTGCAAATGCTCACATTGAAAATTTAATAATCAGATCTCATGCGCTGATTAGAGATAACTCTAGCATACCCCTGGTCCCAAGGAACTTCCTGAGGTACCTAGAGATTAAGTGACTTTTAGCATTGGAAGGGGCATTAGAAGCCATCATAGATAATAAGATTGACACTCAGAGGGATGAAGTGACTTACCCAGAAACACTTGCAAGAACACGTCAGAAGGAGGTTTGGAACCCAGCACTTTCTGAGTCTGAGCCCAGCAATCTATCACACCATGGTAAACCACTGTGATTTACTTGCATGAGAACAATATTTCTGTCTAGCAAGAGGTCTCTGAATGGTGACACAGTGATGACTGACCTGTCCATCCTAATTTCTGCCTCCTACAGCCCACTAGACTCTTTTGCCTTAGGAAGTCTCATTTACTTAGTTTAAAAAAAAAAAACTAAACTAAACTAAAACCAATAGCAGCCTATGATTCAGACCATGAGGCAGAATTCCAGATGTCGGATCTGTGTTCCAAAGTGTTGATCACTGGTAAAACCAAACCTGGAATGTGTCCAAGGCTGAAAGATTTACTTCTCAGTTTTTGTTGGGAGGAAGAGTTGGATTTTTTCCAGGACTGAAAATGCATTATTTCAGTTCCTGGAAGAAACTACAGATCAGCTGCGGTTTGGGAGCTCACCTCAAAAGACTGAGACCTCTCCCTCTGAATAATAATTGGAATTGCCATAGGTCCTGGGTTTACAGCTGGCTTTACCTAAATTATTCCATTTGATCCTCACAACTGCTACAGGCATTATTATCTCCATTTTATAGATGAGAAAACTGAGCCCAAGAGAGGTTATATGATTTGGCTACATATTCTACTTACAATTAGCTAGTCTGTCTCTGAGGAAAGATTTATACCAAAGTCTTCTTGACCCTAAGTACCGCTCCCTCTTCATTATCCTATTACTCACACTATCCTCTGAAAAGGGATCTTGGATCCTCAGTGAGAAGGCATTGTCCCGCCCATTCATGTACTCATTGATTCATCCATCCCTCTGCCGGTCACTAAGGAAAGTCACAGAACCTTGCTTGGTTGTAGTGGTTTCTTGTCTAGGATTATCCAAAGGAGTTTTTTTACACTATAGGCAGCACAGTTTATAGAGTGCTGGTCCTGGAGTCAGGAAAACTCATCTTTCTAAGTTCAAACCTAGCCTTAGACACTTACAGACTGTGTGACCTGGGCAAGTCACTTAATTCTGTTTGTCTCAGTTTCCTCTTCTGTACAATGAGCTGGAGAAGGAAATGACAAATACTCCTGTATCTTAGCCAAGAGAACCCTAAAGGAGAGATCACAAAGAGTTGGACAAACTACAACAGTTAAACAACATCTGTTGTTAAATTCATGAACTCTACTTTGAACCTGGAGTCCAGCCTGTCACTGAATAAACAGTAGGTTGAGCCATAAGCCCCCTCAGGACTTAATTCTCTTTTCACTACCTTTAGGAACCTTTCCTCAGAACACAAATCCCCAAAGTCTCAGGTTTCTTATTGTTATTGTCTTCATTCTCAAAGAGGACCAATGACATCACTGTAGAATAAATTCATTAAAAGCAGGAACTATGGTTTATACTTCTAAGTGGGCTGGACTGGGCCAGGATCAGTATTTGAATGGTACTTCAGGCACACTCACTGTGTAATTTGAGTAAGACACTTAGAACATACTTTCCTCATATGTAAATGGGGATAATAATAACAGCACCTACCTCACTAGGACTGTTATGAGAATCAAATGAAATTACACTTGAAAATTTGATTTTTAAACCTTAAAGCAACATATAAATGCTAGCTATTATTATTGCTAATAGGGCTGGTTGTATTCCCCCAGCATGTAATACAGTGCCTAAGACAGAGGGAATGTTCCACGCACGCTTTTGCCTGATTATGGGGCTGTTTTCTTAAGGCCTTTAGCTAGGAGACCCAGGACTTCCTGGCAGGGAGCTCCATGCTGTGCAGAGGGATTTGTCCTAGTCCAGGAAGGTGGAGAACTCCAGCCACAATTTGAAGATCACATCCTGAAAGTGGTGCAGGAGAACCTCCAAGACAAATACTTCTTCCCTCTCTGCTTTCCCCACCTCTCTATTCCCACCCCTTCGAGCTGGTTTAATAGCATGAACAAACATTATTTCTGGCTTACTTAGCAGGTGCTGTGATGAATTGATTTTTTATAATGCTAGGCCCTTCAATCCCAGGTTTGATTCAGTTAGTATTAATTAAGCACCTACTATGTGACACAACACAATGTAACAGAGAGTCAATCTTATAGTCAAAATGATCATTAATAATAATAATAGCTAGCATTTATATACACACACACATTATATATATCTATATATCTATATATATCTATATATATCTTATATGTACCAGGGACTGTGCTTTATAAATATTATCTCTTTTGATCCTCAAGAAACCTTGCAAGGTGATGTTATTATCCCCATTTTACTGGGGTCTGGATTTGAACTCAGGTCTTCAGAAAGAACTGAGTTTATTTCCTAATTCTGACACATTTTGTCTCTGTGACTCCAAATGGGTCCTTTAACTTCTCAGTACACCAGGCAATTCTCTTTGCTCACTTTAAAGTACAAAAAAAGTTGTTGATCTGCCTGGGTAGTAGGAATTTCCTCACCAGAAATTCCCCACACCAATTAAATCACAAGTCTAGACAAAAAAACAACAACAAAAAAGCATAAGGGCGGTGTGCTAGGAGCTGGGAATGTTAGCTCCTATGCATCTAGGATCTCATTGAGATGAATATTCCTTCCAACAATACAATATACTATATTGCTTCTCAGGAAGTACCTATCCATCTTTTAAAGCTCTTAACTACCAAGCTATCTTTCCAGTCTTCTTGTGTATTACTCCTCTCCATGTCTTCCACAGTTCAACTATTTAGTCTTCTTGGGAGCTTTAGGTTCATAATACTTCATTTCTGATCTCTGATGAGAGGGAAGTGAGCTGGTACAGTGGATGGTGTGCTGAGCCTGGAATCAGGAAAACTCATTTTCCTGAATTCAAATCTGGCCTCAGATACTAGCTGTGTGATTCTGGTCAAGTCATTTATTTTCAGTTTTCCCATTTATATAGCAGAGCTAAAAATAGCACTTACCTCCCAGGATTGTCTTGAGGATAAAATGAGAATAATTGTAAAACATTTAGTACAGTGTCTGGCATATAATAAGCATCATGTAAATGTTGTTAATATTTTTGTGACCCCATTTGGGGTTTTCTAGAAAAGATATTAGAATGGTTACTATTTCTCCAGCTCATTTTTACAAATGAGAAAATTAGCTGATGCAATGGAGATGAGTCTTACTTCTGTGTTGACTAATAATGGAAACACTGGAGATACAAAGACAAAAATGGAAGATTCCCTGTTTTTAAGGAGCTGATCAGAGCTTATGGTGACTGGGGTCCCTGGGGTCTAATAGCTTCTTGAATGACTGGAGAATGGATAAAAGTGGAACTCTATAACTGATCATTAACCTTTCTCATTTTCTGTATTCTCTTTGAGGTGTCCTGGTTCTGACCCATAAGTAGGAGCTCAATTCTTAGAGGTGTCACTTGAGTTCATTTATAGTAATATCTGTTTAAGACCTTAAGATTTACAAGGTGTTTTCTGATAACAATGCTATAAGTTATACAAATATTTTAATGCCTATATAACATATTAGCCTGGTTCCACTTTCTCAGGGTCACTTACACTTAAACCTCCTAAGGTTCTCCAGTCATTTTAAAAGGTTGGGGACATTATTTTTTTCTCCTTCCATTTGTACTCTGAGCTTCACATACTCCATAAGAGTGATCATGGGTGAACATATCTCTTTGGGTGAACATATCTCTTTATCTAGTGCCTCATTTGATATTAATAACCAGAGAGTCATTGAACAAAGTTCAATGTGTTGATTGAGTGTATCATTCCCTAGAACACTGCATTAACTGAGATCATCATTAGTCAACAAAGTTCCATTATAATAATTACATGAAGAAGGAAAAAAAATGAATAATACTTCTTCTCCAGATTGTGTTATCTAGTTACATAGGCAGATGATAGAACTAAAATGTACATATTTATGCATATATATATTAAATATGCATGTATAAATATGTACTAAGTATTAATGTGTGTGCATGTTTGTGCATTTGTGTATCTTGGATAAATATTGTATATAGAAAACAAATTAGGCCCACAATTGAGGAGGAGGAGAAAGAGGTAAGGAGGAGGAGGAGGAGAAGAGGAAGAAAGAGGAGGAAGAGGAAGAGGAAAAGGAAACTGGGTTTGAGAAATTACATAATGGTTTTAATGATCCCAAGCTTTTTCCTGAAACAAAGACCCATATTTTTAACATCAGCATTTTATCATAGTCCCTGAAGAAATAAAGCTGGAGGTCATGCAAAGGACAATGGGAAGGTCCATGGTGGACAAGAGTAGCTAAATTTTCATGAGAAGTGATATAAAAGATATCATTGGAGATGGATATTACCTGAAAGGAGGTGGGCTGGTCCTGTGACAAAGATGAAGGCTAGCCAGTAGACAAGCCTATATGTTCCACTGATATTGATGCTACCTGAGGAGAGGTCGGAGAAAGCTCCTGCCATATTTTGTATACCCTTTTCTGGCTCTCTAATTCAACAAAGTATTTGTGATAAAGACGTGAGTCTTCCAAGTAGTTTGCCTTTGCTTAATCTGGAAACATATTCCATGATGGAAATAGTCCTTCTCTGGACCCCATTATACTTAAATAACTGAGTATACATATTTATGTTGACTTGATTTGGAAGATCTTATGAACTGTCACTATACAGATTGTAGATATTTTCATAGTGGTCTCTTTGTGAGCACTTTGAGACAAGATAACCAAGTATTTCAGGAGTGTTCAATGAAACCAATTTTGTCAAATCATTTGCCTCTTTCAGAAAAACCTCTTCCCTTTATCTCAAACTCCTTAAATCTTCTGGTTTCTCTTGGAATGAGAGTGTGAATATTGATATGGTTTCTATTCTCTAGTAGCAAATCAGATGACCATTGGTTATTGGACAACGATCTTACTTTTTGAGTTCCAACAGTTAAATTAATGTTTGTAGATGGCCTAAGAACTGTGTTTCTTAGCACACTTTAATCCTTTTTCAAGTACTCTGAATGTTATCATCACTGCAAAAGTACAAGGTTACTGTGAACCATTCTATATTGTTTCTGTTTCATGGGTTGCTATGGAGAAATAATTCATCATCCAGTAGACACCTTATTGGTGATAAATAAGTGGGTTCTTGAATAAATGGGCTCAGCTCATGACTAGGATTATATTTGGAATCTTTCTAGCAGAGTATGTGCTCTACTGGCATGGCCTTCAAAAATTCAGGTTTTCAAACAAAGGTTAAAACTCCATTTTTCATCTGCTCACTTGCCTGCTTTCAACTCCACAAAACAAGAAACCCCTTCCAGTATAACCTCATCACTTCAAAACTCATTAAATTCTGCTCAATGAAGTCTTGAGTGACTGTCTTCCTTAGCCTTCTCTCTCCTCTGATTAGAGAGCTGGAAAATGGATATTGAACTTCTCCCAATGCTTTCCTTTATAAAAGGCAGAACCTGGCTCTCAGGTTATTCTAATTTGCATGTGCTTCCTTGCTTAGATTAAACTTCAAGTAACAAAATGCCCCCTTGTTGTCTATCCCTACTGTCCCTCCCCACCACATATACCTTTTTCTGCTTCCTTTAGTATATTGTCTCCTCCTTTAGATTGGAAGCTCATTGAGGGGAAGGGACTTCTAAAAAAATTAATTGTATCTCCAGTGGTTTAGCTCAAAGTCTTTCATTTCATAGTTGTTTAATAAATGTTGATTGAATTGGGATTGAAATGTATTGATTATCTCCTACTACAATGAAGCATGAGGATAGGATTTCAAAAGACTATCTGGTCAATAATAGTCATATGTTATACAGTCAATAAAAATGGTTAACAATAGTCATACTTTACAAGAGTTAGTAAAATAATGGTTTCCATTTCTATTTTACATACATTTTCTCATTTGATCCTTGTAATAATACTATCTCTGAAAACTTAGAGTATGATTTTTGATATGATCATTTCACATATGAAAAAGTGAGACTGAAGATAAATGACTAGCTAGACTTTATTCAGGGCTTTTATGTTACACTAAATTGTTTCCTTAAGCAGATACTTCCAAACTCATCCAAGAAGCACATCCTTTTGGGTTTTGTTTCTTATTAATCAGTAGATGGTAAAAAGGGTGAGTTGACCTTAAAATAGAAGAAAAAACCAAAATGGATGAATGAGAAAGAATGCTGTCCCAATCCTCACAGGATTAGGAAATTTAGAGATAATTTAGTCCAGCTTCTTTATTTTACAAATCAGAAAATTGAGGTTCAAAGAGGTCCAAATTCAGTGTTCTTTCCACTATAAATTTCTGTCATTTCTGCAAATATTAAGTACTAATTAAGTATTAATTATGGATGACATAAAGATTAATGTGTCAAGGCTACAGAGCATGAGATAGAAGTGTTGGGTTATATCTATTGGACCTCACTCTTTTCATGTAAGTCTTGTTTTATTTTAAAGATAACTGCATCCTTCAAAAGACAAAAGAAGAAATGAGAGGAACAACTATTCTGGAGTTAATTCTAACCAATGAGGAGGAAATAAATGGTTGCTGAAATAGAAATGATGGGAACCTTGGGGAAAAAAGTGACAATTTTATCTTAAAATTAGTGACAGAGAAGGAGAAAGCCAGACATAATCTAACAGTAATGCTAGATTTTATACGAAGATTTCAAAAGGTTGAAAAAGTTTGTATGAAAGGCTAAAAATCCCATGGCCTGAGCAGCTGGGTGGGGCAGTGGATAGAACACCAGCCTTGGAGTCAGGAGAGGGGCTGAATTCAAATCCAGTCTCAGACATTTGATTCTTACTAGCTGTGGCAAATCACTTAACCCTGATTGCTTCACCCCCCAAAAAAATAATAATAATAAATCAAAATAAATTAAAATAAAAATCCCCTGGCCTAAAATTCTACCAAGTAAGTTAGCCCTAGAGGAATAGAAGGGCTTTAAAAAATTCTGGAACTACAATCAGAAAGAATTCCAATAAGGAAGAAAAAGGGAAGCTGGCTAAAGAGGAAACTACAATATCAACCAATTTGGAATTTTAAAAATCAGATTTAGGAGAAATAAAGAAGAATGAATGCAAAAGAATGGCAGTAATGTGAAAATAAAGGAAAGACAGCTAAAGATGAGGCAGGGAGTGAATGCTTAAGGACACCAACTACAAAAAACCAAAGACTTTTTTTTTAAAGGTGGGACAGAATCAAAGACTGTTAATTGGACTGTGTTTGGAGAAATATGGGATCCAAAAGGTTGCTGGTAATTGTGGTATTTTATTTTTTTTCTTGATCAGACTACATTTCAGGAGACCTGTGTTCAAGTCTTAGCTCTTTATTTATTAGCTTTATGACTTTAGGTAAGTTCTTTCATGGGTCATAGATTTAGAGTGTATGGGACATTTGAAGGTCTAGTCCCCTCATTTTACATATAAAAAATTAATGCTTAGAGAGGTTAATGATTTTCTCAAAGTCACATAATTAATAAATGTCAAAGTCTGGGCTTTTTGACCCACCTTCTCTGACTACACAGCCAATGCTCACTGACAAGGATTCAGCTATAGTCTTCATATTTTTGAAAAATATTGACAATTTGGAAAGCATTCAAAGGAGGAAAACCAAGATGGTAGCAGGTTTCAACATTATGCTATAAGAGGGTTAATTAAAGGACTACAGTATTTTAGCCTTAAGGATTTCAGGGGAAGCAAGAAGCCCATCTTCAAAGGTTTGTAGGGTTATAACATGTAAGAAGACTTACCTTTGTTCTGCTTGTCCCCAGAGAGTAAAGCTAGGAACAATGGGTGAAAGTAGTGCGGAAGCAGATTTAGGTTTGATTTAAGAAAAGAAAAATTCCTAATAATCACAGAAGCAATGAATGAGTTTCTTCTCATTAGAATTTTTGAACTGAAGGCGTGCTGAGGATTTGTGAAGGCTGTTATAGGAGAGCTGCTTGATTGAGTACAGGTTAGAAGAGGCGATTTCTGATATTTTTCCCAGCTGAGATTCTGGAATTGATTCTGTGTTTCAATCCTTGCTGAGGTAAATGAGTATCATGAATATTATGGGTGCTGGAGAAAAAAAGAACAGAATAAAATCTGCAGACAAATGCATGAATTATAATCATTCAGGGACTGTTTTCAACTTTACCATTCTTGATGTCTCCCATTTATTGTCAGCCATTTTCAATCATATCTGATTCTTTGTGACTCCATTTGGGGTTTTCTTGGCAGAGATACTGGAATGGCTTGCCATTTCCTTCTCTAGTTCATTTTACAAATGAGGAAACTGAGGCAAACAGGATTAAGTTACTTGCCCAAGGTCACAGAACTAGAAAGTGTCTGAGGCCTGATTTAAATTCAGGAAGATGTGTCTTCCTGGCTCGGGCCCTGTGCCTTATCTCCCTCTATATTCCAGACAATTTGAATTCTAGACTCATCTCAGATTAAACCCAGAGCTTTCCTGCTTCTGTATCTTTACTTACCCTCTTCTTTAAACCTCTTGATGGTGAGGTGGTGGATCACTTGCCCAATGTCATGAATGTAGTAAATGACATACTTAAGATTTTAATCCAGGTCAAAGGACTATAGGTCAGAGAATCATGGCTAGAAAGCTAAAATGGACCAGAATATCAAAGATCTATAGATGACTGGAAGGGGCCTCAGAGTGCATCTAATTCAAAATCTGCATTTCACAGTTGGAAATTTGAGAAAACTTGTCCAAAGTCACTCAGGGAATATGTATCTGAGGTGAGATTCGAATTCAGATCCTAAAGTCAGTGAGTGCCCTTTTCATTAATACTAATAGATGACATCTAATTTAACCCATTCACTGTTCAATGGTTTTGGAATGTGTTTTCCAAATATATACATTTATACATACACACACACACACACACACACACACACACATATATATACACATACATACACATATACATATACATATACTACAACTAGGTGATACAATTAATAGGGTACTGGATGTTGGGTCAGGAAGATCTCATTGCAAAGCCTTACTAGTTGTGTGATCCTGGGCAAACCTCTTTATCTCTGTGTGACTTAAGTTCCTATTCTTTAAAGTAGGGAATATCAACTAGGGCAGCTAGGTGGTAGTGTCTACAGCACTGGGCCTGGAGTCGGAAGACTCATTTTCCTGAATTCAAATCTGGCTTGGACACTCACTAGCATGTGATCCTGGGCAAGTCACTTGAATCTATTTGCCTCAGTTTCCTCATTTGTACAATGAGCTGGAGAAGAAAATGACAAGCCACTCTAGTATCTTTGTCAAGAAAACTCTAAATGAAGTCACAAAAAGTCGGACATAACTCAAAGTGAACAACAATAGCAATTACTTTTCATAGTTGTCTTGTCAAATGAGATAAGATAAAATGCTTTGAAAATCTTAAAGTGTTATATAAATATAGCTAATATTATTACATATATGCATATATTTTTATCCATAAAGCACTATAAAAATGTTATTATAATTATTCAGGTAATCTAGCACTACTTTAACCCAATGCCAATTTGTCCCAATAAGCCTAATTAACATAGTTATAAACATTGCCCAAACAGCTCTGACTTTGATGTGAGTTCCTTAAAAGAGAGCTTTTTGCTAGTTTTTCAATTAACATGGGCAAAGGAGCACTTTATGACCTTTCCCTCTGAGGGTCTAGGATATAAATTAATAGTGCTGATCTGGACATTGACTTCTGTCCATCAGGGAGGGCAGTAGATATATTTCCTGGGCTTGGCCCTTGACAGGGCATATCTACATACTGCACTGTGACAGGAGAACAATGGAACTAGGGATCTTCTGGAGGGGGTGAGATTGTCCCTTTCCAGCTGACTAAGTGCTAGAGTCCTGACTCAAAGCTAACCACCAAAAGGATTCAGCTCCTGTTCCTCTCTAGGAAGAGCTGAGCTTCTTGTGGTCTGTCTTAATACCGTAAGCAGGACTGAATTCCCAGATCAATGGTTTCACTCACCATAGTTTCTGTGGCAGACAGGATGTGATGTGTCCAAAGTGTGAGTCAGTAGTTGCTGATTATCTACATTAGTTGAAAGATATGAATGGATAACTCAACTTTGGCCTTTTCCACTGAATGAATATGACCTCCATGTAATACTCACAGGAATGATGATGCATTATACCATTAGCAAGGCTAGCAAAATGACCATCTTTTGTGGTTAAAACTAAGCTGTTTTTAAAGGAGGAAGATGGTAACAAAATCCCGAGTTCTATAAGGAAGGAGGAAAAAAGTCTTTAAACAAGATTGTTTTTAACAACTTTTCTGTATAATCTGGAGCAAATCTTTTCCTTTCTGGACCTCAGTTGGAAAAGAGAAAGTTGGAATAGATCTTAAGGTCCCAAAAGGTCAAAGTTCTATGATCCTATGATTTGCTTCTTTTCTTTGAGTTGGGGAACTTCCCAAGGACCCTGCCTCCTAGTCAGGTTAAACAATTTACAAAAGGTTTCCTTGTGAGCTTAACCAAAGGAGTGAAAGTAGTAAAACAGAGACAGAGTTTCTTTTTCTTAAGGGAAAAAAATCTGTTTATTTCAGTGGCTCTTCACTCTCATTTAGTATTTAGCACCCACTTGTTTCTCTCATGGTAGTGAGAAATCTCACCACTGAGAATTTCACAAGTTTTATTTTAGCAAAAGAGACTTATCACTTCCATCTTCCTCATTTCCTTCAATTGTCTTCCTTTCATATCTATTTTGTCTTCAAATAACCTTTCCCAGGCTACATTTACACAGAGTTGTTATATGGACCATTTTGGCTTCACTGAGCAATTCATTGTTTCTTATTAAATTCAATGGTTAGTGTGACTTTTACTCTCTGTCTCAGCCCCCTGAACTGTTGATCTTATTATTCACTGAATTCACTAACCTTTCTGCCTTTCTTTCTTTGGAATTTTCCCAAATGACTATATTTCTTTCTGGTTTCTTCCATGCTGTATGTATCTGAAAAAAATGTTCCCTGAATTATGCTTTCTCTTATGAAAAAAAGTCTTTTCTTTGCCTCATCTACTACCTGCTGTCTCTAATTATAGTCCCTAAACTTCCACCCTTATCCTCTCTTCACCTTCCACTCACTTCTCTACAATTTGAAATTTGATTTCTCAGATGATAATCATATCTAGAATGGTAGTGGGATGGGGGTGGGGTGGAGGGAAGGAAAAAAAGAAAAATAAAGAAATGTACATGATATGTTTATTATATATTTAAAAGGACTAGAAAGTAGTTCATAACACATTTGAAGTTTCCTTTTTGCAATCATCTTTTTATTACACTGTTATAAAAATTCTTGTTTTATTCCATAAATTAAAAAATAAAATCAAGGGAAAAAAAGAAATTTGATTTTTCTTTCTGCCATTGTACCCAAACTTCTCTCTCTAAATTTACAAATGATCTCTTAACTGCTCATTCCAAAGAGTTTATCTCGATCCTCAGTGGAATTCATATAGAAATAGTACAGAATATAGAATACAGAGGTAGTTTTTGATTATGAAGCTGGAAACCCTGTGGATACTCTTTCCCTTAGCTTCCTTGACCTTGCTTCTTTTCTTTTCCTATTTGTCCAGCTACTGCTTCTTCATTTCCTTTTCTGGATAGATCTGGAGCTGGAAGGGACTTCAGAAGAAATCTATTCCAACTCTTTCATTTTTCCAGATGAGGAAACTGAGTCTCAAGGTTACGAGGTTAATCTTTGGGAAGAGTAGCCACAGAATATATATACCTAGAGAGCTAGGTGGCAAAGTGAATTGAATATTGGCTCTGGAGTCAAGAAGATTTGAATTCAAATTCTCTTTTATTTTTTTTAAAAATGTAAAACTAATTAATGATTCTTTATATATTTGATAGGCTTCTCTTGTAAATTGACCTGGAATTAGTTTTTGTTGTTATTGTTTTAGAGTTTTTTTTGTTTTGTTTTTGATTTGGTTTTTTGCTTTGGAAACTCACTTATATCTTTTTCTGAGATTGGGATTTTTAAGTTCTTTATACCTTTTTTTTGTTAATCTGAGTATTTTATATCTTTGTAGATACTTATACCTTTCATTAGTTGTCAGCTTTTTCATCATGTAATTAGGCAAAATAGTTTCTAATAATTTCCTTTACTTCTTTATTTGTTGTGAATTCTACTTTCTTCTTTTTTATTTTAATAATTTGAGATTTACTCTTATTTTTTAGATTAAATTATCTAATGACATCTATTTTATTAGTTTAGAAAACCTCAGCTTTTTAAAATTTACCAGTTTTATAGGATTATTTTGCTGTCAGTTTTGTTTATTATTTCTTTGATTTTTAAAAATTTCTATGTAATGAGGGCCTAGCCAGTGGGAATATTATCCTCTCCATACGTGCAGTATGCTCTGCCTACTATTAGCCCACCCAAAGGAAGCTGGAGGGTCTGAAAAGACATTTAATTAAATTAATTATTTTAACATTTATTTATGTATAATAGAAGTTCTCTGCTCCTCAGTGTTGAATATTCATTCTATGAATGTCATCTCATCATATGAAAATTGTTGATAGACTGCTAAAACAGATGAGCATACCTTCCAAAGGTACAAACTAGTCAAAGTTAGTCTCTTTCCCTCTCACTTTTTTCCTGCCCTGCTGTGTTTGGGAAGCAGTGTGCTAGGAAATGTTTAACAGCCAGGACTAGGGTTGGATGGGGGGAGGGGTGATGGTGTACTAACAACACAGGTTTAAAGTTTCATCTGCATTATCATCATTTTCTCCATCATTTTCTTAAATCTAGACAATCACCAAAACAATATTGTTTATTTCTGAGGTGTAAATGTTTACACTAGAATTTTAATAATAGACTCGTTTAAGTTGGTTGGACTTCTCACTAATATACCCCTGGGTTTGGGGGAGAGAGATATATTTTAAACTTCTTAATAGGAAGAGGTTTCATTCTTACCCACCTCCCACCATATGAGACCAATATGGGACCTATAAAGATTGAGCTCTGTTCTTTGCTTCTATGTGTTTGTTCTTTCTTGCCTTGGGTGAAGGAGTATTAGAAATGGCTATTGCCTTGTGAAGTTTAAAAGATTTGCAAGCACCCGAAGTCTAGATTCCAGGCCAAGATTTGCTGGAAGCCATGTGATGATGTGCAAAATCTGTAATGATCTGACTGATCCAGCATAGATCAAAGGCAGCCTAGAGAGTTACTGCAGTTTATCTCTCTACCATACAGAATATGGATGTAAACTTCCAAAAAGGGGGCAAATATTAAGATAAAAGTGTTTGAATCTGAGCCTATTCTCCACAGAGATTAAAGTGCTATGGGGAGAATGTGCCCCTAAGTGGTGGAGATGCGGTAGAGACTCTCTTACTTCCGCTCTTGCCTATATTAAAAATAAGTATCCATTTGTTAAAAAATAAAATAAAATAAAATAAAACTAATCCATGTAATTAGTGAAGTGAAACTAGAGTGATAACTACTGGTGGCTAACATTGGGGAGAACACATAGAGAAAGATAACCTAGCCCCTTTGAAGTACCATGATATCTATTTTGTTTTTAGTTGGAATTTAAAAATTTGTTCCTTTCAAAAAAAATTGCATACCCAGTTCATTGTTCTATCCTTTCCTTTATTGAGGATATTCTTTAGAGATGTAAATTTCCCCTTCAAGGCTACTTTGTTTCTTTCATGAAATTATCTATTTTTTTGTGATTTGTTCTTTGAGCTACTATTTCTTCAAGTATTAAATAATTTGGTCAGCATTTAAGTTTGAACTATTTCTTCAAAGACCTTTTGATTTTTTTATAATTTAATTGCATAATGGTAAATAAAGAATGTATTTAATATTTCTGCTTTTTTCATGTTTTTATAAGGTTTTTAATGATTTAGCATCCAGCTTCTCAAATTGTGTTTTAAGATACAGGATGGAGTCTCATAATTGAATGTGTGATTTATTATAAGTAAATGTTTGACTTATATACCTATTTTATAAACTTATATACATAGGGTTGGGTGTAAATTTCTTGGGCAAAAAGGGGTTATAAGTGGAAAAAGTTTAAGAAGCCCTGCTTTAGCCCAGTGTCAATTTTTATAAAGGTTCCTTGTACATCTGAGAAAAGTTGCATACTATTTTCCTTTCCCATTCAATAATTGCCAGAGTGCTATCATATCAAATTTTCTAAAATTCTATTTAGGTCCTTAATTGTCTTTCTTGGTTATATTTTTGTCAGGATTATCCAGGCCTGAAAATATCTACTCTGAAATCCCTAACTATTTACAATGTGATTAGTGTAGATCAGTTCCCTAATTTAATTAGTTTTTTCCTTCAAGTATTTAGATGCTATGCTATTTATTGTATGTGTCAAATGTCAACATTATTTCATTATCTATAGTGCTTGTTAGCATAATGTAATTTCCTTGCTTATTTTTTACCTTGTCTGTTTTTATTGTTGATTGATTTGATATGATTATTTCTATCTATTTCTAGTTTAAACAATTTTACTTGAGGCATGATGAATTTTGCTTTCATCATTCACTTTAAGTCCCTGTGAATCTCTGTTTTTCTAATATTGTTGGATTCTGTTTTTTAGTCCATTCTGCTATCCTCCTTTCTTTTATGGCTGAATTTATCTTTATTTGTGATCATAACTGATAACTGTGTTTTTCCTCAAAAATATCCTGCTATGCTACTTCTGTTTTTTTGGTATAGTGTCCACTTGCATTATTAAGACATATTAAATTGAAATATCTGTGAAATCCTTTTTTTTTTTTACAGCCACAAAATTTAACTTATCATTAATAATGGGAATTACAATATCCATAAGAAAGGTCATTAGGAAACAGTACCAAGTTCTTCAACAAAGCAAAATGATCTGATTTACACAATACAGGTGGATAAATAATAACTACAATTGTTTCTCATGAAAAATAGCAACAGATACAATAAAACTTTACTACTTGTATGTGATTACTATGAATATCTTCACTTAATTTATTATCATAAAAATATCATGAAGAATTATTATATAACAAAACAAAGCTGAATGGAAAGAAAATATTGATGTCTTTCAATAGTATAGAGAAAATATGAGTTGTCATTGCTCAATGATCTCACTTAATCCACATCTTAAGCAAAAAGGAAAAGTTGATTTCAACTTCTTTCTTCAGTCTGAGGGATCTCAAATAACAGCCATTATGTAGTCTTCAGGCACCAATCCAATGGTTCCCTTCATTTCTCCTATTCACCAGCCAAATCTATTGTGGTCCTTGCTGAGAATGAAGATAACATCATCATGTTTCAATGACAACTCAGCAAGAACAGCCCCTGTGTAGTACTCCATAAAAATTAACATACTCAGTGCTTTTTTCTTCTGGAGTATCAGTAACATCTTGACTCATCCACCTTTGTTTTCCCAGCAGCACTGTCAGCTTCTTCTGGAAGTACTTCATACATTTTATCATTCATTAGTTTTCCATGTGGAAGTGGACTCTTGATTGCAGGAGACTGATCAACATCATGGTATACTTCTTCTATTTTGTCATCATCCTCAGAAATAACATCAGATTCTTATAAAAAGAATCTTGTAACAAAAATTTCAGCTAGTTTTTCCATTCCTCAGTGTCTAGGTGGGTGGCTGTTATAAATGGATAGATATATTTATCAAGAGCTGAGATTTCAAAATAGTAATCTCTCTTTACATCCTTCCTAAAGCTGTTATTCATTCTGCCATAGTATGCATCAATAGCAAATTCATCCTAATGTTATTTATCTTTGACACTTCCATGATAATAGAAAACTTGCTGAGAGCACTAGACTACTGCCATTCAAATCCCAGAAAATTGTAATATTCATTTTTCAAGGTAGCAGCCCTTTAAAACAAATGCAAGGTCCTGCACTGCAGCTGGATGAAACTAGTTTCCATCAGCAGATGCTTCAGCTACTTCATAGAATAGTCCCTTTCATAGCAATCTGGTGTTTGAGAGAGTGTATATTAAATCCCGAGGAGAAGGATCATCATATTCCTCCCATGTTTATGACCTTTTTTTTGAGTTCTGGAAAATAGACTTTGCATTTCTTATTTTCTTAATTAGGGATTGTCTCTTTTCCTTTCCTTTCTTGGACAGTTCCCCTTTTGGTGAAGTTACAAACAGTTGAAGCAAATCTGCACAGCTTTTCAGATTAGCTTTCAACTAAGTCGTGCTGCTGTGGTAGAACTGAAAAGACAGATCCTCCTGATTCCCGGCACTCTCTCCAACTGGCCACTAAACTGTACCTGTGCTTAACACTACTAATTTATATTTAAAGTGGTCTGATCACACTTTTCTACCTCTTCTCTTTTCCTAGTCCAGATCCCAATCATGAGTTCACACTTTATTTTTCTCCTTCTGGTCCTCCCTTTATGATCCATCATTTGCAAAATTTGCTTTTCTCCAACTTGCCCCTTACTCTTAAATCTTGCTCTCCTTGTTAGTGTTTGATTTCCTATCGAATTTAACATATATCCACACCAAACTATATGAGTGTACATGTTCAATTTTTCTTTGTCTAGTTCAGATGAAATTAAATTTATTAAGATGCCATCTCCATTCCTGTCCAAGTTTTTATACTCTTTTTCTAATACTTACCAATTATGAAAAAGTAAGTTCTTCCTTTTTTCTTTCAGTCTTTTCCCTTTGTCCCTCCTTTCTTTCCTCTCTTAAAACCAACAATAAGGAAGTAAGACATTCCCCAGGTTCTTTTTCTTTAATCAATTAATGATACTAGAAGCCAGAGAGATTTTAAGGAATATTGTCTGTTATTAGAAAGTATGCACTTCATCATTATTTTATATCTGCATCCCTGATGCAGTGCCTGGCATAATTTGATTGCTCATTTAACCTCATTACCACTGCTCAAATGCATTTCCCTTCATAGGTTTTTCTTATCTCCTATGATTTTACTCATTTCTGATCTGTTTTTTAATTAGAAATACTGCTGAGTCTCCTATTAAAGATCAATTTTTTAAAATCCTGTAGAACTACACTTAGTTTTTTCAGGATAAGTTATTCTTGGTTCATATTGTAACCCTTCATTTTGTGGCTCTTAAAATACAGTAGAGTATTCCAAGATTTTCTCTTCATTATGATAATTGGCATCATTTTCATGTTTCTAATTGTGCTTTCTTGGTACTAGAATTCTCCCCCCTCCTATTAATGAAATATTATTTTCTTTGACATCATAGTTTTGGATTTTAATTATGAAATTCCTTGTCATTTTCAAGTTGGATTCTTCCTACTATTATGTTGTTCCCTGATTTTAATAGATCTTAGTAGCTTTCTTTTATGATTTCTTGAAATACTATTTTCAAGTTTTTGTTTGGACATAGTTTTTAGGGAGTCTAATATTCTTAAATCCTCTCTCCTCAAAGTGTTTCCCAGGTCAGTTGTTTTTAATAATAAATATCTTAAATTTCTTTCCATTATTTTCATCTTTTGGCTTTGTTCTAATATTTCTTATTGCCTCATGGAGTTACTGACTTTTAATCTATTTTTTCCATTATTTGAATAAGTTTTCCATCTGTGTTTAATAAAGTATTTATTTTCCTTCCATCTTTTTACTCCTCCAGAGTACTTAATTCTATCCCAATTTAATTTTTTCCCATTTCTTGCTTCATTACTTCTAGCCATTTTTATAGACCTTGTGGCCAAACTGTTTTTTTTTTTTACCTTTATGGCTCAACTTCAATTTGTAGAGTCTCCCCTATTCATCATAGTTACCTCTTAAGCTTCCCTTACTTCATAATAGTTTTATTATATTTTATATTTTTCTTATGTTTGCTCATATCACTAACCTGTTTCTAGTTTGAGAATTGCTACTTATTCCCTTCTGCACTCTTAGATAGGATGATCAGATGTTGGTTGGTCTTGCTTCTTCTATAGTTCAGATTTTACTTCCTTTTCCATTCTAGCAGTGGCTAATATTAGGATGCACCTTCTTTTTTTATTAAAAAGATGTTTTTATTTTTGATTCCAAATTTCTCCCTTTCCTGCTCATTGAGAAGGCAAGAAATACTAACATACAATGGAAATCATGTAAAACATGCTTCCATGTTAACCATAGGGGAGAGAAGAGTGGGAAGCAAAACAAACAAACAAACAAAGGAAACAAAAACTTAATTCAATTTACACTCTGAATCTATCAGTTCTCTTTTTTTGGAGGTAGATAGCATTTTTCATCATAATTCTTTTGGAATTGTGGTGAATCATTGTATTAACTAGGATTACCAAGTATTTCACAGTTGATTGTTGTTACTGTGTACAAAGTTCTAGGATTCCCTTTTTAAAGACATACCTGGCTTTTGCCTCGTTCTTTAGGGGACTCAATTCAGGTTTTGGTTTCCATTTAGTTTCTATTTAGCAAGTTATTCTCTGGATACAGATAGCATCTTCCTTCATATGTCCTTTGTAGTTAATTTGGTAGTTTCGTTCTTGAAACAAAATTGCTATTACTGTATATAATGTTCTCCTGGTTCTGTTCATTTTGCTCTTCATTATTTTGTGGAAGTCTTTCTATGTTTTTCTAAGATCGAGGTCTTCATTTTTTTTCTTTGCTCAGATGCTTGCAAGATTTTTTGTGCAGTCCTGGGCAGAATAGAGGAGGTTGTAGATATTTCTCCCTGGCTTTCTGTGTCATTATTCTTACTGTCACATTCTTAGGACTTTGCTGGAATACTTGAGGGAAAACTAGATTCCTCTAGAACCTCTCATGTCATCATCTTAACCTGGTCTCCAAGGACTTTTTTCACCAGATCCTGCAGTTAATTCCATTCTACAAAAGACAACTCTTTGCCACTCAAACTTCCCCCCATTTCTCCCAGTCTGCCTAAAGGAGTCCACATCTGACGAGCTGTAAAAGTCTCTACTTAAAAGGCAAATCTAACCTTGAGTCTCAGGATGTCTAATTTTTGAAAGCCAGACATTTTTTGGATGTGATGACCTAAGAATTGGCAAAATTCTATGAAATTGGAGCTTCAAAATTGACCATAAACTAATAGTATGAGAAAGCATGATGACCAGCCACTTCTACGTATCCAAAATATGTTCCTTGTTTAAACTAAATACCACCCACTTAAAAACATTAATATTTCAGCTCATCTCAATGCCAAAAAGATAATTAAGCCAAAAAGGGCATTTTCTAGTTGTTGGATAATATCTCTTTCTTAAGCAAAATGATTACTGACTTTTCAGGAGGTATTGGAGGAAAAGGTACAAGGTTTTTACAAGGGTGTGTATGTGTATTAGGAGAAGGGAAAGGTGTCCATTTAGAGCCAAGGCAGGGTGGGGGGGACCAGTGCTCCCTGGCACTGTTCATTTACATTGATGCCAATTCCCCACTGCACTGGGGAACACACAAAAGGCAAACTCCCTTTTACAGCTGTACAAACTTCCCTGCAGATGTACAACTCACCCTTTGCTCCCTGAGGTAATTCCAGATCCATGTTTGATTTTCTGAACCTCCTTTAAGGATCAGAAAAAAAAAAAACTGCTCACTTTAGGGTTGTTCTTGTTCCTCTTCTAGACCAAAGTGGCTGAAGCAAAGAGTGAACTCAGGAGCTATGACTCTAAGCTACATACATGTCCTGTCATGCATTCTGGGATAGCTTGCTTAAGAGGAAATACCAGATCCTTTAAAAACAAACAGACAAATAAATAGATAATGAATGAATGAGTGAATAAATGAATTCATAAATGAATGAATGAAGAAACAGATGACTCCCTGGATAGTTTTCTCTGCAATAATGTGTCAATGGGTTTCTGTCCAGTCTTGAAAAGGAGATTTGCATTTAACTGTGATGAGGCAAATTCAAGACTTTCTCCCATCTTGATCCAAGAAAAATTATTGAGGGGTAGGGATAGGGGAGAGGTGGAGAACAAAAGAGCAGGTAGCTGTAAGGAAGAATTCCTGCAAATAAGATATTTGTGAAGCATTTAGTACAGTGCCTAAGACATAGTACGGGCTTGATAAATGCTTATTCTCATTACCCTTATTAATGATAAAGTTGTGCATCAGGCATTTTCCCACTGTTGTATTTAGTTTCCTTATAAAAGAGGGAGCAGTGAATAGAGAACCTGAATAGAGAGCTAGCTTTAGAGAGAAGAAAATCCCAGTTCAAATCCTTCCTGACATCCTGCCTGAATTGATGCTATCTATACCCATTGAACTTCATGATATATCCTATTGCTGAACCTTTCTGGGAGACTTAACACGCTGACCTGGAACCTCTACCCTGTAGCATGTGTTGTTCAGAGGGATGAGGTCTCAGTTACATAACTTATTCTATGTAAAGCCCTAGCCTTGCTTCATATGTATTAGACTGCAAGCTTCTGGAGGGCAGGAACTCTCTTTTACTTCATTTTGTATACTCAGTGTTAGCACAATGCATAGCACATAGTAGATGCTTGATAAATATCTATTGATTCCATCCCAGCCATTTTCTTATTACTTTCCAGACTACTCACCCTTGTCATTTGCTTTATCCTCAAAAATAAGTAGCCCCTATGTGTTACAGAGGGGATACCTTTATCCTATGGTAGAGGGAGTTTCATATGCCAGTGAAATCACAGGTCTGGGAAAAAATAATGTAATCCCCAAGATCTAACGTGTGCCACTTAGTAGGCATTTAATAAATACTTATTAATTGAGGGAGAAAAGGTGCCAATGGACAATCCTGGAGGGGAGGATTGATTGGGGGATGGTGGTTCTATACTTCAGGCAAGGTAAGATCCCTAAGGAAGAAGTATATTCTTTTAAAAAGGAAGTACATAGGAAGTACAGCACCCTGAAGCAAATTCCCATTCTCCCAGGATTAGCTGTAGCTTCCATGAAAGATAGTCACATAGTATTTACTTGGTTTGTTGCTCTGGAGAAAAGCTAAATAAACACAGCCATTAAAAATAGTTTTTATCCTATTACAGTGAGGCACAGTCCTGGCTTAAGGAAGCCTATATGACATCTCTGGGATCTTCACTTTTGGAAGCCCCCCTCTTCCACACTCTCACCACAAACCTGAAGAAGCTGTTTAGAAGTTAGCCATTCCCATGATATCAAACATGGCATTCACACCTTTCTCTTTTATAACTTCCTTCATCTCTAATTTGTTTTCCTACGTTTCTTGTTTCTTTTCCTGCTTCTCCTCTACTGCCACTGTCTATTCCCTATTGGCTGCCAAAACTAGGGAAATAAAGGGTGGGGAGGTGGAGGAGGATTGGAGTTGGGCAAGATGCCTTTGACCAGCATGCTTTCTGCCTTTCTTTGGATTCCAGTTCCTACTCATAAGCATTCTTTGCTCCATACAGTGCCCAACAGAAAGGGAGGAAATGGGGTACAAATTGAGGATCTTAAGAATAAAATATAGTTGACTCACATTGTTTATATTTTAAAAATTTTTCAATATATTGATCAGTTATGCTGATTTTATTCCTCTTAATGTATTATTTGTTTTAAGAAATTGCTTCAGAGAAAACTCTCTGAAAGGGCTTGGAAAGGATATTAGGGATAATTATGATAATGTAAAAAACAGAAGACATCAATAAAACTTATTTAATTTTTTTTAATGTAGCTGGTTCTAAATGAGGTAACAACATAACCCAATGATATGTGGTTAGTTATGTCAATTACTTTCCCTTTCTTACCTGGTTTATCCAATTTGTGCCTTCTGTATTCACTGACATTTTTACTTATCTGGCTCTGGCTCTGGCTCTGACCAACTTCTCAATTTCCTCAGTTTCCTTACCTGTAAAATAGAAATAACAACACCTTCCAGGGTTATGTAATGATCTAATGAGATAATAATTATAAAGCACTTAACTCAGTGCCTGCTCACACAACTACTGAGTAGCAAAGAAGCTAATAAATGGTCTGCTGTTGGGTCTCCCTGCCATATCTCTCCCCACCTCAGTCCATTCTCCACTCAGCCACCATAGTGATTATCTTAAAACTCCTGTCTATGTATTTTAATTTTAATTTTTAGTTGTTATCATTATTACTTTAAAGAACAACACTGAATCAGCAGACCTAGGGACTTAGTCAATAAACATTTATGTTTACTACTATGTGCCAAGTGTTGGAAATACAAAGAAAGGTAAAAGATAGCTCTTGTACCCATGCCCCAAAGAGCTCTAAAACTGTGTATACCCTTTGGCCCAGCAGATTCTCTACTGGATCTATATTCCAAAGAGATCACAAAAGAGGGAAAAGGACCCACATGTGAAAAAATGTTTGTAGCAGATCTTTTTGTGGTAGTAAAGAATTGGAAAATGAGTAAATGCCAATCAAATGGTAAATGACTGAATAAGTTATGGTACATGAAAGTAATGGAATATTATTGTCCTATAAGAAATCATAAACAAGCTAATTTCAGAAAAGTCTGGAAAGACTTATAGAAACTGAACTTGAGTGAAGTGAACAGAACCAGGAAAACATGGCACACAGCAACAACAAGATTGTGATAGATTTTGCTCTTCTCAACAATTCAGTGATCTAAGGCAATTCCAATAAACTCTGGATAGAAAATGCCATCCACATCTAGAGAGAGAATAATGGAGATTGCGTGCAGATTGAAGTATATTGTTTTCATCTTTTTTTTCTTCTCTCATTTTTTTTCTTTCTTGTGGTTTTTCCCTTTTGTTCTTATTTTTCTCTCCCAATATCATTCATATGGAAATATGTAAAAAATTAATGTACATACATAACCTTAAAATAATAATAATTAATAAATAAGCTCCTGCCCTCAAAAAGTTCACAAGGCAGAGACAATATGTACATATTAATACACAAAGAAGTTATATACAGAATAAATTGGGAATGATCCACAGAGGGAAGGCACAAAAAGGGGGGGGGGGGGGGAATCTTAGCTATCAAGTATATTTCATTTCTGCTAATAAGTCTAAAATCCTTATTTAAAATACATTTTCCCCTTTTGCCAGGCTCTTACAATTACAATAGAATGTATGGAATATCTTTTTTAATTTCAATTTTGAAATTATTTATTTGCCTCATTTTCCCTCAAATTCACTTTGGCAAAATTACAGAAAGCTAGCTTTAGGCTCTTTCAGTTGCTTCTAGCTCAGTTGGGTGGGAGAGGAAAGGGAACTGTTCAGAAGACAAGTGGGAATGAATAACATACATGCTTTCTCTCTTAGAAGCACAAGTTGTATGGTTATAGAAGAGCTAGACAAGGCTATCAAAGTGTTCTTGGAGAAGCACTGGAATCAACAGTTCTTGCTCACATTTTCTCTTTGTGTCATAGTTACTTGTTCAGTTGTTTTTTAGTTGTGTCCAACTCTTTGTGACCTCAGTTGGGATGTTCTTGACTTGGAGTGGTTGATTTTTACAGATGAGGGAATTGAGGCAAATAGGGATGAGTGATTTGCTCAGAGTCACTCAGCTAATGAATATCTGAAGCCAGATTTGAACTCAAGAAGATGAATCTTCCTGATTCCGGGTCAGACATTCTATCCACTGTATCATCTAGCTGCACCATAGATTCTCTAGGGGTAAGTTAAATTCTACTCAGTATGTTAACAATAGGCATTTATCATGCATCTATTTTATGTTGTGCACTGTGCTAAGTGCTAATGATGTTTAAATTAGATACTGCTCCTGACTTCATTGAGCCCACAGTCTGCTAGCTCACAATTATTGAAGGTATTCAAGGAGAGATTAAATGTGTTAAGGATGTCATAAAGGGATACAAGTATTAGATAAGGGATTAGATAGATGATCTAAATCTGAGCTTCTAAGATCCTATAATCACATTGTTTGAAGATACAAATAATATTACTGTGTTCAAAGGAATCTTAGAATTTATGTTTTGATACTTTAACCAATTCATGAGCTCAGCCACTTAGGAGAGTCTTTCCACTGGTGAAGCTCCCAAACTTTCTCAGCTTTTCATCCTGTGACATATACATAACCTTCTATAAATCCACCATAGAAGATCAACATGGTAGATGTCATCCTCCAGGTCTTTTGTGGATTGCACAAAAAGCTCTCTCTTTCTGAACCCTGATTTTCATTACATGACCTACATATCTTATTTTTCTATCATACAAATCATGTACACAGTATTTTATGCTATTTTTACCATATAAATAATTATTGGTAGATTAGTGTTATTCTGAGATCCATAGAGTTAGAGAAAACAGTGATTAATTTCACCTGCTCATATCCCCTACCATTTAGTAGTAAATGCTCTCTAAATTCATGATTTTGTGGTAGACCATTAACAACATCAAAGTGGAAAAGGCAGCCCAGGCACAACATTTGTAATCTAATGAGTTTTATTGAAAAATAATTTGATAAAAGTGATTAGAAAGAAGCAATAGGGAAACAGAATGCTGTAATCCTTCTGATCTCAGTCTCTAGCTATCTGGGGAACTGTCTATAGATTCAGATAAGTTCATAGGGTTAGCAAAACATTGGATGGTTTGTGGGTATGGCACCTTATTTCTCTCTTTTAATACAGCATCTCTGATTGTACCAGTGATATATTTTCAGTTTCTTAGTTCTCAATGATTCTAGGGCAATGATGAGACAAGGTAATGATTACTTATGTCCTCTGCTCCAAGATCTATACTCTAGGCGCAGTGGTTCTCAAACTTTTATTTTCAGTATCTTTACCCTATTAAAAATTACTGAGGATCTCTCCAAAGCATTTTTGTTTATCTGGATTATATTTATAGGCATTTACCATATTGGAAATAAAAACTATTTTTGAATTTGTAGACCCTCTAAAAGGATTTCAAAGATCCCCAGGATTCTCTAGACCATACTTTAAGAACTAGTGCTCTAGGGCCTTTAAATATTGTGCTTGATTGAAGGGGCAAAGAAGGAAGAAAGGAAAATGAGAAAGACTTGCATTCCTTTCCAAATTTATTGAGCCTATTTTCATGAATGACTGACTTGATGGATAAATAAATTAAAAAAAAAAAACACTTATTGAGCACTTACTATGTGCCAGATGCTATGTGAAGTGATAGAGATAAAAATCAAAGAATGAAACAGTCCTTGACCTCAAGGAGTTTACATTCTAATAAGGTGATGTGTGTGTGTGTGTGTGTGTGTGTGTGTGTGTGTGTGTGTGTGTATTTAAAGGAATATTAGCCAGGGAAGGGAGTTTTTGTTTGTGGTGGAGGATCCAGGAATGAGTAAAACCATAGCGCAGTTAACTGTCATATCCTTCCCAGAAGTAATGGTAGTATTGATTACTGTCCACAAAATAAGAAACGGAAAAGGGCATTTTGCCAAGATAGAGAGGACAGAAACATGACACACGCAGGGTGGATAGTTATGAATCTTCTAGATAAGTTTACACTTATTCACCAATAAGTCAGATTCTGTCCCAGTGGGAAAAAAAAGATATCCCAAAATATATAGAATAGATGATCTTGGTTATGGGCTGAGAAATTTTCTTTCAAGAGTTTTTCAAACCAATATAATCAATATTAGAAGGACAGCAGGGAAGGGGGAAATTTTTATAGCAAGTTTCTCTAATAAAAGTCTCATTTCTCAAATATATAGGGAATCAAGCCAAACTTATAAAAATAAGGCAATTGATAAATGGTCAAAGGATATGAGCTGTTTTCAAAAGACTCAAAGTTATTAATAGTCATATCATAGTCATATGAAAAAAATTCTAACACTAATAATCAGAGAAATAAAAATTAAAAAAAAAACTCTGGGGTTCTACCTTATACCCATCAGATTAGATAACATGACAGAAAAGAAATATGGAAAATGCTGGAAGGGATATAGAAAAATAGGGACACTAATGCACTGTTGATGGAACTATGACCTAATTCAACTATTCTGGAGAACAATTTGAAAATATGCTCAAAGGGCTGTAAAACTATGTACATCCTTTGTCCTAGCAATAATGCTATTAGATTTGTACCCCCAAAACCAAAAATTGGAAAAGGACCCACATATACAAAAATGCTTAGGGCAACTTTTAAAAATAATATTTCCTCTCAATTGCATGTAAAAAACATTTGGTATCATTTTAAAAAAGTTCTGAGCTTCAAAAAAGAGAGGGAGAAAGGGAAGAAGGAAGGGAGGGAGGGAGAAAGGAAGGGAGAAAATGAAAAATAATATGCTTTGGTTTGTATTCAGACCCATCAGTTCTTTCTCTGGAGATGATATCATTTTTGATCATGAGTATTTGGATCATTGAATTGCAGGGAATAATTAAGTCATTCACAGTTGTTCATCTTATAATATTGTTTCTACTATATACAATGTTCTCCTGGTTCTTCTCACTTCACTCTAAGTCAGTTCATGTAAGTCCAAATTTTTCCAAAATCAGGCTCTTCATCATTTCTTATAGTACAATAATATTCCATCATAATCATTTATACAACTTGTTCAGTCTTTTCCCAATTAATTTCCCCTTTCAGTTTCTAATTCTTTCTCACCTCACAAAGAACAGCTATTTTTTTCCTTTGATGCCTTTGGGGTAGAAATCTAATATCAATATTGCTGGATCAAAAGGTCTGAACAGTTTTATAGCCCTTTGAACATAATTCCAAATTGTTGTCCAGAAAGATTGATCAGTTTCACTGATCATTGTCCCTATTTTTCTACATCCTTTCCAGAATTTGTCATATTTCTGTTCTGGCATATTAGTTAATCTGATGGATATAAAGTGGAATTTCAGGGTTTTTTTAAATTTACATTTCTCTAATTATTAGTTTCATACAACTATTAATTACTTTGACTTCTCCAAACTACCTGTTCATACCCTTTGATTCCTCCAGTTTCTAATTCTTTTTCATTTCAAAAAGAACAATTATTTTTGTTGGCTACAAATCGGAAATTGAGGACACACCCAGCAATTGGGGAATGGCTGTACAAATTGTGGCATAGGATTGTGATAGAGTGCTATTGTGCTATAAGAAATGACAAGAGTTTTGGAAAAAAGCTTGGAAGACCTATATGAGCAGATGCAAAGTAAAGTGAGCAGAACCAAGAGAAGATGGTACACAGAATATGTGTGCTAGAATATAATTTTTAATATTCTACAAGTATATATATATATATATATATATATATATAATTTCAGGCATAAAAGAGTTAGCGCTATTAATCAATACAGTGATCTGACAGTTCCAAAGGGTCTATAATGAGAACAACCTTCAGAGAGAGATAACTGATGAACTCTGAATACAGATTGAAGCATATATTTTTTACTTCATTTTTCTTGCTTTTTTGTCAACATGGCTAATGTAGAAATATATTTTGTATGACTTCATATGTATAATGAATATCATATTTCTTGCTTTCTCAATAGGTTGAGGGAGAGATTAAGGGAGAGCAAGAATTTGAAACAGAAATAAAAATAAAAAAGAAAGTTTCCTAGAATTCAGGAGTTGACTTTACCACACAGAGAGTTGTAACTCATGTGAATTATGGATAAGGGCATCATGGTGTAGTGACTACAAGATTACCCAAACAAAAAACTAAAGACCATTACAATTTCTTTTGTAGAACTTCTTGTAAGCTATTTTGCAATCTTCTCCAGAAACCAAATTCTGGATGTCTAGAATTTCTGTCCCAGAGTCCTGCTGTCCTGATTGGTCATTACATCAGGCACTTACTACATCTACGCCTGGACTCCAATCATGCTTTACTTTACTCTCTGGACTTCACACCAGTCACCATGACATTACATACATAACTCTAGCCAAAGCTTCCCTCTTCTGGAATCATCATCACATTAGTTCTCAGTGCTCCTGGAAAGAGGATGCCAGTTTCTCTGTAACTTTTCAAACCTAAATATATTCCCCTGGCCACCATACTCTTATACATGTAATCCCTTTATTAGACTATAATCTCCTTGTTCTTATATTTATATCTACAATGCTTGCACAGTGCATGACACAGTAAATACTTCAGAAATAACCTTTTCATTTATTCATTAAATTTGTCCATGGCATGTTTAACTTAACTCTCCTAGCCATTCTCCAATTGAAAAATGGTCAAAGGATATGAACAGACAATTCTCAGATGAAGAAATTGAAACTATTTCTAGTCATATGAAAAGATGCTCCAAGTCATTATTAATCAGAGAAATGCAAATTAAGACAACTCTAAGATACCACTACACACCTGTCAGATTGGCTAAGATGACAGGAAAAAATAATGATGATTGTTGGAGGGGATGTGGGAAAACTGGGACATTGATTCATTGTTGGTGGAGTTGTGAACGAATCCAACCATTTTGGAGAGTAGTTTGGATCTATGCTCAAAAAGTTATCAAACTGTGCATACCCTTTGATCCAGCAGTGTTACTACTGGGATTATATCCCAAAGAGATTATAAAGAAGGGAAAGGGACCTGTATGTGCACGAATGTTTGTGGCAGCCCTTTTTGTAGTGGCTAGAAACTGGAAACTGAATGGATGTCCATCAGTTGGAGAATGGCTGAATAAATTGTGGTATATGAAAATTATGGAATATTACTGTTCTGTAAGAAATGACCAACAGGATGATTTCAGAAAGGCCTGGAGAGACTTACACGAACTGATGCTGAGTGAAATGAGCAGGACCAGGAGATCATTATATACTTCAACAACAATACTAGATGATGACCAGTTCTGATGGATCAGGCCATCCTCAGCAACGAGATCAACCAAATCATTTCTAATGGAGCAGTAATGAACTGAACTAGCTATACCCAGAAAAAGAACTCTGGGAGATGACTAAAAACCATTACATTGAATTCCCAATCCCTATATTTATGCACACCTGCATTTTTGATTTCCTTCACAAGCTAATTGTACAATAATTCAGAGTCTGATTCTTTTTGTACAGCAAAATAATGTTTTGGTCATGTATACTTATTGTGTATCTAAGTTATATTTTAATATATTTAACATCTACTGGTCATCCTGCCATTTAGGGGAGGGGGTGGGGGGGTAAGAGGTGAAAAATTGGAACAAGAGGTTTGGCAATTGTTAATGCTGTAAAGTTACCCATGTATAAATCCTGTAAATAAAAGGCTATTAAATAAAAAAAAAAAAAAAACTTAACTCTCCTGAATCTTTAACCTCCAAAATAAGTTATCTATAATTCTTAGATATAGTTAACAATCAATAGCTTTTCTTCTAGATTTAATACATTTTGGTATCTTGCATCTCTCAAGATGAATCAGCAGACAATGACAGAATAGCTGAAATTGGTCTTAGAGATGCTGGTACCTTGTTATAATTTTCTTAAAGCCACCATTCATCTTTTCTTTATCCTTTGAAATACCTATGCTTTTGAGATTGATATTCAGCACTAGTTATAGACTAAAGATATTAAAAATATGAGCTTCAATAGGAGAAAGCAATTTGAAGGTCTTTGAGAGCACTATACAATTTTCCAAATTCAATTTAATTTAATGAACATTTATTTTTATTAGTATTTTATTTTTCCAATGCATACAAAGATAATTTTTAATATTCACCTTTGTAAAACCTTGTGTTATAAATTTTTCTCCCTCTCCCATCCCAGACAGCAAGCAATCTGATACAGGTTAAACATATGCAATTCTTCTAAACACATTTCCATATTCATCATGCTGCACAAGAAAAATCAGATCAAATGGGGAAAAAAAAAACACAAGAAAGCAAAAAAACAACAACAAAAAAATCAAGCAAACAATGACAAAAAGGTGAAAATACTATGCTTTGATCCACCCTCAGTCTCCACTGTTCTCTGAAATCTTTTGCAATTATTACCTTGAATCAACTCATTGTTGAAAAGAGCCAGCTCCATCACAGTTGATCATCATATAATTTTGTTGTTGCTCTGTATAATGTTCTCTTTGTTCTCACTTTACTTAGCATCAGGTCATGTGAGTTTCTACAGGCTTTTCTTAAATCACTCTGCTAATCATTTCTTATAGAATAATAATATTCCATTACATTCATATACCATAACTTATTCAGTCATTCTACAACTGATGGGCATCCACTCACTTTCCAGTTCCTTGCCTTACAAAAAGGACTGTTACAAACATTTTTTGCACATGTGGGCCATCTTCCCTTTTTAATGATTTCTTTAGGATACAAGCCAAATAGAGACACTTCTGAATCAAAGGTTGTGTGCACAGTTTGGTAGCCCTTTGGAATGAACATTTATTAAGGATTTATTATCTACTTGCAAGCCACTGTACTAAGTGCTATATAGAGAGAGACATTTTTAAAGAGCGCTTGCTTTTAAGATAAATCTAGATGTAACATGTATAGGCATCAAAGTGCCTAGCATAGTTCCTGGAATATAATAAGTGCTTAATAAATGTTTATTGGATCATATATCTAGAACTGAAAATGACCTTAAAGGCCTTTAAGTCTCTCCTCTTTGCTTTATAGATAAGAAAAGATGTTGAGTGACTTGCTTAAAGTCATCTAGACCACAGGGCTTCTTATACTTTTTCCACTCATGACCCTATTTCATCCAAGAAATTTTTATGCAACTTCAGATATGCAGGTATACAAAATAGGTATATAAATCAAATATTTACTGATAATAAATCATAATCACTTGCAGTTATGAGACCCCATATGGGGTTGCAAACCACAGTTTTAAAAGTTGGTACCTAGGGAGTAAACCAGAGCGGGGATTTGATCCCACCCTCCCAATTCTAAATCTCCCTGTCTTTTCTCCTACAAGATAATATGAGAAGTAAAAAAACACTAACAACTGGAGGGATCAGACATTCAAGATGACATGAAAGAACATAGAAGAGCCCAGCTTTTCCACATAAGTTCTAAATACCAGCAAAGGTCTAAAAGAAAACTAGATCACATAATGACCAAGAAATCCACAGAGGAACAACAGTAAATTCCTCTATCCATCCCAATGTTGAACAAAAAGACATTCAGCCACTTAGGGCAATGGAAGATGATCCCTGACAAGGAAGGGGATGTGTTGTGTGTTTATGAATGTATATGTGTATATGTATGTGTATATATATATATATATATACACACATACATATATACAAAAACATACAGAGAGAGAGAGATAGAGACAGAGAAAGGGGGGGAGAGATGAAATTCAAACACTCGAATCAAAATAAACTTTAAAAGGATAAATGTGTTTGACCAGTTGGAAAGAGCTCAATGGGCAGCAGTTGGACCCTAGACTAAAGCTTCCTCTAGAATCATAATGTTTAAAAGCATTAATCTTAAGGGAGGAAAGACATTTACCTATTATAGAAACACAAAGGAATTATAGGACTTATAATTATACTACTTTTTTAACAGAAAAAAGGAAGATAAATATTTAAAGATTAATTAATTGCTCATGGCTGATTTGTGCTAATATGATAAAAATAACAATATTGCCTAAATTAATTTACCAAATAGGCACCTTAGCAATTAAAGTATCAAATGATTATTATATAGAACTGAATTAAATCATAATGAAATTCACCTAGAGAAACAAAAGATCAAGGGAAATTTAACAAAACATGGGGAGAGAGGGAGCTTAGCAGTATCAGATCTCAGTCTATCCTCCAAACAGTAATCAATCAAAATTAATTTGGAACTGACTAACAAAATAGAAAAATTGATCAATGGGACAAATCAGGCACACAAGAGCCAGAAAGAACTGAACAGTATAGTGTTTGATTGCTTAGTTGGTTACTGTCCTTTGTTCTCAAAGAAGACCAAAATAGCTTCAGTATCTTAGAGTCGAGTTATAGTGTGTCCAACTGTGACTATTCAGACCACTATAAGTTCAGAATACTCTATTCCAGGTTGAGCACAAATAGTCCATGTTGAACATTTGGGGTGTATTCTCTAAATCTGTGTGTCTCATGTTTCTTTTGAGTTTCTTTAATTCTGCTTTGTTCATAGAGCACAATACTCTTTCTGATGAGGGCAAACCATGCAGGGCAGTGCTATGCCAGTATTTCTCATATCATGCAATCAATTCTAAAGTTCTTCAGAGAGACCTTGAGAGTGTCCTTCTTTGTATTGCGTCTTCAGACCACCATGTGACTCTTGCCTTTTGTGAGTTTTCTGGAAAACAGTCCTACTAAGAATAAGAGCTTAACAAAAGTACTAGAAAATTAGAAAGCAGACTGAAGGAAATTAGGCTTAGAACAACATCTTACATCATATCATAATAAGGTCCAAATAGATGCAAGAACTAGATAGGAAAGGTCACACTATAAATAAATTAAAAGAGCAGCAAAAGAGATTTGTGCATAGTAGAGATTCAGTTTCACATACAATACATTTTCCATTCTTTGTATATCAAAATGTTGGAAATCTTATTTTAATGCTCCCTCCAATTTTTTGAAATTACCAATGTGTATTTTTTCAAAACTAAACTTGAAATAGCTATTGTTTAAACTCAACATCTTCACAGGATATTTAATGGATCAGTCAATTCACAAGTATTTATTGAATCCTTGTCTGCTCCTGGAAAGAATTCAGGCCATAATTCAACTTCTCTTACCAGCTTGGAATTCCTGGGATGGTTTAGATTTCACCAATAAAAAGGTTAATATTTTAACAGTATAACTGTCAGTTGTTATTGCTATCATTATTATAGTTTATCATTAAAACATTGTAGTGGCATGAATCTCAACACATTTATAACTTTATTTGAAAGAGACAAGAACATTTAATAGCACTGGGAAAGGACAAATTTCTATCACAATACATATTATTAAAAATGAATTTATGTATATATTTTAAAATATATAATAATTAAATATTTATAAATTGATATATTAAATTAAAATTTTGAATTTATTTATATTTTATATATATATTTTTTAAATGAATATCAGTGTGGTGTAGGGGATAGAGGTCTGTCTTGAAGACAAGAAAACCTGAGTTACAGTACCTGTCACATACTAGCTGTGTGACCAGGACCAAATTCTTCTAAACTCTCAATGACGAAAGATCCCCTAAGATTTTGTTACAGATGAATTTGTTCCCATGAATAAGGGGAAGAGGTTTCTACATAAAAAATTTCTTTTATTAATGAAATCATCAGTCTGAATTCCTCTTTCCTAAATTTTATAACAATGTAATTTCAACAGTTATCCTAACAAGTAGAATCTTCTAAAGAAGAAAAAACTAGATTATAAGTAGCATCTCTCTTAGGCCTCAAGATGTAACCTATGTGAATGGCAGAGATAGAGAGAGATGGGAAGGCTGGACAAAGCCATGTCTCTTGCTTCCCAATGGGGACCTGCTTTCTGGAATATCTCCAAACAAAAGAGAGAAAAGAGGTATTAATTCTTGATCAGATTATCAGGGTTAAAAGAAGATGACATCTGTTAATGTCAAGGATCTGGCAGACAAAGCTAGAGAAAACTTCTTTGAGCCTTTCCTCTATTCTACCTAATATTTCTAGTCTAGTCAGATTACATACACAGCACAAATTACTTCCCTTCCTGCTCTGTTCTCCAGAGCTTCAGTGGCTCTGTACCTTATCCCAAACCCCAGCCTTCTGGAGATAAAAAAAAAATCTACCTTCTGTATTTCAATTTCAACCTGATAATCATTTGTTCCAGCTAATGAGGAGGGGTACTGACCTTTTAAGGGACAAACTTTTCTAGTGGAGAAAGTTCTATTTTCTTTTCAACAGAAAATTATCTTCTCCTAGATTTACTGTTCGGTCAAGAGTTCCACATAGGTATAAAGTAATGAATGAGGAATCTATGGAGTCTTATGCTATTCAAGGCTTTTTACAGAACTACCAAGAATAGAAGTAAAGAAGATATATTAAATATAAAGAAATATAAGCGATAGCCCTAGCTTGAAGGAGGATTTACTTTAATCAAAGGAAAGTATTTGGATTCAGAGGGAAGAAAAAAGGGATTCTTCTTGTCTTTCCCAATATCTTCCCCTTTCAAGTTTTTGCCATATATTTAACATTTAAAAGTATAAATATCCCTTGGGATGTCTTCAAATGGATTCAACAGAGAAGCAGTGTTATGAATAGTTTCAAGATAGGAGCCTGTCTTATATACAGATTCCATCTCCTATTTAGGAGAAGTACAGACCACTAATTTTTAGGTAAAAATTTGCCTCTTTCATGATATTAATTTGGATAACCCAGAGATATGGAGTCATCCAGAGATTTTAATTTTGTTGCTAGGATATTTGTTTCTTAGGAAAAGAAGATTATGATCTTTTATAATTAAACTTACATAAGAAGAAATATGAAGGTTTATTTACATGCCAACTTCTTTTTTTTTTATAAATTACAAATGTGACCCTGATTTCCATACACTGCAAAAAAAAAAAAAAAAAAAAAAAAGAATCAGTTGTTTATTGCAGACATGGAAAGGGCAGGTCCCAAAAGAACTCTCTATTATTTTGTCTCCTAAATGTCTCTAAGCAACTGAATTAGGGTATGAAGATCCAGGACATGACCCACAATTGAAAAGGAACAGATGGGGACAATTCAAAAAAGTTTCAAGCTGATTGGGAAAGTATGGCATCATCCCTCAGATTCAGTAATGTTTAGCACTTGGATACTGAGGTCTACCCTGGGAAAGTCCTACTTCTTACTAGCTCTGTGAACTTTTGAGAAGTTGCTTCATCCATCAGGGCTTCAGTTTCCCCATGTATAAAATGAGGGGGTCAGGGTTACTTCCAGGGCTTCTTAAATTTTTTCCATTTGCAACCCATTTTTGCTCAAGAAATTTTTGTGACCCTGGGTATATAAAATAGTCTATAAACCAAATATTTACTGATAATAAATCATAATTACATATTCAGTTATGAGACCTCATGTGGGGTCACATATCACAAATTAAGAAACTGGGATCTACACAACCTCTTAAAGTCTCTTTCTTATTTTATCATTTTATGCTACTGTAAGAAGGTACCAAAAGAAGAAATCTGGGTGTGCATGTGTGTTGAGGAAGGATCTCAGAGTAAGCCTAATCAAAGATATTTTCATCATAGGCTAGAGCTATCTGCCTTTACTTCTTCCCAACAATCCCTCCTCTTCTGAATATCTGAACCCTTTGATTTTAGGTCCAAGTTGTGGTCTAATTTTCTTTCCTGTATCTTGTTATCTGCTACTTTTAGTACTTTATGTGCTTTATGATATTTTAGACTTCATATACATACTATATCTCTACAATATGTTATATAGTATATAGATACATATTATATAGTCTAATACTATGTGGTATACCATACTGTATATGTATTAGAGTGTATATACTATTTTATCTTCAGTTATGCTTAGTGGAAAAACAAAACAAAACAAAAGAAAGCTAGATCCATTGCTTGTGGAGGATAATGAAATGTTAACAGATGGTGGAGAGAGCCTAACCACATAGAACTATTTGTAATATTGTGCTTTCTCTTTTCTGGGGAAAATATATCTTTAATCTGGAAAGGATAGAAGAAAAATTACTAGAAAGAATGGAAGACTGAAACTGGAACATTTTCAATGAGTTTAAGTTTCCAGGCTCAGATGAATGATATTCCAAGGCACCAAAAGAATGAACTATAGTCATAGTTTTTGAGAGCGAAGGGATATCATATACAGATACTCAATCCATATTTAAATTGAATTGATATAGTTCATCTTATTTAAGCAAGGCATTTGACAAAGCTTCTACTGTAGATAGGATGAAGGTTGACATATGGTGACCAGATTCAATGGAACTTAGTTAACTGAATGATTACACCTCCCTAAATGTTGCTTAATTTAATGTCAACTTAAACAGAATGCTTTAGTGGCTTGGCATAGGAATCTATATTCCTCCCTGTTAGTCAGTCAACAAACATTTGTTAACAAACTATGTTCCAGAAATCATACTAAGTGCTGGGGATACAAAGAAAGAGAGAAAAAAGTCCCTATCCCAGGAATCTCACATTCTAATGGGAGAGACAACATATAAATAACAAGGATTGCTGTTCAATCATATCCGACTCTATGTGACCCCATGGCCATTTATTGTCCATGGAATTTTCTTGACAAAGATACTAGATTGTTTTGTCATTTCCTTCCCCAGTATATTCCCATTTTACAGATGAGGAACTGAGGCAAACAGGGTTAAGTGACTTGCCCAGTGTCACACAGCTAGTAAGTGTCTGAGTTCAAATTTAAACTTTGATCTTCTTGACTCCAGGTCTATCCACAGCACCATTTAGCTGTCCCCAAATAACAATGTACATAACATATATTTATAGAATATGTGGAAGGTACTCACAAAGTGGAAGGTGCTTATAATTGGGATGATTAGAAAAGCCAGCTTGCAGAGAGTGAGATTTGAGGTTAGTCCTGAAGGAAATCTGTACTTGACCCTAGAGGAAACAGTCACTGGAACTCATTGATGGGAGGCAGGGATAGCAGAAATACTTTAGAAAAATCACCTTGGTAGCTGAGGAGAAGATAGGAAGAAGCAGGGTGAAACTTGAGGCAGGGAGAACAGTTAGAAGGTAATGGAGCAGCCAGGTGGTTGATGGGTAGAGCACTGGTCCTACTGTCGGGAGTACATGAGTCAAAATCTGACTTCAGACTTACTATTTGCAGGATCCTGGGCCAGTCACTTAACCCCAGTTGCCTCCAAAAAAGGAAAGAAAAAAAGTAGTTCAGATAAAGGTGATGAAGAGGCTCAATGAGGGTGGTGACTATGGAATGGAGAGGAGATACACACATACACACAAGAGATGGTGTAAAGGTGGAAAAAACACAATTTAACAATGAATTGAATACATATGGAATAAGAGTGAGGAATCAAGTATAATATTTAGTTTCTCAGCCTGAGTCACTGGAGAATGTCTTTGACAGTAATGAGGAAGTTCAGAAGAGGGGAGAGTTTGGGTTGAAAGATGGGTTTTATTTGGGACATTTTCAGTTTGAGATGCCTTAGAGACATCCAGTTTGTGATTTCCATCAGGCACTTGGTGATGTGTGATTGTAGACCAGGAGAGAGATTGGGGCTGGCTATGGAGATCTGGGAGTTGTTTTTATAGACATGATAACTGAGCCTATGAAAGCTGATGAGATCATTAAGTGACCATTGCAATTGAAAAGAGAAGAGGGTTAATGGTAGAGCCTCGAGGAACATACTTATAACTACTATTTATGACATGGGTGAAGAACCAGCAAACACCCAGTTTTAGACCCAAGGGATCCCAGTAAGAGAAACCTAAGATTGCAGGCTCACATAACTGCTCACAGTTATCACTTGAACTCTGTAGTTATTTAAGAAATACCAACATGTTCTTCTGATATGTAAAAAGGTGTAATGATGGAAACTACCCACTCAGGTATTACTTACCTTGTTTCTTGTCCCGCATCCTCTACTAATTTTTTGTACTTACACACACAAACAGCATATACCCAGGCTGTTTCTCACACATTCAAAAGATGGCTGATTTTGTTGTCTTAAGGAATTCTCATTTCTCTCCAAACGTATTCTGGACTTTGTATATCTTAGTCCAGAAACCTCTTCATCCTGGAAGCTCACTGCTGCTCTGAAATCCTTTTTAAAAAAAAATTATTAAAACTTTTTATTTTCAAAATATATTCATAGATAAATTTCAACATTCACCCTTGCAAAATCTTGTGTTCCAAATTTTTTCCCTCCTTTTCCCCACCCCTCCTCTAAACGGCAAGCAATCCAATATATGTTAAATTTGCACAATTCTTCTATACATATTTCCACAATTATGTACACTCTGTACTTCACTCATTTAAAATGCCCTCTAACCTGTGGACATTGCTCTGATTGGATGGTTCCCCTAGAATCTCCATTTAAGGTGGTTAATTTTTCCCTTCTCCTTTTTTATATGCTAGCCCCACCTCCATCAGAATATAAGCTTCTTGAAGGCAGAGACTATCTTTTTCCTTGTGTTTATTGTATTTCTAGCATTTGTTTTTGTTGTTTAGTCATTTTTTCAGTTCTTTCCTGACTCTTAGGGAAACTCTTTTGGGGTTTTCCCAGCAAAGATACTGAAATGGTTAGTTAGACATTTCCTTCCTAGTATTTAGTGTACTTATTACATAAAATGCACTTAATAAATGCTTATTAACTGGACTTTAGGTGAGGGAAGAATTTCTATTGAGCTAAATACAACCTGTCATTGACTTGATAGATAAGTCCTAGTGAATCAGTCCCCTGAGGCATAAAAAGGTTAAGGGATCTAAGAGGCAGGATTTAGACTTGGGTTTTCCTAACCACAAACCCAGCATCCTTATTACTTTTACTACACATACTTTCTCTTTCTAAAGCTACGATAATAAGATATCTAGTATCCATAATAAGGAAGGGTTATGGTCCCACTGGGAATTGTATTGTAGGCAGTATCTTGACAAACTGGAGCAATTTAAAGGAAAATAAGCAAGATGATTATGCGTCTAGAAATCATGTTATATGAGGAAATTGAAGAAGTAGAAGTATTTAAATATAGAAATAAAATGTTATAAACATAAATATATTATATAGATGTTATATATAATGTTTATATTTCTAAACCATGTTATTAAATAATATTTAATATGCCATTAAACATGGCATATTTATTTATTATTTATCATAATAGATGTATAATAAATTTATTTATTGTGTTCATTATAAATTTATTTTATTATTTATTGTATTTATTTATTTAGATTTATTATAAATAAAAATATTGAATATAAATATAACAATAAAACTTTTTTTTACTATTGGATAAAAAATGATTTGTATATAATATAATCTTTGTCAAGAAAATTCCATGGACAATAAATGGCCATGGGGTCACATAGAGTCGGATATGATTGAACAGCAATCCTTGTTATTTATATGTTGTCTCTCCCATTAGAATGTGAAATTCCTGGGATAGGGACTTTTTTCTCTTTTTCTTTGTATCCCTAGCACTTAGTATGATTTCTGGAACATAGTTTGTTAACAAATGTTTGTTGACTGACTAACAGGGAGGAATATAGATTTCTATGCCAAGCCACTAAAGCATTCTGTTTAAGTTGACATTAAATTAAGCAACAATTAGGGAGAGGTAATCATTCAATTAACTAAGATTCCATTGAATCTGGCCACCATATGTCAACCTTCATCGTATCTACAGTAGAATATATATGTACAGTATATACAGTTGTATATAAAAAATGATTGTATATAAAAAATGATTTGTATGAAAAAGCCAATATATTAGATGATAGATTAAAAAATGTTTAAAGATCTTAATGGAATAGAATGATGGGCTATGGTAGTGTTCAAGTATCTGAAGAATTGAACTGTAGAAGAGAGAATGTAGAAAGCAAAATTTCATCTTAATATAAAGAATGGTTTGATATTCAGAGCAAAATGGAAGAGGATGGCTTATGGAGGTATAGGGAGTAGTGAACTATCTGTAACTAAAAGTGTAGAGCAGAAAATTAATGATCACATGTCAGGTATATTCTAAGAATTCCAGTTATAGGAAAAGTTTTGAAAAGATGACTACTAAGCTCTATACTAGGGGTATATCCAGTGCACATAGTGCAGTGGATAAAGTGTTGACTTAGGAGTCAGGAGAAAGCTCAAATATGTATTCAGACAGTTATTAGCTTTGTGACCCTGGCACATAATTTAACTATTTGCCTCAGTTTCCTTGTCTATAAAACAAGGAGGAAATGGCAAATCACTCCAGTATCTTTGCCAAGAAAACCCCAAATGGAGTCAGGAATAGTTGGGTACAACTGAACAACAACACAGCATAGCAAGCTCCTTACTGAGCTCCCTTCCAGCCCTATAAACATAATGGTTGACATGTATATAGTCCTTTGTGGTTCGCAGAGTGCTTCACACGTTTACTTTAGTTTTATTTTTAAGGCAACTCTGTGAGGCAGGTAACAGTATCGTTGCCATCCTTATTTTACAGACAGGTAAATGCAGGCTTTACCTATGTCAGATTTAAGAATTTGACCCAAAGTCTAATGAGCATCAATCCAATACCATTTCCATGACACCATAGCAGTCATAAAACCTACAGGTAAGTTCTGATGTAAACAGGAGTTTACATTTATGATTAAGTATCTACTTATTATAGGTTGTTAGGCACTGGAAATATAACCACAATCAGTCCTTTCCTTACAGAAGCATAAGAGTTTTTATGTTTATAAGTCTTAAAGACAAGGTGCCACAAATGATAATATGACAAAAAAAAAAAAAAAAGAGGAAAATGATGGATGTTGGAAGGGATATGGGAAACTAATGCATTGTTGGTGGAGTTGTGAATTGATCCAGCCATTCTGGAGAGAAATTTAGAACTATGATAAAAATGTATATACTCTTTGATCCAGCAACACCACTATTAGCTTCATATTTCAAAGACATTAAAAAGAGAGAGAAAAGGATCCATTTTCAGAAAAGCATTTATAGCAGCTCTTTTTGAGATTATTAAGAATTGGAAACTGAAGGAATGTCTATCAACTGGAAAGCAGCTAAACAAGCTGCAGTACATTTGTAATGGAATGTTATCATACTATAAGAAATGATAAGCAACATGATTTCAGAAGAAAGCTGCAAAGATGCACATGAACTGATTCATGGTGAAGTGAACCAAATCAGGGGAACATAGTACACAGTAACAGCAATATTGTTCAATGAAGAACTGTGAATGACAGTTCTCAACAATGCAAGATCCACATCAATCCCCCAAAATTGACAAAAGTAGAATATCCTCCTCTAGAGAAAGGACTTATATTGTTTGAATACAGACTAAAACATGACTTTTTCCCACTTTCTTTCTTTCGTTCTTTTTCTATTATTCAAATCTTCCTGTAAAAACTGACTAATATAGAAATGTTTGACATGATTGCATATGCATAACTTAAATTTGATTGCTTACTATCCAGGGTGGGGGAGGAGAAAGGATAAAATTTTAAAAAATCTTTCAATTTGATGATTAAGATGTTATTACTAACTTTGGTTTTGGGGTTTTTGAGGCAATTGGGGTTTAATGATTTGTGTAGCATCAGACAGCTAGTGTCTGAAGCTGGATTTGAATTCAGGTCCTCTTGACTCCAGGGTTGGTGTTGCATCCAATGGATCACCTAATTCTCCTAATTTTTCCTCTATTGGTAACATTGGAGATATACATTAAGAATAGAAATATAGAAATCTCTTCTATTAGAAGCTGAGAAAGCAAGTCTGAATGGTTCTTTTTATTATAAAATCTAATTTAGAAACTTTCTCCAGTGATTAAAAAATAAAACAAATAAAAAATCTTTTTATCTACTAAATCCATGCAAAGCCCTTAATTTTTTTTGCCCCATTCTCTCCATAAACTATTGAAATATCTAAATTAGGGATATTCACTGTAGAAATTGGAATGAGAGCCTTTGAGTTAGAGTACTTCCAGATGATTAGTTTCTCCTACCCATTTCAATTCCCTCTATTTGGCAGCAAATGCCTCTCTAAATGAGTGATTATGTGGTAACCCACTGTCTGCACCAGAATGGGGAAAGGAAATTCACATTTAAGACTTACGTGTTTAAAAGTATTTATAAAAGAATATCCTTTTCAGCTGGCCAAAGATAAAGGTGGGATGCTGCAGACCTCTAACTCAGTTTAGATTGGAGCAATGATGTAACAACTATTCAAATTGGGGTGATGTGTCAAGATAGTCTTCTAGGTTTGTACAGGAAAATCCCTATTTCTGACATTTATTAAAGATTTTCCCTCCTTTTTAGAGGTCCAGAATGATGATTGATTGGGACCAAGATGTTTTAAACTACTTCTCTTTCCAAACCAACATTTTGGAATCTTTGAACACAGTAATTAGTTGAGGGGAATGAGAGAATAAGAAAGGAATGTTTTCCAATTTACTTCAGTTTAGCTAACAAGAGGGTTGTAGAGAGTCTCATTTATGAATGTAGGTGCCAGTGGAACCATTCAGATCCAGGTAGATATAAATCCATGAAGTTTTAATTGGGAAAAGAGGGAGAAAATTTTGAGTTCATTTAAAGGTAAGCAAAAGGAAGCAAGAAACATTGCAGGATTCTAGATATTTTATATGGATATTGATCTTATCAGGGAGTTCTGCCTTTAAGTTGCCTTATTGGTGCTTGGAAAATGATCTTAAGTTATTTTCTCAAAGAGTATTGAAAGACATATGAAGATGTCTAGTTTCCTTTCTTAGATTCTACATATAAATGCTTATTTAGATTCTTTAGAGAAAGGAGAACAAGCTTCTAGTAAATCCTGATGGGAATTATGAATATATATATATATATAAAGGTGTGTGAATATTTCTCTCTGTGTGTATATAAATATGCATATATATTATAGAATAATATTCTATTGAATACAATGAACACAATTTATAGTCTTTAAAAAGGCAACCTACTAAACATAACATGCTGTTAGGCTGGTTGTGAAATGAATAATGATTTCTTGTTTTAACTGTTTCCCCACCAAGAAAAAAGAACACATTACAAAAACATTTTCATGTTGGTAGAAATTTCAATGACTGAGACCCGCTTTTGTTATACCAATAGCTTTAAAATTTCATGTTAAAAATATATTGTGACTCTATGATAAGGATGAGTAAAGATTAGTATCTCTGGTGAAAGCCAGTTAGCACCTAGCTATTTCTTGAGCACGCCACACTGTAGCACTTTGATAGAAGGAAGGAAGGAAGGAAGTATTAAGTATCTACTATCTTCTAAATATTTTGCTAATGCTTTACAAATATCCTATTTGAATCTCACAAAACCTCTGAGGGGTGAGTGCTATTATTATCCTCATTTTACAGTTGAGGAAAATGAAACAGAATTAAATCATTTGTTCAATTAGTAAATATTGTATCTGAGACCAAATTTTCATTGAGGCTTTCCTAACTCTAAGCCCAGGGATCTATCAACTGTGCCATCAGCTGCAGCCTAAGACCTATAGGCTCTAGGCTCTTTGAACTTTATTAACCTCAGGAATTGCCTTAAAAGATTTCTGGCTAAAAATGCCCCAACCAAAATTAGTTCTTGTTGTTCAGTCATTCAGTTGTAGCTGACTCTTCATGACTTCATGGATTATAATGCATTAATGTGTCCTCCACTATCTCCTGAAGTTTATCCATGCTCACAGAGTTAACTCTAAGATATCTCTAAGTATAACTTATATACAACACACCTGTCTAAGTTTCCACAAATATGGATAACAAAGCACTTAGCTTCCACATATTCATTCAAGCTAACAACTTGATACAGATTAAAGGAGACCCTTCATATTCATCCCTAGAAAATATGAAAAATCCAAAGAACTTGAAGGATTTCATAAACAAATATCTGCAGAAACATTGCAGGATTCTAGATATTTTATATGGATATTGATCTTATCAGGGAGTTCTGCCTTTTAAGTTGCCTTGTTGGTGCTTGGAAAATGATCTTAAGTTATTTTCTCAAAGAGTAGTGAAAGATATATGAAGATATCTAGTTTCCTTTCTAAGATTCTACATATAAATGCTCATTTAGCATTAGCATTAGTTTGATCTGCATTGTCGAACTAATTCACTCTAGGGAATACTAGGGAATGTGGAGGGGGAGCAACGAGAGTGGCAAGGTTCTAATACCTTGATTCTCCTATAACATGACTTTAATCCCCTATTGTTATTTCTCCCCAAACTAGATATTTTATATATGATTCTCTTCTCCTTCCAAAGGGCACCAAACTCAGGAAATTCTTCTTTGTTTAAAAGGCTAAAACTTGCAGTTACTTTCCAAACAACTTTCAATACCATAGAAAGCTTTTCTTTCTGGCTAGAAAACTATAATTCAAAATTGCAAAGCCTAGGAACAAGAACTCTAACCAAGAGGCAGAGGCAGAAGTTCATCAACAGTATCCATGATTTCTCCCTGCTTAAGCCACTTGAGCAAGTTTGTACACCTTGTATGGGATTCTTCCAGATAAGACTACCACTGCCCTGGCTATTGTCATCTCCTCATCTCAGGCCTCTGGTGTCTGATCTTTGCTCAGAAAGAAGAAAAGAAAGGCAAAACATTGGGTCCGTATTCAGCTGCCATATGCATCTGCTCCAAAACAATGATCAAAAAATAGCTTAGGTGGAGACTGGGAGGGAGCCACATGCAATAGATAAATAAGGAAACTTGAGTACCATTATCCTCCATCTTTTCTATGACTATTATATATCTGGAAGAAATTCAGAAAGGAAAAGGCAAAAAGAAGCTCAAGAGGGACTGAGCATATCTGTCAACTCACTTTTATAATCATCCCAAGAGTTTAAGATAACCTAATTTGTCTTTATAGCAGTCCCAACTATTGAGGCTTAATCAGGAATCCTCTTGTTTCCTCTTAATAAGCTGCCAGTGAGTATGGCCCTCCATCGGGGAGATGTATAAAGAACCTAAAGTTTGAAACAAAGACTCTCTTACCAATAAGCTTGATCGGGGAATTGCCTTGATCAATTTAAAATTGATTGAGGAACTGCCTTGATCAATTTCAAATTCAAATATTTTGCAAATAGTAACAATTATCTAAGTCACAAGTGGATGATCTTTTGCCCTGTGTTTTCTTAGAAAATCCAAAGGACAATGGCACTGTCTACAGAGTTAGTTTTTATTTGGAGGAGTTCTTCAGTCTTTTGATGGTGGTGGTGGTGGTGGGAGGATTGATGGCTCTCATGACAACAAAATAGCCTCTGCCTCACTTAAGCCTCTCTGCTTCCTGATTGATTAGGAAGGTATTGACAGTGACAGTGAGTCTCTATAGCTCCAAATTCAGATGGCTCTCCCATGCTTCTGGCTGACCTGCCTGATCTTCAGAAGTCTTGAGGACCAGGCAGTTAAAAAAAAAATAACTCAAGCTGTGGATAAAAGAATAGCATCCTTCAGTTTAGATCAAGGGCAGTGTCTAGGCAGGAAGTCCCAGAGGACTGAGAATCCACATCTTGATATGGAGAACAAGGACATCAATTATTCTCCACTCTGCCTCAGTATCTGTTAAATTCTGAAGAAATTAGGAGTAAATAGGAAGTTTTGCTGCCTATCATTTCTTAAAATTACGTTTTCTAGTACTGAATTTTTTTTACATTCTTATTGAAACCAGTGAAAGATAAAATTGGCACAGGAGTTGCCAGGAAGTCAGGAAGACTCATCTGGCCTCAGATACTAACTAGCTGTGTGGTCCTGGACAAGTCACTTTATCCCATTTCTTCATCTATAAAATGGCAAACTACTTCATTGTCTTTGCCAAGAAAACCCTAAAAGGGGTCATGAAGAGTTGAACATGATTAAATAACCAAACAATAACAGGAAGTTATGTAAATACAATTAATAATATTTAATATATTACTGTATAAACCCTTAGACACTATAGAAATATGAGTTGCTGTTAAACAGCATACAAAAGTCTGGGTAGCTGTGACATAAAACAAATTTGGTTAATAGTGAATTTTTTCAGATGCTGTCATATTTTTCTAGAGTTTTAAGTGGTTATTAGGTATGTGTAAAATCATTTCATCTAAATTTATTTTTTTCAATTCTGTATATGTCAAATGAAATATGATATAATGTGACTATATATAGTTCTGTGAAAGTATAAAAATGTATATATATATATATATATACATATAATATATGTGTATGTATTTTCCCCCCACAAGGCAAGAAAAAAAAAGCACTGTCAGACCATATATCCCAGCATTTGCTTCTAGAAATGCAGTCCGACTGCCTTTATCTCATCAGATGGGCTATCTAACTATTGCCTGCCTTTTCACAAAGAGTCCATTCTTATTGAGATATGCAAATACACTTTAAAAATTAATCATCTTGACAAATTCAATGCTCCATTCCTTATTTGTAAGAAACTGGCTCCAATCTCTCCTTTGAGCTCCAGTTCCAGAATTCCATTGTCCTACCAGATGTTTCCACCTGGATATCTATATAGTTCCTCATTGAATTTACCGTCTTCAAATCTAAACCCGCCTTCTTTGTGTGATTCCTTATTTTTGTTAATTTACACCTCATCTACTCAATTTTATTGTTATTGTTTAGTTGTTCAGTCATGTCCAACTTTTTATGGAACTTGTCTATGAGATTTTCTTGGCAAAGATACTGGAGTGGTTTTCTATTTCCTTCTCCAATATTTTCTCCCAATACAGAAGAGTATTGTATTTATTATACAATAAATAAATACAAGATTCAGGCAGAGAAGTCAGAGGGTAATCCCATAGGGTAAGGTAGTTGCAGAGTAGGGGGTGGGAGAGGGGAGAAGGACAGGAAAAAGGTATTGAGCTAAATAAGGGTTAAGTAACCTGCCCACAGTCACATTGCTAATAAGTATTTGAGTCTGAACTTCAACTCATATCTTCCTGACTCAAGATCCAGTGCCCATCGTACCGTCTAACTAACTCCATCTATTCAATTACCTACATCTCAACAACTTGGAATCATCTCCAAATTCACTGAATCCTTTACATGCTACTTCTACAATAATTCTTTATTTTACTGGAGCACACACTGGAGTTAGGGTCTGCAAACCTTAATTTAAATCTTGTTGCTACTATTTTTTACATGTGTGACTTTGAATAAATCACTTCACCTTTAATGGCTCAGTTTCCTAATCTGTAAAATGGGGGACTGGGATGAACTAGATGTTTTCTAAGACTCTTTCCTCTTCTGAATCTTAAGACCATAAATTAGATCTGACAAGGATCTGACTAGCAGTCAGGTCAAACCCTCCTCACACCCCAAACTCCCAACTTAAAAAAAAAATTTTTTAATTATAATTTTTTATTATAGATATGAAAATAAAGGAACAGAGTGATTGAGTGACTGGATCAGAATCAAACAGCTAGTAAATGTCTAATAGTTTTGAAGCCAGATTTTTCAGACTCTGTATCTAATAACCCATCCACTTTGCACCATGATACACAGATACTAGATATTCTGAATCCCCTCCTTAACATAGCAATCTCCCAGTTCAAGACTCTCTTGCCTCTCCCTGCTTTAGCATGTCACCTTTTAGAGAGCTACTATTTGGGGCTCAGTTTTGACATGTCCATCACAAAGCCTTCAATGGAACCCTTTTAGTCTAAAATAAAACACATGCTCGTTAGCCCAGCATTTGAAAGTCTACAAAATCTGGCTCCAATCTACTTACCCACACTTCCCATCCTTCCTCTTAATATAATCTATGTTTATTTGATAGTAAAAGAAAGGGAGGAAAGTGTGTTGCACCTCTGTGGTCTTTCAACTTCTTCTGACTCTCAATTTTCTTTCCTAATTATTGCTTTGGTGCCATTTTATGGTATTTATGCTTTTGTGAGTCTCTCTTCACTCTCCCCAGGCTTTCTGATGAGTGTTTATGAGGACCAATTCAAATGCTGGGTGGGAAAATCCATCAAGAGAGAAGTGCCTACTTAAATTCCCATTTAATGTGTTTTAAATCAAGCTTATCTCCCAGAAAATGGAACCTTCTCCCCTAAAAGAAAGAAAACATAAATGTCTGTCTATTGGAGAAAACTTCAAGTGTTTTAAAAGGTAGAGAACGCACTTCTGTGTAAATTTGCTGAAATTATTGTCATGTTTACATTATCTTCCAAAGCATTCTTAATTGTGTATATTCTAGCCTGTGTTTTTATAATCCAGTTATTAGAAAGTAAATTGTTTTATTTACTTATTTGCTAATTTGCAGGTTATTAAATCTTTGCTGACAGTGGCACTGGGCCAAAATGAGCCTAGAAAATGGATAATAACTTGTGTTTTTTGAGGAAATGTAAGTTTTAGGACTGCTTTTGGTTCTCAGAAGAACATTCAATTCAATCCTATTCAAACCAAGAAACATTTATTAAGCACTTATTATGTACCAAGCATTGTACTAAAGGCTGGAGATTCAAAGACCCAAAGCAGAACAGTCTGCCTTCAAGAAACTTACATTGTACTAATATATTCTTTAGATCCTTAGCCTCGGAGACCAGCTAAATAGAACTAGCACTGAGCAGAGGTGTAACTAGGAATTTTTGTATTTGGGGAAAGTATGCAAACCACACTGGCAGCAAGAGACACTAACTGCCTCAAGAGAGGAAGACAGAGCATCTGGGATACTGGTATTTGGGCACTTCTAGAGAAGCTGCTATAAATTGGAGAAGAGCCTGGAAGGATGGGAGAGGAGCTTGCTTCAGTGCACCAAATGCTGTCAGAGTCCTCTAAGTTTCTTTTTTTTTTTTTTTTTTTTTTTTTTTTTTTTTTTTTTTTTTATTTAATAGCCTTTAATTTACAGGATATATACATGGGTAACTTTACAGCATTAACAATTGCCAAACCTCTTGTTCCAATTTTTCACCTCTTACCACCCCCCACCCCCTCCCCTAAATGGCAGGATGACCAGTAGATGTTAAATATATTAAAATATAACTTAGATACACAATAAGTATACATGAGAGTCCTCTAAGTTTCATGCCATAGGGCAGGTTATGGTTCTAGAAGTGAGGGACCCAGAAAAGTTGTTTGTGAATTCTAGACAAAGTTTGAGATTAATTCTACCTTGCATTAAACAAAATTGTATTTGTTATGTATTATCAACAATCAGGATGATAATTAAAGTTTTCCCTGCTGCCTTGAATCTCACACTGAGCTTTAGAGATAACAGAAACTCCATAAATGTTTGTGACAAATGATGACATCCAAAACCAGGTGACCAATGGAACACAGAGGTGAGTGGCAGATGTCCAGCATCCAGCTGCCTTTCTCTCCATATCTTGCTAAGGACAAATTCCTAAGCAGGAATAGCTAGGACTGAATTTTCTGGGTTGATCTTCTATTTGGGAATGGGGGAAGAAGGTTTTTGTATGGAGAGAATTCCATACAAAGGATTGAATAAGGCATCCATAATTATGCAGAATTGTCTCTGTAGTTATTGTTGTTGTTGTCATTCCTTTATAACTCCATTTGGGGTTATCTTGGTAAAGATAACAGAATAATTTGCCATTTCCTACTCCAGTTCATTGTTCACATGAAGAACTGAGACAAACAGGATTAAATAATTTGTCCAGGATCATACAGCTATTTAGTATCTGAAGCTAGATTTGAACTCATAAGGATGAATCTTCCTGACTCCAAACCCAGTGCTTTATCCCCTGTACCAAATATCTATGATGTTTATTTTTACTTTTTTGGTTTAGATTTGCAAGTTTGATATTCCAGAGGCTATATATATACATATATATATATATATAATTTATTTTCAAGGGTTCTGATAAAGGCCTCATTTCTAAAATAGTTAGAGAATTGACTCAAATTTATATAAATAAAACATTCAGCAGGATAATTTCAGAGAGGCCTGAAGAGACTTACATGAACTGATACTAAGTGAAGTGAGCAGAATCAGATCATTTTACAATGGCAACAAGATTATATGATGATCTATTCTGATGGATGTGGCTCTTTTCAAAAATGAGATGATTCAGGCCAGTTCCAACTTTTTCGGTTTAGATTTGCAAGTTTAATATTCCAGAGGCTTTATATATATATATATATATATATATATATATATATATATATAATGTACCTTGCCCCTAGTTAAGTCCCTTAGATGAAGCTTACAGGCTCAATCTCCAGGTAATGTTATTAAAGAAATTAATATGGATATTTAGTTATCTTTTTGATAAATAAAAACAAGTACACCTCAATATTTAAAAGATCTGGGATTTCAATGATATGAGTATTCTCCCTGTAAATTCAGATTATAGCCCCTCTATAGATCTTTAAAAAGCTTTTGTGTTCAGAAAGATTCATTGTTTTTTAATTATCTTTTCAGCCTTCCTTTTGTAAGAGAAGTCCATTTCTGGTCCATATTGGAAGCTTTTTTAGTTTGGTAGGACTATGACATTGGTTCTGCTGATCACCAGGAGTCCTCAAGAATCTAGGTTCAGTTCCAAGTCATGATGAGGTATTTGAGAAGGACTTAAGTTACAGTTATCTATGATCCCTATGAAAATCTCCAATTATCATAGTTAAAGACATATATTTCCATTTAGGAAACTACATCCAGAGGCTCCTTTGTCTACTAATCTTCTACTTTTATCAATCTCTGGTTTACTTCCCAGATTGGAGTAGAACATTTCTGTTTCCGTAGAGTAAATCTAATTCCCTTGCAATCAAGACATCACTCTCAAGAAGGAAGGACAAGCAACAACAGATATCAATGAAGGACTTATCTTTCTATCTGACTCTTCTCCCTTGCCCCCTTGTCCTATCTTCTTTCATGTACTGTATGCCTGAGAAACTGAGCAAGATAGAGATTAGAGAGTATTTAATAATTTATTAAATGGAGAGATTTACTGGGACCAGATGGATCCATGGTTTGGTCCCAGGGCTGAATGAGACTATAGTCTCCAAGAATCCAGCAAATAATGTGAGTTCTCAATGATCTACATACACATGGCTCAGACTCAGGGGGTAGATTGAGGCAGGGGCAGAGTCTGGGTGCTGAGAGCGGGAATAAGACTCTGACAGGGTGGGGTGAGCCTCCAGAGAGGGGGATGACATAATAGAGGGAGGCACCCTGGAGATGGGGGGAAGCATCTTGATAAGACGGTATCTGACATTGCAATAGCTTGGGATGGGGAGAGGCATTCTGATATTCTAAAACATAAGATCTTTTATCCTTATCAAATATTCTGATAAAGAGGAAGGGGAGGTTTTGCGGGACTGAGAAGCAGGGAAACTGAGAAGCAGGGAGACTAGGTCAGGATAATTATGGAAACTGAGAACTGTGGCATAACAGTACAAGTAGTTTCTTCCTGTAAATAGGGATGCTCTCAAAAAGTGAATTCCTAGTGGGGGGTTTCACATCTAGTAGATGCTTAAAGTATTTTGATACCTATATTTTAAAAGAATTGCCTTCCTTGGCAATCCCTTAAATTTTATTTTATGCATTTAAGAATATTATTCTGAGACTTCCAAGGGTTTCACCAGCCTACCAAAGAGCTCCATCATAACATAAAGAAGGTTAAGAATTTCTGCCTTACCAATTCCAATAGACTTGTGATAAAGAGAATCATCTGCATCCAGAGAGAAGACTAGGGGGAGTGAATGAGCATCACAACATAGTATATTTGATTAGGTTTATATTCCCCTCAGTTCCCAGTGGTAATGAGGTTAGTGGCAATAAGAGAGTTGTTAAAATCCCCTCTGGTGGGCCTATGGGTTCAAAGTGAAAGAATTCACTTATCTCGAATTATTCATTGCAAAATGAAAGTTTCTTCTTGGACAGAAATCAGTTTGCTAAGAGACTGACTTCTATAGTGACAAAGCCCTGACAGAAAAGTAATAGTCTAGCAGAGGAGTCCTGGCAGAGAGAGAGATAACATTCCTAGCAGAGAAATCCCAACAGAGAGGTAAAGAGGGGTGTAGTCCTGTTGGGAAATGGAGTCTGGCACTGAGAAGAGAATGCCTTCTCAGGGGACAGAGTCTTAGCAGCTGAGCAAGCTGCTTTGGACAGTTTGCAAAGAGTGAGTTCAGAAACCGCCCTTGAAAAGGAGTCTTGAGGCTTCAGGACTCAGGTTCCAGGCTTGAATGCTTATCAGTATATAGCCCAGATCTCCTATTGGGATTAACAACACTTCAAAGGGGTGCTTCTAATTGAATCAAAGGCTCTGGCATCCCAGAAAGACAACTTATTTGAGGGGATATGTCTTCCCCAGGAGGGGCTGAGACTACAAAAGGTATCGCAGATCAAAAGGGAATACATTAATTTATACTTTAACATATTTAACATGTATTGGTCAATCTGACATTGAGGGGAGAGGATGGGGAGAAGGGGAAAAATTGGAACAAAAAGTTTGGCGATTGTTAATGCTGTGAAATTACCCATTCATATAACTTGTAAATAAAAAGCTATAATAAAAAAGGGGAAATACAGTTTCAGAGTGATAACCTTAAAGGGAACACAGTTTCAATAAAGGGAGCACAGTTTCAGTGTCATAATCTTGAAGGGAACACAGCTTCAGTAAAAGGAAGTTTCCCTCCCACTTCATATTCACCTTTGTTGTTGTTGTTGTTTACTTGCTTTTTTTCTCATTTCCCTGCCTTTTGATCTGATTTTTCTTGTGCAGCATGATAAATATGGAAATATATTTAGAAGAAATGCATATGTTTAACTTATATCAGATTACTTGCTCTCTAGGGGAGGGAAAAGGTGGAGAGGGAGAGAGAGAAAAAAAATTGTAACACATGATTTTGCAAGAGCAAATGTTGAAAATTATCTTTGCATGCAATTTGAAAAATAAAAAGCTATTACTATTTTAATAAATAACTTTTGCCTTAGAAAACCAGAAATTCTTTTAAGATAAAACAGCATAGTTTTGTTTGTACAAAAACTTTTCAGTTTGGTATAATCGAAATTTTCTATTTTGCGATCAGTAATGATCTCTAGTTCTGCTTTGGTCATAAAGACCTTCCCCTTCCACAGGTCTGAGAGGTAAACTATCCTGTGTTCCTCTAATTTATTAATAATTTCATTCTTTATGCCTAGGTCATGAACCTATTTTGCTCTTATCTTGATGTACGGCGTTAAGTATGGATCAATGCCTAGTTTCTGCCATATTAGTTTCCAATTTTCCCAGCAATTTTTATCAAACAGTAAGTTCTTATCCCAAAAGCTGGGATCTTTGGGTTTGTCAAAGACTAGGTTGCTATATTTGTTGACTGTTTTATCCCTTGAACCTAATCTATTCCACTGATCAACTAATCTATTCCTTAGCCAATACCAAATAGTTTTGGTAACTGCTGCTCTATAATACAAGATTAGAAGGGAAGCAATAAACTGGGAAAATATTTTTACAGTCAAAGGTTCTGATAAAGGCCTCATTTCCAAAATATATATAGAATTAACTCTAATTTATAAAAAATCAAGCCATTCTCCAATTGAAAAATGGTCAAAGGATATGAACAGACAATTCTCAGATGAAGAAATTGAAACTATTTGTAGTCATATGAAAAGATGCTCCATGTCATTATTAATCAGAGAAATGCAAATTAAGACAACTCTAAGATACCACTACACACCTGTCAGATTGGCTAAGATGACAGGAAAAAATAATGATGATTGTTGGAGGGGATGCGGGAAAACTGGGACATTGATGCATTGTTGGTGGAGTTGTGAACGAATCCAACCATTTTGGAGAGTAGTTTGGAACTATGCTCAAAAAGTTATCAAACTGTGCATACCCTTTGATCCAGCAGTGTTACTACTGGGATTATATCCCAAAGAGATTATAAAGAAGGGAAAGGGACCTGTATGTGCACGAATGTTTGTGGCAGCCCTTTTTGTAGTGGCTAAAAACTGGAAACTGAATGGATGTCCATCAGTTGGAGAATGGCTGAATAAATTGTGGTATAAGAATATTATGGAATATTACTGTTCTGTAAGAAATGACCAACAGGATAATTTCAGAAAGGCCTGGAGAGACTTACACGAACTGATGCTAAGTGAAATGAGCAGGACCAGGAGAGCATTATAGACTTCAACAACAATACTATATGATGACCAGTTCTGATGGACCAGGCCATCCTCAGCAACGAGATCAACCAAATCATTTCCAATGGAGCAGTAATGAACTGAACCAGCTATGCCCAGAAAAAGAACTCTGGGAGATGACTAAAAACCATTACATTGAATTCCCAATCCCTATATTTATGCACACCTGCATTTTTGATTTCCTTCACAAGCTAATTGTACAATAATTCAGAGTCTGATTCTTTTTGTACAGCAAAATAATGTTTTGGTCATGTATACTTATTGTGTATCTAATTTATATTTTAATATATTTAACATCTACTGATCATCCTGCCATCTAGGAGAGGGGGTGGGGGGGTAAGAGGTGAAAAATTGGAACAAGAGGTTTGGCAATTGTTAATGCTGTAAAGTGACCCATGCATATATCCTGTAAATAAAAGGCTATTAAATAAAAAAAAAAGATAAAACAGCATAATGGATAAGAGATTGGACTTGGAAACATAAAGAGTAGGTTCAAATCTTGCTTTAGATAGTTATTAGCTGTGTGATCCTAGAAAAGTTACTTAATCTCTCTCTGGCTCAGTTTCTTCATCTGGAAAATGGGGACATGGCTTTTAAAGTTCCTTCAAGCTCTAACCCCATGATCCTATAATTCTTTTGTTTTTCAATCTTCGTATCTCTTACACCTACACAGTGTTTTGCCCAAAATGGAGGCTTAACAAAAAATTGTATATTAGAAAATATTATTAATACCTTTTTGTTTTTATCAAACCTGTTTCCTAATATATCTTTCCAAAAAGAAATCACTTATGACAAGGGGAAAAAGGACTGGGAAGGGGAAAAAATGTTCAATAAACTAAGCAACACACTGAAACGTGATATCACACGAACTGTTACATTACTACAGTTTTCTATCTTGACAAAAAGAGGGATGGGGTGAGAAGTACCCTTCATATTAAAACTGTGGTACAATGGAGAGATCCAGACCTACAGAAAGACCTTAGCTCCCTTTGTAACACAGGATGAGTTATGTGAATTCCCAGGACTTCAGTACTTTTATTTGCAAAATAAAGATGTTGGACTAAGATTCCTTAGAGGTCCCTTCTAGAGGATATACAATCCTATGATTTCTTCTTTTGGATCAACCTTAGTCATAATTTCACAGCATTCACCTTTTTATGGATTTTTAAAAATATCATCTATATTTTCCTCTATATTCCTCTCTTTCTTCCCTTACAGAGAGTCATACCATATAACAAATAATTTAAATATAAGAAAAAAGATAAAATTCATCCAGACTAATCACATTAAGGAAGAAAAAAACTGACATTATGTGCAATGTCCCATCCCAAGAACTTTCTACTTTTACAAAGGGCAGTCAGGAGATGTCTTCTTATATGTATCCTTTGGAGCCAATCTACATCATAATAATTTAGCAACATTCAGTTTTGATTGTTTTGTAGTTATTTTTTCCATTTACATTGTGGTAATCATTGTATGGAGGCAGCTAGGTGACTCAGTGGTTAGGGAACTGAGCATAAGTTTAGGAAGACCTGAATTCAAATCCAGTCTCAGATAACTATTAGCTGTGAACCTGAACAAATCACTCTATTTGCCTCAATGCTATGGAGTAGGAAATGGCAAACCTCTGGTACTTTTGACAAAAGAATCCCATGGACAGTATTGGAGTGTTATTGTCCACAGGATCAAGGAGAGTTAGATATGACTGAACAGCCACAAAAATAATGTGTATATTGTTTTCTTTGCCCAGTTTACTTTACTTTGCATCAGTACATATGTCTTTCTATACATCTTTATATTCATTATATTCATTGTTTCCAACAGCACATTCATATGCCATTATATTCTTGTATTTGTAATTTGCTTAACCATTCCCCAATCAATGATTCTTTGCTACCACAAAAATGCTGCTATAAATAACTAATATAAAATAGACACATGTATAACATGTCTAATTGCTTACCATCTTGGGGGAGGGGAGGAGGAATAGAATTTGGAAATCAAAACTTTAAATAAAAATTTTTTTAAAGTTCCATTATAAATATTTTGGTGTTTATAAAGCCTTTTTAAAAACAACAGCCTTGGGGTATATGCCTAGAAGTAGCATCTCTGGATCAAAAGATATTATATTTTAGTCCCTTTGTTTACATGATTTCAAATTGCAGCATTTGGTTTTGATTATTTTGTTATTCATTTCCATTGTTGTAGTCATTGTGTATATTGTTTTCATGGTTCTATTTATTTCATTAGTAATAATAATAGCTAGGATCATTTGTAATGAGAAGTCTGGACTCCATGGTTTCTGAGGTCTCTTTACACTAACTCCATCTTCCTGTGGTTGAGGAGTGGGGATTAGATATTAGTCCTGTTTTCTTTATTTATAGAAGTAGAACCCCCTACTGTCCTGGCATAGTATCCTCTCTGGGCTCACTCTCCTAAGCAGAGGTATCCACTGGCATCTTTAAAAATCAGGACTTGATTTATTGTTTTGTTGCTTATCTAGACTTAAAAGTGCTCCTAATGCAGGTTAAATTTTAAAGTGTTTGTATGTATACATTTTTCCCTCCACAGAGAGGCTGGTTGTTAAACATTTATCAGCACACTCCTGTATTAATCTATAAATATTGCTTAAGCTCAGCCAGAGTGCAGAGAATGAGGTCATTATCCAGTTGAGGTCCTTTTGAATAGAAATTAATGATGATGATGGCAATGAGGTAAAAATGCCCCCTTCCACTTTAACCAGTAACAGAAAACTGTTAATATGATAACAGAAATTATTAATGCCAAATGTAATGTGGATTGCCACTCCCTTAAGTGATCCTTGGAATTTCAGTAATGTCATTATATTTCTGCACTTAAGATATTTAATATTGATTAGGTTGAGCTGAACCATACATAGCCCTCACCAAGGGATGTTGCCCTGTGGGGGAGCCCAACACAAGCTGGATCTCAGCTTCTAGTGTCCTTGCTCCCTTCCACTGGAATCCATGACATGAAGGGCAAAACAACCAGAATAAAGTGGCTTTCCTTGCCTGGATTGCCAGTACTATTGGGGCCTCATGAACAATACTTTTGAATAGAAATTAATGATGATGATAGCAATGAGGTAAAAATGCCCCCTTCCACGTTAACCAATGACAGAAAACTGTTAATATAATAACAGAAATTATTAATGCCAAATGTAATGTGGACTGCTACTCCCTTAAATGATCATACTGTTTTTTCATCTCCTAAAACTATAAAAACTTTCTCATGGGTTTCTTTGGTTGGGAAATCCACTAGATATTCCCTAGGGTGGCAGGTTTGCTACTCTGATATTTTAATTAAAGATGCTTTATTCCTTAGTTTGTGGCTTTGATTTATTTTGGACTTGACAAAAATGATTAAAAAAAAAAAAAAGGCAAGAGCTTCATTCCTACAGGCTGCCCTAGAAACCACCATCGGCTTCTGGAGTGCAGTGACAGCCAAGGGGCTTGGCTTTGAGTGTAGGGTTCCTTTGTCCCTTTCTCAAGTATGTCAGTGCTGCCCCAACAAAATACCATTCACCTACCTCCAGGTGATCACATCTGTCTGCTATTCCTGGGTCTGCCAGCTCGGAGCAGTTCTGTGCTCAGGAAATGCCTCAGTGCACTAATGTGTGGGTAGATAAGCAGGCCTCCTGCAGCCATGTTTTGACTCATGCTTTGTAAAGAACAATGGGCTCTTTCCCTTTCCCATCTAACTGTAGGATTTGTTTCACTGGAGTGCAGAGCAGACTATGTCTGCCTAGTTCTTAAAGCCCAAAATAGGAATGGAACCTGATGAGTAACAGAGATTTCTTTTAATATTTTGTGATTCTTTTTTCCTGTCAGTCTTTGAATGGGAGGGTGCTCATTAGGATTTAATGTTTTTAATAAGAATAAGTACAGACATTTCTTATAAAAGTGGTGATGTTTACAAGATATTTTGCATTGGTTGAGTCACTCAAGTCTCACAATAAACCTATAATGGATTTTTTTTCTTTACAGAGAAAAAACCTGTGGTTCAATAAGTTAGGTTATTTGTCCTAGGATCACACAACCAGTCATTGACTGACAAACGCAGGATTTGCACTCAGATTATCATGCTATTCCACCATGCTAGAAATTAACATACTTTCAATAGTGAAAAACAGGAACTGGATGCCATATTTATGCCAAGGAATGTGTTTCAATTTCTCTTTTTCGACTACATCATTTTTACTGTCATTTCCTTTGAAATGGAATCATCATCAACACAAAAGGATTTAACACTGACTACAGACTCACAAATGTGTCCTTCATAAAAATTTCCCTAATTGGCAAAGGATGAATTCTTGTGATGAATTTTTTGTGGTTTCCTCTCTGTCTAAACATGCAATTCCCATGACTCTCTCTCTAAACCAAACACTTGCTCCATAACTTAGGCCTTATGTTTATGGGAAGTAGAAAGGAAAATAACTGCTAAAGTTGAATCTAAGAGAATCTATGCCAAAATGCACTGGACAATAATAACTGCCATCCACAAATACATAGAGGCCAAAGATTTAAGGTACACGTTCCTTGTATCGGGGATGGATTGTGAGAACTTGAGACCTACAAAGGCTGAATGAATCTGATGACTTCCTTTAATTTACTCAGCCTTCCTGTAGCCTTTAGATGTGTGTGCCAGTATTCTTCAATGCCTATCTTTGTCCTCTTTAGTTTTACCTTAATAAATCTTCCCAATGATTAAAAACTTAGTTATTGAACTTAGTTGGCTTTATATACTTTTTTAGAGCTACTCTCCCAACCCCTTCTTACCTTGGAAGGAAAAGTTCCCCAAACTATCTCCTTTATAGTCTTAGAAGAAACCTAGAAAGGGTTAGAGGTAATTTTCCAAATCAATAAATAGCTCATAAGCTCCCACCAATTATATCTTTCTCCCATGATTATCAGGGAAGTCAGCTACTCAACCAGAAAATTAATTTTTCTTTTTTTAATTTCTTTTTTCTTTTTAATTTATGAAATAAAACAAACATTTCCATAACATAGTACAATAACAAGGATGATTATACATTAAATTGCAGATCTACTGTGCGTGACTCGCTAATCCTTTCAAATATATAACAAAATTATCATATACATTTCTTTTCTTTGTCCTTCCCCACTTCTTTGCCCAGATGATTACCATTAGACACAAATATAAATATATATTTGTAAAATTATTACATATATACTTCTATTAATCAGTTCATTCTCTGGATATAGGTAGCATCTTTCTTCATATGTCCTTTATAATTTGTTTGGATATTTATAATAGATAAAATAATGTATTTGTTCAAAGTCATTCTTAAAACTATATGGCTATTACTATATACAATGTTCTCTTGGTTCTATTCATTTTACTCTTCATTATTTTATGAAAGTCCATATTTTTCTAAAATCACTGAGCTCATCATTTCTTACAGAACAGTAATATTCTATCACAATCATATATCCTGATTTATTCATCCATTCCCCAAATTATCTTCTAAAACCAGTATTTACTAAGATAGTATATTATCAGTAATTTATATATAACATTCTCTTTCTCCAAAAGTTTGCAATACTCTCTCCCACAGATACATATTAAGTCTAAGGAAAATTGGGCCCAGAGAAATAATAATTGATGTATCATTTACTATGTGTCACACGGGGCTAAATGTTTTTTACAAATATTATGTCATTTGATCCTCACCACAATCCTGCAAAGTGCTGTTATTATCCTCATTAATACAGTTTTTTTTTAAGTTATGCAAACTGAGGCTAATTAAAATTGTGTTTCTAGGATCACACTCTATACTCCTGACACTAGACCAAGGGTACTATTCTACCAGCTATCTCAAGCATGGGAGCAGTTGTGGCAAAGCAGTAAATGATTTACTGTTCTTCGAAGTCCTTTTGCTGGCATTAAGATGATTTCCTTGGGAATGTAGGGTATAGCTTTTCTGCTAAACTCCTTAATTCTGCCAAAAACAAATAGCTAGTTGGTAAAGCTAATCTATATGGCACTCAATGCAATGTCATATGCAAATAAGTAGCTACTAAATACAGATTTCCTTGGGACCTCTCAAATATATGTAACTGCAGCACCTTTAGGTATAATTTAAATGAACTTGTCAATGCAGTTACTAAATTGGTTTCCAATATCCATATTTTTTAATAATAGCTTTTTATTTTAAAAATGTATGCAAAGATAGTTTTCCACATTTACCCTTGCAAAATCTTGTGTTCCATGTTTTTCTCCCTCCCTCTCTCTCCATCTCTTCCCTCCCCTAGACGGCAAACAATCCAATATAAGCTAAAACATGTGCACTTCTTCTAAACATACTTCCACATTTATCATGCTGCACAAGAAAAATAAGATCAAAAAGGGGAAAAAATGAGAGAAAAAACAAACAAGCAAACAACAATAAAAAAGGTGAAAATACAATATTGTGATTCACATTCAGTTCCCATACTCCTCTTCTCTGGATGCAAATGACTCTCTCCATCACAAGCCTATTAAATAAGTTAGTATATTTTTCCACAGTTAAGACCCATATTTTGCTTTTGAGGCACATGTTTACCTTTAATCATTTCCCAAGGAGGGAGAACAGGTGAAAAAGCCAGATTATAATGCTCAGATCCTCTCTCAAAGGGACAGTGAGGGTCTGACTTCTCCTTCTGGCTTTTCATTGGTTGACCAGCTCTCTTACTGCTGACCCTTCAGCCCATCCCTCACCCTGGACTTTTTCTACCCTTCCCCTTTTGCCTTTCAAAAAAAGCTTAAAAGTCCATTTTAACTCTTTCATCTGTTGCTTTATTCAACTTGTTTTCCTCTGAGAGTGCATGCCCCTACATATTTTACAAGGTCTGCATTTTTATGCGTCCAAGAATAAATACATTTTTGGCTAATGACTAAGGCATATTTTTAGCAGTTGTGTGTTGGAGTTCTGTATATTTGTCTTTTGAAGACCATGATTTAAAGCAGATGCAGCAGTCCAGCATTCTTCAATTTTTCACTAATTTCTGGACATATTTACTTGAATATCTCCTGCTTCTAAAAAGTTATTCACATTTTTATGAGAATAGAGCCAATGTTAAATCCTTTAATCCCAAAAAATTGATGATAAGAGAACTTGGAAGTTGTGAATAAGAGACTTTTATCCCAGGATTTTTATGAAGATAAAATTAGATAATATTTGTTATATGTTTTGCAGATCTTAAAGAATTTTACAAATGTTAGCTATTATTAATATTATTATTAGTTGGTATTCCAAATGGAGGAACATGCTCAGAGCTGTTTCAGAATTCAGGGAAGCCATTTAATTAGGATTTGGGTGTCAAGAAGAATGATTTCAGGTACAAGAGGTACATGTAGGGACCCAGAAAGGAAAGATCTAGATTCAAAGTAATCAGGAAATTGAGAATGTTCTGGTATAAAATGGGAAATAGAACTATAGAAATAGCTACAAAAGGTTGATCTAACTATATACCAATGCTAAAACTAAAATGAGTAATGTGAGACTCAATATAGCTTGCCTAATATTTATATGGATTTTACCCTAACAATCCCTTATACTATGGTTTTTAAAAAAAAAAAAAAAAATGCCAGTCTACAAACAGCAGATTGTGTTGTTTGTGCTGGATAGATTTAGGTAGAAGATGAGCTCCACAGGAATGTAGAGAGAAAGAAGGTTTTGATTCCCTCATGGTTACTATAAAGTTACCCAAACTTCTTTAAAACCTGGAGGGCCAGGTGTGCCCTCAATGGCCATACTTTTTATACTCATATTGACACAATGTTGCTCATATTGAGTAACAAGAGATGAAGGAAACTAAATAGCATAGTGAGTAGAAAGCTAGAACTGGAGTCAGGAAAAGTCATCTTCCTGAATTCAAATCCAACCTCAGATACTTACTGTGTGACCCTGAGTAAATCATTTAACCCTTGTCTGCCTCAGTTTCCTCATCTGTAAAATAAGCTGGAGAATGAAATGCCAAACCACTCCAGTATCTTTGCCAGGAAAACCCCAAATGGGATCATGAGGAGGTAGGCGCAGCTAAAAAAAAATGACTAAACAATAACAAGCAGGAAATACTATATTACTGAAAAACAGTTTCACATTCCTCACTACAATATGGTTCATTGAACAAGATTGCAGGATTTGGAATCAGAGGAACTCAGCTCAGACCCTAGTTCTGCCACTTACTACTTATATCACATGGAAAAGTTTCTCCAAAATCTTAAAGCCTCAGTTTCCTCATTTGTAAAACCAAAAGGATTGTACTAAAATGCTGCTAAAAAGCCTTTCCAGTCTCACTCTTTGATCCCAAGTTCTCCAATGTCCTTTAAATTAATTTTTTTTCCTTAAATTCTCAAATTAAATATTTCTGGGTAAATTCTACCAAAAGCAGTAAATTAGGTGTTTCCTCTAAGTAACAGAGCTTTCATCAGTATTATTGATAAAACATCTTGACATTGCCTGGAAGAGAGAAATTTGTTTTAAGATCTAGTGTCATTCATTAGCTGGTTAAAAGAATCTACAGTTCCACACTGAGCTCTTGCTTTGCAAAAGGTTCCTTTCTTATTAGGTGTGGTGATTAATAAAAATCCAACACAATGAGTATATCAAACATCATGGTCAGTGCTGGAGTTATAATAACAAAAATGAAAGTCTTAAATCATGAAGAACTTATATTTGCTTTTTGTTTGTTTTTATTTAATAATATTTTATTTATCCAAATACATGTAAAGATAATTTTCAACATTCATTTCTGTAAGATTTTGTGTTCCAAATTTTTTTCTCCTTCCGTCCCTCACCTGCCCCTTCCCCAAGACAGCAAGCAATCTGTTATAGGTTAAACATGTACAATCCTTCTAAAGATATTAGAGTAATTTATATTTAAAGAAAGAGAAGCAATAAATCAATAAATACAAAGTAAATACTAACATAGAAAAAGGAGGGAAGCAGGCATCTTATAATAGGGAGTATCTGAGTAAGTCTAGAAGGGAGGTAAGTGTTCTGAGAAGGGGAGATGAGTAGAAAGCATTTTAGGCATGGTGGAAAAGGGTGAGATAAATGAATTATGGTATATGGTGATCTCTGGACAAGCCATTTAACTTCTGTAGGAATAAGCTTCCTCATCTGCTACACGGAAGAGGATAGGATGGGTGAGATGGACTCTTTCCAATTCAATCTATGGTCCCTTTAATCTTATGATTAGCAAACAGACCAGTTCGACTGGAGAATACATGACATGAAGGGATATACTGGGAAATGTCTAGAATGGCTGGTTAGATTGTGATTGGGAAGGATGTAAAACACAGTGCCTGTTTTCAAGGAGCTATAATGAATATAATAATAATAATAACAATATAACAAATGAAAATAATATAATAAAAGTGAATATAAATGTATATATATTTGATGTAATATATTATAAATATAAAAAAATAACTAACAATACAGCTTTACAAACCTTAAAATGTCTTTGCTCCAGGGCTTAATCTCTTGATTAGTGAGTTCTTAGCTCAGATTCTCATTTCTTTTTTCCTTGGTTATTTTTTTTTTTGGTTGTTGCTTGTTTGTTTTTTTGTTTTAGAGTCAATTGGAATTAAGAAATTACAAAACTAGTAAATATCAGAGGTAAGATTTGAATTCAGGTCCTCATAATTCCAGAGTTGATGCTTTAATATATTGAGTGACCTGCCCCAGGGGAACCCCATTTCATGAGGGACCTCAGCCATATTCACTTCACTCCCAATTCAACTCATTCTCTGGATTGTTTGGTCCAGATCACCAATAGATTCCCCATGTCTGATCTCATGAATAGTATTTTTATTTTTTTTCTTAGTGACATCTTGGAAACAGTGTTTTAGAAAAATTAATTTGACTGTATATTGAAAAATAGATTTGATTTGGAATTAAGTATAATTTTGTTGGATTGATTGGTATTAGAATGCAGGATTTTTTAATCTAGAGTTCATAGACTTGGGTCTGAGGAAGGATTTCAGGGGTCTATGAATTTGGATGAGAAAAAAATCACATACCTTTTTTTCACTAACCTTTAAATAAATAAAATTTAGCATTCCTTCAGCTATTAATATAGGCCACATACTGAGACCTGGGAAAGTCCTTAATTTAAAAAGGCCAGGGTCTCCCACTACATCTGAGGACATCACCAATCTAGGATCTAAACTAGAATTAGGGATTATGGCAGTGAGGAAGGAACTGAACCAATAAATATTGGGAAGAATAAAGCAGTAAGACTTAGTCATTGACTAGAGGGAGAGAATGGAAGGAATCAAAGATAAAGCCTCAATTTCAAGCCTAGGTAAGAAGCAGGAGGATTTGCCATTGACAGAAACAGACAGGTCCAGGGAAGAAAATAGTTTAAGGGGCTAGATTGGGGATTGGCTAAACAAACTGTGATGTATGATTATGATGGAATAATACTGTGCTATAAGAAATGATAAGCAGGGTTTTTTCTCATTTTTTTTTCCTTCTTGATCTTATTTTTCTTGTGTAGCATGATAAATGTGGAAATATGTATAGAAGAATTGCACATGTTTAACATGTATTGGATTACTTGCTTTTTAGGGGAGGGGTTAGGGAGAAAACAAGGAGAAAAAAATTAGACACAAGGTTTTACAAGGGTGAATTAATAAATAATTAATATTTTAAAAAAGCAATGACAAGCAGGATGATTTCAGAAAGACTTTCATGAACTAATGCAAAATGAAATGAGCAGAACTAGGAGAACATTGTACACAGTAACAATATTGTATGATGAAGACTTGTGAATGACTTATTCTCAGCAATGCAATGATCCAAGACAATCCCAAAGGACAAATGACGAAACATACTATCTGCCTCCCTAAAAAGAACTGATACCATTTGAATACAGACTGGAGCATTCTATCTTTTTTCTTTCATTCCTTTTCTTTTTTTTGCATAATTTTACTTGTACAAAATAACTAATATGGAAATGTTTTACATAATGATGTGTGTATAACATATCCAATTTCTTATTGTCTCAGAGAGTGGGGAGGGAAAGGGAATAAGAAAGGGATAGAATTTGGAATTCAGAACTTTAAAAAAATCAGATGTTTAGAAAATGGTTTTAATGTAATTGGGGAAAAATAAAATATATTAAATTTTTAAAAAATTAAGGGATTAGAAGAGGGTGAGGTAGAGGAGGAGAATAGAATTAGAAGGTTTAGGAAGGGAGCAAGTAAGGAGGGATCAACGATTAGACTTGTGGATCATCTAAGAGGCAAAGCATCTCCAGGATGATGGAGGAATGTAGGTCTGTACCCGTGGTCTTTATAACAGCTGGATTTTGTAAACCCTTTCTGGTGGCAGAGGCATGCTTCATGTCTCCAGCAGAACTGCTGAGTCCTGCAGTTACCCAACTGGCTGACTGCACTTCTGTCAGTGAGTGGGAAGTTACAAAGCCATGGGAATATCAAAGGATCCCCTTTGACACACTCTAAAACAGAGCTATCTGTTCATTTTGCTGTTTGATTCCAGGGTGAAATGAAGGATTAAATCTTTTTTTTTTTTTTTGAGGGAAATTTATAAGTGACAGAAACATTAAATCACAGAAAATAAAGGCATTACTGATTGTGTAATTGTTCCTGGTTTGCTAGGTTTTAAAAAAAAATTCCACTTATTTCTAGTTTCTTCCATTGCTGATCTCTAACTGCTGATATTTAACTTTCCAGAATTATCCTGCGGGTAAAGACCAGCTGATCAGTCTCTCTAATTTAAAGACCAACACTATCCTCTTCACTAATAGGGCCATCACTGTGGTATAGTAGAAAAGACCCTTGATTCTGAATTCAAGTCCCACTTATGACATTTATTAACTATATGACTATATAGTTAATACATATTAAATTAAATTATTTATATTTTAATATGTCATATATTAATAAATTAAAGTTATATTAACTATATAAATATATATTTAATTTCCCTGAGCCCTCAGCTTCCTCATCAGTAAAGTGGCATGGGTTGAACTGATGGCCTCTAAAATCCCTCTCAGCTCCAGAACAATAATACCTTAATATCTGTCTAGAAGACTGCCCTAAGATACATTATCTTCCAATAGTTAACCAAGAGAGTGGTAGTTTGGGGCCACCTTCCTCAATAGAAGAAAAATAACAAAACTCCTATCAATATTTAGGCGGGAATTGAGGTCCAGAATTCTAGAAGCAAGAAGATCTCATAAAACTTCACTCTTTACCAGTGAATGAAATACTTCCATTCACTTGCTTGCCTCCTGTCTAGTGGTTCAAGGTTGTATGTTTTCAGGAATATCTCCTTCCTTGGAAGTCAAGGAAGGGCAGCTTTAAAGTACAGTGATCTGGACCTTGGAATATTGTATTGAAAAAATATGTGAGACTGAGGCAAACATAAAGATTTCTTAGCATCAAGTATTTGATATGGGGACAGCTAGCTGGTACAGTGTCAGGAAGTCAGGAGTCAGGAAGATCTGAGTTCGAAGCCGATTCAGACACTTATTAGTTTGTCACACTGGGCAAGTCATATAAGTCTGTTTGTCTCAGTTTCCTCATGTGTAAAATGAGCTGGAAAAAAGAAATAGAAACCACTCCAGTATCTTTGCCAAGAAAACCCCAAATGGAATCCTGGAGAGGGACACAACGGAAAAACAACTAAACCACAAAAGTATATGACATAATATATAGAATATTAGACCTTGATTTGAGAAGATAAGTTCAAATCCTGCCTTTGGCACTTACTAGCTCTGTGACCATGGACAAATTAAATTACTTAATCTTTCTCTAAGCCTCAGTTCCCTCATCTACAAAACAGAGATAATGATAGTACCAAATTCACAGAGCTGTTGTGAAGATCAAAAGAGAAAACATATAAAAGCACTTTGCAAACCTTAAATTGATATATAACTGCTAGTGATGATGATGATCATATAAATGAAGAAGATGATGATGATCCCAAGAAATTCTGAAATTGCCGTGCTGGTGCTTTAGTAGAGAGAGTTTCTGGATTCCTAGCTCTCCTCACAAATGAAATCACATCTCCAGGCTCCCCCATCAAAAAAATGGCTGCAGGAAGCAACTTGCCCATTTGGACACTTCATTCCTTTGAAGATCCCAGTGGCTGGCACATAGTAGGCACTTAAATGTTATTTGATTGCCGCATCTCTCCAGACCCAAGCAGTAATTTTTGGATCAGGCTACTTGTACTCCATAATCCTTCTGTCAGAGTTGAACATTATTTATCCAGAGTCCTAGGAAGGTGATACCAGATCACAGAAAAAGTGAAACAGATGAACTCTAACAACAGAACATGGAGCAGATACTCTTCCTCTTCTCTAGTGGTGCCATAGTGGAATTAGGGGAAATACATGAATAATCCCTTTCAAAGCCAAGTTGTTAACCTTTATAATCATAAGGGCCATGTGCATAGTTAGAGTTCCCACCAAAGCAATGAGTCTGTTTCTATTCAGCAGATAGGGATTTACTCTCTAATGAAGACAGAAGATTGCAGTTATTGGGCAAACCCAGTAGATATATAAGTAAGTTGTTTGGGGGTTTGGGGGAGGGTTGGTTAGTGATTATGGCACTCTATTTCCAGTCTCCCCAGAGCCCAAGCCTGGGCTCCAGTCACACCTTGAGGAGACTAGAGAATCAATTCCATCTCTAATTCACCCAGGGGATGGGGCTCTTTTTTTGTGTCATGTACCTTCTCAGATTAGGATTTTTAAATGTGTAAAATAAAATGCATAGGATTATAAAGGAAACTAGTTGTATTGAAGTACAGTTATAAAAATATTTTTTAAAAAAAGTTCCTGGACCTCAAATCAAGAATTACAAAACTGAGACTATATTTTAATCAATTAATTAATTCATTGATTGTGTGTCAAATGCCATGTTGAGTACTGGAGATACAAAGACAAAAGCAAAACAGCAGAGGGGCTGCAGTATATTGGACACAGAGCTAATCTTCAAGAAAGACTAGACTTAAGTCCTACCTTTGACATGTTATTTAACTTTTCAATACTCTAAGACTATAAGCTGCAGAGAAAGTCCAAAATGGTTTTGGTAACAAGGTTTCCTATATCAATGAAATCATAGGTTCAACAAAATAAATACATTTAAAAGATCCCTCTGAGAAATTACCAAAGAGTGGGAGAACAGAATAGAGAAGGTAGTCAAGATTCTCAAGTAATGAGCAATTCTTTAATTATAATGACAATAATACCTTGGACTTCCTGACTTGTCTATTTCTATCAAGATCATGGTGCTGAATCCAGAGAAAGAACTAGGAAGACTAAATGCAGATTGAAGCCTATTATTTTCAATGTTTTTTCTCACAGTTTTTTTCTTTTGTCTGATTTTTCTTTCACAGCATAACTAATATGGAAATATATTTAATATGATAGTACATGTATAGCCTATATCAGACTGCTTATTGTCTTGGGGTAGGGGTAGGAAAGGAAGGAAGGAAGAAAAATTTGGAACTCAAAATCATACAAAAATGAATAGTGAAAACTATTTTTATGTGTAATTGAAAAAATAAAATACTATCAAATAATTTTTTAAAAAGTCATGGTGTTACCAAGTGAGGTGACTGTGTGAAATATTGAGCAAGTTATAATTTAAAGAACATGTGGAGGAAAAAATATAACAAAAAAGGAAATTAAATCAAGAATCCTAAAATTATGGGTATAGAGTTGGAAGAGAGTTTAGATGTTGGCTAATCTTTTTATTTGAGTGAAGAAACAACACTAGAGAAGGAAATGGAGTGAGTTGAGGCAATTGTGCTTTCTCTTGAGTTGGGACATTAAGCAGTGTCAATGAACATTCTGCTGTGAATGAAAAAAGTTAATATAAAACAGGGTAACTCCAAACTCTTACCCTCTCACTAACTACTGAGAGATAATATATTTGTTGTTGGGAGAAGATAGTTGGCACCATAGTGAACAGAGTGCTGGGTCTGGATTTAGCCCTCTTCCTGAGTTCAAATTCAGCCTCAAATAGCAATGTGACCCTGAGCAAGTCACTTAATCCTGTTTGCCTCAGTTTCCCCATCTATAAAATGAGTTGGAGAAGGAAATGGCAAACCATTGCAGTATCTTTGCCAAGAAAATCCCAAAAGGAGTCACAAAGAGGGGAACATGACTTTTAGTCAACAGCAGGAAAAAAAAAAAGCAGGGATTCAAACTCAGGTTTTGTGACTCAAGATTGCCACTCTTCCCCCTGAATGGTTTTCTTTCCTTTCCTATCCTTTTGTCATCTAAAACAAGGCAGCAGCAGTAGACAATATCCCTGCTGGGTTCTTGCTCTCCTTTGTACTAGATCTTCCTCCACATTATTTCTATGACTTTTAGTAAATCTTCCCATAATCCAATATAATATGAAAGGAAATGGATTCTAAAATTTAATATGCATATGTACATAAAGAAATAAAAGAAAAAAGATTAATTTCAATAGAATAATATAGTTGTTTACCAAATATGCTTCCATGACATACTTTAATAACAGATTTCTGGGGATAATCTTAGCCCAGGTTAGAAGTCCCAACTTAAAGCAAAAGTTCTTTGTGATGATGTAAAATTTTGTTGCCAAACCCAAGTGGAAATGGAGTTGCTAATACCTGAGGGCTTCATCTTGATTTAGTTTTTAAAATGTAATCTATGACCACTACACACCTCTCAGATTGGCTAATATGGCAAGAAGAAATAAGGTCGAATGTTGGAAGGAATGTGGGAAAACTGGGACACTGATGTATTGTTGGTGGAGTTGTGAATGAATCCAGCCATTCTGGAGAGCAGTTTGCTCAAAAAGCTATCAAACTGTGCATACCCTTTGATCCAGCAGTGTTTCTACTGGGCTTATATCTCAAAGAGATCTTAAAGAAGGGAAAGGAACCTGTATATGCCAAAATGTTTGTGGCAGTCCTCTTTGTAGTGGCTAGAAACTGGAAATTGAAAGGATGCCCATCAATTGGAGAATGGCTGAATAAGTTGTAGTATATGAATATTATGGAATATTATTGTTCTGTAATAAATAACCAACAGGATGAATACAGAGAAGCTTGGAGAGACTTACATGAACTGGTGCTAAGTGAAATGAGCAGGATCAGGAGATCATTATACACTTCAACAACAATACTATATGATGATCAATTCTGATAGATGTGGCCATCTTAACAATGAGAAGATCCAAATCAGCTCCAAATGTTTGCTTGCATTTCTGTTTTTTTCCCTCAGGTTATTTTTACCTTCTTTACCTTTTTTGTAGCTCTTTCTAAATCCGATCTTTTCTGTGCAACAAGATAACTATATAAATATGTGTGTGTGTATATATATATGTATATATATATTGTATTTAACATATACTTTAACATATTTAACATGTATGGGACTACCTGCCATCTAGGGGAGGGGAGAGGGGGAAGGAAGGGAAAAGTTGGAACAGAAGTTTTTGCAAGGGTCAATGTTGAAGAATTACCCATGCATATGTTTTGTATATAAAAAGCCATAATAAAAAATAAAATTAAAAAAAATATCAACTCCCCCCAAAAATGTAATCTATGTTTTGTCACATTTTTATTTTTGTGTTAAATACTTCCCAATTGCATTTTAATATGGCCCTAGCTTCAGTAGGGAATGTTACAGGTCACTGTTCTCTTGTTTGACGCCTCTAATATTAAGTGTAAAATTCCCAGATATTACCTTCATCGACTAGTCATGGAAATAGCCTTCTCTTCTACTTGGCCTAATTGTTCCACCACTAGAGTGCTCCCTCTTTGTTCTATAGCAAAGGGAGAAAAAGGTCATTGTTAAAATGCCTAATATGTAACCTAGACAGAAAAGGGCAGTCAGGACTAAAGATTAGTCCTCCTATCATATACAAGGCTTAGCTTATCAGGCTAGCTAGTTGTAACCTGGAAATCGGAAAGCAGAATTCGAGGGTGATAGAAGAAATAGATAAAATAATATGAGGAAAAAGCATTTAGAAAAGTCTAACATAGAATGCTGTGTGGATAAAATGGTACTAAAAGAGCAATAGCATCAGGAGGGTTGAGTCCTGGGTTATGAATCTAATATGGACCTGAAGGATAAGGTACAAAGAAGATAGTTTTATTCTCCACGAAAAATAGGGGAAAAACTCTCAGAACAGAATTTACTTACTTTACACTTCCGTGATGGGTTTGCTAACAATCACTGAAACGTCATCAGGTCCAATAAATGTGAGATTTCCCTCCCCAAAGTATCCCTGTTCCCCTAAATTGCATTGATAAGTCATGCAATAAGTTGAGGCAATTATGTTTCCTCTTGACGCAGCCTCAATGAGTATTCTGCTGTGAATGAAGGCAAAAGAAGGAACACAATTCACATAGTACCATCTATAAAGCTTACACAACTTCCTAGGAAACATCCATGGGGCCTATTGTGGCCCTGTCCGGAGAATAGTTGATGACTCACTGAAAAAATGAAGTATCTATAAACAGGAAGTTGAGTGTGTGGCCAGACATTTACCATCTGATAACAATTGCTGAATGAGGTAAATAAATTTGAAGAAAAATTTCCATGACTGTAAACAGGACCTCTCTGGCCTGTAGAAAGACAATCCTATACTTGATTTTTTACTGAGGTTTTAAATAAAGGGATATATAATTTAGCCCATCCATGAATCAACAAGACAGAAAATACCAAGCACTTGTTGCTTAGAGTGATCTGTCTTTTCTTCCTCTTTCTACCCCAAAACTGTTAAAAAAAAAAAAAAAAAAGTTGATAAGCCTTCCAAACATAAAGCCTTCCCCACCACATACACACTTATGCTAACAAATGTGTATACATATATAACTCTAACCCTTTAACACCCACATATGTAAAATATACATATCCAAAAATTAAAATCCAATTTTTTTGGAGCTAAACTCACATAAGAAGTCTGAAATGAGTAAGTGTGCAGAGGTTTTAATTGGATTTATAGACTTAGGTCCTAGATAGAAAGACAGGAGAAGAATCTTAGGGAGCATTTAGGCTTAGACTGTGATCTGGAATTTGTTGAAGAGATAAGTTGGGAATGTGGTATAAGATGAAATTTTTTATCAGGGACTTTTGTTTGCGCTTGAGGTGACCAGGGACTACTTCAGTTAGAAACAGTCTAATCTAATGGATAAAAAGGAAAGAGACCAAATGAAGTAGAATTTATTTAATCCATCTTGTTTATAACTTCAGTTTGCCAGTTCTAAATGGGCCAGAACTGTGCTTGTAAAATGTGTGTGTGTGTGTGTGTGTGTGTGTGTGTGTGTGTGTGTATTTTATATTGTTCCTATTATTCTCTACTAGGAGCTCTGTGATTCAAATAAAAGTAAGATTTGCCCAGACCAAAGATTAAGGCTAGGAGCTCAGGCAGACATTTTGGGTTCACTGAAGGCCAGATGTCAGAGAATGTACACAAAAGCTAAGGAGTGATTATTTCAGGAATGAAATCACAAAAAAAGAGCCTAAAAACAAGAGATCATTCTCCAAAGGCTCAGACTATGTCCAAGATGCACGGTGATCATCCAAGCAGAGGTAGATCATTCGCTGGAGGAAGACATGGATGTCAATTATTGGCATATTGAAATCTGGTAATAGGTACTAAGAGCTTATTCGTGGAGAATTGGGTTTAAGGGGAGAAAATTCAGTCTCTAGGAGGAAACAAGGTCCTACTTAGGGACTTAGTCAGGAAAGAATAAATTTGAGCCCAGATACTAAGGAATCAGGCTATCAAGATCAGAATAGGATCAGAAAGACTGACCTAATACAGAACTGGTGAGCCACTGCCATAGGACTCCTTATACGGTTTCTTTGTAGAAGTAATATTGAATCCTAAATCCTGGACAGAAGTGAGTCTAATCTCTCTTTCCAGACTTGTTCTTGCATGCTGCCTTGTCACCTGGAAGAAATTTACTCCCTGAGGCTTGGTTTTTCTAATGGATGACTCCCTTCCCAGGACCACTATTTCAGGAAGAACATCAGCCATCCTTCAGTGAACTCTTGTTTCTCCTCACCTGTCCTCTGCTCCACTTGGATACCTTCTCTTTTTCCTCCTTGATTTCTAACTCATTTCCATGTGGTATCTTCACCTGTTCTTTAAGGTAGGATTCTCTTGTTTGCTAAATTTGTATCTCTCTAGCTTAGCACAGTACCAGTCATACAGCAAACACTTCAATGATCTTGCTAGTTAACTATCCATACACCCATCTATCCATCTATCTATCTATCTATCTATCCACCCATCTATCCATCTATCTATCTATCTATCCATCCTTCCTTCCATCAATCCTTCCATCTTTCTATCCATCCTTTCATCCATCCATCTATCCATCTATCCTTCCTTCCTTCTAAGCATCCTTCCATCCATCCATCCCTCTCTCTGTCTGTCTGTATTTCCTATCTATTTTATTTATCTAATCTATCTCTGCTTAAAGGTGGGAATCAAATAACCCTGGCTAGTGTATTTAGAATGAATATATGTATGTGCCCATTTAATACAATTCAACAAAACATCTATTGAGTACCTACTACAAAGCATGAGACACCTTCCTTTCTGGTTTATTTCATATTACTCTCCATACATTTTCTATTCCAGGAAAGCTGGTCTGTTTCCCTATTCCTAAGTTTCCTCATTCATAATGTCCCACCTCTTACCTCTATGATTTTACATTAGTGTTCTCTCAGATCTAGAATGCACTACCTTCTCACCTAGATTCCCAAAAATCTTTAGCATTCTTGAAAATGTATTTCAGGTGCCAATTCCTTCTCCCAACAGTTTTGAAGTCTTTCCCTATCTCTTCAGTCATTAATCTTTTTACCTTTTATTACTTTGTGTAATTTATATTTACTTCCCTATTTTCATCTTATATTCCCCTGCCCCAGTGAAAAGTAAGCATTTCAAGGACAGGACCCATTTTGTTTGCTTTTTCTCCATATCCTTAGTGCCTAGTATAGTGTCTTACACATAGTGGGTGCTTATTGAATTTGATTGAATATATATGTACATATGTATATATGTGTATATATGTGAAATCTGTGTACCTGTATATTCAGAATATGAAACCTGCAGTCTCTATACTCTAGCTATTACAGGCACATGTTGATTTCTGAGCCTGAGGGACTGTAATGGGGGAATAGGAAACAGCTGAAGTTCATGTTTCCTGAAGAGAAGAAAATAAGCTCCTTTGAGACCACTAGAAAGTATTATGAAATGAAGATTGTTGCAAGGAAAAAAAATCAGTAAATATGAAATGATTCCAGGCAGCATAGTCCAAAAAGAGTATCTTCCCATCTGTGAAAACAAGGAAAATAGAATTATGAATTCATTACACTTTCAAAGTTCACAGAAAAAAAAAGGCAAACATGTCATTATCACCTCCAATTTTTAGTGAAATGAAAAAACAAGTCTGACACATAAATCTCTTATTTCACTGGAGAAAACAACTCGGCATCCTTTCTTCCAGAGATCAATCCATCATTTTGATCCATAGCAAACACAGTAACTACTCAGGGTTGACACAAGCCTCAGATGCAAAACAGACCCTGTGATCAGTTGGCAGAGCAGAACATTCATGATTTGTCTCAATTTATCTCAATTGCTGAAGCAACCAGACTAGTGCAATCTCTTGAAAGCCCTGAGTTTAAGTTCTGACTTTGATATATATTATCTCACTTGACCCTTATAACAATTTTGGACAGTAGATGCTGTTATTATTCCCATCATACAGATAAAGAAACTGAGGCACAGAGGTTAAGTGATTTGCCCAGAAAACACAGTTAATATATGTTTAAGACAGGATTTGAATTTAGATCTTCCTGATTCTAAACCCAATTCTCTGCTTTGTGCCCCCTAGTTGTCAGAATCCCTGTAAAGAAGGCAAGGGAAATACTATTATCCCTATTTTCCTTAGATGAGTAATCTATGACTACAGAAGGTTAAATGACTTTCTCAGCATTACATTATTAGTAAGAGAAAGTGCTTTGTAACTATAAAGTGCCCAAGCCTGCTTGATAGTCACTTTGGGATCAAACAGTAAGTAATTTTGGAACTTTTGAACTCAAAGGAGAGGAAAGGGGCTGGATGAGATGCCTGCAGCAAGCCAATAGGAAAAGAGAAGTGTCATACCCATCACTGACCACTAAAGGAATGATGTTCTGGCACAGAATTTTGCTGATTCTCCAATTGTGCCAATCTCACCACTGTTGGGGAGTAGTGAATTTCTCTTCCCTTCCTTTCCATGATTCCTTGCTACTTAGTCAACTGGAATAAGATTTTCTGCTCTCTTTAAATCTTACTCATTTGTGTTTGTACTTTTATAATAGATTTTGTCTCTAGATGAAGACAAAGTAATTTTTATTGCATTCTGTTTGTATGTTTGCTCTAAAGGAAATGACTATTTATTGGGGAAGGTCAAAAGGAGAACCAAAATTGGTCTAATGGGTCTAAAAGATTCCAGTTTTATAGTCAATCCAAAGTAAACTCTTTCAGATTACATAAAGAGTGGTTTCATATGTAAAATATTTTATAAGCCTTAAGGCATTAGATAAGAGTCAGTTAGATGGGCCAGTAGATGTAGTACTGTATTTGGAATCTAGAAGATCAAATTTCAGATCTTCCCTCAGGAGGATATATATATATATATATATATATATATATATATATATATATACACATATATATATATATATATATATATATATGTATATATACCTGAATATACCTGAACAATTCACTTAATCTTTCAACCTCAGTTTCCTCATCAATAGAATGGGGATAATTTATTTTACAATGTTGTTTGGAGAATTAGGGCAGCTTGGTGGTGCAATGGATATTGTGCTGGACCTAGAGTCTGGAAGACTCCTCTTTCTGAAATCTGACCTCAAACACTTGCAAAGTATCTGGCCCTGGGCAAGTCACGTAACTATTTGCCTCAGTCTCCTCATCTGTCAAATGATTTGGAGAAAGAAATGTCAAACCACTCCAGTAATTCTACCAAGAGAATCCCAAATAGGGTCAAGAAGAGTTGTTTTTGTAGTTGTTTGTCCTTCATTCTTGAAGAGGACCCTAATATCAGGGAAGGGATGCTATGTCATGCAAGTGAATTGGATTTAAGTTAGGGAGAGCTCTGCAATGTCACCTGTCTCACTTTCCCCTCGGGAGCCATCTGGGTCCAGTGACAAGATATAGATTAGGAGGACCAGAGATGGCCCTGGAAGCAATGAGAAATTTTGACCTTTTTAAGCAAAGTTCTTCAACAGGTCTCAGTTTGACTGAGGCTGCACCCAATCAATGATTAAGGCTGGGTAGAAACTGAGGATTAAGTAATTGAGCAATATCTGTAAAGTACTTTGCAAATTTTGAAGCCCTATATAACTGCTAACTTAGCTAGGTCAACTGTTGATAATATTGTAAATAAAAATATCCCTAAGAGCTATCTTTTTCAGTCTGCATTTTATCCCAATCCCTTTCTCATCCCCATTTTCTCTGGCTAGTTTGACCAGGAATTCAATTTTCTACTCTGCAATGTATTGTTTGTTATTTTAGTCTGTAAATTCCTCCTTAGATCAGGAAAGATTGTGTTTTTCCCAAAGCAAACATACATGCAGGGAGGAAATAGGAGAAGGTATTTTGTAAGGGACTGTCTGTGTCAAGGATGATTTGTTAGACTATTTATAAGCTTTCAATGCCATTTCTTCCACCTCCCCCCCCCCTTGCCTGACACTCATGTTGGTGAACGAAAAATTGATATGTAAGGACCTTCATTACCAAATCTATCATTTGAATATGTATAGTTTGACACTGAGTTTTGTTTTGTCTTGAAACCAATGAAATCTCATTGATACAGTCAACTTGCTTTGAGGAAACTCCTTCCACCAATGTAGGCTGGCACTACATATTTGAATTATAGTCTTGGAGATACTAAAAAATTAAATGACTTTTCCAGAGCCACATAGCTGTTCTTGTTAAGTCTTTCAGTCATGTCTGACCCTTAGTGACTCCAGGTCCTTCTTCCTCCACTATCTCTCAAAGTCTGACTTATGTTCTTTGCTTCCACAAAACTTTCCATCTCATCCTCTACCATCCCCGTCTCCTTTTGCCTTCAATCTTTCCAACATGAGGGCCTCTTCCAGTGAGTCCAACTTCTCATTATGTGACCAAAGTATTTAAGCTTTAGCTTTAATATTTGATCTTCCAGAGAATAGCCTGAATTAATTTCTTTAAGTATTGATGAATTTGATCTCTTTGCTATCCAAGGGACTTTCAAAAGCCTTCACCAACATTGCAATTTTGAAGTGTTGATTCTGTAGTGCTCAGCTTTTGTTATAGCCCAACTTTCACAGCTGTACATTGTACTGGAAAACCAATAGTTTTGATTATAGACCTTTGTCAGCACACTTAAAACAAAAAGATATTTGTAGAATTAAAATAAGGGACTGAAGCAGAATCTATTATGTTTTAGCTGAAGTTAAAAAGTCAGGAGCAGTAATTATGACTTGAGACAAAGCAATAGCAAAAATAGACCTAATTAAAAGATATAAATGGGGAACTATATTTTGATTAAAGGCACCAGAAACAATGAATTAATATTAATATATGATATTAATAATATATTATATTAATATAGATAATGGCATAACATAATATATATATATAATACCATTATATATATCTAAATTCTGAAAAAAATGGTAAATGACTTACAGGGAGAAATCGACCATAAAATCATAAGACGGGGGATCTCAACTTATCCCATCTTAGACCTAGATAAATATAACCAAAAATAAATAAGAAAGAAATAAGAGACTTGAATAGAATTTTTTTAAAAATTAGATATTATAAATCTCTGGAGAATATGGGAATATTAAATGGTAATAGAAATAATCATATCTATTCTCAGATATATATGGCATCTTGACAGTTTTAACTACATATTAGGACATTAAAAACCTCACAAATGCAGAAAATCAGAAATGTTAAATTCACATTTTACTAATAATAATGAAATAAAAATTATATTCAATAAAAGGCTTTGAGGCCAAGAATAAAAATGATTTTGAAACTAAATAATTAAATCTTTATCCACAAATCACAGAAATAGTCAATCATTTGATTTTTTAAAAATTATATAAATGAGGCAATTTGTCAAAATAGTTGGGATGAAACCAAAGCAGTACTAATAAGCATAAAGGGTGATACTATAAGCAAATTAAAAGAGCAAGGAATCGTTTACCTATCAGATCTTTGGAGAAGGGAGGAATTTATGATCAAAGAACTAGAAAACATTATGAAATGTAAGATGGACAACTTTGGTTATATTAAATTAAAAGGGTTTTGCACAAACAAACCCAACACAAACAAGATTAAAAGGGAAGTACAAAGATGGGGAAAGATTTTTACAGCTAATATTTCTGATAAAGGCTGCATTTCTAAAATACTTAAATAATGGTGTCAAATTTATAAGAATACAAATCATTCCCCAATTGATAAAGGAAATGAACAGAGATTTTCAGATGAAGAAATTAAAGCCATCATAATCATATGAAAAAATACTCTAAATCACTATTGATTAAAGAATTAAAACAACTCTGAGGTACCACCTCACACCTTGGCAGATTGGCTAAGATGACAGGAAGACATAATAAATGTTGCAGGATATGTGTGAAATATGGGACACTAATGCATTTTTGGTGGAATTGTGAAATTATCCAACCATTCTGGAGAGCAATTTGGAACTTTATCCAAAGGGCTATAAAATTGTGCATACCCTTTGACCCTGTGCTCCTACTGAGTCTGTATCCCAAGGAAATCATAAAGGAGGGAAAAGGGCCCACATTGCAAAAATATTTGCAGTAGCTCTTTTTGTGGTGGCAAAGAAATGGAAACTGAGTGGATGCCCATCAGTTAGGGAATGGTTAAATAAGTTATGATATATACTTAAATATATTATGATATATATATAGTTATTGTTCTATTAAAAATGATGAAAAAATTGATTTTAGAAAGACCTGAAAAGATTTACATGAACTGATACTGAGTGAAACAAGCAGGACCAGGAATATATTATACACAATAACAGCAAGAATGTGCCTTGATCAACTAGGAAAGACTTGGTTCTTCTTAGTAGTTCAGTGATCCAAGGCAGTCCCAATAAACTTTGGATAAGAAACGCCATCTTCATCTAGAAAAAGAACTATGGAGACTGAACATAAATCAGCACATTCTATGTTCACTTTTTGTTTTTCTTCTGTTTTTTTCCTCTCATGATTTTCTCCTTTTGTTCTGATTTTTCTCTCCCAACATGATTCATAAAGAAATGTGTATTAAAAAATTAATGCTCATATATAACCAGAAAAAAACCCCAGTATGACTTAGTTTTGATCTGGACATATAAAGATGAATAATTACAATATGTGCTTTATTTCTGCTATTTATAGCCTTTGAGAGCTGCCTGTGGTGCTGAGGGGCTAAATGACTTGAGCCAATAGCAAGTATATGCCAGAGGTGAACCCACATTTTCCTGATTTTGAGCTCAAATCTTTATCCACTATGCAACATTCTACCTCTCATATAATAGTCATGCTTCTTAAACTGGTCCAGCTACCTAAACTGTGAGTCAAAACCCTATATGGGGTCTTGTAACTGAATGTGGGAGTCATGAAATTATGATATATTAACAGTCAATGTTTGTATACCTAAATACTCAGGATCATGTAAAAATTTCTCAGGGGAAAAAGGGGACTTGAGTAGAAAAAGTTTAAAGAGCTCTGATATATGGCACTATGTATATTGACATGAATATTCTCAGTTAAAAGTTACTTGAGTAACTGAAATTTATTCTCATTCAATGTAAAAACAATTTACTAACTTCCTACTGTATGACTATTATATACAAACTATTATGCTAAACATTGAAGAAGAAAAACAACAGGATTTAAACCTGGGTCTTAATTTCAAGGCCATTGGTCCTGGACATTAGTGGGAATCAGAGAATGGACATAGCATTTGAGTTGAGCTTTCAAAAAAAGGATATTTAAGTGTTACTTTTGAATTTTCTTGAAGGGCAATTCAAATGGCTTCTAAGTTACAGTGACTAGAATAATGAACTCAACATATTGTCTGGGTAGGGGTAGCTCTGTTTGTTCACTGGAAATTGGTCTTATTTTCAAGGTTTTGGTGCAGTTAGGTTGCACAGTAGAAAGAAGGCTGGGTCTGGAGTCAGGAACTTATTTTTCTGAGCTCAAATCTGACCTCAAATGCTCACTGCATGACCCTGGGAAAATCACTTAATCCTATTTGCCTCAATTTTCTCATCTGTAAAATGAACCAGAAAAGGAAATGGCAAACTACTCCAATGTCTCCACCAAGAAAACCCAAAATGGGGCCACAAAGAGTGTGACGTGACTGAAAATGACTGAACAACAACTTCCAAGATTTCTAGGAATATCTTGACTTCCCTTCAGCCCCAAAACCCTGGGAGAGAAAAAAACTAGAGAGAAAAGAGAAATGGGTTTGCATCCATCCAGGCTGGATTGGCTTCATAAGGTGAAAAAAGTTTAAATGGTCATAATATAAAAACAATAATGGTCAAATATAAATATATAAAAATATAAAAATTTCATTCTGCCTTCGTTTTACAAGGATATTTTCTTTATTTTTGTGTATACACACATGTACACAGTTAAGCTACACATGTGCATACATATCTAAACACATATGCACATATATACATGCATATTTATGCATATATATTCCTATCTCTCCCTATATATGTGTGTATTTATACAATATACATATACACATACACACACACACATATAGTTCTCTCTCTGGATGCATATGGCATTTTCCATCTCAATCCAGATCTATTTCTTTAAGCCATAGCTTGATACCTATCATTTTAATCCATGGTCTGTGCTCTTATAAATATGTGGAAAAAATCCATCTTCTTTTTAATATATATGTAGAGCAGGTTTTCCCAGGGGTTACTTTCTTGAGGAGTACAGAAGGTAACTGGAATTCTGCCAGGGAAACAGGAAGGGTCGTAAGCTCCACAGCATAGTTTTTTCTTACAAACATTTGATATTACACTAAGGTTGTATCAGGATCAAGCATACCTCAGTGAGACAAACTTTGAGATAGGAAAAAAAAAGTTTTTTCACTTCTTTAATCCTGCACAATGGGCTTCTGGAAACACGACTGAAAACCAAGCTCATCATCTCATCTAGTCAGAAAGCTTAGGACAAATAACTGTGTATTAATGGGTTTGGGGTCCCCTTAGCCCTTGAACCAGATTCTTCTCCTGAGTGTATTTTCCTAGAAATAATAGTAATAATGGAAACAACAATAAAACCGTTTACAATATATGTGCTGAACACTTTGATTCTCATTTGATTCTCACAACAATCTTGGGAGGTAGGTGCTACTATTATTCCTATTTTACAAATGAGAAAACTGAATAAAAAAGATTAAATGACTTACCCAGTATCACACAGCTAATAAAAGTCTTAAGGTTGGATTTGAACTCAGGTTTTCCTGACTTTAAGCCCAGAACTCTGTCATATGAAATGCATATGCTTAATTATGCCTCAGAACTTGTTCCTTGCACTCAGTTCTAAATACATGCTCCCACCCACAGAGATTTTTCTGCCGTGGTCATAGTCCTAAGAGCTGGGACAGTATTTGTTCAGTTTGGGTTGCAGCGACCTGCCACCATGCTCATCCTGTTGCTCCACGAATTCTCTATTTCAGTTTCTAGGAAGAAAGTCCCCAAGCCAGTTAATTGGGTTAGCTATTAACTAGCTTGTGATGTTTCAGAACTTCTCTCCAGAAGTGCCATTTTCTATGGTCACATAGCCAGGACCCTAATCTGGTCCTTCACCATTTCTCCCCTGGCTTAGTCTAGAACACTACCCCTCCATCTCCTACTCCACCGCTTTGCCCTGTATTTTGCCCATCAGCATTTTGGATCTCATATCTTGCTTTCTTTCTAGTATGATAATCCCTTGTCAATATCATTTGTTCTTCCTATCAATTGTCTAAGTTAGGTTAATGCATGAGAAAATAATTTCCCAAACTCACATAGAAAATCAGTAGCTAATCTTAGACCTAAAACCTGGAATTCTTGATTACCAGACCATTCTTCCATTGTACTTCATATTACCTCCCATTGATCTTCTCCTAAGGAGCCTTTGTGTTTTGTATGGGGAGTTCATCACATTGTAATAGAATGTAGATGTAAGATAATTCTCCTCTAAAGCCAGTTATATTACCAAAAAAATTCATATAAAGAATAAATAAAATGATGGATCATCCTGTAACAAAGAGCATTTGTCAGCTATGATCTTTATTTTTTTTAAAGGTATTCAAACTGGTACATCACATTAACCCCTATTCCATATTAACTCTCATCACTGTACTTAGTCGGACCAAGGAAACGATTTTTCAGTCAACAAAGGAAATAGAAATGAAAGCCAGGAGATCCATGTCTGTGGCACCTGGATTTTTATAGAACTCTCAGCTAAAACTCCTTATTTTCTATATTCAGCTCTTCATCAGAATTTGGCAGGAAATGAATTTCTAGGCAGTAAAGTAGTTGACAAGACAGATGGTGCACTTTCTATATAAATCTTCTCTTACAATTTTAGATGTGTGAGATCTGAATCTGTTTCTAGGTGGGTTTTTGGAAGTGTTAGGTCTGGAATCCCAATATGACAAAATCTCAGCGTGACTTCTGGGCCTGGAGAAGCAGGGAAGATGCCAAGTCTCACTTCTCTGTGGATAATGAGTATCTTCAGCCCTGACAGTAGGAGTAAAATGGAAAATGGGGGATCTGAGTTCTAATCTTGCTCTGCCTCTTCTGAACGTTGTGAGCTAAGTTAAATCAATATTTTTTCTTTAAAGTCTCAGTTTCCTCATCTCTGTAATGAATACAATCATCTCCCAAAATCCTTTCATGCTCTAATATTCTAAATTGTAAACATCAGCTCTCCCCAGTGTTTTCATAATTGTTTTAAATCAGAGGTTCTTCAGGAGATCATTATATATCTCAACAACGATACTGTATAGGATGTATTCTGATGGAAGTGGATTTCTTCGACAAAGAGAAAATCTAACTCAGTTTCAATTGATCAAGGATGGACAGAAGCAGCTACACCCAAAGAAAGAACACTGGGAATTGAATGTAAACTGCTTGCATTTTTGTTTTTCTTCCCGGGTGATTTATACCTTCTGAATCCAATTCTCCCTGTGCAACAAGAAAACTGTTCGGTTCTGCACACATATATTGTATCTAAGATATACTGTAACCTATTTAACATGTATAAAACTGCTCGCCATCTGGGGGAGGGGGTGGAGGGAGGGAGGGGAAAAATCGGAACAAAAGTGAGTGCAAGTAATAATGTTGTAAAAAATTACCCTGGCATGGGTTCTGTAAAAAAAAATCAGAGGTTCTTAACCTGGAGTCTATGAATTTTTAAAAAATATATATAATAATAGTGAGAAGCTGTCAGTGTTTGTAGTTTATTTACCAGTTGCCTTATATACCATTAAACCTTTTGTATATGTCATTCATTTATTAAGCACCTACTATGTGCCAGTCATTGTGCTAAGTATTGGAGATACCAAACAGCAACAAAAAAAAGTAAAACACAGTCCCTGCTCTCCAGGAATTTTCAGTCTAATAGGAGAGACAATATGCAAACAAGTATTTACAAACAAGTTTTCTGTATAATAAATTATAGATCAACAACAAAGGGATAACATTAGCATTAAGAGGGAGTAGTAAAGAAGCCAGAAGCGTGTCTCAGGAGTATGAGTGTTAGAATCAAGAATACCAAGTGGCAGAAAATAGAATCTACAAATATACTGTATGTACCTACCCTACATTAATACAGATTGCAACTTTTGCAAAAATTCTGTGCTGAATTTTCAGCACTAAAAGGATGAAAGGTTTCCTTTCAAAACTAAAGATTCCCTGAGACCATGGATCTAAAAAGGGATCTCTTATCCCATTAAAAAAAAAAGATAAACTTAGACCCACATAAATTAAGTGACTCACCCAACATAACATAATTGATAAGTACCCCGAAGGAGATTTGAACGCAGAGGTAATTTTCTTTCCACTAACCGCACTGCCTTTTATAGAATTTACCTGCCTAGACCCAGGAAAAAACTCTATCCACCAGGAAATCTGGAAATAAGATTCCCCCCTCCCAGATGTTGATGCTTTTATTCAAAACTGTACGTCTCATTCCTATTGTGAAACTAAATTCTAGACATAAAAGGACCGGGATAATTAAAGGTCACTGAATAAAGTAGAGGATTTCCCTTTCCCCTAGAATCTGATATGAAAGGAAGAAGGGCATAAAGGTGCCTTTTGGACTCCATTCTATAACTTAGCGTACTCTAGGTTTCATGGGGAATTCTGCCAAGTCACTATTGCCTGCCAAGGAACTAAAATCTGTGACTGGAAACTTCACCCATGGAAGGTCATTTCTGGTCTAAAAAGGCATTGGCACTGGCAGAAAGTAGGTCTTGGATGCCGTGTGCACTCATTTGAATTTTAATTCCCAGGGCTCTCCAACTAAGAACCAGTATCAAAACTCATTTCAAATAGAATGTTGTGAGAGAGCTGGGAAGAAACAACTTTGGGGACACAAAAGGTCACTTTGGCATAAGAAAAAATAGCATTTCATTTTCTCAGTCTTATTTCTCCATTTTACAGAAAAGGAAGCTAAGGCTGAATGATTTGCCTGAATGAAGCTGGATTTGAATCCAGCTCTGAAAACTCCAACTCCAGAGTTCTTTCTACTCTACAATATGGCATTCTGTTTTCAATCTATAGAGATGAACTTCATTCTAGAGCTTGGACCAACTCAAATTCAATGATCTTTTCAGAGTTCATATTTTAAATGACTAATAAATGAATAACAGGGTGTGTTATACAAACTAAAAAAGGCTAATAAAGCCCTTATTTCATCCATGTAAAGGGGAACAACAAAAGCAAAGCAGAAGAGAGCTGGGCAGGGTTGGGAAAAGCCAGCTCCCTATCCCACCCACCTCCCTTATCACAGCAAAACAAGTTCCTGGCAGCTGATGAAAAAAAAATCAGACGCTCTAGTTGATGTTTGAAGAGGGCTCTCATTGTCCCAAGAGTTCCAGAAAAGCTTTTTTTGAAATGAAATAAATCATTCTTTTTTTCCTTTTTTTTTTCTAATTGGTCTGTGGTTTTTAAATGATGCTGGTTTATGTGAACTCAAAGGTTGTAAGGTAGAAATAGAACTAAAAATTCTGGATAAAGGAGCCAACTCATTTATGTATTAAGCATTTTGTTTATTTTGCTTCTGTATTAGGTCTGGCTTGGCTAGCCATTCATTGTATGCTGCTTCCCCCTCTCCCCCAACTCGGTTTTTCTTTGAGCCAAAACGGGAAAGCAGAACCTTGGCAGGTGTCTGTCCACACATAAATGAGCCAGGTGACCCAATTGAAATAGAAGGCAAATGCCCTTAGTCAATGCCCAGAATCCAAGTTAGAATCATATTTTAAAATTAAAGATCCTGATTCTGTTTTGAAGCCATTTCAATCTCAAAGTACTTGATTTAAAATAATTGAGCAAGGGGAGGATTTAAAAATAATCATCACTCACAATGTTTGGGACATTTGGAAGGCAGACAGCTCTTGATATCATTTGTTTGTGCCATTTTCATTTAATATGCCAGCTCTAATCTAAAGACATCCCAAAAATTCAAATAAAAGGATTATGTATTTGGAGGGGATGACACTTGACAATAAATGGGAGCAGTCCTAGTCAGTTCATCATTGCTGTTCCTAATGTCTAGTCTCTGTCTTGAATGGAATTTTAGGATAAAGTGCTTGATTTAATTGGTTATAACCCTAAGGAACATAATTCTCTAAGGAAAGGCAAACAACTCATTGCCACCCAAGTAATTTCTGATATTCCTTTTGGTTCAAGGCACATTTAACACAATGTTAATTGTGAAAAAAATTTAAAACAACAATGTTAATTATGGGTTTTTTTTTTAACACTATGGCTCCCCAGGACTCTACAGAACATACCCTAGGAGAATGGAAGATAAAACAATTAGCAATAAGAATCTGTGATTCACGTGAATTGCTCTTCTTTCCCTCTATTTTAGAATAATCCATTGTCCATGAAGACTTCACAGTCAATAAGTATTTCATTAAGCTCTTACTCTGTGCTGACACAGTGCTAAGCAATAAGGATACAAAAGAAGGCAAAAGGAAACCTTCCCTTCAAGGATCTCATATTACAATGGAAAAGACAATATGAAAATGACAATATACAAATAAGATGATATACCCCAGGATAAATTGCAGGCATTCTCATAGGGAAAACACTGACATTAAGGAAGAAAAGCTTCTTGAAGAAGGTGGTATGTGAGATGGGTGAATCAGGAGGTATCAGTCCATATACAAAGATCACAAGGGGAGACCTTTTTGTGTTGGTATTAAGGCCTTATGGTAATTTAAGTCCTAAATGAAACTCAAGCCTGTCTCAATAAACAGAAAAATCAACAAGCATTTATCTTTTTTTTCCCAACATCAGTGGTCTTTTATTGTAATTGCTGATAAATCTTTTTTTTTATTTATTTAATAGCCTTTTATTTACAGGTTATATGCATGGGTAACTTTACAGCATTAGCAATTGCCAAACCTCTTGTTCCAATTTTTCACCTCTTACCCCCCACTCCCTCCCCCAGATGGCAGGATGACCAGTAGATGTTAAATATATTAAAATATAAATTAGATACACAATAAGTATACATGACCAAACCGTTATTTTGCTGTACAAATAGAATCAGACTCTGAAATATTGCACAATTAGCTTGTGAAGGAAATCAAAAATGCAGGTGGACAAAAATATAAGGATTGGGAATTCAATGTAATGGTTTTTAGTCATCTCCCAGAGTTCTTTCGCTGGGCGTAGCTGGTTCAGTTCATTACTGCTCCACTGGAAATGATAACAAACATTTATCATGCACTTACTATCAAACACTAGGCAATGGGACCATAAAATTATGAATTAATCCTTGACTTCACAAAACTCACATTCTATCAGAAAAAAAGGAAAGACACTTGTCTAATCTAGTTCTATTCTAATTATTCCCTGCTTACTGTGGTCAGAAGAGTCTCCCTCATAAGCTTCTATGGCCAGTGTAGAGGGTACAGAATAATGAGTCAGGATACATATGAGACTGGATAGCTCACCCTGGGAAATGTGGCATGTAGTAGCCTTTAAGAGAAAATAAAAGGATTCTGTATAGAGTTGGAGCTGTTTAGGGAAACTGCAAAAAAGATACATGTGGGAAGTTTGTTCAAAAGATAAAAGCTGGGAAGGAAGAAGTAGCTAAAATAGGCTGATGGCTGAATAGGCAAGAAATATTAGTCAGCAGGGAAAGAGATAATATAATGCCGAGAGAGAAAACAGGAAGGATAGTGTTAAAGAATAAATGTCACGAAAAAAAAGTACAAATTTCAGAAAGGAATAAGGTCATTCCAAAGGCAAGGTTAAGGGACAGAAGGGCAGATATGAAAATCGGTGGTGTCCTTGGCAGTTCTTGAAATCATTCCATACAGGTTGCCACCTGTTCTTGCTCAGCCCTGTCCTTTTGTCTGCAAAAGGTGTTGGTTCCCTGGAAGTTTATGCATATCCAGTTAAGATTTATTGGATCCTTTGTGAACAAGGGATGACCTTACTTGCCATTGAAAAAATAAGTTTGAAGTACAATAGAAGAGATGAAACATGCACACAAATAATCATAATCTATGTTTATACAGCATTTTAAGATTTACAAAATAGTTATTTCCTAACTAAACTTCAGAGGTATATTTTGTGAGATGCCAAAAATTTCATCACCCACCAGTCAACCCGCTATTTAAAAGCATCTCTGTAATTAGTAGTCTGGTCTTCAGAAAGCAACCACCACCAACAAAGACTTGGAAATTGAGGGGATACCCAACAATTGTAGAATGGACAAACATGTTATGGTATATGATTGTGATGGGACACTATTGTGCTGGAAGAAAGAACAAGCAGGATGGTTTCTGAAAAACCCAGGAAAACCTGTATAAACTAATACAAAATGAAAAGAACAGAACTAGGAAAATACCATGCATAGTAACAGCAATGTAAGAATGTTCGGTTGTAAAAAGACTTAACTAATCTGCTCAAGAAAATGATCCAAGACAATTCTGAAGGACTCGTGATGAAAAATATCATCCACCTCCAGAGGAAGAACTGATGAACTCTGAATGCAAATTGAAGTATTTTTTTAAACTTTCTTTATTTGGAGCGGGGGTGGGAGTGTTTTCTTTTGCAACATGGCTAATATAGAAATATGTTGTTGCTTGTTTTCTCAGGAAGTGGGAGAGAGACAGGAACAATCAGCTGCCAAATCTTTTTTATGCTATGTTTTCAATATCTCGGGCATCTGTCCTCTCCACTCCCTCAACCACCACCTAGTTCATCAGTCTCTTCCCCTCTTGACTAGACCCTACTTGGTCTCTAATCTCCCCTTACAGATCTACCCCTCCACAAAACTGCCAAAATTAATATTCCTAAGGCACTTGTCCATGACACTGACCGTGTCACTCAAGAACCTTCCATGGCTCATTCCCATACCAGTCACATAGTAAGTGTTTAATAAATGCTAGTTCATTAATTGATGAAAACTAAGTTACTCACAAGGGTCACAAGCTAGTAAATATAAGTTGAAACCTAAATTGGTTGACTTTAAGAGTAAAGTTATGCAAATAGGAAAGGAGGACTGGACTGGGCTGGGCTGGGCTAGGCTGGGCAAAATTCAGGTTGCTTAGAACTTAATTCAAAAGTGAACTCCATATCATGAAGTAAAGCTCATCAGAGCCAAATTGTGAATGGCCTCAAATGTCAAACTAACAAATTTTATCTAATTTAGTCCAGTGGTTTCCCCTTACCTTCATGATCAAATGCAAAATGTCCTGTTTGGCATTCAAAGCTCTTCTTCATAACCTAATACTGCTCTACATTTCTAGCCTTCCTTATTCTTCCACAATCCAGTGATCCTAGTCTCCTAGCTGTTCCACATCTCTCAGCTCCAGGAATATTCTCTGGCTGTCCCTCAGGTCTGAAAAGTTCTCCCTCCTTCAATCTGACCACTGACCTCCCTGGCTTCCTTTAAGTCTCAATTAAAACCTCACCTTCTATGGGAAGTACTTCCCAACTCATCTTAGTTCCTGTGCCTTTCCTCTTTTAATTATTTCCTCTTTCTCTTATAAATGTTCACTTTTTATATATTTGCATGTTGTCTCTCCCATTAGATTGTAAATTCCTTGAGGGCAGGGGACTGTCTTGTGTCTCTTTTTTGTATCCCCAGTGCTTAGCACAGTACCTGGAGGTACTTAATAAATATTAATTTATTGATTAATTGAAAGATTTTGTTAGAAAAACTACATTGGCAGACTTGTAAAATTTGAACTGGAGAGGGAAAAAGGAGTATCCAGCAAGACTGTTAACAGGCTATTGCAATAATCCAGGGGAAAAATAAGGAGAGTATGAATTGAGTTGACAGTAGTGATAGAGGGAAGGAGGAAATGAAAATTATGAAAATATTATGAAAATAGAAAAGACATTTAACAGTGAATTGACAGATGACTGTGGTAATCTACTGTTTGATAAACCCAAAGACTCCAGCTTCTAGAATAAGAATTTACTATCTGACAAAAATTTTAGGGAAAACTAGAAAAGATTATGGCAGAAACTAGACATAGGCCATACAGTCTTACAATGTATACCAAGATAAGGCCAAAATGGCATGATATAGACATAAAGGGTGATATTATAAGCAAATTAGAAACACAAGGGATAGTTTATCCTCCAGATTTTGGAGAATTGAGGAATTTATAACCAATAAGAAATAGAGAACATTATGAAATACAAAAATAAATACTTCTGATTTCATTACATTAAAAATTTTTTGCACAAATAAAATGAATGAAGACAAGATTAGAAGGGCAGCCAGTGTTTCTGATAAAGACCTCATTTTAAAAATATATAAAAAACTGAGTCAAATTTATAAGAACACAAGACACTTCTCAATTGATAGTCAAAGGATATGAACAGACAATTTTCAGATGGAGAAATTAAAGCCATCTATAATCATATAGAAAAAAATTATCTAAATCACTATTGATTAGAGAAATGCAAATTAAACCAATTCTGATTATCCAATTGGCTAAAAAACAGAAAAAGATAATAATACATACTGGAGAAGATAAGGGGAAACTGGGACACTAATGTTTGTTGATAGAGTTGTAAACTAATCCAACCATTCTGAAGAACAATTTGGAACTGTGCCCAAAGAACTAAAAACAGTATATACCATTTGATCCAACAATGTCACTACTGAGTCTATATCTCAGAGATTATAAAAGAGGGAAAATGACCCACATCTACAAAAAATGTTTGTAGCAACTCTTTTTGTGGTGGCAAGGAATTGGAAATTGAGTGGATGCCCATCAACTGGAAAATAGTTGAATAAGTTATGATATAGGAAAGTAATGGAATACTATTGTTCTATAAGAAATGATAAACAATCTGATTTCAGAAAAAGCCTAGAAAGACCTACTTGAATTGATGCTGAGTAAAGTGAGCAAATCCAGGAAAACATTATATACAGTAACACAAGACTGTATAATGATCAACTATGACAGACATATCTCTTCTTAGCAGCATAGTGATCCAAAACAATTCCAATAGACTTTGGATGGAAAATGCCATCCATATCCATATCCATATCCATATCCATATCCAGAGAAAGAATTGAGAGACTGAGTACAGATTAAAGCATAATATTTTCACCTTTTTTTGTTTTGTTTTGTTTTGTTTTCTTACTTGCAGTTTTTCCCTTTTGTTCTAATTTTCTTTCCCAACATGATTCATATGGAAAATGTTAAAAATGATTATACATATATAATCTACATCAGATTGTTTGCTGAGAAAGGGTGTAAGGAAGGGAAGGATAAACAAATTTAGAACTCAAAACCTTACCAAAATGAATGTTGAAAATCATCTTTACATGTAAAAAAATATATACTATTAAAATAAAATTTAAATAATAAAATAGATAAAATAAGTGAATCGACTCAAACCAAACCAAACAAAACAATGAAGTGATTGTAGAAAGTAAGAGAGGGGGAATAAAGTCAAGCATGATTCTAAAGTTGAAGTCTGGGTAACTCTAAAGATAGTGGTCCCGTTCACAGAATGGTGAAGTTAGGAAGAGAGACAGTTTTTGGAGGATAGGTGATGAGTTCAATTTGGGTCATAGTTTGAAGCGCTAAGATAGGTAGAGATGTCCTGTACAAAGGTGAAAACATGAGATTTTTTTTTTAAGGAAGAACCTTGGACTACTGCTTACAAAAAGAGATTGTGATCTGTTTGTTTTAAATCTTGGGTGCATGGAAGCAATTAAGAAAGTCTTGAGATTGCTGGACTTCTGTACATTATTTCGATTTTTCTTAAAATAATTCCAGTATATTTTTCACCCTTTGGAAGAAGATGAACAAAAATTGTTGCAATGAAAAGAACACCATTTTGGAAATCGGTAGAACTGGATTCTTAATTCCAGTTCTGCCATTATTTCTTCATGTGACCTTTGGGCACATTATCTCATCTTTCTGAGCCTCTGTAGGATGAAGAATTGAACTAGATAATTAAGATCTTAACGTTGCATATTTAGAGCTGAAAAGGCCCTCTGAGGCTCTTAAGTCCAATCCTTTCATTTTATAGATGAGGAAACTGAGGTCCACCAAATTTCTGCAAGTAGAAAGGGGATAACATTTAAAATTGAATCCTTTCACTCCAAATTTATTGTTCTATTCACATTATATCCTCTAATTGTATGAAAATCTCCAGGATGAGAGACAAAAGCTTTTATTATGAAAAGATACATAGCCTTCTTCTAGAGAATAAGGGTAGAGGGGCACAGGATCAGGGGAAGGGGAGGAAGGGTGGAGACTGTGTAGGCCAGGAGCTTTCCTATGATTGGGATTTCAGAGAGTGGTAAGACAATTATCCTCATGATCTCTTTGCCAGGAAACACAAAGCAGTACTTACACATTCAGCTCATTCCCCTGCACTGCCCTCCCCATGTTCAGGCCCTGCCTCCTGTGTGGTCAGCACACTGCCCACTTTGTGCTGACAGAGGTGGCAGAGGGTGGTCAGCACATTTATCACATTCCCCTGAGAGCTATGCACTTCTGAGTGGGCTGCCAATTACGTGGTCACTCCCTAGCAAGCAGAGGATTTGGTGTGAGGCTGAGGGAAAACTCCTACCTCCTGAGACTGTTTAGCCTCTCCTCCCCTCATGCTCATAAATGGAGTGAGCCAGGACATGGTTGGGGCTGAAATTTCTCCTTCTACATTGATTTTGTTATGTCTCCATAGTAGGAAACCAAAAAAAGCACATCAGCATCAGAAAGCAACAGGAAGCTGGCCATAGAGCCAGTACCTTGTGGAGTAATTTATTATATTCTAATAAATGTCCATGGAGACTTGTGTCTCCACACACAAGTCATTTGATGATAAATCAATGATGATAAAAATGGGGTGAACATGATAACTAGCATTTCTATAGTACTTTAAAATTGGCAAAGTGCTTTGTATACATTCTCTCATTTAATCCACTCAAAATCCTCAAGAAATAGGTACTAGGTACTAGTAGATCAAATGCCAGGCTTGGAGTCAGGAAAACTCTTCTTCCCCAGTTCAAATCTCACCTCAGACACTTAGTACCTGTGTTAACCCTGTGGATCTCAGTTTCCTCATATGTAAGATGAACTGGTGAAGGAAATGGCAATTCACTCCATAATCTTTGCCAGTGGACAGCAGTTATGTATAATGTACTCAATGAAACATTTGGAAAATACAAAAACCATTTATGACTTCACATTTTATTTGGTAGTCATTTTTCACAAAGTTTATTCCATTCCTCATTATATATATAGCAAGTACCTAATAACTATTTACTGAATGAATGAATGAATTCAGCAATGATACTAAAGCACTTAGGTTCCTTAAATAAGAGAAATAATCTAACTACCAATTGAGGACCTCAGGTTGGCTCAGCACAAGTATATGCTGCTGTCTATTGGATTGGTCCAATGGCCTGCTCCTATTTCAGACAGACATATAGTCTAACTTATCTAACTTGTGTGACCTTGGTAAGAAGTCGCTTCCCCAGAAGGGGCTCAGTTGCCTCACCTGTATCATGAGCACAGATGAGCACAGAATCAATTGCAAAGAAAATCTCTAAAGTCCAGGTCTGCAATTTTATGATTATTCAAGCAAAGAAAGGTACCTGAAATATTGCCTAAGAGGAGTCAATGGCTACCAACCTCAGAGCAGGATGGTACCTTGTGCCAATATTTCCTCCAAGAGGCTTCTGGGAGAAGCTTTGTGCCAACTATGAATGAAGCACTCAGGGTCTTCACCTTTCAGCAGAGTCTGAGCAAAAAAGGTCATTCAGAAAGCATAGGGAAGGCTTTGTTTGAGCATCTGAAACTGTTCATTTGCTTAGATTGCCTTGTACTTCCCATTGCCTTTGGCCCCAAGATCCTGGGAAAAGAAAAATCCTTGATTATGTAAAACCAAAAAGCTAGACCAATTTTTACAGTTCAAGAAATTGCCTCTTCATTGAAAGGAGAATGTTCTCAATTTGATTAAAGAAGACCCAGCTTCTTGATTGTTCAGCTAAACATGGGGATGATGGGGAAACATCCTATAAGCATAGATTCAAAGAGCTAAATTCTGAAATGGATTAAATATGAACAGATAGGAAATGGCTCTTGACAAAGTCCTATTCTGGTCCCTCATCATGACAAGAATGGGATCTTAACCTCTTGAAGGTTACTCAATGGAAAACAAATCACCACAAGTTCTTCCATGGAAAGTTTTTTTGAGTATTGTCCTGACAACAGCTTGCCTATTCTCCGAGGAACATTATACTTAACTTCAAAGGCTCACCAGAGTTAGTAGGACAGTTGGCTCAGGTATTATATGATTCCAAGTAAGTTATTAAAAAACAAACAAATAAAAACACCTCTCTGTGACTCGGTCTTCTCTTGTAAAATGGGGAAAACAACAGAAAAATATATAGGGATAGTATGAGAATCAAATAAAGTAATATTGGTAAAAAGTACTTATAACTTTGAAAATGCTATATTAATGTTAACTATTATCATTGGCAAGTGGCACAATAGATAGAATGCAGGGCCTGGAGGCTTGAAGATGAGTCTTTCTGAATTCAAATCTGACCTCAGATAATTACTAGCTGTGTGATCCTGGGCAATTTGCCTCAGTTTCCTCATCTGTTAAACGAGCTGGAGAAGGAAGTAGCAAACCACTCCAATGGCTTTGCCAAAAAATAAACAACCAACAATAACCCCCCCCCAAAAAAAACCCAAATGACTCACAAGGATTCATACGTAATTGAATAACAAAAACGAAAATTATCATTGATAGGTTGAAGAAGAATTCTTGAGCCCTAGGAACCCATAAAGTAAAGAAAAATGCAAAATGGTACTGCATGTCTTGTGTTTCCCATTCTACTTCTGTGGTACTGGGGACAAAGAATTTAAGCATTACATAGTTTTTAGACTATCTGTTATCAGTAATATAAATATAAGATGTTTGTCCAGTGACCAATGAATAGACTTACTATTGAGGGAAATGAATTGTGTTAGTATTGACATTTTTACTGGAAATGAAACAAAGAGACCAAACAAAGCTATAGTTAACTGGGAGGATGGTTCCTCTGAAAGATAATTAAAGAAAATAGCAGAGGTGTTTTTATTTCGTATCCAAAGATAACAAGATATTTGTTCATCCTATGTTGCAGCAATTACAGTAAGCATTTGGGGGGAGGAAGCAGCTACCATGAAAATACTTCGTTTTTGTACCAACAGATGTTGCAGAAGACGATGTAGAAAATGAATTTGAAAAATTTGATAGGACTCTCTAAATTTAAAACAACAGATATCCTGATTTTCACCTTCAATACAAAGGTGGAAATCTGTTGGAATGGTGAGAAATATGTTGAAAAATAATGGGTTAAGAGTGAGAAATAAGAAGCCAAAAACTTTTGGTACATAGATACATCATACTATATATCATAAATGGGGCAGCTAGATGGTTCAATGGATAGAACATTGAGTTTAATCCAGACTCAGACACTTACTAACTGCGTAACCCTAGGCAAGTCCCCTGTTTACTTGGAGAAAGAACCAGTAAACTACTCCAGTATCTTTGCCAAGAAAACTCCATGGACAGTATGGTCTATAGGGTCTCAAATAGTCATGCATGACTAAACAACTGAACAACAAATACATGGTGAATATTTTCTTCAAGAAAAAGAAACCAACAAAAATAGTATTGATTGTGTTTTAACAGAGAGGAACTTGTATTGTTCAGGCAGGGAGGTTGGTGCACAGAACTGTGCTAAGCACTGGAGCTACACATTAAGAAAAGACAGTCCCTATCCTAAAGGAGCTTACAATCTAATGGGTAAACACAACACACAAAAGGAAGCTAAAAAACAAATCATTTATCCTCTGTCTAAATTTTACTTTCCTCAATAAAGAGAATAATACATGGAAAGTCAGTCTCTATGGTTAGGAGGGAAATGTGAGTAAGTTTTAAAGTCCAATAATAACTTTGAATTATTATTATTATTAGGTGCTGGGGAAAATCCAAAGCTGATTCTGGACCCTCAGGCTTAGAGGAGATGATAAATATCACATAATTATGCAGCTATGAGGCAATACAAGAAAGACTAGTTTCAGGGACATAATAAATACAAGCCACAAGAACTCTAGGAATTCAATAGGGGAAGAGATCTTTATAGGCTGGACTGGCCAAGCTAGAAGCAGCTTCAGAGAAGATGGCATTTGAATAAGACTTTGCAGCCTGGCTAGTATTTTGACAGATAAAGATTTATGGGGCAAGTTATTACAGCATAGGGAGGAGATCTAACCTTATTTGTGTTCTGAACCCTTTCATCAATCTGGGGAAACTATGGACCTCTTCTCAGAATAACGTTTTTAAGTGCATAAAATAATATATACAGGATTGCAAAGGAAGCTGAAGGTTAATGAAAATGAAGAGGTAATTTTTCCTCCATCAAATTTATAGACTTTTGAAATGTATCTATATATCCTTGGGAGAAAAGAAAGTCTGTTAAAAAGTTAAGTCAACATGCAAATTAAGTTCCTATTATGTTTCAGGTTCTAGGAGAAAACAGAAGAACTGACATTAGTAAAAATACCAAAGGGGTTTTTTCCCCTTAATTGTTCATTATTTTATTATGGCTAATATGCAGTGCCATATGTAGGATAATGAAGAGAGAAAAGAGCTTTAATGCTGGGCAATCTACAAAAAGGAAAGTGTGAAACCAAGCAATATTAAAATTAATTTATTATCCTTTCCCTAAGTGCAGTTATGTTCTAGAAATCAGAAGTAGACAAGTTTAGTTTTAAGGGGTGGGTTTATAGAAAGGGAAATAAATTAAAAGTAGGTTGCAAGAGATTGGAAAGACTCAAAGTGAATCTGAAAAGTTAGGAAGTATCAATAAGGACTCAATGAAAGGTTTTTGAAGTGGATGGTGATCCTCACTGATCTGGGGTCAGACCTCTCTGGTCAGAAGGTTTTAGAAGCTTTCATTCTGTAATATATTTCCTATGCTTACAGTCAGGAAGTTCTTCTAACTTTTTCCTGTTGCAGTTTAAACCCATGGCCTCTGGTCTTTGGTTTAATGGAAATGGGGAACAGCTGCTGAGCAGCCCTAGTTTCCCAGGAACTCCTTTATCATGGTCTGAAAGGGCTTCATCTGGCTAAGAGCCTGGAGGAGCTCAGGAAATGGAAAAGGTCAGAGGTTAGTAATAGACCTTAGGGTTCCCCCCATGTGCCTCCTTCCCTACCAATGGTCCCCAAGTCAATGAGACTGTCTGGTTGGCATTTCATGTAGGGGATGTGCTCCTCAGAAATACTTCCTTAGGAATGGGCAGAATGCAAAGTAGACCAGGGCCCCTGGTGAAATAAAGGTTTTTTCTGACACAATAACTATTACAAACCACAATGGGGCCATTTCCCCCAAATACAACATTGGAAACAGAAATTAAGAAATAATGTCTCTTAAACTGTTTGAAATATAGAACAGTCTATTCCCAAAGGGGAGATTTAATTGAGAACTCTCATCCTTTGTGAAAAATGGCACAGATGTAAACCTAAGGTTAAATTCAGAGCCCCCAAACAAAATATAAGAAATGACTTCCTGATCTGTCCTTAGTTTCTAGGTCAGCTAGAACCGCAACAGAAAGGGCAGTTTCATTTGATGAAGAAGAGATTTCTTGGGCAGTATTTACCTATGTGTCTAGGATAAAAGGTATAAAATAGACCTTGACGATTTCCCCTAAAGGAACCAAGAGAAAGCTTGCTAAACTGACTCCATAGGGTAGTCTGGCTCTCTCCTTCTGACCAGTGCAAGCTAGTTTCAGGGACAGGAATGTGCTCTTTTGAGCCAAATCCTTTGGGAGGGGGAGGAGGAGAGTGCCTTCACACATGGACAAGAGCCAGCTTGAACATATGGGCTGCAAATTGACTGGTGAATTAAATCTCTAAAGCCATGGTATCAGATTCAAATGGAGAAAAAGGCTACTAATCTACATATGAGGATCCCTTCAGGCAGCATTTTTTACTTAGTATTCAAATGTAATGTTATTTATGTTTGTTTTTATTTTTATTATTCTGTTAAACATTTCTCAATTATGTTTTAAACTGGTATGGAAACTCTTGGTGCTAGCCACTTGCAGTCTCATGCCAGTATTTCTGACACTTTCCTAATCTGGAGGCTGCTACCCATCCCCAAAGCATATGATAGATGCAGAAAACCCCTAGGATGAACTAATTCCCAATACCTAGAGAGGAACAAGAAGTCCCATTCTCTATGTGCCACCTTTATACATTCAGTTTCTTCAATTTCTAAGGAGTGACATTCCCTACAATCTAATTCTTAGAACAAGCCTGCATCCTGTACAGATATAGAAACACTATAAACACTTGAAGACATGTCCTAAAGTCTTTTCTCTAAGCTAACCATCCCCAGTTTCTTCAGTTACTCCTCATATAGCTTAGGAAAACCCTCATCATTTTTTCAGTTATTTGTCAGCTGTGTCTGACCCTTAGTGACTCTATTTGAAATTTTCTTAGCAAAGATACTAAAGGAGAGGAGAGTGCTTTGCCATTTCCTTCTCCAGCTCATTTTACAGATGAGGAAACTGAGACTAATAGGGTTAAGTGAACTTGCCCAGTGGTAGATACCTATTTAGTGTCTAAGGCCGGCTTTGAATTCTGAAAAAAATGGATCTTCCCAATTCCAAGTCGAGCACTCTATCCATTGTGCAGTGACCAATGAATGGACTTACTTATTGAGGCTCCTGGTCTTCTTCAAAAAATGCTCTATTGATCAGTGTCCTTTATACCATGTGAATATTCCAAATTTGGTCTGACAAAGACCAAATTATATAAAAGTATTGCTATCCTGTTACTGGAAACTAAGATCTGCTTAATATAAATTAATTTAATGTGATTTCATATACCAAACATCTTTTTTATTCAGCAGTGTGTTATTTTTGAGGGAAAGGGGAAAAAAACAATGGACAGCATTTATATAATGCTTTAAGGTTATCAAAGCATTTTATCCATATTATTACATTTGGTCCTTACAGAGACATTTATCCCCAATTTAAATATAGGAAAATGGGCAGAGTGGGTTAAGAGATTTCTTTATAGACACACTAGTGTCTGGGATGGGGAATGTTTTTGGCTTAACTTCAATGAGATTTCAATTAGTAAAACTAGAGCCTATTTTCCTTGGAGATGTAACTCACTGTTGTGTTTTCACTTTTTGAACATAGGGCATTACTGAAAACTGGACAGTTCAGATTGCATTGTTATCTCTTATAGATTCTCCTTGTATAATTAGTATATGTTACTAATTATGTCTGAGGATTATTCTTTTCTATGAAATGACTTGCCTCTCCAAACTTTAGAAAAAGTTTTCACTTCTCACTGTTTCCCATCTGGAGAATAAATCCAAAAATTTAGCTTCCCTTCAAGGAAAACATGGAGAATGAGGACAATATGTAAGTGAGGTCTATATAAACCTTTTGGTTTGTTTTTTAAAATTTCAGTATCATATCAAGTCTTTATTATAGCAATTCTAGATGATCCTGAATCAGCAAAGGGAGTTTGAAGCTGGATAGTATCAGGAACCTAACCTTCCCAACAGGTTATTGTTTGTCCTTTGTTCTTGAAGAGGACCATAACATCAGGGAGATGATACCATGACATAAGTGAATTGGATTTACATGAGGGAGAAATGTGCAAGGTCACCAACCTCACTTTTCCCTCCAGAGCCATCTGGGCCCAGTGACAAGAGATAGAACAAAGATGACTGGAGATGGCCTTGTCTTAAGATAAATTGCAGGGATTTTATGGAAAACATCACCTCTTTGTAGCTAATGGATCAGATGCTTATCTTTGTCAAAGTTCTTAAAGTTGATTTTAGTGTTAGGATTTAATTTTGTTAAGCTCTAAAAATGAGTTTTCAAATTTGGAAAGCATAAATATGGATGGTCCTCAAGAGGAACACTACTGAAACCCTGAGTCTAATTAACTTAAGAAACATGGATGCCCTTTCTTTAAAGATCTCCCCGAATTTTAGGTTCATAGAATCTAATTTGGGAATCTGAGGGAAAGGGGAAAAATTATCAATGATATTTATATAATGCTTCAAGGTTATTAAAGGTTATCCATCTTCTTCCTAATGGATAAATCCTTTCTCCAGCAATACTGTGTACAAGTGGTCATCCAGCTTTTACTAAACCTTCCAGTGATGGGAAAATACACCATGATACCATATAGGATTATAGATTTAAAGTTAGAAGAAACTTTCTATGCCATTTATTCCAACCCACTAATTTAATTATTGAGGAAACGGAGATCTAGGAATAATTAGTGACTTGCCTCCAATCATTCAGTTATAAGTAGCAGAGCCAATACGTGAAACAGTTCCTGTGACTCCAAATCCAGTTCTTATTCACCATATTGCATGGTTTCCTTCCTCTCCCCACTCCACCTGTCCCATAATGAACTTTTTTGGGGAGGCAATTGGAGCTTAAGTGACTTGCCTAGGGTCACAAAGCTAGTAATTATCTCCTAGTAAGGTTCTCCTAATTCCAGAGGACCCCAGGCATTTTATTTTGCCACCTAGCTGCCTCACCAATGAACGTTTATTGATGGTCTTGATGAGACTTTTGGTGAAAAGTGATCTGTCTGCCTTTCCTAAGTATGAAAGAAAAATGTATCCTTTGATCAACTGTGGAAAAAATATTATCCACTTCCAAAGTGAGAGTGGATAATTCTGGATACAATTTGAAGCATGTATATGTTTGTGTTTATATATGTGTCTATACACATATATATTGATATATATTCTATTTTTCTTGTGTTTTTCATGTTTTCTTTTGCAATATGGTTAATAAGAAATATATTTTGCACAATTTCATGTGGATAATCAATATCATATTGCTTGCCTTCTCAAGGGGTAGGGAAAGGACAAGAGGGAGGGAGAGAAGTTGGAATTCAATTTTTTAAATGAATGTTGATTTTTACTAATTAAGAAATAATTAAGATAAATTAAAATATATTTTAAAAATTAAAAGAAAAAGAAAAGAAAAAATATATCTTTTCTCTTTGTTGGTCTATACAAGTCCCACCTTTTGCTTATGAGGCAGCTAGGTGGTACAGTGATGTAACAAACTAGTATTTAGGAAGTCACAAGTTTAAATACTTATTAATGATCCTGGGCAAATCATCTAACTATTGGCTGCTTCAGTTTCCTAAACTATAAAATGGGGAGGGTTATAGTACCTTTCTCACAGAGTTGTTCTGAGTATAAAATGAGATAAATTTGTAAAGTGCTTAATTCAATGCCTGGCATAAAGTAGGTGTTTATTGAATACTTATTTTCCTTCCCTCTTCCTCTAAAGAATTGGTACATATCGGGAAGTTAAAAACCCATTTGGAATTTCCCAGAGTATGAATTTTTTTCTCTGTCATTCACTCAGAAATGAAGAAAAAATAGGGGAAAGAGGGGCCATTTAGTTTTTATAGTTATCATTTTATTAAAACTTTTTTAGTTCTACCCCTCCCTCAAATGTTTTTTCATTTTGAGTTCCTGGGTTAAGATTCCCAGACATCTCATTTTGACTGGACTATCTCACACTTATTACCTCTCCTTAAGTAGCACAATTCATAACTTTGAGCACATGGTCAGTTGGGTCATTCCTTAAGAAAGCCTCTTGGAAATAACATTGCATGTTCTTGAAGAGAACCAAGACCTCAAGATGGTGTTGTCAGGACTTGCAGAGGAACTGGATTTAAGCAAGGGTGGTTTGTGCAAAGTTTTCAGCTTCATTCTTTTCTCTGGAGCTATCTCAGTCCAAGATCAAGATACAGATCTGAGTGACTGGAAATGGCCCCAACTAAGAAGAAACATGATACAAAAGAAAGAATGCTGCCTTAGGGTTGGAGGACCTCACCTCAAGTCCACTGCTCCTTAAAAGTCGTGTGATCTTTGAGAAGTCACTTCTCTGAGACTCTATTTCCTCATCTGTAAAATGAAGGGGTTGGATGATATGACCTCCAAGATCCTTTTCTTAACAACTCTAACTCTAACTAAAAGCAAGACAGAATTTATTTCATTATTTGCAAATGACTTTAGAGAGAAGCAGTCTTAGGTAAAATAGGACACTAGCCAAAAAGCCCAATCCTTTTGAGCCAAAATGTGACCATACTATTGGATCAGCCCTTGTCTCTCTCGGCAGGGTTCTGAAGGATGCTTCTAAATCCATGGGGGTGTCAAAACTGGACCAGTTAGTTGCAAACTCCAGCATGGACTCCACAACTAGACTTCCCTGGGAAAGGTCAATGGCTTCTCCCCTTACCGTATGGTCACTTTCTTTCACCAGGATGCTCTCAAAAAGGAAGAAGACAGGCCTAAGGAAGGGAGAGGTTCTAGTTACTAGTTCCTATTGAATGTACCCCCAATTCTGCCTGCCCAGCCAATGAAAGAGATTCTTCTTCACCAGGTAGGTAGAAGATAGGGGGACGATTATAAAAGTTCAAGAGACAAAGTTTCTGGGTAATTTAATCATTTTGTTAATAAAACCAACATGTTAGTAATAAAAGGCTAGTCTTTTGGCCATCTCTCTTAGACCAATGACCCTTCATGGCAGTGTGCTCACCATTTACATGCCCTTCAAAGAGCAGGTGTACCCAATGCATCAAATCAGCTTTGATTGGTTAGTACAATGATGGCAGGTAGGCCCTCTTGGGGTATTTGACTTGGATCACTCAAATTTTTATCAAAGAAATCAATTTTCTTGATAATAGGAAGAATTAGCATTTTCTAAGACTTGTCTGAGCAAACACAATGAGCAGAAATATACTGATTAGCTCAAACTTAGAATTTGTTTTACTGTATGATTAGATCTTGGACTAGGTAAATCTCTAAGAGAGATTTCCCACAAAGGTTGGTTTCTGGATGAGAAGGTAGAAAAGGGGGAAAACCCTGTTCCTAATGCAATATTTACTTATTAAATATAAGAGAGAATTATTCATTTCTCACAAAAAGAACTGGTTACATATGTCTATATATGCTCTAAAGGACCCACTTGGTTCAAATTCATAAGGCTTAGGTTTATTGAGTAGTTTCTTGTTACATAGGTATGAGAAACTACACACCAACCTACACTGAAGCTGAAGGAATTCAGTAGCATCCAAGAGCTGCCATGATATGATGGAATGAATGGTAGATTCATTGCCAAAAAATGTGTGCTCAATTCCCAAATCCAATTACTATATTACCAAAGCATTTATAATGGGAACAAAATTATGTATCTCTACAACACATAATAATAGTGTAAAGAGTTTGACATGATTGTTTCCCTTAGTTACTTCAAGAAGCAGCCCTGAATAATCTGAATTTCCCACTCAGTAGCCCTATGAGAATCATTAGGAACTAGGAGATGAAAAGGGAGAGATTGAAATGCTCATTCAAACTTCTAAATCAATGGGAGGCACTGATCTGAGCAAGAAGATAAATAGGAAACTATGACGTCACCTGGGCCAATTTAGAATTAAGGAGGGAAATCCACTTATAAAATGTGAGAGGAGGTTTTTTTTTTCTCTCCCTCTCCCTTTTATATCAGGCCAGAGACTATGGGAATAGAAGTTCCAAAGGGAAGGTTTCAGATAAGAGAGGCATCTGTTTATATTTGAATTGTGATACTGAATGACAAGAATTCTGAAAATTGAGAACTGATCCCCTGAAAATGAGACTAACCTCCACCTGATATGAACTAAGATAAAAAGGAGGAGGCATAAATATGTAAGTCCAGAATAGTGTCAAATTCACATAGAAATGAGGGCCACTAAACCATACAATACATAAGGATGTCTGTGGGCTGCATACTGACTTAGAAGACTACATTCTAGCATTATCTATATTTTATTGTATTTTTATTTATTTTAGTTAATATTTCCCAATTATATTATAATCTGTTTTGGGCTATGCTCGGGAATGTTATAGGCCGGTGGTCTAAAGCAAAGCTTATTAAACTGTGAATTTTAGGGGGTCCTTTATAGGGTTGCATACTTGAATATAGGGTTTATGAAATTTTGATTTATTATCAGTAAATGTTTGATTTGTATATGTATTTTACATATACCTAGGATCATATAAAAATCTGTCAGGCAAAAAATTTCTCAGGGGTCATGAGTGGGAAAAGTTTCAGAACCTTGAGTCCTGAAATTACTAAATTTTCTGGGTAAGAATGTAACAAAGAAGTGAAAAGACTTCCAAAATGGATGCAGACCATTCATGTTAGAAGGGAGCATCTAACATAAGGGTTATATATAAAATGGTTGTGTACTACAACTGCCTAATCTTATAGGTAAGGAAACTGAGGACCTGAGAAATTAAGTAGCTTGCCTACCACACAGGTTGTAAGTGACTGAACTAGTATTTGAAGCCACTTCTTAGTTGTGTGATCCTGGATAAGTCACTTAACCCTATTCCTCAAGTGTAAAATGAACTAGATATTGGATCACTTGCTATTTAGAGAAGGGAGTAGGGAGGATGAGGGGAAATTGGAAATTGGAACAAGAGCCATTGTTGAAAAATTATCTTTACATATGTTTTGAAACTAAAAAGCTCTAATAAATAAAATAAAATGAACTAGAGAAGGAAACAGCAAACCACTCTAATGTCTTTGTCAAGAAAATCCCAAATGGGGTCACAAAGAGTCAAGTTGGACTCAACTAAACAATTTCTAACTCCCATCTATTGCTCTTTCCACCATTCTAGTGAGGAAAGAACTCGGGGATCTATTTTCATGTGAGCCTACAACTGTCCTATCCAGGGCAAGAGCTTGACAAAAGGTACTTTAACTTTTTCCCAGGAGTTTGGAGCCCTTTTAGTGGGAAGTGGGGTCCACTGTTCTGACATCAGAGGCTATGACTGGAGGAAATGTCCAGGGAAACTTATAAATAGGGACAAGGGAGCTACATTTCTGGCCTAATAAGCCATTTTAGTGTTAGCTGTCCTCAAGGGAGACCACGGCTCGGCCAGGATCCTGGGATACTATCACTAAGGCACTCAGGATGTTCCAGGACATTTTTCCTCCAGGGAGAAGTCACTGAGATTGTCCACAAAGGAAAGGAGAGTCAACATCCCTGTGGTGAACATTACTTTGTCAGAGTTGGAGTTAATTGAATCAAAGAGACACCCCTCTCCATCTCCCTTCTCCTCCAACAGCAGTAGTGGCCAGTAGGTTGTTATTATATTATTGTAAGCCCATTTGAACCATTTCATCAGAATCAATATAAATGCAATTTTCTTGCACCATGTTCCTTTGTCCCTTTTGTAAATAAAGAGGTTTATTTTTGTAACATTCCCTGAAGCCAAGGACATCTATTTTTAAAAGTTAAAGAATGATAAAGAATGCACAGGATTGGGGGAGGGGAAAGGAGGGGCCTGAGAAAGCAGGGACTGGAGAAAGAGGAAGCTGTGACCCTCTTCTAGTGCCAGTAAATGACCAAGTTACCATAAGAAGTTTGCTGATCATTTCAGGGATGGGATGGAGAAAAAAAAAACCTTTAGGACCATTTATTATTCCTTTGGGGACAAAGAAGTCTCTCCCACAAATAGAAACCTCACACTTTAGTTTTTAAAAGCCTTTTATGACCTTGTTATATCCTACCTTTCCAGTTGCATCAAACATTACTTCTGAACTCTGGGATTTAGCTATTCTGTCCTTTTTTCTAGATCTATCTTTTATCTGGATCTATTTGGAGAGCAATTTCAGCCCAAATGATGTTAGACACCAAATATTGGGGTTCGATCATGTGAAGAATTCACAATGGCCATTCTCTTTACCAAAAAGTAGGTTTATTTAGGAGAACAAGTTACAGAAAAATTGAAAAGGTACCAGAAATGGTAAATATGAAACAGAATTGGGAGAGCATACAGTTAGCAAGGAAAGGGTTTTTTTTAAACAGTTAACAATAAAAAAGACAAGTTCCCTAGTAAAACTCACAAGTAACTAGGAGAAAGGGAATATTCCCTTTTGGGCTATGCTCAGGAATGTTATGGGCCAGTGGTCTAAAGCAAAGCTTATTAAACTATGAATTTTAGGGGGTCCTTGATAGGGTTGCTAATAAATATGGGGTTTATGAAATTCCTGCCTTAGGGTTGGAGGACCTCACCTCAAGTCCACTGCTCCTTAAAAGTCGTGTGATCTTCAAGAAGTCACTTCTCTGGGACTCTATTTCCTCATCTGTAAAATGAAGGGGTTGGATGATATGACCTCCAAGATCCTTTTCTTAACAACTCTAACTCTAACTAAAAGCAAGACAGAATTTATTTCATTATTTGCAAATGACTTTAGAGAGAAGCAGTCTTAGGTAAAATAGGACACTAGCCAAAAAGCCCAATCCTTTTGAGCCAAAATGTGACCGTACTATTGGATCAGCCCTTGTCTTTCTCGGCAGGGTTCTGAAGGATGCTTCTAAATCCATGGGGGTGTCAAAACTGGACCAGTTAGTTGCAAACTCCAGCATGGACTCCACAACTAGACTTCCCTGGGAAAGGTCAATGGTCATCCTCATATTCCCTGAGACAGGAGCATTCCCTTAACTGACAAAATAACTTCTAAAAGAGATTTAGCATCCTAAAAGAGTTAGCTGTAAGAAGGAGCAAGTGGAAGGCAGAGGGAGAGAAGAGACACTAAGGGACATGGGGGGAGTAAGGTAAAGACACTGAAAGGCAAGAGGCAGAGTGAAACGGACTGACCCAAAAGGGTTCAAGCCAAGATGGCATGATTCATGGACAGATTTACAGGGGAAAGAAATTTAACCTCAGGGATTTAACCTAACTCAAATTTCTGACTGAACATAACAAGATGGGACTGCCACCTCCACAGAGGGTAAGACTATAAAATTAAACTGATCCCTATCAGTACCCTTTCCTGCTTACTTCAGGGAGTAATTTTATCAAAATTACTCTCTGTTTACCTCGTTTCTCAGAAACTCATCATATCTACCCTGGAACATTCCTCCTCCCAACTCTGCACTTTTATATGGGCTATCCCCCCATACTTGAAATACTCTCCTCAATTCAATCTCATAGAATCCTTCTCTTCCTTCAAGATGTACTTCAAGTGCTACCTTCTACAACATATGGAATATTTCTTTATGCCCTTAACTATTTGCATTGCCCCCCTCCCAAACTATCTTATCTTTAATGCCTTTATTTGAATTTATTCTTTTTACATTTATTCTGTATGTCTTTGTTGTCTCTCCCTTAAAAGACAAGTCACTTGAAAGGGAAGACGATTTTTGTTTATCATATTTGTTCCTCAGAAGCCTAGCAAATTTGTTGTTGTTTTATCTTGTCCAACTCTTCATGACCCCATTTTGGGGTTTTCTTGGCAAAGAAACTGAAATGGTTTGCTATTTGTCTCTAGCTCATTTTACAGATGGGGAAACTGAGGCAAATAGTGTTGAGTGACTTACCCAAAATCACAGCTATCTGAGGTTGGATTTTACTTTTGTTTCACTATTGGACTTCAATGACTATAGAGGAGAGAGTAAGGCTGATGACTTTGTACAGTTCTGCCTCACTTAAATCCAATTCATGAGTAAGTTAAGACATCATCCTCATGACCTCATTGGTCTTCTCTGAAAACAAAGAATGAACAACTCAAAAAGATGAGTCTTCCAGTTGTATAAATATGTATGCCTATATTGGATTTACATATATTTTACCATGTTTAACATATATTGGATTATTTGCCATCTAGGAGAGGGAGTGGAGGGGGGGGACTGGAACACAAGGTTTTACAAGGGTCCAATGTGAAAAATTATCCTTGCATATGTTTTGAAAATAAAAGGCTTCAATTAAAAATATATATATGAGACTCCAGGTCAGGCATTCTACACACTGTACCACCTAAGCTGCCCCATTGGTAGATAGTAGAAATTTAACAAAAGTTGATTATTTTATTGATGGATACTATAAAGCATATAGACCCCAGTTTACAAAACTCTGTTTCAAAATTCCTAAATAAATAAGAGCTCAATCCCATAAACTCTGTATTTTGATGTGCCCAATTTTATGATCAAAGCAAAGTCAATCTTCCAAGACCCAAGTAAGTTAATTATCTTTATTGTAGAAAAGAGGAAACTAAGTTCACTTGATGATTTTACTTATCAAATAGTAACAACTTATGTGTTCTTGTTCTCCCCTCTATAGGCTGGGCATGAGTGGCAGGACCTGGGATGGTCCATAATATCCCTTTGCTTCCTTTTCTGGATGGACCACCCAAGGCCACAGTATTCCCACATCCCCAGGGAAGGTATGTGGCCTTTCCTCCCTCAGGCTATCCAGGAGGCTCGGGAAGGCTGCCTGAGGAAAAGGGAAGACACTTTTGCAAGAGAGCTGGAAGATAACCAGGGGCTTGTTTTCTTTCTTAATGGTTGATTTTTCCGGGGCCAAAATCAAAGGCAATGCAAGGTGAGAAGTTTTTCTCCCTCATGGTCAAGACTAGCACTAACAAGTATGGAACTGACTCAGGCTGACAATATTACCTTGGAGTATAGCTGTACCAGTATTTGCATCCTAGACAGAGTGAACAGCTCCATTCACCCAAAGGCCCAGATTCTATTTGGATTCTGAATCAGAATTTCAAGAATTTTCCTTTCAATGAGACTCTCCTCTAATGTCAAATAAAGCTCATAAAGCAATAAAGGATTTGGGTATTGTCAGATTTGCTGCTCCCCCTTTCTTTGACCAACAGTGTTGGAAAATAAACTGATTCCTATCACCCTAATCAAGGGATACAAATAGTCATAGATGGGGTTGGTAATTGGACTGGGTAAGGTGGGAAAGGGAGATTGGAGAAGGCAGAGGAAAAGTCCTGATTTGGGAAAGGGATGGAAGGAGAGGGAAGGGAGAAAAATAGTAAAGAGGGATTTTGTGTGTGTGTGTGTGTGTGTGTGTGTGTGTGTGTGTGTGTGCATCTTTCCCAAGACTGAAAGATTCCATAGAAACCCTTCTTACTTGACTGAGAAATCAGGGAGGGAAAGGGGCACAGTGACTCCCTTATGGGGAAGGAGTAGGGAAAGAAAGTCAGTCAAATAACATTCATTAAGCACTTGTTATATGCCAGGCACTATGCTAAGTCCTGGGGGTACAAAGAAAAAAAGACAGTTCCTACTCTCAAGGAGCTTACAATCTAATGGGAAAAACAACATGCAAATAAAAAAGTATATTTAAAAAAAGATATATACTAGGTATAATCAACAGAGGAAAGAAAGAAGACTCATCTTCTTTGAGCAGACTGGAAGACATAGGCCAAGAAAGGAATGAAGTAACTCTTCCAGAGGGAGTCCTCATATTCAGAACTGCAAATCTCTTTGGGTAATTGTATATATCTTTAGGGCTAATAGTTGTCCACTTTCAGATTTCTGTTTTGTTTTTCTCCTTTTAATAAAAGTTATCAGTAATGAATAAATAAACATTTCTAATGTTGCTAAATGTGTGTTTATGGATGGGGAGTTGCTCATGGCATTTTAGAGGGAAAAATGCATATATTTTCTCAGGTTTCTTAGCTATGGATTATGAGCCAAGAAACTAGAATGAATTCTCAATTCATTTCATTGGCCTTTGGGTTACCTAAAGCTTTTTTCTATTCTGAGATTGTAGTGTTTCTTATTTCACAGTAATATTTTTTACAGCTTTCTACTTCATGGCCATATACCTAGAGCATACTAATATTAAAAAGATCAACTTTTGCAGCAGTGAATAATACAGTAACAATTGTCTAGGAGACACCTAGAACACCTACAAAGGACACCTACGTAATGGTAATATTTTCTTACCTTAGGATTTATCTGAAGTCTCAGAACACCTAGATAAATGATCCTTTTTTTCTAAGTCACAGCATGTTTTGACAATATTTAAGTCTTAGACTTCATCTTTTTTTAAAAGAAATAATTTGAAATTTAAGGAAGTGCTATTTCAGAAATTAGGTGATGCATTGTAAGCACGAGGGTAGAAAGCTCATTCCAATTGATGTAAACACAGAAAGCCCAGACTTTTCCAATGATCCAATCAATTAAATGTGAAACACTAAAGGCAAACAGGTAGCTAGATGGCACAGTGGGTAAAGTGCTGGACCAGGAGTCAGAAACCCATCTTCCTGAATTCCACTCTGGCCTCAGATGCTTACCAGCAGCGTAAGCCTGGGCAAGTCACTTTAGCCTGTTTACCTCAGTTTCCTCATCTTTAAAATAAGCTGGAGAAGGAAATGGCAAATCAATCTCATACCTCTGCCAAGAAAGCCCCAAATGGGGTCACAAAGAATCAGACATGCCTGAACAACAAATTATAAGACACTCCTAGTAATGACATTCCCTCCACCACTGCTCAATAATGTAGTCTTAGAGAGCTCTCTAGGACCCTGAGGAGTTAGCTACACAACCATGAATCAGGGCAGTAATTAGATAGCACAGTGGATGGAGCACCTGCCCTGGGGTCAGGAGGACCTGAATTTAAGTTCATCCTCAGACACTTATTAGCTGTGTGACCTTGAACAAGTCAACCTCAATTCCCTAACAAACAACCATATGTATCAGAGATATAATTTGAGCCTGCGTCTTTTTAATTTGAGTCTGGTTTTCCTTTCTCCACACAGTGCTGCCTCTTAGAGAGAAAAATTAGAAAATATAATTAGATGATTTAGATATTTCTAAGTATGTGTGTATACATATGTATATACTTGTGCAGACACATACATATGCATACATACCCAAATACCCAAACTATATAAATGCATGCATATGTATATATATATATATATTTTCTTTCTATATGGTTCTCATTCCTTGCATACTTTTACTTTAAGAGACTCTCATTCATCCATCCATTCCATAAATATTTACTGAGTATCTGGTCTAGCTACTATGGGAAATAGAAAGATGAATAAAACCTTGTGAGGTTGATTAGTGAGAATCAGTTTTCTAGAATCTAATCCTTATGGGGGTAGCACAGAGTAATGGAAAGCATACTTGACCAAGACTCAGAATAGTGGTCTTCAGAGACCTAAATTCCTTGTTTATAAAATAGGGATAACAATGCTTATAATGTTTTCCTCTTATGAGTCTGCTGTAAACAATGCATTTTGTTATCCTTCAAGAACTATGTGCTATAAATGTAATTTTAATCTTTAGTAATAATCATTTTATGGGCTAAAAAATGTGGAATAAATGAATAAAATGGAGTTCCTGAGTCTTTGAAGGTAAAGACCAGGCTCTGAAGGTAAGAAGACCTACCAGGGAACTGCTCTCCACCATGAGGCCCCGTCTCAGAAGTTAGTCCACCATCTTCTCCCTTTAATGCTATCTTTCAGCTATAACATAAATAAAACCCTCGTGAGATTTATGGAAGAGAGAGAACACATTTTTCATGGGAGGGTGTTATACATATCTTCATATATATAGTTTTTCAAGTCTACTCAAAAATCTAAGGAAGTGATTATTAGGCCTCGACCCCAAAGAGATCAAAAGAAAAAAGGACCCAAATATACAAAAAATATTTTTAGCAGTTTTGGCATAATAGCAAAGAACTGGGAATTAAGGGAATGTCCATCACCTGTGGAATGAATAAACAAATTATGGTGTAAATATTTTGTGCTAAAAGGGATGGTTTCAGAGAAATATTGGAAGACTTGTCTGAACTGATGAAGTCTAAAATGAACAGAACCAGAACAACTTATACAATAATAACAACATTATAAAGACAGACAACTTTGAAAGAGCTAAGAATTCAGATTAGTGAAGAAACCAATCATAAATCCAGAATTCTAATAAGGAACCATTCTAGAGATATCTAGAGATAGGTAGGAGCCTATCTCTACCTATCTTCTGACAAAGAGGTAATGAATTGAGAATACAAAATAAAGCATATATTTTTGAGCATGGCCAATGTAGGATTCTGTTTTGCTTATGTGTATTGTGGGAATTATGGTTTTTTTTTCCTTTTCTTTTTCCACTTGGGGATTATGGGGGAAAGATGAAAGGGGAACAAAAGGAGAGAATATAAATACCTTTTAATTGAAAAAAAAAGTTTTAACTGAGAAGCATCATTTGAGTGAACTCACTTATTGCCTGCACATAAAATTCTAAAATGAATAAGCATTTTGTTTGTAAAATGAGGAATTTAGAATAAATATCTCTAAAAATCCCTTGCAGCTCTACAAATAGAACTCAAGATGGCAGGTTGACCAATACATGTTAAATATGTTAAAGTATAAGTTAAATACAATATATATATACATGTCCAAACAGTTATTTTGCTGTACAAAAAGAATCGGACTCCGAAATATTGCACAATTAGCCTGTGAAGGAAATCAAAAATGCAGGCGGACAAAAATAGAGGGATTGGGAATTCTATGTAGTGGTTCTTAGTCATCTCCCAGAGTTCTTTCCCTGGGTGTATGTAGCTGGTTCAGTTCATTACTGCTCTATTGGAACTGATTTGGTGCATCTCATTTCTGAAGATGGCCACGTCCATCAGAACTGATCTTCATATAGTATTGTTGTTGAAGTACATAATGATCTCCTGATCCGAAAATGTCATTTAATATGGAGATGGAGCACACCTCTCTTCTGTGATACTGGGACCAGCATGTCCTTCTCCTGGTGCCTACCTGTTATATGCATATTGGGAATGTTGCTATTTTTTAATTAATTTTTTAATAATAGCTTTTTATGTTCAAAATATTTTTAATAATAGCTTCAGTGATTTCTTAGGCCCCTTCAAATGTGACATTGTATGTGTCAAGATATTAAGAGACACTCTGTTTTCCAGAGCCAAGCCTCAGTAAGCAGACTATGCCCTGAGACTGGCATAACAACAATCCTTTGCACTCATCCTCTAGATGATCTCAGCCATAGTAAAATCCCAAAATTGGGATTTATGGTTTTCATATTAATCTTTATTTCCCAGGGGATCCTGACTGGAGAGTTGGAACTGTAGCCAATGTGTTGCAGCAGAAAGTGATCAATCACATCTCCTTTCTGGTTAACAATCCCTGGACTTGTAACTGCTAAGTGAATCAAATCACACATGTATAATCTACATCTGATTGCTTACCTTCTCAAGGAGGAGGGAGGAGAGGCAGAAGGAAGGGAAAGAATTTGAAACTCAAAACTTTAAATAAATCCTACTCTTTTTGTACAGCAAAATAACTGTATGGACATGTATAATATATTGTATTTAACTTATACTTGCTCCCTCTTTGACCAGTCCCCATTTTCAAAGCATGAATGGTTCTAAGTCAATTCCTTCTTTATACTACCTTTTTTCATTTAGATAGGGCTTCCATATTGATCTCCACTCAGAAAACAGAATTCTTTGAACTGACTGAGAAAAGACAATGGGGCAAAAAGGCAACTCCCCAAGGAGGAGTAAAAATTTCCATAGGCTAATTTTTAACAGAAATTCCATTCTGGGGAAGGTGCTAGACCTACAGCTAGGTGGTACATGGGATAGTTCAAATCTAGCTTTAGACACTTACTAGTTGTGTGACCCTGGGCAAGTCACTTAACCCTGTTTGCCTCAATTTCCTTGTCTGTAAATGAACTGAAGAAGGAAATGGCATACCACTCTAGTATCTCTGCCAAGAAAATCTCAAATGAATAGAGTCATACATGACTAAAAAAGTTAATGAACAACTTAGACTAGCCATCATTCTTTGTACTTGTCTACATTTTGTAACTTATGCCCACATCAGGGTAACTCCTTTCCCTGCCCCCTTCTCAATTTTCTATTCCTTTTTGTGTGATGTCTTCCCCCATTAAAATAGAATTGCTTTGAGAGCAGAAACTTTCTTTTTGCTTTTATTTATATCTCCAGTACTTAGCACAGCACTTGGTATATAGTATATAGAACTTAACAAATTCTTGTTGACTTATTATTTCTGAAATAAATTTTTCTTCCTCTGTTATCAAGTCTTCTTTTAGCACTGAAATCTGCTTAGTCATAGCTCAAGCATTACCTAGGATGAATGATCCAGATTTACATGACTTAATATTTCTGCACCATTGGGAAGCTTATAATATTATTAATAAATCAATACTCATTGAAATTTTTTGTCATGTGACTCAAAGACCCAGCTAGGAAAAAGCCTGGCACTCTGACCTCAGATCTAAATATTGTCCATTTTTTATTTCAGTATGAGACAAGCCATTCACTGGTTTTCTCTTTTATAGCTAATCCTCCCCTCCCTCTCCCAACCTCCAACTTGTGAATAAAGACATACACAATCAAAAGAAATTAGAATTTATCAGATTTTTATCTAGAATGAGCCAGTTTTAAATGACAAAATCAAGAATCATGAACAGACTTAACAAAGAAACCTTGTATTAAATCTATTTTCTTGGGCAAAGGAATGAGAGAGAGGAGTAGGGAGAGTCAGTTGGGTTGAGAATTTAAACCATATCACCAGCTTTCTCAATCTCTCAGAGAAAAACAGTTAAATTAACCTCAGGCAGTTCCATTGGCTGAGAAGACCATGTCATCTGACATGGTTGGTCTCTGAACTCTTGACCCATCTTCCATTCCCTCTTTGCCCTCTTTCTCAGTTCTGTTTGAACCCCCAGTTTCTTTTTCAACCCCCAGAGTTGCTAGATTAGGCTTCCCCTTCATGCTGCTGCAGTTTCCTTGACCCCAAACCCATAGTAACCTCAGCCTTTCTCAAAATGGGAAGAAAAAATGCTGGACTACACTTCCCACAGTCTCACTCAACTGGTCCCCAAAGACTTCCTCCTCCAAAATTGTGTTCCATATAATTCTGTATTTTGAAAAGAGGCAATATAGTTCTCTGCAATCTCTTGATGCAAATTATCTCCCTTGTATTCTTTGCACATTCTCAGGGGGGTCCTCCCTGCTTGCAAAAAAGGAACAAGGCAGTTTCCTTGTAATATCAGCCTCATTTCACAACGTAAGTCATTGGGGCAGTTTTACTAAGGGCAGCGTGCTCCTGAAACCATGAGCAAGCATTCCAGGGTAGTTCTTGAAAATCCTTTTCCCATCCATAACTGTTCAGTGCTCTTAAAGCTTTGCACAATAAACAGTGATAATACTGGAATTCCACTTGTTTATTAGACAAGTGATGAGAAGCTCTCTGGCTATTGCCCAGTTGGCAACTGCTGACAACCATTTCTCATACACCTAATTGGTGCTGTAGGAACAGGGCTAAATCTCTAAGACAGAGTAGGGCAACTAACTTATGACAAGTCCACCAATCTATATCATTTTTGTTTTCAATTTAAGAAGTACTTTAGAGATAACTGAGATTCTCCCAAGAAGTTGTCTGAGCTCTTTGTCCCACTTCTCCCTATGTGATCTGGCCCCTATCACGAATATTATGTAGCATCAGAGTTTCCATCCTTTTAAGAGCTCAGTTATTTCTGAGATCACATCTAAACAATGTGTCTGTTTTTTCTCATTCTGATCATTGCCTCCTGCCTCATTACCAGCTCAGCTGGCACCTGGAAAGACACTGATATAAAGCATTTACGATATTGAGAGGGGCTGACACCCATATTCCTGGCTTTGAGTAATCAGCATCACAAAGGAATCTTCTTGTATAATCTTGTGAAGTCAAAAACATTAATTAAGCACTTATACTGTATGAGACAGCTAGGTGGCACAATGGATAGAATGCCAGATCTAGAGTTAGGAAGACTCGATTTTGTCAGTTGAAATCTAACTTCAGATATTTATTACCTGTATGGTCCTAAGCAAATCACTTAATCCTGTTTGCCTCAGTTTCCTCAAGTGTAAAATGAGCTGGAAAAGGAAATGGTGAACCACTCAGATCTCTTTATCAAAAAAAAACAAAAAACAAAAAACAAAAAACAAGAAGAGTTGGATACTACTGAAAAGGCTGAACAATAACCAAAAAATGAACTATACTATGTGCTAAATACTAGGAATACAAAGAATGGCAAGAGACAGTACATGCCATTAAGGAACTCACAGTCTAATGGAGGATTCAAGAAACAAATAAATATGTACAAAAAAGTCATATATATGATAAATAAGAAATAATTAACAGTAGGAAGGCACTATCTGCTATCCAAAGCAATCCACATGATGTAATGGGAAAAAAAACCATAAGGGTCTTAACCTCTCAAGGACTCAGTTCCCTCTTCAGTAAAATGTAGTGATTATACCGAATAATTTCTAAGGTCATTGTGAAATCTACAATCAGATAAAATTGAATTACTGAGACTAAGGAGCCAAGCAACAAGATCCCAAACCAGGAATCGCTATGAAAGTCCATGTAAGGTACAATGTTGGTGGCAGCTTGACCATGTATTTGGTGGGCTCTCTCAGAAGAAACTTGAACTGTTATTAGAATGTTAATCCACATCCAAGTCACGTCTTGAAACCTACAGAAAAGCAGGCTGTCACTTAAACAGTGAAAGAGATGCTCCCTGACCCAGGTTCAAAATAGATATAGGTGGGAGTGAATATGGAATATTATTCCTAACTTAATACTGCAAGACTAAAAGAACTTTTTGATTGTCGCCCACATCCCTGCTTCTGGTACCTCCTCTCCTCAATCACATCCCTCTATATTTAGATTATTACGCAGGAAATCCAATTTGGAAACCACATGATTTATTAAACATAGCAAAACTGCAAAAGTAAGTGTTATTTATATTATGAAAATGTTTACATAATCACACATGTATAATCTACATCTGATTGCTTACCTTCTCAAGGAGGAGGGAGGAGAGATAGAAGGAAGGGAAAGAATTTGAAACTCAAAACTTTAAATAAGAATGTTTTAAAAAATTGTTTTCTAATCAAGCCATTCTCCAGCTGATATAGTTAAAAGATATGAACAGACAATTTTCAGATGAAGAGATTGAAACTATTTGTAGCCATGTGAAAAGTTGCTCCAAATCACTACTGATCAGAGAAATGCAAATTAAGACAACTCTTGAGATACCACTACACACCTGTCAGATTGGCTAAAATGACAGGAAACGATATTGACAAATGTTGGAGGGGATGTGGGAAAACTGGGACACAGATACATTGTTGGTGGAGTTGTGAACTGATCCAAACCATTCTAGAAAGTAATTTGGAACTATGCTCAAAAAAATTATCACACTGTGCACACCCCAGCAGTGTCATTACTGGGTCTGTATCCCAAAGAGATCTTAAAGGAGGGAAAGGGACCCGTATGTGCAAAAAAATGTTTGTGGCAGCCCTTTTTGTAGTGGCCATAAACTGGAAACTGAGTGGATGCTCATCAATTGGAGAATGGCTGAATAAATTGTGGTATATGGATGTTATGGAATATTATTGTTCTGTAAGAAACGACCAGCAGGATAATTCTCTAGTCCTAGAGTCCTAGAGAGACTTACATGAACTGATGCTGAATGAAACGAGCAGAACCAGGAGATCATTATACACAGCAACTCTGATGGAGGTGGCTCTCTTCAACAATGAGATGATTCAAATCATTTCCAATTGTTCAGTAATGAAGAGAGCCACCTACACTCAGAGAGAGGACTGTGAGAACTGAGTGTGGACCACAACATAGCATTTTCACTCTTTCTGTTGTTTGCTTGCATTTTTGTTTTCCTTCTCAGGTTTTTTTTTTCCCTTTCTAGATCTGATTTTTCTTGTGCAGCAAGATAACTATAAATATGTATACACATATTGGATTTAATATTTAACATATATGGGATTACGTGCCATCTAGGGGAGGCAGTAGGGGGAAGGAGGGGAAAATTTTGGAAGAGTCAATGTTGAAAAAATTACCCACGCATATGTTTTGTAAATAAAAAGCTATAATAATTTAAAAATCATTTTCTGTATTAGTAATTTTTCTCATGAAATGATCATTTCTACCATCTCCCAAAGCCTCCTTCCAGTTTTCCCTTTTAGGATGTTAAAGAGACAAATCTTACTTATCCCACCCCGCAAGGGTGATGGAAAGTTGATTCTGTAAGCCAGGAAGAAAGGAGAGGAGATGTGAAAGGAAGTAAAGAGTCTCACAGCCTACCAATCATAAAATTTCATGTCAGCTGCCTGTCAAGTTCTATACCAATTCTGTTCTCTGCCATACTGTTTGCAATTTTCCCCTCAGCTTCCTTGGTCGTTGATCAGAGTCACTACTAGATGCACTAGAGCATTTAAAGTGCCACAGGAACAATGGCCAATGTCCAGTGGGAGGAGGCCACATGGCTCTTGGCTTTTTCTCTTGTCTTTCCAAAAGGAATAGCTCATATGGAAAAAGAATTGAAATCTCAACAGAAAATGGGAGAAAGAAGAAAGTATCTAATCTGGTGCTCCCATTTACTACTATCATCATGATTCTATCCTTTCCCATGTCCTATGTGGTAGCGCTAAAATTCTGCCTCCTCTTCTCCATCCTCCATAAAACTTTCTTCAGAAAACATGTACTCCTCCAGTCCTGGGACTGGGGCAGCCACATGGCACAGTGATTAGACTGCTAGAACACACCTTCTTGAGTTCAAATCTATCTTTATACACTTACTAATTGTGTAATCCAGAGCAAATCACTTAACTGTATTTGCATCAGTTTCCTCATCTCTAAAATGAACTGAATAAGAAAACCGAACACCACTCCAGTATCTTTGTCAAGAAAATCCCAAAAGGGGTCACAAAGAGTCAGAAGTGATTCAAACAACAGCATAACAATAGCCAGTCCTGAGAAGTAGAAAAAAAATGGAGATAGTTGGAGAGCAGATTCCTGAAGACAAGGGAGTGACCCTCGATTTCTTTAATCATTGCAATTTTCTTCCAGGGTCAAGGAAAAAAAATACTTATAATTCAAATAGAAGAAAAGACCATGAAAAGGCCCTCAGTACAAATGTTTGTTTTTATGACTTTATCAGAAAAATCTTTAGCATTTAGTGAAGTTTCATTCTTAGAATTGTTAGGTAGTTTCCCTAATTCTCATAGAAACAAGATAAAACTGTTAGAGCTGAAAGCAGTGAAGAGACTATCTAGTCAAGAGGTTCTAATCTGGGGTTTGTGAATGGGTTATAGAAAGGTAAGTAGGTAGATAGGTAGGTAGGTAGATGGTAGATTGGTAGATAGATAGATAGATTTAAATTCACATACATTAATTAAATATACACATACATACATTTATACCAGGGATGGTGGGGAATGTCTTACCCACGGGCCTTATCATTTACTAAGTCAGTCACAGGTGATAATGAACTGAAAGTTAGGTACAACAACCCTTCACTGCTTGTGTTCTGGAAGATGATAATTTTGTATGACCTGAGAATGATGTAATAAATATCCAAATGGCCCCTGGCAGAAAAAAAGATTTCCCCATTCCTAATTTATACATTCTCTCTCTCTCTCTCTCTCTTTCTCTCTGTCTCTCTCTCTCTCTCTCTCTCTTTTCCTCTCTCTCTCTCTTTTCCTCTCTCTCTCTCTCTCTCTTTCTCTCTATCTCCCTTTTTCTTTCTCTCTCTTTTTCTCTTTTTCCCTCTTGCTCTCTCTCTCCCTTCCTCCTTCTACTTCTCTCTTCCCTCTCTCTTTCCCTCTCTCTCTCTCCCTCCCTCTCTTTTTCTCTCTCTTTTATACACACACATATACACATATATGTATATATCACAATGTTTCAATATAATTGTCTCTGTAGTTCTATTTTTTATTTTATCCATTTAAAAACATTATTCTGATGAATCTATAGCTTTTAACAAACTAATAAAAGGGTGTAGTTTACTGCCTTGATTTTTCAGACGTGAATTTTATAGCATTAGGACTAGAACGTTGGTGCCCTGATTTATCATAGTCTCTCTAGGGGTAGTTTTGCTATCTCAGCTCTCCAGGTGTATGGGCAATTATTTCTACCAGTAAGATCAATAGCTCAGCTCTCATCCTACTAGCTGTGCCTTCAACATTGTATTCCCTTCAAAATCAATGACAAAAAAAAAAATCCTTGTATGTACTAGGTTTTAATCCAAATTATTAAATAGATCTGTCATCTCATTAATTTAGGAATTCCCTGCAATCATGCAAATTGTGACTTATTCAAGCCCACTCATTCTGTGCAACTTATTCAAAGCCTTCTAGAAGTTTATCACAAGGGTTTCTCCCAATGTAATGGAAACCTTCCTCATCTTCTCCCAACATCACAAAAGAACCAGTTGAGCACTCTGTCCATCCATCTATCATATCTTGCCCTCACCATGTAATCAGCCATTCTTTTCTCTATTATGCAAGTCTTTGGTAATACTCTTTACCCAGGTTTTTTATTGAATTTCTTAATATTTTTACATATATGTGTGTGTATTGTATGTGTATATATGTGTGTGTGTATATATACACATACATATACATATATAAAAATGATCATGCAGTTTGTGTGTGTATATAGCTGCCTGAAATGAAACAAACAAGGGAATGGAATACATCCATCATATACATTCCTAGCCTACGATTCTCCCCATTCCTTGAGCCTCTGAGTGACAGACAGAATGGGAACTCACTAAGTCAGTACCTTTCATTCACAATTAGGAATATACAGACAGTTATTTAGAGCTTTTTCTAAATAGATCAGCATCTGTTTATATGATGAAGAAAGCTCAGTTGGTCTTCTTTGAAGATGTCAGGGGCTATGTAAACAGGATAGTGCAAGGAATGGTTTTGGTCCCAGGAGCCTAGTATTCCACTCCCTGACACCTTTCTCTCCTGCTTCAGATACTTTTTGAATTTCTGTCCTCTTAATGCCCAGAAAGTCTGAAGAGATCTCTCTGACTACCATATTGAAAATTCCTGGCTATCATATGCTGAGGCAAATGAAAAAAAAAAAAAAAAAAAGGATACAGGCTGCCACAAGCAGAGCACACCATCACAATCTTTGTCCACTTTCAGGTTCAATCCTTTTTAATATTTCCCTATTTAATATTTTCAGATTTCTCCAATACTCACAACACAAGGGCATTTTTTTGCCCACCACCACACATTGTCCCCATGTCTGAAAGAATGGAGCACACATAGATTGCACAGGTATGTGTATATGTACACATAACTGTGTGTATTCATATATATAACAGTTATTTCTGCCACATGCGCAGTTTTCTCATATGTAAAATGGGGCTAACAAAAGCACTTATCTCCTAGGGTTGTTATGAATATCATATGAGATGATAATTGTCAAGCACTTAGCATGTTTGACATATAATAAATGTTACATTATTGTTAGCTATTATTTATTATTGTTGTTCTTATTATTATATAACATGGTTTCAAGGCCATTCATCAAACCACAGGTTTTAAATGTCATTCTTAAACTGAGATCACAAACCTGAATCGAATACTCCAGATAAGATCTGGGAAGGGCAGAGCACCGGAGAACTACCATCTCAATATCCTTCGATGATAAGCCTTTTTTAATGCAGCATTAAATCTAGATAGGATTTATCTAGACTGACTTTATGCTGCTGACTTACATTGAATGGGTCACCCACTAAAATCCCCAGATCTTTTTCAAGACAACTGCTGTCTGGCCACTCCTCCCTTCTCTAGTTAATGTGGAGTTGATTATTTTTGTGTAAAAGACTTTATATTTACCCCTAGTGAGATAATCCTGACTCTGTCACCCAGCTTGCTAGCCATACCTCCTATATTTGTACCATCTGCAAATTTGAAGAGCATGACATCTGTTCCTTTATTCAAGTCATTGATAGAAATATAGAATAGTAAAGGACAAGTATAGATCCCTGGGGACTCCACTGGAGACATCTTACCATATTGACATTGAACCACTAATAGTAATTCTGAGTCCTGCCATCCAGTCAGGGCTGAATCCATCTGGTTATGCAATTATCTAATCCATACCTGCCAATCATCTTCACAAAAGTAGTATGAGCTATCTTACAAAAATTTTGCTGAAATCTTAATAGGTAATATTTATCGTATTTCTTTCATCAACCATTTTAGTAATTCTATCAAAAAAGGAAGTGAGACTAGCTCTTGATGAAACCATGCTGACTCTATAGTTACTGCTTTCCTTTTTATTTATTTGCTAACCATCTCTATAATAATCCATTCTAGAATTTTCCCAGTAATCAAGGATAGGGTCACTGGCCTGTAGTTTGCAGATTACATTTTTCCTTTTTTCCCTTTAAAAATAGAACATTTTCCTTTTTTTTCCATCTTTTGGTATTTTTTCTCCTACCATACCTCTTACCAGGATTGAGTGCATTAAGTGGATAGAGCACCAGCACTGCAGTTAGAAGGATCAGATTTTAAATAAGGCCTCAGACATTTCACACTTAGTAGCTATGTGACCTGACTTAGTTATTTTATCCCAATTGCCTTTTCCTTCCCTCCCCACATACACACAAACACAAACTCACACACACACACACACACACACACACACACACAGAGAGAGAGAGAGAGAGAGAGATACCTTAGTGCATTGCACATGGTGTGCTTGGAAGATTCAGAAAATCTGGGTTTTATTCTAAACTCTCCCACTTAGTGATTGTGACCTACCTAACCTTAGTCCTTAGCACTCTTCCACTGGTATCTTGAGCATTGAGATTTCATTCATGACTTTGAAAAGGAATAAAATATATAATGAGAAAAGGAGACATTGGTCCAGAAATAGTCAAGAGAACCTTTTAAATGAGAAATAGCAAGGGGATGGGGGTGAACAACATACAGTTTCCAAATTAAAATGCCATTCTCTTAACCCTCAACAATTCACAGCTTTGGCAAGAGAACCATAAGTCCTTCTGAGCCAGGACCTGACTTACCATATTAATGATAGTTTTCCAGTATATTGGGGAAAACTTCCTCTGCCAAGAGGAATAATATTAAGAATTCTTCAGCAGTGAAAAGAGTACTTTGGGACTTTTCAGAGAATGGGAAAAACAATCCAACAAGTAAGACTTGGACAGCAAAAATAGAAATCATTCCTCTTTGGGCTGGCCCTCCACCTCAAGGAAATGGACTAATGTAATTTTTTAAATTCTGCCTCTTATTTTACCATTTATTTCTTGAAAAAAAAAGTCTGAATATGTATTTAAGGAAAAAGAACATTCCAGTCTCATGTGTGACTTCTCTCTTTTCCTTTCCAATTACTTTATAGAATCATTGATTTAGAGTTGGAAAAAATCTTCAAGAGTATCAAGTCCGACCTTTTCATTTTAGTTTAGAAAACTGAGGCTGAGAGAGGTTAAATGACATGATCAGGGTCACACAGTTCATTGTTATCTAAGACAGGATTTGCACTCAGATCTTCCTAGCTCAAAGACTAAAATTATAACTATTGTGTCATCTAGCTGCCTTTCTTTGGTATGTTCAATTGACTCTACCCACTTCCTCCCCTCCATAATACTTCTCTATTATATGCATTTTGAGGTCAAGAAGTATGACAATACATAAAAGGGTAATAAACAGAATGAAACAGATGTCCTAGCATCTTATAATTTTTTATAAGTTTAAAAATATTTTTTATAAAGTTAAACCAACTTGAAATGTCTTCTATAGTTTTATCTGTCCATGAAACACTAAGGGGAAAATAAAACATTTTAATGTCAACTTGAAATGAACTAGAGCCTCATTTCTTAATCCAATACAACAAGCATTATTAAGTGAATATAATATTCAAGGTACAGTGTGAAACATTGGTGATACTCAGATTTTTTTGTTGTTGCTGAGTTGTTTCAGCCATGATCCCATTTGAATTTTCTTAGCAAAGATGCTGAAGTAGTTTACCACATACTTCTCGAGCTTAGCTTACAGATGAGGCAAACAGAGTTAAGAGACTTACCAAGGTCACACAGGTAGTAAGCATCTGAGGCTATATTTGAACTCAGGTCTTTCTGACTCCAGGTTCAGTGCTCTGTGTACTGTGGTGCGACCTAACTTCCCTTTATTAGAGAAATAAACCACAAACACAATTAATCAAATACCTAGTAATTTGAGGAAGGAAAAAATACTGTGAGAAGTAGCCCAGACTTAGTAAGTTGTGGAGTGAGCCATGATACCTTGAAAAAAGTGATGAATTCAAAGAGGCAGAAATGAGGAGGCAAAGCTATTGTTGAGGTCCACAAGGTTTCTGAATGAAGGAATTGAAGATAACAAACATAGCATCCTGTACTGGTCGGTAGTTATAGTAAAATCCATCAACATTCCACCCCATTCCCTACCCCATACATATTAGATAAAGCTGTATAATATAGGTAACTGGGTTCATATCCCTACCATATAAGCACAATGCTTGACACACAGTTTTTTGTTTTGTTTTGTTTTTTGTTTGTTTTTTGCTGAGGCAATTGCAGTTAAGTGACTTGCCCAAGGTCACACAGCTAGGAAGTGTTAAGTGTCTAAGGCCAGATTTGAACTTAGATCCTCTTGACTTCAGACCTGGTGCCCTACCCACTGCACCACCTAGCTGCCCCTAACACAGTTTTTAACAAATGCTTGTTTGTTCATTAATTTCTAGACCAGGTCACATCTAGACTGTCAGAATGGTACAGTGAATATCAGATTTCACTGTGTTTAATTGATTCCAAAAAACATTTTCTCAAAGAGGGTAAATAGAGTTTTAAAGGTTCTTTACCAATAAGGTGTTTTCAATGATGCATAAAACCATAGTCATATACAGAACCATAGAGTCAACCTAATTCAATGATCCTCTCATTGTTAAAATCCAAGAAGATATTAAAATGGGGAAATAAATGGTTATTGAGGATATTTACTAATAATAGAATATTTTCCACTAAGATAGAAGGATCCCTGATGAAATGTTTATTATTGATACCCAAAACACTATAAGATCTCTTTATTGAGAGACTCAGTTACTCAAAAGAAATTCACTTACAAATTGACACAGGGAAAGCGAAATAATTGTGGTGCACTATTGCATTGATTATAACTTATAGTTTGGTAAACGAAACCATCAAAACATAAATATCTTAGTACTGCCTTGCATCAGCACAGAAAAATGAGCAATAAGCTATATCTACAATTAAACAAGAGGAGAAAATCTGTTTAACTCATATTTGAGAAATTACAAAAAAATCTTCCATGAACCTAGTCAGCTACTTGACTCAAAAGTCAATTAAAAAACAATAATATTTGTTTAGCAATACCATATAGTTGCAAAACATGAGACACTAAGGTCTCTGATGAACCAAATTTGAAGGTGATACATTGGACAGTAAAGAAATAAATGGCTAATATAATTAGTATATAGGATATCTCAAATGACACATTGACTGCAAAAAGTAGAGTGAGAATTGTAAAACATGAACTGTTTTTAAGAAATGGTAGTTACATGGGAAAAATGAGGAAGAATATATACAACAAATATGAGTGCTATGCTTACACCGCCAAAATGATAAAGCTATAGCAGAAGGTTTCCAACATGTTAGATAGAACCTTCACATAAGATTTATGAAAAGACATCTACAAAAATTTCATAGATGAGAAAGTATGTCTGGGTCACGATATGAACATGAAGAGGATATATAGATACATAGTTTTATTGAGATAAATGAATTTCTGAAAAAAAAACAAGCTTTTATTAACTGATTTGTTCTTGAACATGAATTACATATTTTTAAAGACTTCAGATTTTCTTTGGATTTATGAGATTAACTGGTTAATTAATAAATGAATTTATTTCCATACAGGGACATATATATTAGTTTAGGTTATCTAACTAGGAATTTGAAAACACAGATTTGACCAAAAGTGTTTTTTTTTTATTGCTGGCTGGGTATAGCTGTGGATAAAACTCACAAAAGAGATAAAATATTCCTGAGATTTTAGGCTAGATGCACAAGAAAAACTGATCACTATCCTGTCCCATTCCCAGCTACAATTCAGCAGAGAACCAGCAGATGGAAACAGTTAATCAAGAGGCCAGGAAATGGAAACACAAAGGAGAAAAGAGTTCAGCAGATAATGCCAGCAGCTTTAGGATCTAGAAAAGGAAACAGCCCTAATGAAGATGTCAGCAGACTGACCGATAACAGCAACAGCTCTATCCAAAGAGTAACAAAGAAAAGCTTTGTAGAAAAAAAAAAGTGGGGGTTCCAAATGGGATAGAGCCCTAAGATAATGAGTTACCTTTGTTAAACACATATATGTTTCCTTGTTCACAGATGGTGTGGGAATATATGGAAGAATGTGTCCCTTTTTTTGTATGAAGGAATTTTCTTTGTTATTAATTTGCTATGTTGTATTTTAATTGAATGACTCACACTTTTAATTTATGTATCCTCTGATTTAGTGTGGTAAAAGAGAAACATCATTGTGGACTTGTAAATTTTTTTGAATAGTTTTGTAAGCAACCATACTCTTACCCAAGTATGCTTTGATTTTGGCATAGCCACTGTAGGGCTCATAATTGAGAACTATGTAATAATAGCTCAGTTTACATTGGATTTTAAGTTTATAAAGCACTTTTCTTACATCAGCTTTGTGAGATAATGTTCATCCATTCTACAGAAGAAGAGTCTAAGGATTCCTAGAAGTTAAATGACTAAGACATGGTCACACAGCCAATAAGTGTGAGAGCTGAGATTCAAACCCAGACCTTTAACCCTGATTAAATAATAGAAATGCCAAATTTCTTATGAACTCTTTTATAGTTCTCTTGGGAATGGAGTAAAAATTACCATTTCAAGATTTTCTAGTCCTTCCTTGCTTTAGGCCAGCAAACTTAAGCAGCACAGATCCCATTGGTATAATATTCTCCCTCTAAAACTAATCAGTTAAAGGGCTGACACACAATCCCAAAGCTAATTCCTTTGTTTCCTAAATTGGGCTTTTATGCAGGAAACCAAATTCTGGAACGAATTCATGCATATCCAAAGTATATTCAAATGATAGACTGGTTTGGAAGAATTTCTTGATAGTTTAAATCTTGGAAGGAGCCCCATCTGTTGTAGTTTACCTTCATTGAATCATACTAAGGAAGCCTGTACATAATAGATATTTGTATTCAGTTTGGGTAATTGTTAGAAGTATCAATTGATGACATTCTTGAAGAACTGAGATGGAAGCTATCCTAAGAATCAACATTGTAATTTTTATAGACATTTTTTTAAAAGATTATGATCAATCCGAAGTATAAAAGTATTGAAGTAGAAATCATATCCCTTAATGTCCTTCCAAACTATTTGTCTCAACTAAAGGCAGATAATAAAGGGGGAAAGCAAAATTTCAAAGAAAAAAATCAAACCCAATTGGCAGGACGCATTTCTCTATGAAATTATATATGAGCATGTTCCTAAGGCCAAAAAATGTGGAAATTATTTAAAAATGACTGACATTCTAAGTGGATGAAAACTGGAAAAGGCAGATTCTCTTCCTGTGTTCAATGAGCCCTATATTACCACCCTAAAATCCTCCTACTGCTGTATCACCTAAGGTCACATCACCAGTCTGAGTGCCATTGTGCTACATTATCTGAGCACCTGCTGCCAGCAAGACATTAGGTTTGGGTTTATAAAGCCATCTTACCCAATACAGAAATAGGAGGAGAAGGGGAAAAGAAATATGAGGGAGTAGATGATAAGAAGGAAGGCAGATTGGGGGGAAACAGTAGTCACAAACAAGATAAACTCTTGAGTTTGTTCATATGAGAGAAAGAATGAGAGAGAGAGAGAGAGAGAGAGAGAGAGAGAGAGAGAGAGAGAAAATGGAGTCAGATTTATAAAAATAAGAGTTATTCCCCAACTGATAAATGGTCAAAGGATATAAACAGGCAGTTTTCAGAAGAAATCGAAGGTATCAATAGTCATGTGAAAAAAATGCTCTAAGTCACTATTGCTTAGAAAAAAGATTAAAGCAACTCTAAGGAACTACTTTATATCATCAAAAATAATAAATTCTGAAGGGGAATATGGGAAAATTAGTACATTAATGAATTACTGGTGGAGTAATGAATTGGCCCAACCATTCTAGGACTGGAATTATGCCCAAAGGGCTATAAAACTGTGCATACCTTTTGATCCAGCAATATCACTACTAGGTCTTTACTCCTACAGAAATCAAAGACAAATGATAAGGACCTATTTATACAAAGAAATTTACCAGTTCTTTTTGTGGCAACAAAGAATTTGAATTTGAGGGGATATTCATCAATTGAAAAATGACTGAATGAGTTGTACATATAATTGTGATGAAATAATATTATTTTATAAGAAATTACAAGGGGAGCCAAGACAGTTGCTGATGATGGTGAAAAGCTGGAGCTTCTCATTGAAATGCCCATTTTTCCTGGGAATCCAATTGATTGACTTATTCAGCAGAAATGCCGTGCCCTATGAAGAACCTAAAAGCAGTTGACTCACCTATCTGTGCCAATCCAAAAGTAACAACCTGACACAGTGGCCAGCTTAGCAGCAACCAAGATTTATGACCATTCACCAGAGCAGTCAAGTGACCTGTTTGGCCCAGACCTAAAGCTAAGACCAAAACTCCTCTATTACAGATATTGTGCCCTGCAATTAACTTTGTGATGTTAATAATCCATAAAAGTCCAGAATTTCCAGAGTTGTTAGTTGTTTTGGCCATGTGCATTCCTTATACATGTACCTCATTCTACTTTGTGTTCACACTTCTTCTTGTGGATTCTCTGTGTATTTGTAGAAAAGTATGCTTCTGGTTTGGGAGAAAATGTTTATCAATCACTGTTGCTTTTTTGGCAATATAATTTATATGGAAATATGCTTTGCATTATTTTACATATATAATTGATGCATTGTTTACCTTCTTAGTGGGTAGGGTAGAATTAGAAGGGAGGTAGAACATCTAGAACTCAAAATTTAAAAAAGAAAAGAATGTTAAAATAAATAAATAAATACTGTAAGAAAAACAACTCAACTAATGTTTTTAAAAAAGACATTAGGGAAAACCTATATACCATGATGTGAACATTACATTCTGACTTTGAAAACTTTAGGACTTTAGACTTTGAAACATAGGAAATACAAATGTCAAGTCCACAACTGTCTAAATCACCTTTGAACTTACAAATCCTTTTGGAAATTGGAAGATTTTTGTCATGAAAGCTGGTAAACAGAGCAACAGTAAACAGTACAGCAGAAAATATTTACTTTGCCAATTTATTTTAGGAGAAGCTTACTAAGAGAAGGAATGGGTATTTTCCCATTTGCTAAATACAGTCTATCCTGGGAAATCAATTGCACATGGAAAGGCATTATTATTGTGTACTCTACAGGCCTTCCATTGCAAAAGTCAGAGTCATTTTCCATGACTTTACCATCAGCATTTCATGTGACTTTCTCCCCCCCTTCAGAATGCATGGATGATTCACAATCCTCCAATCTGAGTAATGGATTATAGATGACTTACTACACCTTCTTATGTTAGAAATATCCTCTGACTTTTTAATGTTTCTTTGTTGCTATTCTTTGCCCTTTAAGGTAAAAGCAGATCCTGCATTTCAATGGGAAATCTGAAAAAAGGCTCTTAGACTTTTACTAATAAGAAAGTCAAATCTAAATGAATAATTATAATAGGTAACTGAATATGAGAGTCTAATACTGGACAAACAAAACATTAATATCATTAGATTTAAATTGTGTCTTTAATGTACACTACTGAGGCAAGTTTATAACTTGAATTATGAAGTTTTGGGGGGGTTGTGTTTTATTTTTTGTTTTGTTTTTAGGTTAAGAACAAACTAGACCAAGAAGTTTAGTGTGACCTATTCTGTAAAGTCAGAGTAGTTTAACTATTATCTTTACTTTGTATTTTGTAAAGCTTTTAAGTTTATTTAGTTCCTGTTCCTTTTATATGATCTTAGGATGCAATTAATAAAGCATTCTTTAAAGTAAAAAATAATAAATTATGGGTCATAAAGGTCAACTAACATGATTTGTCAATTTTTTTCTTCAGCTAATTTTATAAATGATGAAACTGAGGCAAATAGAGTTAAGTGACTCACCTGGGGTCACAGAGTTTGTGTGGCCAGATTTGAATTCAGGAAAATGATTCCTCCTGACTCCAGACCCAAAACTTTATTTATGCATCGCTTATCTGCCCTTAATATATCTTTAACAGGATAGTTATCTGGTAAAGAAAAGTTTTATATGATTAAAAAGATTATTTATTTTGGATCTACGATCTTATCAGTATTGGGAATTTCTGTTGTAGACACTACTTTTACCGGTGTAGACCAGCAAATCATCTGTAGCTTGTTGTCTTGGAGAAGTGCTTGGGGACAAGAGAGTTAAAACACATGGTTCTATGGCTAGAATATGTCAGACATAGGGTTTGAACTCAGTTCTTTCTGAATTCAAGGCTATTTCCTATATCAAGTTGCCTAAGAAAAATCTTCAAAATTATAGGATCACAGATTTAGAGCAAGAGGGAACTTTGGAAACTATTGATTCCAACCCCTTCATTTTACAGAAAAGAAATCTGAGATACAAAGGTAAATGATTTGTCCAAGATCACACAGCTAGCTAATGAACATCTAAAGTTGGGTTTTGAACTCAGGCTTTCAATTCCTAATCCAGTATCACTCCAATCTGTAGCTCGGTTTGAGTCACATTTTCTGTAGGTTTACAATGCACCTTCCTCACAATATCCCTGAAGATACCATTATCTACATTTTACTTTTATGAGAATTTTTTTATTGCTTTTATTATTTGGAATTCAAAATCATTGTTCCTGCAAGTTTTGTTCAGCTAAAAATCTGTCTTAATATTAATCTCATCTGACCAAAACTTGTCTCATGAGATGCGAAATTTTACTTAGAACCACAAATATTCCTTAACTAGGAAGCCAGAGGAATCCAACTGTCCCTGACTTCTTGGCAACATGTTCTTCAATCACATCTACTTCAATCACTCTACTTGTGAATCCTCTAAATGTGATTTAATCTGTAACCTTACTTAGTTTACCCATAGTTTATTTGACAAGATTTATTCCCTTAGGGGATTATGAGATTATGACTGTTTAAATTTGTTCAAATTGTGTGACATTTAAAGAAATATGGGATTATGGATCTATATTCTCTTTATTTTTCATAGCCAAAGGAGAATGGATAAAATTGCAATATGTAAAAGAATTATTTCTCTGTCATTCTGATGCAATTTTACCTATAAGAAGCCTTCCCTAAATCCTCATGGTCATTCAAATTTTCTCTAAATTGTGACCTTTGCTTCAGCATAATAATAAAAGCTAGATTTTTTTAACCTCTATAATTTCTTTATTGTGGTAAACATATATTTGGCATCAGTTTCCTACTATGTGAACTCAGAGAGGAGATATAATCTTTCAACTATGCTATAGTCTCATCTCATAAGAAGAAATGTCATTTTGATTACTTTCATCTCCCTCAAAACACCAAGTTCAGCCTGGAGTACTCAAAATTGTCCTTAATGCCTTGGCAAATGAAAGAGGGAATTTTGGATAGAGAGCAAATGGATACTAAACAAATGAGAAGCTGTCTGCATAGAGATGTTATTGTTTTGTTAAGTCATTTTCAATCACATCCAACTCCTTTGTGACCTCATTTGAGGTTTTCTTGGTTGTCTGGCTCTTCACAACCTCATTTTAGGTTTTCTTGGCAGAAATGGTTTGCCATTTTCTTCTCCACTTCATTTTATAGATGAGAAAACTGAGGTAAATAGGCTAAATGACTTGCTCAGGGTCACCCAGCTAGTAAAGTGTCTAAGACTGGATTTGAATTCATGAAGATGAATCTTCCTGACCTCAAGGCCCAGCACTCTATCCACTGAGCCATCTAGGTAATATAAATAGATATTATGGAGCCTTGGTGGGATAGAATCCATGGCTGAAATATATCTACCCAAGGATTTACATAATTAAAAAGAAATCAATTCAATAAATGAGATGTTAGAGTAATACTATATATTAAGAAAATGTATTCATATGAGTAAATCCATGAACCTGAGAGAAGTAAGACAGAATATAATTGGATAAGGGCTAAAGAGACAAAGAAAACTGATATTACAGTAGGCATATAATACAGACCACCCAGCCAAAAGGAGGTAATCCATTCAGGAAACAGAACACAAAACTATCACAGAAGCATAATGTGGTTAATCTTGATTTCTAAAGAAGCAAATTCTGCTAAAAAACAAAACAAAACAAAAAAAAAAACAGTGGTGACCAACATTTCTTGATTTAATTTAATTTAATGATAACGATAATGATAATTTCGTTCTTCAAAACAGCAGAAAAAGTCATAACTAGAAACACTATGTTGTGGCTGATTCTGGTCAAGGAGAAGGGACTAGTTGCTGAGGTAGAAATGATGGAAAACCTACAGAGGAAGTAAGTAGGATATTGCCATCTTAGAAACTGAGTTAGATAAGAAAGATCAAGGAAGACAGAGTTTCATATACATCTCAAATCTTGAGAGGACAGATTTAATTGAGTTCAGAGAAAGGGGAGTTAGCACCCCTGGTCTAATAATTTATAAGGAAATAAGACAGGGAAGGATGGCATATTCAAGAACAAAATTCTGACACCACACATACAAATTATAAAGATAAGGGTAAAGGATGTTGTTGTTGTTGTTTATTGTTTGTCCTTCATTCTCAAAGATAACCAATGACATCAGGAGGAGGATGTCTTGATTCTCAATGTCTAATTCGTGAATTAGATTTAAATGAGGCAGAGCTTTGCAAAAGCATCGGCCTCCCTCTCTCCTCCAGTCCTCAAAGTCCAATGGGAAGACATAGGTCAGGATGATTGGCAATGGCCTCAGATACAGCAGGAGATCTGGGCTTAAAAATATACCTACCCAAGGGTATATACATCATTAAAAAGAAACTAATTCAGTAAAAGGGATGTTAGAGTAATAGTAAATTTTTTTTTGGCTTTTGTAATCCAAGGTCTATGCCAGGTCTTATTTTATCTGAGGCAACAGCTATTCAGTGATCTTCCCTAGCCTTTAAAGGGACAGGTGTGGATGCACAGGAAACTCACTGAGGAACTTGGATTTTAAAAGACATGTACAGAAGATGGAAGAAAGGAAGGGGGAAAAAATGACTGAAGATAAATCCAAGAGTGATGATGTCCTGTAAGAATAGTGGCGAGAGGGGCAGCTAGGTGGTGCAGTGAATAGAGCACCAACCCTGAATTCAGGAGGATCTGAGTTCAAATCAGACCTCAGAGACTTAACTTCCTAGCTGTGTGACCCTGGGCAAGTCACTTAACCCCAATTGCCTTGGGGGAAAGAAAATAGTGGCAAGGGCACTAATGCTCAGAATAAATATGGTGCTAAAGAACTCCCAATGGTCTTTTTAAGCTACTGGTGCTTCTTTTTAAGTTATATGAAGACAAAACAAAAAAATCTTGGTTTGAAGTATTGTTATGATAAAAAGCAGATGATGGATAAGAGGCAAAATTACCTAAATTTTGTTTTGTTTTCTACATCAAGGAAAACATCTTTCTACTTTTTCTTCTTATTGAGAGGGAAAGTTTGGCTCAATTAAAAGAAAAATTCTCTCAATCAATTTTCCCCAAGTGGAAAGGGCTATCTCAGGAGGCAGTAGATTTCTTGTCTTTTAAGGGGACTATAAGATAAATGGTGCCAAGGATGCTATAGATGGGATTCTCACTCTGACATGAGATAAATTCTGAAAGTCTTTAAACTTCTGAATTCTTTGATATCTATGTGTGCACATGTGTTTTTAGAAAATCTCTACAGGACTATAAATCTATAGCATTTATAGTCTACAAGACTATAAATCTAGACTATAAAACTATAGATTTAAAATAATAACCAGAGAGAAACCCAGATCTTTTTTGCAGCAGATATTCTTCGGGGGTCATGTTTGCAAGGGTGAGACTAGAATTATGACCAAAATTATTTATAATTCTTTTTTTTCATATTTGCTCAGTTAATTTGGTTGTTTAGATCAATCATGTTATGGATCAATTGTAAATTCTTTCTCAGAACTGAATTCTTTCTCAGAATGAAAAGCAAATTCTTTTATGCCAGAGGATGACTAGACTATGGCTACATAATAAAAAACATTTTCCATTCATGGTTCCAAAAAGTTCTCTTTACACAATTATTCAATTTAATCTTCACGACCATCCCTCTGAAGTAGTTAATGCAAAGATGTTATCCCTATTTGATAGTTCAGGAAATCAAGCCTCACATTACCCAAGGCCACCCAATGAGTAACTTAGGAACTGAGACATGAGTCTAAGCCTTTGGCCTAAACATCTTATGCTTTTTCACACTGATACAATGAGAACTAATGGTTTCAGAAGAAGTCAATAAATTTCTCCATCATTAATTAGGGTTTGGGGGATCACTATATGCAGTAAAAATATCATGTCTCTGAAATCAGAGGCTCTGAATTCAAATCCCACTTCTAAAGCTCACTCATTACCTGAGTGAATTTCAGCAAGTCACTTAAGTTTATTAGACTTCCATTTCTTTATCTAAGATGGCCTCTGAAGTCCTTGTTTGCTTCTAATAATAATATTTGACTTTCAGTCACCCAGGAACAGAACAAATGGAGATTTGTAGGATTTGTTTTGGGCAATTATTCTTGGCACAATGAAAGTTCTGATTTCTATTGAAATCAGGTTTTGTTCGCTCACCAAAAAAAAAAAAAAAAAAAAAAAGGATGAATAAAAGCTGGACCAATACAATACTAAATTGTAAATTTTCCTTCTTTTCTAATCTTCAACCTTGCCATGTTGGGCAAAACATTGTCTGCAGAGTTGAATCTGTGGCTCTTGTTTTGATCTACTATCAGCCAACCTCACAGCTCAGCAAAGATTCTGTTTGGGAATAATAATCAGTTGTCTATCTCAGGTCTCAGGATCATAGATTTAGACCTAAAAGGGAATTCTGGATGCTTCCAAAGCATTTAACAGATGATTGTTGTCGTTCCTGTTGTTCATCCTTCATTCTCAAAGAGGACCATGATATCAGGGAGGTGATTCCATGACTTGCAAGTGAATTGGATTTAAATGAGGGAGGACTGTGTAAGGTCACCAGCCTTACTCTCTCATCCAGAGTCCTCAGAGTCCAATGGGAAGACGTAGGTTAGCCCAACTGATAATGGCCCTACATGCAGTGGGACACCTTGAATTTTTAAGCTAAGTTCTTTCCTAGATCCCACTTTGTCTGAAAAAATACCTATTCAGTAATTAAAGGCAAAAGATAACTTAGTTTGCCTTCCTAAAAGAATCTTCCTGGGAGGGGAAAACCCTCAGAATCTCAGGTCGCTACAGTTATTTAGACTCATTCTGAGCTATCAGAACCTAACAGAGAATAGACGAAGTGATTTATCCAAACTCACACAAACAGTAAGAGAAAAAGTCAAGATTTGAATACAGAGTATCTGATCCTGAATCCAGTGCACTTTCCACTGTGTTATGGGGAGGAGAAGTACTTTATGTTTGGAACTGTGCTAACTACTGGAATTCCAAAATAAGAAAACCAATAATTAATGCAAATTTAAATAAAAGTCATGGGTATAAGCAAGAAGGTAGAAAACATGGTTCTTGACAGATGTGGAAATATGTTTTAAAGAATTGCACATATTTAACTTATATTCTATTACTTGCTGTCTAGGGGAGGCAAGAGGAGGGGAAGGGAAGAGAAAAATATGGAACACAAGGTTTTACAAGGGTAAATGCTGAAAACTATCTTTCCATGTATTTTGAAAAACGAAAAGTTATTATTTAAAAAAAAAGAAAAAGAAAACATGCTTCTGATATGTCCAGAACCCAAAGATATCTGCAATGTATCAGTATTGGTCAGAACACATGCCAGTCTGTTTAATAAATAGGACCAGGACCATTGATTTTGTTGGTATGAGGAACTTTATCAAGTCTTACATTGTGTCTCCAATTTTCAGTCCTAGGTAGTTGCCCGGTACTCTGAAAAGTTGAGTGACTTGCTCAGGATCATATAACCAATCCATGTCAGAGATAGGTCTTGAATCCAAGTTTTCTTACTTAGATGTCAGTTCCTATTTACTATACCACATTGCTTAGGATAGGACCTGGTTAAGCATTGGATAGGAAATTATTTAAATTATCAGGATCCCCATGACAAGACCACCTCTCTCTCTTTTTTAAATTCTTGAAACTTTTTATATTCTATTATATTATGTCAGATTCTTGAAACTTTTTATTTTCAAAACATATGCAAGGATAATTTTTCACCACTGACCCTAGCAAAACTTTGTGTTCCAATCCCCCCCTTCTCCCCATCCCCTCCCCAGATGGCAAGTAATCTAATATACATTAAACATGACAAAAATATTTGTATGTATAGGCATACATATTTATACAATTATCTTGCTCTACTTTTAGGAGGCACACTGTTTTCAAAAAATAAGGTTCATCAAGCAATCTTTGCCCTGAGCTTAGCAACAATCCTTTGTGCTCCCTCTCTGGATGATCTCAACTACAGCAAAATCTCAAAATTGTTTCACACTGGTACCAGGTGGTCTCTTGGCTCAGTTAAGAACCTGCAGGAATCATGTTCTAATCTTGAAGCTCTACTATGAATAACAATTTGTCTCATTGTTGCTACTATCTCAAATTGTCACAGTTACAAGTCACTGTGTAGCCACTGCTTTATGTATCAAGCCTGGGTCTCCTCTTAGAGGAGGCTACAGTAAATATGTCTAATTTCCCTCTCCCAGTGGAAGAAAGAAAACCTTTTTGCTTATAACCACTGTTAACTCTTTGGTTTTATTTTATTTTTAGAGTTAAGAGTTGTGATGATTTCTGTGAGTTCTTTGGGTATTTTGTTGTTGTTATTGTTTTAAAGTTAACAGTTGTTGGTGTTTAATCTCTGTGATTCTGGTCATTTATTTTCAGGATTTGACAAATGCATCAGCACACATTACACACACACACACACACACACACACACACACACACACTGCATCTCCCCCCTCACGCTAACCTACATTTAAGAAAGCTTAAAGGGAGACAGAAGCCAATAGTGATAAAGACAGCCTCTATGGAGTATAGAGTCCTCCATTTTTGACAGTGATTCCAAGGAGATCTGACTCTGCTGAGGAGTGAAAGGACTATTGAAGGAAGAAGCTCAGTGTGTGGGCTGGCACGCTTTCTCTGCATGTCTGTAGTGTGGGAGGAGCCTATGCAGCCACACACAGAATTTTATTCAATCCCTCTTGACCATTTCAAGAGTGGCCTTGGAAGATGACCGTCTCTGAATTTGAGGTAAAAGACTTGTTTGTCAATAACCTCATTTCATCATGAATATAGACAAAATAATAGAACTCTATCAGACTATGTAATTGATCCTACACGACCCAGGAGGCAGTTAGTATTAACCAAGGCATTTTTCTCTATTATCATATGATAAATTTCGATATTTGGGCCAAGAGAGAACACTTGCAGAGTAAAAAACAGATTATTCCAGTTCAAGATGGCAATCAATATATACATATGCATGTGTGTGTGTGTGTGTCTGAGAATTATGCTCAATGTATTTAAAGTAAAGTGCTATCAATTCCTACTTCATGCTTGGAGAGTATAATTATTAGCACAATTACCATTTATATGGTACTTATTATGTGCCAAGTTGGTGGCTCAATGGAAATTTCCTCAGGCCCGGAATCAGGAAATCTTATATCAAACACTTACTAAGTCACTTACTCAACTAGTTACTTAACCTTGCTTGTCTCAGTTTCCTCATCTATAAAATAAGCAAGAGAAAGAGATGGAAAACCATTCGGTCATCTTTGTCAAGAAACCCCAAGTGGGATCACAAAAAGTCAGACATGATTGAAGTGACCCAACAATAAAAGTATGCCAGGTGCTATGCTAAGCACTTTATAAATATTAGCTCATTTGATTTTCACAACCACTCTGTGAAGTAGCTATTATTACTAGCCCCATTTTACAATTCAGTAAACTGAGACAAAGATTAAATGTCTTGCCCAGGATAATAAATTATATCTATTTTCCCCCATTATCTCTGCTATAGGAGTATAATATTATGGGGTCCATAATGAAAACCACAAATCAGGTCACTTAAAAGGAAGGGTAGCCATTAACTTCCCTTTGTCAGCCTAGCTCTTTCCCATCAAATAGCCTGTTAGACACATAAAAGAGTGTGAATAGAGACAAGTGTATAAACCTAAATTCTACAGTTTAGAATATATAAAAAATTACATGAAGGAATGAGCCTTCTTTGTTAAAGACAGAGATGACATTGTACTACAAACCAAGAAAAGAATCCAAGGGAAATCCTTTCTCTGAAGCCTCTATCTATGAAGCTAAGCTGAAAATCAAGGATATATTTTTTAAAAGTTAGCCTTGGAAACATGCTTGAAGCTTCTCTCTCCATATGTGTCTCTCTTCCTAAAGCCTTGGTACCTATTCTGTAACTTACGCAAACATGCAGCATCACCTTATTATTCTCTCCACCAATCCAAAGCCATATCTCCTACACACCAGCAGCACTCAAAATATTCTGGGCTTGGTTGGATGCCCAGTTACAAATCTGAGCTACATTCAAGTTGCTGAGACTATTTCATCCAGGTTGTACAAACATATCAAATCAAGAACCAAAAAGCTTCTGTTCTGCTAAAATAGTGTGGGGGAAAGTCTCTCTCTATATATTACTTCTGGAATAGTCAACATGGACTACCATATCTAGCAAGCATTTATTTATATAGCACCTACTGTGTGTCTGCTACTATGCTAAATACATTACAAATATTATCTTATTTGCTTCTCCCAGCAATTCTGGAAAGTAGATACTATTATTTCCATATTACGGTTGAAAAAACAGAGGTAGAGGTTAAATGGCTTGCCCAGAGTCACAAAGCTAGCAAATGACTAAGGTTGGATTTGAAGGCAGATCTTTCTGATTCCAGATCCAGAATTCTAATCACTGTGTCACTGCAAGCTCAAATAGACATGATAGATTTGCCAGGCATATGTGAGCAGTCATCAAACTCATTTATAATGCTTTAGAAGAAGGATACAAGTCAGGCCATGTGCATTGCTAGAGTGCCTATAGTATGTGCTTAGTATGTAATTGGAACGTGTTCCCATGTATTGTACATGCTTTATATCTTACTATGTCAGATCACTTTCTCATTATTGTGCTTCTTTACTTTATATCCTAGTATTCAATGCTATTGCTGTATGTACACAAATTGTGCTTTTGCACATCCCCTTTATGTGTATGTGATGGTATATGCTATGTATTACATGAAACTTGTGATCTTGATCGAATACATGCTCTGGTCTCCTACATGCCATCAATTTGTGCTATGCATTAAGTTAGTTTTATGTATTACTGCTAGTTGCCTTACCTCTAATATGAATACCATGCTGTAGGGATCTAATATCCCTACAACTAGGTATATATGACTGCAGATGTCAAGATCTCCAGATCTCTTTCCCTTTTGCTATGAAGTCTGGACTTTGAGTTGTGCTTTGGTCTTTTTCATACCAAGCAAACCTAGACAGTTATGATCCATAAGTATCCTTCCTGTGTATGCCTGTCCTGCCACGTATCTAGTGAGAAGGATTTATCCTGGGCCCCAAATTGCCGCTTCCCCCAAATTCTCTCTTCACTTTAAAATTCAGTCTTCCTTTCCAAATTTCCTGCTACTTCTGCTTCTCCAGGTCTCCTCCCATACCTCCTTGGTTTTAATCTTTAAGTCCTGTGCCCTTTATTATCAGAACAGCCTTGGGCTGTATGTTCTATTTGCCATCCCAGGAAGGATTTCATAGGTTCTTATATTCTATAAGAAAATGCCCTCACAGCAAGTAGTCAGACAGCCCAGAGGCTGTTAATTAGTCATCAAGGTTGAGCATGACCTTCACCTAATAGTATTGGATAGAGGGGGGGAAAAAGCAACTTGAAAAACTCTTAAGACCTCAGACAGATGGCAATCAAACCTCAAAAGTGAATAAAATTACAAATAAAATATTTTGTGGTGGATTAGAAGATATTGCTTTCAGTTATTGCCTTTTGCTCAGTAGTTTCAAATGGAGTGAGGGCACATGCACTGGGAAAGTCAGGCAGGTGCAACTCCCTTCCAGTAATTTTCTCCTTGTCCCCCCATCTCCCTGCTTTTCAGTTCCACTAAGTTGCTAGGAGCTTTTCTTAGATCATCAGGGATTGTCCTTGGCAAAGTACTGTATGCAAACCTAGTCAAACCAAACTGCCTAGTAGTCCAAAACATCATTTGGTTACCGGATAGTGTCAGGATCATGACAGAGACAGTTCACAGACAGATTAGAAGACAAATTCAACCTTCCCCTCCTGAAGAGGAAGTCCTGTTTTACTGAGGTTCATTCACAGAATCAAACTCAAGACCTTGGCATGCAAAGGTTCTACAGGGTAATTCTGGCAAGATAGGAGTCCTGTGGACTGCTGCTTTCAGCCTTTTTTTTTTTTTTTTTTAATCCCTTACTGGAGCATGAATAAAAGCAAAGAATATTTTTCAATATAGCTTTGATTCTGGCCAAACTCCCACTTAGTTGGAAAGAACTGTACTTTTTATTATGCTTCCCTGGAGAAATAATAGCTGAAATCAGAGAGAAAACATGAGAAAGAGTCGGTTTTCTTTTTTATTACACAGGCTTAACTGGACTTGAAATACCAGCAGGTTTTCATTAGTATTAGCGGTAGTTGCTGTAGCAGGAATAATAATAATAATAATATCATAGACCACAAAATATTATATCTGGAAGGAGCCTTAGAGACCATAACAGCACCCCATAATTTTATAGATTTTTATTATTATCATCATCATCATTATTATTAAAATCCATTGCCTCATCATGGCATGAAAATGACCTTTGATTCTCCAAGGCTTTGCTAGTGGATTTCCAGTACTGGCAGCTATTAACAAGCTAGAAAGAACTTGGTGGAGACCCCATCATGGGCCAATCAGCCTTTTGTCTATTTCTCTGAGGACCAAGATAAAGTAATCTCTGACAGGCTTAGCACTAGAGAACTAGAGAACAAGGGATGATTCCTACAAATTCATTAAATCATCCAGTTAGTGGGGGCAGGTCCTAATCTGCATCAGTGGAGGAAGTACTTATAGCAATGAAATTTGTTGTTCAATTGCTGCAGTCTTGCAGTCTTCGTGATCTCATTTGGGGTTTTCTTGATAAAGATTCAGTAGTGGTTGGTCATTTCTTTCCCCAACTCACTTTATGGATAAGGAAATTGAGGAACAGGGTTAAGTGACTTGCGCAGTGTCATATAACTAGTAAATGTCTGAGACTCTGACTCTTGATGTTCTATCCACTGTAACACCTGAGTTGTCCCGTTAACAATGAAATAAAGATAATTCAAGTATCGATATATAAAAAATAATAGTGAATATTAAAAAGCCAAGTTTTTCTCCCTCCTGGAAAGGAAAAGGAAGAGCAAATTAGCATGAACAAGTATAGGCCTGAGGAGGACTCTTTCTGAACCTAGATGCATCTAGAATCAGGGAGGAGAGAGGCAGAAAGGAGATGTGGGTAGCAAGGGGATGGGGATGGGGGCAGGAAGAAGAAATAAAGCCCAGTCGGGAATCATTTATGAAAATACCCAACAAGTGTCAGAAATGAATGAAAAAGCATGTAAGTGCTTACTCTGCTACTCACACGGTGGTAAATTCTGGAGATGTAATTACCATTACATCTTGCCAGGTTTGAAACACATTGAAAAATCTTCAGAGTCCATTCCATCAGCAGCAAGTGACAAGTATTCTCTATTATAATAATTCAGACCCATTAACTTCTTGATAAATGTTCTTGTCTTTCAAATTCCATTAGAATGTAAGCTGCTCTGCTAACCAAGGCCAGGGCTACTATCGATCAATCAATCAATCAACAAACATTTATAAAGTATCTATTATGTGATAAGCACTATGCTAAGTGCTGGGGATACAAAAAGAGGAAAAATACAATCTTTGCTCTCAAGGAGCTTGCAGTGTAACAGGAGAGACAACATACAAACAAATATATACAAACCAGTCTATATATAGGATACATTTTAAAAATTATTAATAGAGGGAAGTTACTGAAATTAAGCAAGGTTAGGGAATACTTTTTGTGGAAGGTGGGATTTTACTTTTTATTACACTTCCCTAAAGAAATAATAGCTGAAATCAGAGAAGAGGTCAGTAGTTGGATTAGACACAGATCTTCTTAAACTTTTTCCACTGGTGAGTCCTTTTTTGCCCAAGAATTTTTTACATGATCCCAGTTATATAGGTATATAAAATAGTTATATAAATTTATTGATAATAAACCATAATTTCACAATTCCCACATTGAGTTATGCAGTCCTACATAGGGTCATGAACCACAATTTAAGAAGCCTTAGATTGGAGGAGGAAATGGGGACAGTCAGAAACAAAGATAGAATGTCTTTTAATATTTACTTTTGACTCCCCATCTTGCTAAGCACAGCGCAGAAGTATACTGCACTAAAAGCTATTTACTGTCCAAGCATTGTTGCCTATAAAGAACCATCAGATGAATCTTTTTCATTTACCAGTTTGATTAAAATGAACTGGTAAAGTTAAACACAATCATCTGAGTTTTAGTGAGTTAGTTACATTTTTTTCACTACAATATTTGTTTCAGCTCTCTTTGGCACTGCCTGCTAGATGACGCAGGGAATAGAACACCAGGCCTGAAGTTAGGAAGACCTGCATTAAAATCCAGCCTCTGTATGACTCTGGGCAAGGCACTTAAATCTGTTTATTCTGGTATCCCTCCAAGAAAACCCCAAAATGGGGACCCAAAGAGGGGGATAAACCTGAAAAGACTGAACATTCACAGACACTGCCTAACCATAAATCTGAATATATGTAATTAGATTTATCTCTAGGGGACCAAAAATACATCCTAAGAATTAAAGTCCAAGCTAGAAATCATCTTGATGACTCCATCAATATGGATTTGAGAAATGAGCTTCAAAGAGCTTATGGCATCTCCTCAAGGGCACAGAGAATTTTTACAACTAGGTCTAGAACCTAGGTTCTAAAGTAGCAGTGTGAGAGACAGCATGGCACGGTAATGGCACGAGCCTTGATCTGTAGCACAGCAAGAGCCATGTCAATTGGCAGGTGGGGATGGGGAGGAGCTGGGCAGCAGCAATTTTGTATTATCTGGTTTCTATTTCCTCCTTGACCAAATTTGAATTTGCAGACAAAAGTAATTTGCTTAAATGTTTTTCTATCTCTCTCTCCATCCTCTGAACTTTCTGCTATTAAAAGAGGAAGGGAGGTGGGGCAGGGTCAGTGCCTTTCCACTGGTCTGGCCTTCCCCACTGGGTGAGTGCCTGACCCTGGGCATGGGGCTGGGGCTGACGCAAGGAAGGGAAACGCCCATCTCTTCCAGGACAGCCAGCCCCACCCTGCCCAGCTAAGGCTCATTTCTTAGGAGGAAATGGATTGAAAAGGCAAGCATGACCTTACTTAATCTTACTTACTGGAGCCCTAACAAAAAGAGAACTTGAATGGCTGTGGTCTCATGCTTTTGAGTCAGGAGGCAGCTCATCTGAGAGTATTATAGTCGATTTCCAGACTTGATCAATGTGTAGGTTTGTTTTGCTGGACTGCTTATTTGTTAACAAGGGAAGAGAGTGAAATGCCAAAAAAAAAAAAAAAAAAAAAAAAAAGGGTAGGAAAAAAAGTGGAAAAGCATCTAAAAGGAACATTTGTGAATCAAATTTTAAAAATCAGAAAAAAGTTCAGTTAAGGGACAAAACCAATTGGGCAGTGATAGTGCTACCATATTAAGTTTCATATACTTAAAAAAAACCCCCAAAATATAAGTAATAGAAATCCATAGTTTTGTATGCAATTCCCGATCACTATTTTCTGTTCTTTCATTATGGAAATATTCACCTTTGTTGATATTTGTCAAGTTCAAAATCTCATTTGGCATACACATGTATGTATTTTCTCTTTGCATTATAACACAAAAGATATTTATGAAAAGTCATGCAAAACAAGACCAAGAAATATGGGAAATATGAGAATAAATTCATCCATCCATTTATTCAATGCTTATGAAAGTGCCTACATGCTGCAAGAATCTTTATCACTCATTTCACAAGGAAGTCAAACAACAGGGAGAAGTTGGGTAACCATCTCCTGCGTGACTAGTTCATGGCCCAGTATGAGGCCACAATGACATGTCCTTAAGAACCTGCTGAAAAGGTATATTTTCATATAGTTCCTGAACTTGAACCTGTTTCTGGAATGACTAAAAGTCTAAATTGTTTACCATATAATCAGAAATGCAATCTTGTCCCTTAGTGGTAGAATCTATGAGTAATCTAAATCTCCCCTTCTTTTCCCCATGGGGTAAAGTAGTTCAGTAGACAGAGTGTTGGACCTGAAACCAGGAAGACTCATCTTCCTGAGTGCAGATCAGATCTCAGACACTAAATATGTGACCTTGGGTAGGTCATTTAATCCTATTTATCTCAGTTTCTTCATCTGTAAAATGAGCTGGAAAAGGAAGTGGCAAACCATTCCAATATTTTTGCCAAGAAAACCCCAAATGGGATCACACAACTCAACCCCAATGCAAATTCCTTCCCTCCCCTTTAAAAAAAAGAAAATTCACTGTAGTTTGTGGACTTTTCACATCTCAAATAAGAACCACTTCTGAATATTTATATCCATATTGGCTAGGTCTCTTTAGGGTTAAAGGTCTCTGAATCACAGAAAAAAGAAATATAGCCCAATCACACACAGGAAATACATAAAAATCAAATGGAATCAGCTAAACTGGAAGAGACCATAAGCAGGGGTTCTCAAACTTTTCTTTTCAGTATCTTTATCCTATTAAAAATTATTGAGGATCTCTCCAAAGTGTTTTTGTTTATCTGGGTTATATTTATAGACATTTGTCATATTAGAAATAAAAACTATTCTTGAATTCGTAGACCCTCTAAAAGGGTTTCAGAGATCCCTAGGATTCTCTAGACCATACTTTGAGAACCACTGTGCATAGAGATTAGCTGGTCCATATATTTTATTTTATAGATGAAGAACCTATGTCCAGAGAGTCACATAGCTAGTTAGGTAGTGACAGAACTGACAGTCCAGGGACCTCTTCATGATGTCACTAATTGGAAATTATCAGTGGCCTTTAATCAGTCCTTCATGTCTATGAGCATCTTAAATATTTTCCTTCATTTCTTGTTTCTCACAAGGGACTTTCTTGCAAGATTAGGAACTGTGTTTATGAAATAAGCTTAAATAGTTGCAAAGTTGAAGGTCTATATGTTAGCTCCTTAAAAAAAAAAAGCATCATACCCTAGAGAAGAGAAGGCTAAAAGGCAGATTGAATGACAGTACTGAACTTTATAAAGGGATTTTTTTGGGGTTGGGGAAAAGCATCTATTTCCCTTTTCCCCTGAGAGTGAGAAAATTGACATAAACTAAAATAAGAATGTTAAATTGGATCTTATGAGAATGTTCTAGTGATAGGCCTGTGTAATTCTGAAGTACTTTCCCAAGGGAAGCTATGGAATTCCCTTTTCTGGAGATCTTCAAGAAAAAGCTAGCTATTTCTTTGGGAAATCAAACCACCAAAGAGTACCTTCTCTCTCTCTCCTGTGATGATATATGAACAGAGATTTCATTCTTTTTAAACTATACAACACCATGTCTTTTTCCTGTAATTCTGATATGACAAATTTCTCTATTTTCTTCCAAAAAGATTGCCTTTTTTCTTATCAGGAAGAAACAAAGAAAAATAAGGTTATCAATTATGATTCTTAACATAATTTAAAAAAAAGATCATTTGGGATTGTTGCTGGAGTTGTGAATTGATCCAGCCATTCTGGAGAGCAATTTGGAATTATGCTCAAAGGGCAATCACACAATGCATATCCTTTAACCCTACTAGAATCAAAATGAATAGGTCTATATTCCAAAAAGATCATAAAAAAGGAAAAAAGACTTACACGTGCAAAAATATTGATAGCAGTTATTTTTGTGGTGGTAAAATATTAGAAATTGAATGGATGCTCATCAATTGGGGAATGGATGAACCAAGCTGTGATGTATGAATGCAATGGAAAACTATTGTGCAAAAAGAAAAGATTAATAGGCAGATTTCAGAAAAACCTGGAAAAACTTGTATGAACTTATGAAAAGTGTAATGAACAAAACCTATTGTACATAGTATCAGCAACATTGTATAGTGATTAACTATAATATAAACTATAACTTTGTCAGCAATATAGACAAGTACAAAAAACTCACAAAAATGCTATCTATAAACAGAATAAAAACTGATAGACTCAGAAAGCAGATCAAAGCATATTTTTTCATTTTCTGTTTTCTCATTTTTTTCTTTTTGTTCTATTTTTTCTTTCACAACTGGGACTTATATGGAAATATATTTCATATGATAGCACATGTATAAACCATTTCAAATGCCAACCTTCTTTAGAAGAAGGAAGGAGAAGAAGGGAGGGACAAAATTCTGTAACTCAAAATCTTGTAAAAATGAATGCTAAAAATCTTCTTGACATATAACCAAAGAGAAAATAAAATCCTATTTTTAAAAAAGAGCATTTTGGGCAGAAGTACAATGCTCTCTCCATAAGGCACAGTGAAATTTGGTTTTACAAATGGATTTTTTTTAAAGGTATAATAACACCTGTTCAAAGAGGGAGTCTTACAGAACATTCCTCCGGCTCATCACACCATTCTCTATTCCTCCAGATCTTCATCAAAGTATATTCAGAAGTTGGTCATAGAGACAGTGGATCATAGACTTAGAGTTAGAAGTAACCAAGTATCCAATCTCTTCACTTTTGCCAATGAGGAAATAGGCCTAAAGAAGTAAAGAAACTAGTCTAACATCACACAGCTTAGTAAGCACAAAAGCTGGGCAGCTAGGTGGAACAGTGGATAAAGCACTGAATATGGAATCAGGAAGACCCGAGTTTTATTCTGTCTCAGGCACTAGCTAGCTGTGTGATCCTGGACAAGTCAGTTAACCCTGTTTGCTTCATCTGTCAAATGAGATGAAGAAAAAAATGGGAAACCATTTCAGTATCTTTGCCAAGAAAGTTCCAAACAGGGTCACTAAGAGTCATACATAACTGAAAAATGAACCATGGGACAACTTGTTCCAAACCAAGGGCATTATGTCTCTCTAAACCTCTAAACCAGAGCTTCTTAAACTTTTCCCACTTTTCGCCTGAGAAATTTTTACGTGACCATGGGTGTGTAAGTGTATAAAATAAATATACAAATCAAACATTTCCTGATAATAAATCATAACTTCACAACCTCTACATTCAGCTTCAAGACTTAAAATGGGGTTGTGACCCATAAGTTTAAGAAGCTGGGCTCTAAACCACATTGTCCAGGGAATAACTAGACAATGCCTTTGCTATAATTTAATCATAAGATCAAACAGCTGAAGCTGGAGGGAATCTCAGAAGTCATCTAGAATAACAACCTCATTTTACAGATGGGGAAACTGAGACAGGGAGATTTAAGTGACTTACCAAATGCCATACAGATGATAAATATAGCAGTAAGGAACAAAAGAAATTGTCCCACTTGGTGAGTTCTCTCCTTCCTCCCTCCCTAATCCTCATGATGAAATTATAGGTTGTTGGCCTTTGTCAGGAGATACTCCCCCCAACCATGGAACTAGTTACCCAGCATTTTGCTGAGAGGACAAACAAAACTCTGATTGGGTCCCAGGGACTGTATGGAAATTAATTAGTGATTTAGAGCCAAGAAGGGATAAAGTCTAGCCAAGAAACTCTCCCTTCTATGGGGAAATATGATTCCTCTCTGTCTCTGTCTCTCTGTGTCTCTATCTCTCTATGTCTCTGTCTCTATGTCTCTGTCTCCCTATGTCTCTATCTCTCTCTCTGTCTCTGTCTCTCTCTCTCCCTCCCTTCTTCTCTCCCTCCTTCTCTTCCTTTCTTTCTTCCCTGGCCCTCTTAGGATCACTCTTCCTTTACACAAGTTTTCTTTTTTTTTTTAATTTCTATCCAGGTTAGAACATTAGCATGGTATAGTGTAGGATTTCTTAAACTTTTTTCCACTAGCGATCCCTTTTCATCTGAGAACTTTTTATGTGACCCTGGGTATATAGGTATATAAAATAGGCAAACAAACCAAACATTTCTGATAATAAGTCATAATTTAGTGATTCCCACATTCAGTCACATGACCCCATATGGGGCCTCAACCCACAGTTTAAGAAGCTTTGATATAACAGGTAGTATACCAGAGTAAAAGCCAGTAATATTTGAGTTCAAACCCAAATTCTTGCTCCTTGTGTGACCCTTGACAAATAAGTTAAATTCTCTGAACCTTATTTTTCTTACCTCGAAAATGAGTATAATAATCACAGAGTAGTTGTCATATGAATTGTAGAAAATAGAGTCATGAAATCATTGAGCTTTGAAATTTTTTCTCAAAGAAAAGTAAAAATATTTTTTAAAAAACAAAAATATTGAAATGCTGTCCTTCTACATCTGATGCCTTACATCAAACCTACAATTTGCAGGATGTTTTAAGACCTCCAATTGAAGTTATGAGGAGAACTAATGATACACAGGTTCTAGCTTTTAACTGACCAGGCACAATTGGTACAAATACAACATTTGTCTGTTCAAGACTGAGGCAAAAAAAACATGTGGATTGGAATGAATTAAGTGAAAGGCAGTATGATGACACAAGTTATCCCAGGAAGACTTGGGATGATGCATTCAAGGTCCCTCTCTGTCCCCCTAGGCAAGTCATTTGACTCTCAATGTTCTGGCAGTCTATGAGAACATAGACCGCAGACACATATCTACTTCCCTTTCTAGATCATTTTCCTCAATGGAAACTCCCGACACCAATAAAATCACTATTCTAGTTTGTTTGTTTTTTAAGTGAATTAAACTCCTTCATTTGTATTGTTCCAGAAAAAAATAGCAATCTATTCTAAATGATCTCCATCACAAGCTGTTTTTGTTATTCTTCTTTGTCATTGTTGTTGTTCATCCTTCACTTATTAAGAGGATGATATCCTGGCATGAATATGATTAGATTTAGGTGAGGCAGTATTGTACAAAGTCATTAGCCTCGCTCTCTCCTCGAGCCATCCAAGTCCAGTGACAAGACAAAAGTCAAAACTACTAGGGATGGCTTGGTATGCAGTGGGTGATGTTGGCCTTTCTAAATTAAGACTGTTTCCCAAGTTCCAGTTTGTCTAACCCATTCAATGACTAAGGGTCATGTAAGAATTGAGACAATATACCATCTACAAATATCATTCCACAAGGAATGGACCCTCAATGTTTCCTGCCAGAACAGAGTAACAGTTGCTATTTACACTCATTGTAGACATCAAAATCTAAAGAATGAATCATAGAGGCTTGGGCTGGGCTATTATTGAATATCCAATCAATGTGTAGTGAGTAAAATATAAATCCTTTATGGGAGAAAATTATGGTGCAGTTTTGGAGTCAAGAAAAGGACCCATGTAGTTCTTATGTGATCTTGTGTAAGTCACTTAACTTTTCCTTATTTCGTCATCTGTTTAAAAGCAAGGGTTGTTGTAATTGATTTAGGATCAAAATTTGTGGTCTTTTTGTGGACTTTTTTTTGTAATTTGTGGCTATAATCATCATTAAACATTGACTAGGAATCACAAAGAATCTAAGAACTAAAGGTGATCCTAGAAATAAACCATCCAGGTCATCTCTCCTCATTTTACCTATGAGAAAATTGAAGCTGAGGTAGTTGACCTGTCCAAAGACAAATAGTGTGAATACATGAAATGGCCAAGACTGGAGACCAGATTTCTTGACTACTAGCCAAGTCCCTCTTTCCTAAGACTATATAAAGGAAACCACCTATAATAATAACTGACATTTATAGAGTTCTTTAGAGTTCACAAAGTACCTCATATTCCAAATATGGACTAACCTTGGGGACCAAGTAGCACCCCTAGTGCATCTATTAGAGAGACCTAAATCTTAACCTGAATGATTTATTTCAAAATCATTGACTTCTGTAAGCAAAACTATAGGCAAATGCTGGCTCTTGAGATCTGCATTCAAAAGCTATGCAACCTTCATTGTGCTCTTGGAATAAGCAGTTAGAAAAAAATATATATTACCCTTGCCAAATACTGAAAGAAATGGGTTCAAATAGCTGTTATTCAAAGGAATAATAATAACAAAACAACAATTACAACAGACACATTTTTATAGCACTTTTAGCCTTATAAAGAATTTTTCTTCTCAAGGTCACACAGTTTATAGGGATTTCCCAGGAAATCAAGGAAAGCCAAGATTTCAATCAATAAGTCAATCAAAAACCATTTGTTAAACATCTACTATGCACCAAGCACTGTGGGGAGAGGGGGGGAGATTAAATAGTCCTTGCATTCAGAGAGCTTATATCCTAGCAGAGAAAGGATAGACAATTTTTGAGGAAGCAGAAGGTTTAGTAGAAAGGTCAGGAAAAGTTTCATGTAGAAGGTCATGATTGAACTGAGTTTTGAAGAAAACAAGGGTATCAGAGAGCCAGAAGAAAGGAGGGAACGCATTCTAGGTTTGGGAGACAACCAGTATAGAAGTGCAGAGATGGAGATGGAATACCATCTTTGAGGAACATTAAAAGGCCTATTTAGGTGACTAGTTAAATGTAGAAAGGAGAATAATGTATACTAAAGAGTTTGGGACCGGATTTCAAAAGTCTTTAAACACCATAGAAGTTTATATTTAAGCCTGGAAACAATAGGAAACCACTGGAGTTTATTGAGTAAGGTAGTGACATGGTCGGACTTGAACTTTAGGGAAATCTTTCACTGCTGTGTGAGGATGGTTTGGAGAGAGGAGAGGCTTTCACAGCTGTGTGAAGGATGGATTGGAGAGAAGAGAGGCTTAAAGTAGAGAGATGAGAGAGGAAGCTGTTGGTGATATGGGGAAGAAATGATGAGGGCCTGAAACTGTGTGGTGGTTATATGAGTGAAGAGAGGAAGATACATGTGAGAGATGTGAAAATAGAAACAACAAAATATAGCAAATGATTGCATATGTGAGGTAAAGAAACATGAAAAGTTGAGGATGATATCAAGGATGTGGATGTGATTGATTAGAATGATGGTGTTGCCCTTACCAATAATAAGAAAGTTCAAAAGAATATTGGATTTGGTAGGAATGATAATAAATTCTGATTTGAATGTGTTGATTTTGAGACATCTCTAGAATGCCTATTTTGAATTGCCTGAATGAAATAAAGGGTGATTTAGGGGAGAAATGAGTTGAATATAGATCTAAGAATCATTTGTAAAGAAATGATACTTAACCCTGTAGAATCTGATGAAGTTACCAAATAAGAGTGTATATGGAGAGAAGAGTTTCAAAGGCAGAACCTTATACTTGCATTTATGGGATATGATAAAGACAATGAAATAGCAAAGGAGATTGAGAAGGAATGATTGCAGACAGGCAAGAAGAGAGCCAAGTATAATGAAAATCTAGAGAAGGGCTTGAGAAAATCCCAAGGGGTAGAGAGATTGGAGATTACAATGAGGACAGAGAATAGATTTAGGAATGGTAAGGCGTAAAAAGCTATGGAATGATTGGAAGTTATGATCAAATTAAAGAGTATCAGAATTTTTTTTAACCATACAAGTAGAACATTTGTGATTGATCAAGAGTGTGACTATCTCTGAAGTAAATTAGAGAAGTAAACCATAGGAATTAAAGAAACTGAGGTATGGGGTAGTGGAAGGAATAGACAGTGTAACTAAATGATCAATTGTGTGGTGGGGAATGGGGTGTAAGAAGACTATAAGGGTAGGGGTAGTTTAGAAAGGGCTTTAAATGCAGTGGAAGATAATGGATTAAAGATCAGACCTTTACTTGATCATAACAACCTATTATTCTATACTGACCTGGTCAGATCCCATTTGGAGTATTGTGCCCACTTCTGGAAATCTGTGTTAAAATTGTAGTTTGTTTTTTACTGCCATACCCCTTTGCCCCACCCCATTTTTAGTTATAATAAGTTTATAAGTAGCTAGTATAAGATACCAATAACAAAAAGACTGCAAAGGAGAACCTAAAAATCACTTACAGACTATTCCATATATCAAAGGAATACTGATTATTTACTAGATACATCCTGAGACTGTGTACTAAAATCAGAGGAAACCAATTAAACCTTATCATTAGGGCATTTTGGTTCTGCCTACCACTGTGTTCTGTAAATCTTAGATAAGCTCTAACATCCACAGTGATTCCAGTAGAATACCAAATATTACTAAATTTGAGATTCCATGAATATGCTAATGAACTAACCTCAAAGTGTGTGGTTAAGAATTAATCTATCTTCCACCAAAATCCCATGAAATGAGACCCCAAACTCCTTCTCCGTACTCTTTCATCTCCTAAGGAGCCAGAGGAGTTAACCAATTTGCCCATAATCACTCAGAAAAAAAGCTAGAATTTAACTAAAGTTCTTTTGACTCCAAATATAGCAATCTTTCTATAATATAAAGCTTCTTTGGAAAATCAGTTAGTAATATAAATCTATTGATCTGATGTTGGAATTAGTTCTCAAAGATTTTTTTGAAGATACACAGACATTGTTTACTATTGGATTAAAAAAAAACCCTCCCATTTTCAGTTTTGAGAATTAATACCATCATTCAAAGTCTTAAAAACAAATGTAAAAATTGTTTTACATGTAACTGGGAAAAAATAAAAATATTAAATATAAATGAATATAAGAATTCATATCATTGAGAACATACTGGCATCTAATAAAAGACAAAAACAGAGAGAAAGAAAGAAAATCTTACATAAAATGGAGATTTTTTTTCATCACAGTAACATTCAATTTATTATTAAAAGCATCATGTTTCTTTTTAAAGGTAAAATAAATTAAAATGAATTCCATAAGTCTAATATAAAACATATTTTATTAACAGGCCAGAAACCTGCTCAGCAGAAGGAATATTTCAAGAGAAAGGTAAAAAACTTAACTACTCCAAAGAAAATGAATGGTTGTTTGCCTCATATGGTCATAGTATATTGGAATATTTTTTTGAGGAAAACATAAATCTTTGCAGTCTGTGATATTTCTTAGTTTCAGTGAATTTTAATGTTGTGGTAGGTGCTTGAACATTTTGTTTCTTGTAGCCAAGCCAAGAAGAAAACCAAAATTAAGAATGGTTCAGAAAAGCTGTGATCTAGAGGTTTCCATGCTGATCTGTACAGTGTTTAGTCTGAAACAACCAATTATAGCTTCTGTTTTAAATTCCTTTGGAGATGGAGATGGTGACTTTTCTTGTGATATAGAGAGGTCCTCATTCCTGAAACTATTCAAGCAGGGATGATTAACGGTAAGGAATGTTCAGGAAGGATTCTTAGTAGGAGGTTAGACTACTTAGGCTTGAGAGTCTTTTAAGCATAAGTCATTTTGGTTCTTTTCAATGTATTTTGCAGAAACAACAGATGTATTTGTCTTTGACTAAAGAGAATATCACACATACAACTATTCTTTTTTCAAATCCAAACACCATATTTAATTGGTTCATGTTAAAATAATTTTTCTCTAAACAAAGTAAATGTCCTTCCATTTGGGCAGACACTTAAGTTTATTCTTGCTTTTCTCTACTTCCGAGAGCCTATATTCCTTTCAGTATTGAGTTCAAGATGTGGAGTTTTGCTTTTTAGTTTTAATATCCAGATACTGGACAAGATTTTTTTATTTAATTTTTACTTTTTTATTTATGGAATAAAAGAAATATTTCTATAATGTAGTATTTAAAAAAAGGATTGCACATGAAATTATAAATCTACTATGTATAACTTGCTATTCCTTTCAAATGTACAAAAAAATTATCATTAAAATTTTTTCTCCCCCCCCCACTCCAAGATAACTACCATTAGGCACGAGTAAGTATATACATATGTATAATTATTCTATACATACTTCTATTTGTCATTTCTTTCTCTGGATGCAGATGGTGCCTTTCTTCATATGTCCTTAAGAGATAATTTGGTTATTTGTAATAGTTGAAATGACTTACTCAAAAATCATTCTAAATATTGTTATTGTATATAGTGTTCTCTTGGTTCTGCTCATTTTGGTCTTCATTATTTCATGCAAGTCTTTCTATATTTTTCTATGATCACTGAACTTATCATGTCTGATAGAATAATAGTATTCCCTCACAATCATATACCACAACTTGTTCAGCCATTCTCCAAATGATGGGCATCCCGCCAATTTTCAGTTCTTTGCCACCATAAAGAGACTTTAGAACATAAAGTTTCTTTTCCTTTTTTCTTAATCATCCTTGGAAATACATCTAGTAGTGGTATGGTTGGGTTAAAGTGTATAGGCAGTTTAATAACTCTTTGGACATAACTCCAGATTGTCCTCCAAAATGATTGGATCAATTCACAATTCTAACAACAACAAATTAATGTCTTGGTTTTTTCATATCCCCTCCAACATTTGTTGATTTTCCATTCAGCCAATCTGATAGGTGTAAAATATGGTAAGGTTGTTTTAATTTAGATTTCTCTAATTGATAATGATTTAGAGCACTTTTCATATGACTATGAATTGTTTTTATTTCTTCATCAAAAAACTGTTCATATTCTTTGACTATCAATTGGAGAATGACTTGTATTCTTACAGATTTAACAAAGTTCTTTAAATATTGGAAATATGAGACATTTATCTGAGAAACTAGCTATAAAAATTTTCCCCAAATTTCTACTTTTCTTCTTATCTTAGTTAAATTTGTTTTATTTCTACAAAACCTTTTAAATTTAATGTAATCAAAATCATCCATTTTACACCTAAATTCCCTATCTCTTGTTTATTCATAAATTGTTCACCTACCTATATGTCTGATAAGTAATATGCTACATGTTTTAATTTTCTTGTAAAATCTCCCTTTATATCTAGGTCATGCATCCATTTTGACTTTATCTTGGTTAATAATGTAAAATATTTATCTGTGCCCAATTTTTTCCATACTGCTTTCTAATTTTCTCAACAATTTTTACCAAATGATGAATTCTTATCCCCAAATCTTAAGTCTTTACACTTACCAAACATCAAGAAGTCCCCTCATTCTGAGTTCAAATCTGGTTTCAGACATTTATTAGCCATGTGACCCTGGCCAAGTAATTTAACTCCCTTCACTTTAGTTACTCTTCTGTAAAATGAGCTGGAGAAGAAAATGGTTCACTACTCTAGTACCTTTTTCCAAGAAAACCTCAATTGACTTAAAAACATAACATACAACAATACACACAGTTCAATTGATTCATGACTTAACAACAAAAATCATTTCAAAACATACCAAAAGAAGAAAAAAAATTACATGAATCTATGAGACTCTTCAATGTTTCCAATGATCAAGTCACAGAATGCTAGGTATCTGTGACTTGATCATTGGAAACATTGAAGAGTCTCATAGATTCATTTCTTTATTATAGATTATATTCTTTATTATAAGTTATGGTATTCTTTGCCATGATAAATGAACTTTAATATAAAATTATTTTCTAGAGTTGCACATGTTTAATCTATATTGGATTACTTGCTGTCTATAGGAGGGGAAAGGTAGAGAGGGAAGAAGAAAAATTTGGAATACAAGGTTTTGCAAGGGTGTCTGTTGAATACTATCTTTGCATGTATTTGCATGTATTTGGGGAAAATGAAAAACGATTATTATTGAAAAAATGATTTTCTATAAAGGGTAAGACTTCAAGATATTCTTATGAATAATGTTAGGAAGTAATGACTACTTGTATATTCTAATGGATTTAGTATTCATTGGTATAGACATGATGTATATGTATCTTCTGGTTCATAAACCTCCATGGAAAATCTATCAAATGAATGGGAATCCCTGTCATTCACATGATATCTTGGTATATTCATCCACTTTCTCTTCTTCTTCCTATATGACTGACTCATTCCCTTCCTAGCTCTATGTTTCTCCTCAACAATATCTTTCCTTCATTCCCCACATAGAAGTCACTTTTATCCAATAGGCTACAGTCTACTTAGACATTTACCCATCTTCCCTATTTGGTTGATAATAACTTTTAATTCTTTCAAGAGTGTGATGCATAATGCCCCGTAGCATTGCCATAAGAATAAGTGAAAGATGGGCATAGCCATATGCTATCACCTAAAACAATTTCCTGAATGTTATCCAGGCTAATATTTTCCTCCTACTCGTGTCTGGAAATAATGGTATTTTAAAAATTAAACAATATTCTGATTTTCCCATGTAAGACACATAGTTGGTAAAAGAATTTGCCCTCAAGTTCTGTCAGGAGATGATTTCTAATTTAAATTTAAATTTATTTGCATTCTGATTTTAACAAATATTTTTAAAAGGGCATTTCCAGATATTTGACCAATTATCTTGCACAGTGGTTAGAGTTCTGGACCTAGAGTCAGGAAGACTCATTTTCTTGAGTTTAAATGCAACTTCAGACACCAGCTCTGTGACCCTGAGCAAGTCACTTAACATTGTTTGCCTTAATTCATCATCTATAAAATGAGCTGGAGAAGGAAATGATAAACCATTCTAATATATTTGCCAAAAAAACCTCAAATACAGTCACAAAGAGTCAGACACCAGTGAAATGACTGAAAAACAAAGAAATCAGAATTTCTCTCTGGTTTCTTTGACAACTTAATCCATTTTGTCTTTTTACCAACTATCTTTCCCTAAATTCATATACCAGCTGCATGAGAAGTTTCCAATATCTGGATTTTTTTTTTTGTCTGTTAAAAAGTCGCACCATTTAGTACTTGAAGTACCAGGAGTTTCCTGTCTGACTGGCTATTTTCTAGGAATCTGCATACTTGGTAATGAGTAGGTTTAGTTGGAAAATCAACTCTCACCCTGCTTCAAGGCTCTTTAGATGCTTAAAAAGGGAAATCTCAGCTATGGCTAGGGTTGAGGCTAGAGGCTATTTCAGGGGAGGATAAATTTTTAAAAATTGTGTTTGAAGATGAACCACTGACGTTTATAAAATAACTTTAAATTTGGTAAAGTGCTTTATACTCGTTTTTACATCTGAGCCTCACAACAACTCTGAGAAATAGGATTTGGGGGGATGGAAATATAAAGAGGGCACCCAGAACATTGGCATAGGGAACTCCCATATGAAGAAACTATATCTAACAAATAAGGTTACCTGCTTTGCAAATTTTAGTCTTGTAGAGTTACCTTCCCTCCTAGATCTTCCCACTTTACTCCTACTGAGTCTTAAAGGGCTAAATGTCTTTCCTAAAGGTGATGCAGCTGTCAAATGACTTGAGACAAAATTCAAATCCTGGACTCTTATGACTACAAGGACAGCCAAGGACAGCAGCCTCTGAGATCAGTGTTCTGGAATTCTGACACATCAAATGGAAATCATGGTAAATAAAGTCCTTCTGAAAACATGTAATCCTAATTTAAAATGAATGAATTTTTAGAAATATTAACATTCTTATAAAGAAATTGTTTAATATGTGGGCACCAGAGGAGGTTTTCCTTGTGCGAAAAATGGTAGTGTTTTCATTCTTTTTTGATTCTTGCCATTTCTTTTTGTAATCCTCAAGTTTTATACTGCCATAAATTCTAAGGTGGGGTTTTACAATAATATTAATTATAGACCACTTTTATATAGCACTTCAAAGTTTAAAAATCACTTTTTTCACTTTAGTTTTTTTTTCTTTTTATGTCCATTTTACAGCTGAGAAAACTGATGCTTGGGAGGTTTGGTAATTTGTCCACAGCCAAATTCACATTTGTGACCCTGAGCAAGTCACTTAACACTGTTTGCCTTAATTCATCGTCTATAAAATGAGCTGGAGAAGGAAATGGCAAACCATTCTAATATATTTGCCAAGAAAACCTCAAATACACTCACAAAGAGTCAGACACCAGTGAAATGACTGAAAAACACACATTCAAATACACATCTGACTGAAAATATCCTTTGGGCTGTTCTTGCCTTTCAATAAGAAGACCATCATTTAAAAGTGGACAGGACTCCATTTCTTGATACCCAATATAATAACTGTATATTCACTGTTCTTGGATTTCAGAACAATCAAATACTTTTCATATAACAAAGTTGATTATTCTGAGTTTCTTTTGTTGAAAAAAAATAATACTAATGCTTTTTATTCCTCTTCTTTGTTTTTTCCATGAAAAACAGAAAATACCAACACACAAGTTGTGTCATCCTTCTTATTCTCTCTGAATCTTTGATGCTGTCAAAATCTGTCAGTCAGTAAACACTGATTAAGTGCTTACTAAGTGCCAGGCATTGAGCTAAGCCCTGAGGATGCAGAAAAAGGCAAAGAGCTTGTATGGAGCTCACAATCTAATGAGGGAGACAATATGTAAATAATTATGTGCAAACAAGTTATATACAAGATAAATTGGAAACTATTAACATAAAGAAGGCATTAGAATTAAGGGGATCTGGAAAGACTTCTTGTAGAAGGTGGAATTTTAATTGGGACTCGGAGGAAGCCAAGAAGCAGCAACGATAAGGGAGAGACTTCCAGGCATGGAAAATAGCTGCAAAAAATAACTGCTTTGCCTGGATTTTCTCTCCTCCCTTTTGCTTCTGTGACCCTGCTCTTTTTTTGGTTTTCCCTCAACCTACTAAACTGTTCCTTCTTTCTCTGTTGGATCTGTCTAATCTCCCTGAGATGACATATTTGTAAAGTACTAGGCACAGTCAGTGCCTGACACACACTAAGCTTAATAAATGCTTGTTTCTTCTCTTTCATTAAAATGTATATATTCTGGGATCTCTTCTTTATACAAACTAAATTAGAGATCTTATTTATTCCCATGAAGTTCACTTATCATCTCTCAGCAGATTACTACCAAATCTATATCTCCATCCCTAATCTCCCTCCTGAAATTCTAATCTTGTATTACCAGCTAATTGTTGACTACCTCTATTTAAATTTCCAGTAAGCCTCTGAAACTCAATATGTACAAAATGGAACTTGTTATATTTTCCCAATTCTTTCCTTTATCTTTTATCAATGATAAAACCACCTATTTCTGTTGATGGAACTAATTAATCAACAAATAATTATTAAAGACTTACCTTGTCTCTATCTCTATTTCTCTGTCTCTATCTCTTGTCTCTCTCTCTCTCCTTCTCTGTCTCTTTCTATCTCCATCTCTCTCTGTCTCTGTCTCTTTTCCTCTTCTCTCTCTCTGTCTCTCTCTATGTATTTCTGTCTCTATCTCCCCCCTTTTCTCTGTCTCTACGTAGCTCTATTTTCTGTGTATCTCTGTCTCCCCCACCCTTTCATAGATGGCTCAGTGGATAGAGTGCTAGGCTTGGAGTCAGGAAGACTGAGTTCAAATCTAACTTCAGACACTCACTAGCTTATGATTCTGAAAACCTCAATCTCTATTTCCCAAGATCACCTCATACAGGTCATAAAGAGTCAAATGACTGCACAACAAATAATAGATAGATAGATAGATAGATAGACGTGTGTTTCATTATGAAGAAAACTATACTTAAACTCAGCTTTGAAGCAAACCAGCCTAAGAATTAGAGGTAAGAAGAGAGTACATTCTAATATGGAGGAACAGACAGAGCAAAGGCACAGAGATGGGAAATGGGTTGCAATGAATGAGGAATAGTAAAAAAAAAAGTCAATTTGACTGGACAGTAGTATGTGTGAAGGGGAATAATGTTTAATAAGTCTAGATTTTAAATGCCAAAAGGAACTTCATGTTTTCTCTTAGAAGTAATAGGGAGTTACTAGAATTTATTGAGTTGCAGGACACAGGGGTAGGTGGGAGAGAGTCAAACTTGTACATTTGAAAAATCGAAAAAATTTGATGGCTTTTAATATATAGATAAAGAAGAAACATAAGGTGAGGTAACCAACAAGAATGCAGTGGTCCAAGAGAGAGGTGCTAAGAGCTAAGTGATGGCTCTGTGGGTAAGGAAGAGGGAACAGATGCAAGAGAGATGGGTATGGAGGTAGAAAGTACAATACAGGTATCTAAGAACTGATTGCTTATGTGTAAACACATATATGTACTATGTAATATGGAGGAATTGAAGATGGACCATGGTTATGAATGCGGATGACTAGAAAGATGATGATGACCTCCAGAGAAATGGAGAAGCTTCGAAAAAAAATGGGTTAGGAGCATCCATTTTCATGAATTTAATTACAAGCTGACCTAAAATGAATGACAGAATCCATATCTAGAGTGACTTTGACAAATTGTAATCCTGGGCTCAAATCAACAAGATGTTAAAATTCTACACTCAAAGATTTAATCAGCTATCTGATAATTATTAAGCATTTACTATTCACCAAACATTCTGCTAAGCAGTAGAGTATACAACTAAAAAATCAGTAGCCCCTTTCTTTTAAGGCTACAAAAGACTTTTTTGGGTAGAAATCTGTATTTAAAAAGTCAGCAGTCTGGAATCAGAAATAATGAGTTCTCTGTCATTAGAAATATCAAGGAGAAACTAGTTGACTGCATATTAGGTATATATTAGAAGAGATTCTAATATTAAGTGGGAGATTGGATGAGATAATTTTAGATTTGGAACTGGAAGCATTCTTCTAACTCTAATTCCCAATGAAATGCTTTTGTTATAACTCCAATAATTAAAACTATTATTTCTATTAAACATTAACTTCAACAATCCCCTGAACCAAGAATATGAGGACAAGTAAAGAGAATAGAAAAGGAGAAAAGGAAATGAATTTTGAAATTAGCAATAAACAAGGAGAATGAAGTCCTTTAAAATTTAGTTGACATGACTTTTGCCTCCAGACAAACAATTTTAGGAGTCAGATTGTCGATGGTAGTTAAGAGCATTTTTCTAAAGGCTGTCAGCTTCTATTAATGGCCACACAGTGACATCATTGTGGTCTGGAGCCAACTTCCAAGCCTAGTTTGGATGTATTCCTGGCCGACTGCCTCAGAAAGGTGGTGAATGGTTAGCCAAAACATTTTCAAATACAGCATTGTCCTAGGTCTGTTGGGGGAGGGATGGCCCTCAGAACGTCAACATCTTCCTCGATGAGAAGTGAAGCTATCATAATCAGAGCTTTCTTCATATGTAGAATATCTGTAATATTTTGACTATTCAATGAAATTCAGTGAAAGGCAAATAACTGGGAAGGAGAGAACTCCATTTCAGCAAACATAAACCATCGCTGCACTTGCCTTGCAATGTCATTCATGAGGAAATCTCTGGCTCCTGGGCTTCTCAGCCACACCAGGTGGCTTGTCCCCTTTTGAAATTAATGCAAGAATGAAATTTGTCCTTTTGAAAGTTGAAAAGAAGTTCAGCAAATGCCTCAATTCATGATGCTGCCAAGTGGCCCCAGCCACATTTGCATAATTATTGCACATGTGCCTAACCTAACTACAGGTTAACTGAAAGGCACCTGCAGTGTGTGGTTGGAGATATGCAGGGAGAGGAGAGGAGAGGGCTGGAACAAAGAAGAGTTTGTGGTGGCAGACTCCTGGACTGTGTGCACAAAGATCTGGTTGGCATTTGGGCTCTGACACTTAGCATTGGGCAAGTCATTTAGCCTCTGAAATCTCTGGGACACTCATTCTCATCTTTATCCTTTCCATTTAATATTTTGCTCTCCTATTCCACAATCTCTCTTTCCACTTCTTGCTCACAGAACTATAATCAAATCATTGATACTGATTTACCCCATTAAAATATTAATTCCTCGAAGGAGGAACTTGTTGGCTTTTGCATTTGTAATCCTGGTCCTTCTGCATAGGGTCCCTTCATATACTATAATGCTAAAGAAATGCTTGTTCATTCAGTCAGTCATTCTGTGCCTCAGTTTCTTTATAATGTAAAGTGAGATTAGGAATACTTGGATTCTCCTTGCCTAGGTCACCCCTTAGTTTTTCACCTGTGAGCTTATCCCTTCTTTACTCCTATAGCAAATTGTCTCCACTTTTAGGCAGTTGATCAGTCATTTATTAAAGTTTTTGTACATGCCAGTTACCATAATAAGCATTGGGAATAAAAGAAAGGCAAAAATATGATTCCTCCCTGAAGAAGCTCACATTCTAGTGGGGAGATAATATGTAGTAAAAATTAATGTACAGCAAACAAAACTAATGCAGATAAAATTAGAAGGGAAACAATGAACTGGGAAAACATTTTTATATTCAAGGGTTCTGATAAATGCCTCATTTCTAAAATATATAGAGAATTGACCAAATGTATAAGAATTCAAGCCATTCTCCAATTGATAGTCAAAGGATATAAACAATTTTCAGATGAAGAAATTGAAACCATCTAGAGCCATATGAAAGAGTGTTCCAAATCATTATTGCTCAGAGAAATTAAAACAACTCTGAGATAACACTACACACCTGTCAGATTGGCTAAAATGATAGGAAAAGATAATGATGAATGTTGGAGGGAATGGGGGAAAACTGGGACATTGATGCATTGTTGGTGCAGTTGTGAATGAATCCAATCATTCTGGAGAGCAATCTGGAATTATTCCCCCAAAGTTATCAAACTGTGCATACCCTTTGATCCAGCAGTGCTACTACTGGGCTTACACCCCAAGGAGATACTAAAGAAGGGAAAAGGACCTGTATGTGCCAAAATGTCTGTGGCAGCCCTGTTTGTAGTGGCTAGAAACTGGAAAATGAATGGATGCCCATCAATTGGGGAATGGCTGGGTAAATTGTGGTATATGAATGTTATGGAACATTATTGTTCTGTAAGAAATGACCAACAGGATGAATACAGAGAGGCCTGGAGAAACTTACATGAACTGATGCTAAGTGAAATGAGCAGAACCAGGAGGTCATTATACACTTCAACAGCAATATTATACAATGATCAATTCTGATGAATGTGGCTCTTTTCAACAATGAGATGAATCAGTCTAATTCCAATGGTCTTGTGATCAAAGGAGTCATCCACACCCAAAGAGAGGACTATGAGAATTGAGTGTGGTTCACAACATAGCATTCTCAATCTTTTTGTTGCTATTCTCAGCAATATAATGAAACCATGCAATGAAACCATGATTACCTTGAAAAATTTATGATGAAAAATGTTATGTACAAATAAGATATATACAAGTAAATGAGATCTTATCTATTCTTTCTCTATTATCTTGTCTCTCCCTTTCTACTAGCTTTTTTTCCTGATTGTTACAAATATGCTCATGTTTCCCTCATCCTTAAAAAGCCCTTATTGAATCATACCATCCCCATAATCATCTCTTATATTCTTTTTCAATACTACATTTCTTGAGAAACCTATTGATACTCCGTGTCTCTATTTTCCCCTTTCTCTCTTCTAAACTCTCAGGATTTTGCTTTCAATTCTCATCATTTAATTGAAACTTCCCTCTCCAAACTGTTGACTCTAATAGCATTTGTCAGTATTCATCCTTCACCATTCTATAGCCTTTTAGATTGTTTATTACTTTTTCCTCTTAAATATTCTTAACCCTCTAGTTTTTTGTAACACTGTTCTCTCTTAGCTTTCCCTTTATCTAATCCACTTTTCAATCTCTTTTGATAGTTCTATTTCAATATCATGCTACAAAATTGTTCCCTAAGGCTCTGTCTTCATCTCTCTTCTCCTTTTGCTCTAAACTATACAGTTTTGGTGATGTCATTAACTCCCAAGGATTCATTCATCTTTTATCTCAACTTAGATGATTCTTAGGTCTATATATCCATACCTAGAATCTCTCCTGAGCTAAATCTACACATCACTACCTATTTGCCTTTTGGACATCTCAAAATGGATGTCCTGTAGGCATCTTAAATTCAATGGGAACAAACAGAGATCATCATCTTTTCCTCCCAATCTTCCTTGATTCCAAATTTCCCTACTCATTGTTGAAGGCAATACCATCATCCCAGTCACCCAGTCTTGAAACCTCAGTATCATTCTATATCCATTGCCAAATCTCCTTGTTTCTATCTTCATGACATCTCTCCTATTAGTCCTATTTTCTCCACTCATAGTCATTACCCTAATTCAGGCCTTCATTACCTCTTGCAAGGATTATTACAATAGTATTCTAATTAGTCTTTCTGTGTTAAATCCTTCTCCACTCCTACCCAACCTCCACTACTTTGCCAAGGCGATTTTTCTTAAGCATAGAACTATGTCATCCTCCTACTTAATGATTCCTCTTATGCCAAGATCAAACATAAGCTCCTTTATTGGCATTTTGTAAAGATCTTCATAATCTGTCTCCTTACTATCTTCCCAGTCACTTGCCATTCCTCAGACAGGATCCTTCACCTGGTATCTTTATGCCTTTGAATTCTAGGCTGTATTCCAGCACTGGAATGCTCTACCTTTTCATTTCTACCTTCCTTGGCTTCCTTCAAGACTCACTTACCACTTTCTGCAGGAGGCAGAAATATCCTGAGCTGTTTCTCCTCTGGTACTTCACCTACTCCTTGTATATATCCTGCATCTTCTCATCCACCCATCTTTCCAGAATAAGTTTTCATATGCTTGGGGTAGACAGCCCCTATGAAGGTGGCTGATGCAGATGCTGTGGAGTATTTAGAGCTGGGTTAGGTATGGAAGACGCCAAGGTCATCCACCACATCCTGGGTCATCACCAGTCATCCTGACAAGATTCCTCTAGAATTTGATGATTGGAAGACAGAATGAGGCTCACCACTCTGTGCAACTCTGCCTCACTTAAATCCAATTTACTTGCAAGTCAAGGTTCTAAAATGTCATTGGTCCTCTTCAAAAACAAAGGACAAACAACAAACAACTGCATGCATGTTGTTTCTTCTATCAGAATGTTTACTCCAGAATGAACAGAGGAAGGAAATGGCAAATCACTCCACTATCTTGGCCAAGAAAACCATTAGTGAAATTATGAAAAGTTGGATACAACTGGAAAATGACTGAACAACACCAACAACAAAAGTGAAGATTAGTTTGTGACCACCACCCCTCAGCTTCTTATAGATAAACCTGAGAAACCATCAGGAGAAAAATGTTCACATATGGAGTAGAGCAAGTACTGAACAGAAGGTCAAAGGACCCCATGCTAGACCCAATTCTGTTCTTAGCCTTCTGGCAAATCCTTACTTGATTTCTCTGGCCCTCAGTTTTTTTCACCTGTAAAATAAATCAGTAAAACAATATTTATTATTATGATAACCATCATGATTATTATTTTTGCATGCAAAGTTGAGCAGATGTATAATATGATATCTAAAAAATAAATTGCTTCTCACACCAGAGGACACGAAGAAGTGGAGGCCTTCCAATATCATATAGGCTCTAAGAACTGGTATTGAGCTCAGGTGACCTAGTCTAAATTCACCATTTTTTTTTTCAGATGAGGAAATGAGTTTCTCAAAAGTTTAAGTGACTTATCCACGATCACGTAGTAAGTGGCAAAGCTAAGATTCAAGTCCAGTACCCAAAAGTCCAAGATCAGGATTCCAAACTCAGCACTCTCTGATTCTTAAAATCACATGCAAACTTCAAATCTAGAGCTTTATCTACTGCATAGTACTTCTTCCTCCAGCCTTGGATCTGGAGCAAATGTGTAGGAGCCTCTGATTATTACAAAACTGGGAAATTACCTAGGGCTCCTGGTTCTCTTTTGAGATTACCCTTTTCAAACATTGACTCAGAGGTAGATGAATAATACTCAGTAGAGGGGAAATGGCCTTTCCAAACTCAAAAGACTGAGGTCCTCTTTAATGCTCCTTTACCTCAACCAGAAAAGAATACATTTAAGGTGTCTCTCCCCGATCCACGGTCTTATGGCCTTTAATTCACCTAGGCAAGAAAATGATCCTAGAATTGGCCAATTAGTGCCCTTCAAATCCACCCTATTTCGAGTTCAACAGTCAATCAACAGAGTAACTCTTCATAAAGTGGTCAGCAGACCAAAACCTATTACAGAATGTATGTGCCTGTTCCAAATAGGAGAGGAGCACCCTTCCGTTACATGTTACAATGCCTTTCCAGAAGTAGCCTTCTCAGCCTTTTCCATGTGAACTGGCAGCAGGCAGAAAACACTGCATGTGCTCTAGGGATAGGACTCCCATGAGTCAGAGTCTATTTTTGGTTTTCTGGTTCTGTTGAATTGTCTTGTTATCATTATGTATTCATCATTTCTTTATAGCACAATAACATTCCATTAAATTCATGGGCTACAATTTGTTTAGCCTCTTCCCATGATGGGTATCTGTCTTGTTTCCAAATCTTTGCTACTATAAAAGGTGCTGTTATAAATATTTTGGTACATACAATACCTTTCTTTTTATCTTTGATCTTTTTAGGGATATATGCAAATCTCTTAGTGAGAGGGAAAGGACATTTGAATCACTTTCTTAGCAAGATTCCAAATTGCTTTCCTCTACCAAAAGTGTGTTAATGAGCCTGTCTTTCCATAATTCCTCCAGCACTGCCCATTCCCATCTTTTGTTATCTTTATCATTTTCCTAGTTATGAGGTAACCTCATATGAGGTATGAAACAGAGTTGTTTCATATTTGTTTTATGTTGATTTGATTTATAGTTGATTTATATATCTATTGTCTTAGTGATTTGGAGCAATCTTTCCTAAATAGCCTATAATTTTCTTTTCAGAACTGTTATTGTTTATCTGTGGATTTGGGGCTTATATATTTGTATTATATAATTATATAAAGCTACTTTTTGGCTATCAAACCTTTATCAAAGATATCTGATGCAAAGATTATTTTTATTCCTGAACTACTTCCCTTCTTATTTTAGTTGCATTTATTTTGTTTCTGCAAAAGATTGCCAATTCCTTATTACTGAAATGATTTATTTTAATCTTAAAGGTTATCTGATCCAAATCTTTCACTTTACAGATGAGGAAGTGAAGCCCAAAGAGGTTAAGATACTTGTCAGAGACATAAAGACAGTAAGTAGCAGAGCCAGGATTCAATCTCAGGACCTGAGACTATGTTCAATTTTTCTGTTCTATACTACATCCCAAAGTTAGCATTGTGAAGGCCTTCTAATTTCTCTTCCTAAGGGGAGAGAAGTCCATTTCTTAAGTTCTAGCTAACCTGGGAGATCTGAGACAGTAGCACGGAGCTCTAGGAACCCCTCAGCACAAAACCACTGAGCTTAATAATTTGACTCTGGATATTAGAGATCCAAATAGCAATATGACTGGAGCATCCTCTGCTTGATGTAGTTCGTGTCAGAATTATTTTGTAGGCTTGTATTTTTTATACTTTTCCTTCAAAAGGGTGTGGAGACCTTTCTCTATCCCAGGTCCCTGAAGAACATAGCAGTTGGTCTAATTTCATAGGAGGTCTACTGAAAACAAGCTGTGGACTGGTCCTGGGTTATGATTTCTGTTAAGAGAAGGATAGTTCCGTTCTGATATCTAAGAGCCAAGTAACACATTCTGCATGAAGAAGATTGCAGTCCTTGTGTGGCAAAGACAAAAACCTAAATGCCAGACACATGAGCAGGGGCCAGCGTCAGGGAGCTGGCAAGACATCTGTATCTTGGAATGAACATGCTGATGGCAAACGACCAAGGGTTTTGGAAGAACTGACTGGTTTGGGCTGGGACTATAGGAAAAGCTCTTGGAGGAGAGGGATTTGGGGATAATTGTGCCATATCTCCAGCCTGAGATGCCCAGAGGATTGCAATATACCCTGGTGGGAGTGTTCAATGTGAATTAGGGTGAATGGAATAAGAAAACAGAATAATTAGATTTCTCTTTGTATTCTTCTTGTAGCAGATAGATGTCAGCATTAGTCAGAACTGAGGCTCAGTCCTACAGTCTATGAAGGGAAGCAGTAGTCTGGTCAATACCACATTCTGCCCATGCTTGTTTCACTTCCATAATGATATCCGTTAACAGGCTAATTTGGTTTCTTTTAAAAAGGAAGAAAATTGGCCCCGAAAGAGCAACCTAGCACAGAAACAACAAAAACCACGATTATTTAGATCATAATCATAGAGCTTTTAGAAGCCATTAATGCCCTTATTTTATAGATGGGGTGTTGTGTCCTGCTTTCTAGAGCTCCCAAGTTTGGGTGACAAAATGTACCATGCTTTCTAGAGCCCCCACACCAGAGTGATTAAAATATACCATCCTAGTAAAGAAGTGATGAGGTGGGACTCCTGAGGATGGTGGGAAAATGGAGTCCATTTATTTCAAGGACTTTCCCCTTTTTATACCCTCATACCCTTATGTAACAAAATACTGCACATGCACTAAGTACATACTGCGCACATGGAACCACATAAACAACTTGCTATTGTACATAGTTTGCCACCTGGTATCACTCTGCTTCAATCTCAACACAGGTTGTCACCACCCCCTGACTTCTCAGGAAGGCTGAGAGCCCTTAGGGGAGATGGGGAGCCAAACCAGACATTGTTAGCAGGTCCCCCCCTGGGTTGAAGGATCTTATACCTTACCCAGAGTTTCCCCACTGTCTGTGGCCCTCTACATCTTACCCTTTTAAGCAAGTAGTAACATAACAAACAATATGAATAAACAAAATACTATAAAAATTTCCACAAGTCCCAGAAGAAAGGTGTAAAAAATAACTATCAATTCACAATCACATACACTTCTTTCAGCAGCCAAGAGATAGTCCAAAACCAATCTATTGCCCATCATTTCATGTCTCAGGGAATCCAGTGATTCCTGCAGGTTTTGAAGTCCTGTATCAGTCTCCTTGAAAATAATTTTTGATGTTCATGAGTCAATTGCCATTTACAAAGGGTTAACTGCCAACCTCTTTCAGGGGTGGGCACAGTCATCAATAGAACCACCCAATGTTTCTTGGATCTTCTCCTTCGTTTCGAGGATCTTCTCTTTTTCCATCCCTCTTTGATAGCCAAGGTAGCCACAGCTCATTGGCACTCATCGGGTTCCTTCTTCATCTGTTGAGATACAAGTAAACCCTCTCCTCCAAGCAATTAACATGTCTGGTCCCTTCCATTCACTACTCTTCGGATCTTTCCATATCACCTGGCGATTAAATTGAAACTGTTCACACTGGACACTACCCTTCTGTTGGGTTATGAAATCTGTCTGCCGGAACCAGTGCATCTCTATCAAAAATCAAAAAAAAATTTTAATACATAAAGTTAAATTTAGAAGTTCTCTAGAGTTACCTATGGCTCCCCCTTTCTTTTATTTTTAAAGGAGTGTCTTAATGTCTTCAAATTTCCATCTCAAGGGGGTAGCACTAAGATCAGCTGCTATTGATCCTCCTATGCCAGACATATGGGTGTTTGCCATAATCTTTGTCCAATGACAGGATATTAGCTACACGTTCCCCAGTTTCCCACATCAGTGTATGGATAGACACTGTTTCGTAAGCATTCTCAAGAGGAGAAATGGTCAAGCCGACTATGTGGAGGCAAGGAGCTTACAGGCCAGACAGGGATAGGTTTCAGGTCTCCAGGGGATATTTCAGTAGTCCCAGTGGCATATAACTCTATATAATTGCAATCCCCTTCCCTCAGCGGCTTGCTTAAAGACTCTGGGTGCCATCATTGGCTGCCACAATATCCCAAGTGTTTTTTTGCCTGGGGCCCTGGAGCTGAGCCCTGCTTCTGGTTTCTGAGTCAATCTGCAATCTGATGCCCAGTGAAAACCTTTATTGCATTTTGGACATGGGGTTTGGGGTCTTCTCTCACCCTGTTCTTTCACTTTATCTTTTTGTCAACATTGAGTTTTCAGATGCCTTGCTTTACCACATTAAAAGTACTAATGAGTCTCTTTGGAAGTCCCTTCCTAAAAGGGACCCTGTTTTCCCATGTTCAGATCTTGAAAAGCCTGCAACATAACCTAGCTATAAAAGGCATTTGTGCCCACTGTGGCACAGTGTCTTATGATCTCCTCTAAAGGAGAATCCTTGTATAATTCTAGTCCTAGTATAATTCTTCTACAATACTCATTAGCATTTTCCTTAGCAAGCTGTCTTATCATAATTTCTGTAGCTGCATTTTCACTGATAGTTTGTATGACAGCTGTCTGCAGACATCCCACAAAATCAGCAAAGGGTTCATTGGGACCTTGCTCTATTTTCGTGAAGGCTTCCCCTCTATCTTGTCTTCCTAGGAGGGTGCCCCATGCTTTGATAGTAGCAGAAGCAATTTGCTCATACACTGCCAAAGGATAATTAATCTGTGTTAAAGTGTCTACATAAAGACCTAAACCTGTTAATTGATTACAGGTGACTGGTATATTAACTCCAGGTTGCCTATTGTCGGGATTGTATTCTACAGAATTCACTATACTCAGAAAGCCACAACAAGATTTTCCCAGCTTCTAAATATGTTCTTGCTATAAATTTCTAATCATTAGGGGTTAAAACTTCAAAAGCCAAATTCTCTAATAACATCTTAATATAAGACAATGTAGCCCAATAAAGAGTGCAAGCTTTTTTCAGATTTTTGATGATTTCCAGATTAAAAGGAGTATATCTTCTCCTGACTTGATCTGAAGAGTCAAACTCTTCAAACACAGGGGTATGCTTCTATTCTCAAATCAGATGTAACCTGTCCTTCCTCTTTAGCTGTAACTAATGCCTCTGGTAATGGTGACATAAGGGGTGGGCAAAACTGCTGCCTGGGCAGTGCTGATGGTGTCCCTACCCCTCCCATTCCTCCTCCTACTCTTGCCCACAAAGGCAGAATTGAGGGAGGGTCAAAGGATGGTAAATGCCCTAAGGGCGACTGCTGGGGTAAAAAGAAGTGAAACCCAGCTGTGAAGGTGAGAAGCACCATATTCTTTAAGCTTAGCAGCAGGGTATTTAACTTGGCCCAACTGCCCATGCCCTCCAGCTGTGTTGTCTGTACCATCCCCCCTCCTCTTTCTCCTCACACTTCCTTGTGTAGCCATTCACATTAAAATTTTTTCCTTGTTTTAAAACTTGTGGGATTCTTTAAAGCCAATTGTATATATTGTACATAAGGAATGCTTCCTCAGGAATTGAATCAGGACCATAGCTTCATAATGTTCAATTAGTTGCTCTCCCACTATTTTCCACATCACTGGCTCTCACTGGCTTTAACTTTTCTTCCTTAAAGAGCCAAGGAGATGTTGCACTCTAATATATTTAAGAGACCAGTGATCTGCCTCTGAGTTACCAACAAACCTTGCTTCTCTATTAGCCTACCTACACATGCTTCATATTTCCTTTGGGATGAGGGAGGCTCTTTTCTTAGTATTTGCCCCATTTCAACTGAAAAATGAAAGTGAGTAGACTAACCCATATCAATTCTTCCTGCTTGACGAATGTTTGTGGCAGCCCTTTTTGTAATGGCTAGAAACTGGAAACTGAATGGATGTCCATCAGTTGGAGAATGGCTGAATAAATTGTGGTATATGAAAATTATGGAATATTACTGTTCTGTAAGAAATGACCAACAGGATGATTTCAGAAAGGCCTGGAGAGACTTACACGAACTGCTGCTGAGTGAAATGAGCAGGACCAGGAGATCATTATATACTTCAACAACAATACTAGATGATGACCAGTTCTGATGGACCTGGCCATCCTCAGCAATGAGATCAACCAAATCATTTCCAATGGAGCAGTAATGAACTGAACCAGCTATGCCCAGAAAAACAACTCTGGGAGATGACTAAAAACCATTACATTAAATTCCCAATCCCTATATTTATGCACACATGCATTTTTGATTTCCTTCACAAGCTAATTGTACAATAATTTAGAGTCTGATTCTTTTTGTACAGCAAAATAATGTTTTGGTCATGTATACTTATTGTGTATCTAAGTTATATTTTAATATATTTAACATCTACTGGTCATCCTGCCATCTAGGGGAGGGGGTGGGGGGGGTAAGAGGTGAAAAATTGGAACAAGAGGTTTGGCAATTGTTAATGCTGTAAAGTTACCCATGTATATATCCTGTAAATAAAAGGCTATTAAATTAAAAAAAAATTCTTCCTGCTTGCCTATTTCTATACTTACCCTTCCAGGTCATGGGGACTTCTCCACTGAACTCTGCCAATCTCATCAGTCGAGCTGATTTGTATAGGACCTCACCTAGAGCCCCAAGGTGGGGCGCCAAATGTTGACTCCTGCTTTCTAGAGCCCCCAAATTGGGGTGACAACAGATACCATTTCTTTCTAGAGCCCCCATACCAGGGTGATTAAAATATACTGTCTTAGTGGAGAAGTGATGAGGTGAGACTCTTGAGGATGGTGGAAATATGGAGTCCATTTATTCTAAGGTCTTCCCCATTTATATTCCTTCATGCCCTTATGTAACCAAAATAGCACTGGGCATGCACCCAGTTTATACTGCGCATGTAGGACCACATGAACAATTTGCTATTGTATGTAGTTTGCCACCTGGTATCACTCTCCACCTGGTATCACTTTGCTTCAATCACAACACAGGTTGTCACCACCCCCTGATTTCTCAGGAAGGCTGAGAGCCCTTAGGGGAGGAACTAGACATTGTTAGCAAGTTCCCTCTCGGCTGAAGGGTCTTATACCTCACCCAGGGTTTCCCCATTGTCTGTAACTCTCTACAATGGGGAAACTGAGGCACAGAGTGGTTAAATGCAACTAGCATCTAAGCGAAGATTTTCATCTAGATCATTCTGATTCTGAATTTAGTGCCTTATCCACTTCCTGCATGAAGTTAGAAATAGAATATTTTTAGTCATTTAGGAAGGAGGGGTCCTGACCAGTGATTTCATTTATGTAGACTTTCTAGTCTGGAAATTTCCTTTACCAAAGCAGATCAGCAACTATCCTGAAATTTAAAGTGTTACTCAGTGCACTAAACATCTCTCAGACTACATTGGGGCTGAATTGTCCTAATTAGTGAGTGAGTGAATGGTCACTCACCTATCCCACTATATCTGATCAGTTCAGACCACTGGCACTATTTGTGTGATCCTGGACAGATCATTTTTTCTCTTCTGTGTCATGGGCAACTCCTAGGAATCAGTAGTGGAATCCACTTGGATGACAGGAATTTCCTAAGTTTAAACAATCACAATGCTTTAAAGTTTGCAAAACAGTTTCCTCATATCAGCCTCATGGAATAAGTAATATGACAGATGAGGAAACTGAGGTTCAGAGAGATGAATTGATTTGTTCATTACCCAGTTTGCAAGTGTCAGAGCAGGCTCCTGACTCCCAGGTTTTCCCCCATATCACACTGCCTCTCCATAAACTCTTTTGAAATGAGTAGTAAAATACTGGATAGCTTTGGAAAGATTTTTCTCCCCTATTTTCATCACCCTCAGATTTATAAAACCAGGAGAAGAAAAATCTTCTTGAAGGCTCAGCAGAGAAATTAATCTTTCCCTTCTTTCTGCTTTTGGCATTTTTCCCCCTCAAGTACCAAATCCAGTAAATGTTCTTTAAATGGAACGAAAAGCCCTCCTGAAGGCCAGAAAGCAGCTTCCCACCCAGTCAGCCAAACCACAAACATCCCCCAAAGTGATTTCATTTTCAATAACATAATGCACTAAAGAATTATCAAACAAAAGCATAAAAGGGGGAATAATTTATTTTTAATTACTTAAATGTCTGCCAAAAGATTTTGAATTTCAGAAAAGGGTGATGAGAAAGGTGGGAGTAGGGAGGAAGAAAGACAGATACAAAGACATACAAAGATACCCACGCATAGAAAGCTTTGGGGGGTGGAGGGGAGAAGAGGCGTGGATGAGAAGGGAGGAGGGAGGCAGACAGAGAGAGAGGAAGGGAAGGAGAAAAGAAAGGAATGCTAACTATATTTAATATTCTTAATTCTGACAAATTGAAATGTCTATCTTTAAATTTAAAAAAAAACCATTTTTATCACCTTTGTGAATCACAAGGTTACAGAAGAATCAAATTTTAGTATCTCTCCAACACCAAAACATTAGATTTGTTTTTATTCTACTAACTTTTTTTTTTGCTTGACCAAAAACACAAGCTCAAACACAAATACAGGAAAGAATTTCCACTGCAAGTTTTTTTGTTTTGGTTTGGTTTGATTTAATTTAATCATTTTTGGGGGGATGGGGAGGAATAGGGAATTATGTGATTTATCAAAATAAAGAATAAAGAAAAAACAAAATGTGCATTTCTAGATGCTTAAATTTGGATGAACAAACACATCCTCATGTATAGGAAGTACTTGAAGATATAAAAAACATTCTTTATGAGTGTTAACTGAGGTCGACTTCATCCCTGAAGACTTCCCTGGATTCCTGCTTATGAAGATGTTGGTGACTGGGCAGACTCAAGTAGCCAGGTTACAACCCTCCACCTGTATGCTTTTAAATTTAAAAAAAAAAAAAAATCCTAGTTCTAGTAGAGAATATTGGTAAAAAGGAGATTACTTAGCCCCCTTTAAACACAAATTTCAGAGGTTGTTGTCCATAAAATTTTGCTCTTTTAAAGGTAAATAGAGATCAAGGGGAAAAGTGTTGATGCTAGTGTCACAATATTTGGCTCTCTCTCGTTTCCTCTCTCATTTCTTATTTGTATAAACAGTCATAAGTGACTTAATTTTTCTAGAACTTCATTTCCTTCTCTTACAAATGAGAGATGACTAGATGGCTTCCCTTCTGAATATGTGGGTATATGTGTATGGATAGAGAGAAATAGAGACAAAGAGAGACTGATTGTTAGATAATAGGTTGGTAGGTAGCCAGATAAATTAATTGATACATAATAGATTGATAGATGATAGATAAGATTATTTATCAAGTACTTGCTATATTCCAGCATTGTAGATATAAATAATAGTTGAGGGATTGCAGTTTACTGGCATGGCCTTTTAGAATCCAAGATCATCTCTATACCACAGTGGGGTTTCACAAAAAGATGATAATGAAAGAAACAGTTTTTTACTTATATTTAAATACAGCCTTTAAATTTGATGTGTGGCCCAGAAGTACCAGACCTAAAATTCTATTGTAAAACAGCAGTCATCAAAACCATCTGGTACTGACTAAGAAATAGAGTGGTGGATCAATGGAATAGGTTAGGTACATAAAACACAATATCAATGACTATCCTAATCTACCCAAAAACTCCAGCTTGTGGAATAAGAAGAGTTCATTATCTGCCAAAAATTGCTGGGAAAATTGGAAAATAGTATGGTAGAAACTAGGCATTGACCATCATCTAATACCCAGGGGTCTTCAAATTATGGCCTGAGGGCCAGATGCAGCAGTTGAGGACATTTATCCCCCTCACCCAGGGCTATGAAGTTTTTTTATTTAAAGGCCCACAAAACAAAGTATTTGTTTTTACTATAGTCTGGCCCTCCAACAGTTTGAGGGACAGTGAACTGGCCCCCTCTTTAAAAAGTTTGAGGACCCCTGCCCTCTACCAAAATAAGGTCAAATTAGGTGATTTAGGTGTAAAGGGTGATAGTATAAGCAAGGAATCATTTATCTGTCAGATCTTTGGAGAAGAGAGGAATTTATAACCAAACAAGAAATAGAGAATCTTATAAAATACAAAATGGATAATTTTGGTTACATTAAATTAAAAAGGGTTGCACAAACAAAAGCAATGCAGTCAACATCAGAAAGAAAGTACTAAATTGGGAAACAATTTTTACGGCTAGTGTTTCTGATAAAAGTCTCATTTTTCAAATATATAGAGAATTGTGTCAAATTTATAATACAAGTCATTCCCCAACTAATAAATGGTCAAAGGATACAAATAGACAATTTTCAGATGAAGAAATTAAAGCCATCTATAGTCATGTAAAAATGCTCTAAATCATTATTAATTAAAGAAATGTGAATTAAAACAATTCTGAAGTACCACCCTATACCTATCAGATTGGTTAAGATGACAGGAAAAGATAATGATGAATGTTGAAGGGGATGTGTGAAAATTTGAGCACCAATATGTTATTAGTGAAGTTGTGAGCTGATCCAACTATTCTGGAGAGCAATTTGGAATTATACACAAACATATCCTTTGATCTATCAATGTCACTATTAGACCTGTGTCCCCAAAAGATCATAAAAGAGGGGAAAGAATCCACATCTTTATAGGTGCTCTTTTGGGGATGGCAAAGAACTGGAAAATGTCCATCAGTTAAGTAATGACTGAATAAATTATGGTATATGAAAGTAATGAAATATTATTGTTCTATAAGAAATGATGAACAGCTTGATTTTAGAAAAGTCTGGAAAGATTTACATCAATTGATGCTGAGTGAAGCAAGCAGAAGCAAGAACACATTGAACACAACAGCAAGATTATATGATGATCAACTATGATTGATTTGACTCTTCTCAGCAATTCAGTGATCCAAAGCAATTTCAATAAACTTTAGATGGAAAAAGTCATCCTCATTCAAAGAGAGAAATATAGAGACTGAATGAAGATCAAAGCATACTTGTTTTCACCTTTTTTCTTTTTTTTTTTTCTCCTGGTTCTTCCCTTTTCTTCTGATTTTTCTCTCCCAACATGACTCATATGGAAAAATGTAAAAAAATAAAAATAAAAATGAATGTATATGTATAACCTAAATTTTTTAAAATAAAATAAAATTTTTTTCAATTTAATTTGACATGTTTTCCCTTCTTTTTTGCTAGATAAGCTTCTAGACTCAACACCATCATAGAAAAATGAGAAAATTTTCAATGTCTTAATTTCAAGATGGCAATTGAAGAGTAACGTATTTTTTTCCTGGCAGTTCAGTGACCATAACCAAAAATCCTCTTAAAGAAAGGAAGTACAAAAACCACCACTGTATGCCCAGAAGTCACATTCTATAAGAAAGCCTCTTTAAAAGTCAGAAATATAACAAGTAATGGAATCTGCTCAAGGAAAAATCAATGAAAGGAATAGAGCAGACTTAGGTCTCTTTCCTATTTTAGTCCTCTGTGCCCAAACTCTGAAAAGAAAGTGAAGTGAAAGACTAAATTAAGAAACAGGAAGAATTTGTTTTTGGTGAATTCACTCTGCTACAGATGTCTTAAAGCTAAGATTTAAAAGCAGCAATATAAAATGACCTTATTTGACTGGATCAGAAAATGAGTAGTACAGTTACAACAATGTGGAATTGATATTTGCAAGAAGTCACAAAATAAGAATGGTTTGGCAAGTTTCCCCCTAAATATCCTTTTACTCTGAAAAAAAAAAGTCTTCCCACTCTCACCATTAGTCAATCACTCATATATTTATTAAGAACCTATTATGTGCCAGGCACAGTGCCAAGCTCTGGGGATACAAAAAGTGGCAAAAGAGTCCCTGCCCTCAAGGAGCTTACAATCCAAAGGTATTGCTTTTGTTCTCCAGGAGTATAAAATATCTTGTATATAGATAATTATCTACATGTTGTCTGTCTTTCCTGTTAGAATGTATATTCCTAGAAGGTAAATATTATTTTTTATTTCTTTGTATCCAGTTTAGCCAGTGCCTGCATATAGTAAATGCCCAATAAATGCTTTAAAAAAAATTAGTTGCTTGACAAATTCAGTGTTCTCAGCTTTCAAAGATGAGAGTGTCTGAGGAGAAATGTTGAGAAGACTGACCTTCTGGAGTTCCTCCTGTTAGAGGCGGCCAAGAGAAAGCTGATATCAAGAAAGGCTAATTTACATCAACTCCTTTTCTCCCACAAGGATCTGTGGCAAAATATGGAAGCCATCTCCTGTCTGCTACTCACTGCTTCAAAGTCATAGGGCTCTTTTCAGACCCAGATATTGCAGCAGTCTGTCCTTTGAGGTTTTCAGAGAAGCTTGCTTACTTTCCAACCACTCCACATCATCATTATAATAACGAATTCTTATATGTTATATTGATTATATGTATACAATCACATACATGGATTAGTAAAAAAAATTTAGACTGGAACAATTGCTAAGCAATACTTTACAAATGGGCAGAGCTAGGTGACAAAGTGAATAGAGTAGTAGGCCTAGAATCAGGTATTCTCATTTTTGTGAGTTCAAATCCTGCCTCAGTCACTAGTTGTGTGACTCTGAACAAGTCACTTCACCCTGTTTGCCTCAGTTTCTTTATCTGTAAAATTAGCCAAAGAAGGCAATGGCAAACCACTCCAGTATCTTTGTCAAGAAAGCCCCAAATGAGATCATGAAAAGTCTAACATGACTGAACAATAATACTTTACAAATAATAATTTTAACTATTTAACAAAAGCCTCTTTATAGTCTTCAGAAAATCAGGTATTTCCTCAAAGGCCTTGAAGTTTGAAGATCCTATATCTCCTCGTACAGAATGACCATGGCATTTAAACCCAGCCCAGTCTCCTTTAGGCCATACAAAGCTATACCTTCATCTATTTAGAACTAAGAAGGATCCAAGACAATCCCAATAGACTTTGGATAGAAATGTCGTCTGCAACCAGAAAAAGAACTATGGAGATTGAATGTAAATCAACACATGCTATGTTCACTTTTTTTCTCTTCTTCTTCTCTTTCCCATGGTTTTTCCCCTTTTTTCTTTCCCAGCATGATTCATAAAACAATGTATATTAAAAATTAAGGAATTAATTAATTTTAAAAGAAGAACTAGGAAGAAGATGGACATTCAAACTTCCCTGCACAGTTTATTATTGCCTAGACCTCTGCTGTGGAGAAGTTATTGTTGTTTGTCCTTTGTTCCTGAAGAAGACCATGCCATCAGGGAGATGATGCCATGGCATGCAAGTGAATTGGATTTAAGTGAGGGAGGGCCATGCAAGGTCACCTGCCTCACTTTCCCCTCCAGAGTCCTCCGAGTGTCCAGGTATAGATCAGGATGACTGGAGATGCAATAGGAGACCTTGGCCTTTTTAAGCTAAGATTTTTAACAGGTCTCAGCATAACTGAGGTTGCTTCTATTTAGTGATTAAGGCTAAATAGCAATTGAGACAAAAAAATCTCTTTCACCTAGTCCAAAAAAATATAAATAAATAAGTAAATCTGGGAGGGCAAAATCCTCAAGATTTATGGCCAAGGAAGAAATGATTTCTATTTACACTCAATCTGAGCCAATTGGGATCCAAAAAATAAGCAAATAGAAGTTGGCCTGGGACCAATCAAAGTCAATCAAAGAGAATCACAAGGGTTTTGATTTAAGGCTTGAGTCCTTAAGAAAGAAATCCAGTCAATAAAACTCAAGATATCTTGGGAGGGTTCAGAGGTAGTGATGGTGCTTTTGACCCTTCCCCATACACACACACACACCTCTCAGAAATGGCCCTTTACATTGACATAAACATTTGCCAACCAGATAGGCAATTGTTTAAAAGAGAAAGAAGGGCCTTGATCATTTGGAAAAATCAGCAACTCATTTGTGCAACACCATGACCAAAACATATCTAAGTTCTATGGGTATTATACTTAAATTAGGCAGGATATGCCCCTGTGAAAACTCCCTAAAGAGATGTCCTCAGCTTGGAAAAAGAAAGCAGAAATAGGATGCAATACAGCTTTACCCCCTGTCATGTGGTGGTTTGATCAGTGGGAATACGGCTATGTTTAGGAGTCCAGAATTACAGAATCTCAAGTTGGAAAGAACCTCGGTCTTCCCCATCTTCTCCAATCCATACCGGAAGAGAAGTCCCCTACACATCATCCTCACTAAGAAACTATCTTCTCTCCATCAGAAAACCTCCTCCAGGGACAAATAAATTACCATTTCCTGTGGCAGTCAATTTTTGGAGAATCCAAATTATGAAAAATTTTTGTTTTTCCTTCTTTAAGTTAATTCTGTTTCTTTATAACTTCTCCTGTATTGCTTCTGATTTTGCTCTCTGGGTTCAAACAGTCCAAAAAATTCTATTCTTGCACCTTGGCTATGGGTATTAAGAAGATAGAAGGTAGAAAAAAAACAAGGCAACCCTCCCCCCCCCCCAAAAAAAAGCCCCCGAGCTGCCCTCCCTCAAAGCAGGCTACAATAGCAGATGCAGCAAATATATCCTCCTCTTCACTGTTCATGCTCAGGCTCAAGGCTGGAACCCTTCCCAGCAGCTTCCAGACAGAAGCCTGGCAATGGGGGCTGGCAGCAGAACCCAATGGCCATCTCCCCCCAGTGTCCTACATGCAACTGGGGGGTGGGGATGAGGAGGGGGAGGACACACTGGGGATAAAAGAGGTCTGACTGAGTTAGGGGACTATGTGAATAGAAGCTCTATCTCAAGGCAGGAGAGCAAACAAGAGATGAGGTTCCCATCCCTCAGCTGTGCCAGGAGCTCAATGTGGTATCATGGCCAGTCCAGATTTCTTCTGCGGAAGTGACTTCTCTGTTAGATTTCTTTTGTTCACTGCAGGTTCAATCTTGGCATTTTTACCACAGAGATCCTTTGGCACTAGTCTACAGATTTGGTGAGGGGTAAAAATTATAATATGATTGCCCTGAAAGGAGAAAAGTCTACTGCGGGAGGGAAAAGTCTCTGAAGCTCAGAGAACCTGCTTAAACTGTGGATAATAGGACGATGAAAGGAGATTGTTCTAAGAGAAAAGGAAAAACTCAGGAACCAGAGTGAGCCTTCAGTCACTATCTTTGAAGAGGAAGCCTGCTGGCAGAAGGATAGATGGATGAGCCAACTCAGAACTTAGGTCCTTGACACCTCCCACCTTTGGACCTAAAATTAGGTGTTTTTATACCTCATAACTCAACCAATTTCCCATTTTAACAATAATTCATAGGATCACAGATCTCTGATCCTATTCAATAAAAAAGATCATCCCAGTGGTTCTATATTCCATCCAACACCATTGCTACTTGGGGGAATTCCAGGCTTTCTACAGCTTTTATATTGCTGCCTACCTTTATCCCTTAGTCTATCCTTTTTTCATTATTCAAAGGATTTGCTATGTATGAATATATTCAATTAGACTCTTGGCTCAGATCCCATTCACTGGAAAACCACCCTCTGCTGCATTTCAATAACATTTGCTCACACATAGCTATATGTCATATAGCAAATTAAAGTTTTATTTTTGGTCTGCATTATGATTTCATAGTTGTAGAGAGATCCTCGTGAAGAAACTCACTTTACCAATGTATATTGATAACTATTATACAATTTAAGTCTTAGAGAATTGCTTGGGGTTGATTGACTAATCTGAGAGATTAATTTATCTGGGGCAACACAGACAGTTTGAGTTAGATTTGGGACTTGAACCAAGGTTTTCCTGATGCTGCAGCTAGTTCCCTAACCACTACACATAATTATATTCAGGCCTTTAATCATTACCATAGGAAAAATAAAAGAATAAGGCTGACTGCATTAAACATTTAGCATTGGAGCACCCATGCTCTTTTCTTGGACCAAACCCTTTTTGGTTGATAGGCATATGGCATCACTTCCCTGATGTCATGGTTGTCTTCAAGAAAGAAATACAAACAACATTCAAAGAACCCAATTTAGGTGCTAATATTCAAATCCCCTAACCCTGCAGGCTTAGGAAGGGAAAAGGGGCCAGCCACTCATGGAGCCCCCATCTCAGTGTCTCTGCTCACACTTCTGATGAGTGGCTGACCTCTTCCCTTTCCTCAAATACTTGGATTGGAAGGTTGAATCTGGGCCTCTGTACTATCTTTTTTTCCTTTCTTTAAAATCCCCACACCTCATCCTACATCTCTTTCTTTTGGGGTATTTAGCTTACTTGTTCTCTGATATTTTCCAGTATTATCTTAGCAGAGTCAATTCAAGATTCATTCTTTAAGCTCATTTCTTCTTTTTCTCTTTCCACAGTGGGGCAGACTGGATAGAGGGTAACAGATATACCCCAAATTAAACACAGTTGAAATGAAACAATAAGGACTGCCTAAACTGAATTAATATAACTTTTTTTTCTTATAATAAAAAAATTAAGAACAGAATGATAAAAGCAGAGAGATTTTCCTTCAGTTTTCTCGCCATTAAATAAAGAACTGCTTTAATGTTTCAAAAAAAGTTAGCCTATTAGTTTTGGCTTAGGAAAAGGGTAGAGAAAGTTTCTGGACAGAGATGCTAAGATTAGATAAACATTGATTTATGATATCACCAAAAGATATTATTTTCCTTAGAGAGTAAATTCAAATGATCTGAGAGAAGTCCTAATGTTTTATTTTTAATTCTCTCATATTTCTAAAATTTATTTTTGCCTCTATAGGTAAGAGAATTTTCCATTGGACTCCATGTTGTATGAAGAAGCAGCTGCAGACCTGTGTGCTCATTCTGGGAGCCTGGAAGGAGAAAGCAATAATGCTCACCAGAGTATTTTCTATTTGAATCATGCTTCCAAGTCCAGATGTTGGCACATCATTATTTTTATATTATCGTTTGAATTTCATGAGTGGTTAGTCAGAGGTTAGAACTTTGCTCTTAGTGAGCCAATGGCATGGCCCCAGAGCATTTCAGTATTTCCACTGACCAACATGGCTGCCTGGTAAATTTGTGAAAACTAAAAACAATCTGAAGAAGAGATCAGATGTTACTAATACTATGGGTATGTTTGGGAGGTTGGCTATGTTCCATTTTTTCTTTTAAAAAAATCCCTCTCCTCATCCCATGTGACCCCAAGCAAAAAGTCTGGGAAGAAGTAACCTTGTAAATTTTCATCCTGTCTTTGATGATGGCTGTTTACCAGAAGGGCCTTCAGCAAGTAACAGTCATCCCAAATTTCATTCAGAATCATGTCTGTGCATATTAATTATTTGTCTTACACGCTCTTTCCCCTTTGACAGTTAAGTGGCACAATAGATAGAATGCTGGGTCTGTAGTCAGGTAGACTCTGTTCTGTAAGTTCAAATCCAGCCTCAGACTCTTATTAGTTGTGCAGCTGTGGGCAAGTCACTTAACCTTATTTGCCTCAGTTTCCTTGTCAGTAAAATGCATCAAAGAAGGGAAGAGCAAACCATTCCAGTATCTTTGCCAAGAAAACATCAAATAGGATAACAGAGTCAGACATGATGAAATGGCTAAACAACAACAAAAAATTGTTTCCCCTCACTTAAAAATGTAAGCTTCTTGCAAATAAGGACTCTTGTGTTTTAATTTTGGCATGAGCAGTGCTTGGTAGGGTAACATATAACAGGCACTTACTAAATGCTTTTTGATGGATTACAAAGAGGAAGTAGGTACTGAATGCATTTGAATGTAAGTTCTTTAAAGGGCAGGAATTGTCTTTTGCCTCCTTTTGAACCCCTAGTTCATACCTGGGACATACTAGGTGCTTGATAAATATTTATTGATTGACTAGATTCTCAGCAAAGGCAAGTTCAATTGATTTCCCAGTCTTCTTCATTTTTGTGTTGTCCTTAAGAACACTGAGGTTCTGGAAATGCCACAATGTCCTTAAGGACAACACAACAATAAATTGAGTTCTCTTCATGAGTGTGTCAAATTCCAACTGAGTTCATCAGGGAGAATAATCCAAAAAGAGTAAATTTATCATAGTGAACACAAGAACACACTCAGTCACTACCAGATAGCACAGTTAGCCAAGGAATCCTTATATTTTCATAACAGAGGGAACTTCCAGGTGAAGAAATTAGTTTTATCAACAAAATGGGTACTTTCTCTTCAACTTAACTAAATGATGGGAAGTTAAGGAGCACACTGTATGTATCAGAAGTGGCCCTGGAACCCAATTCTTACTGATTTTAAGGACAGTTTTCTATCATCCCCATGTTTTGGTGTATGTGTGTATGTATGTGTTATGCAGCTTCAAATATAATTATTATCTTACAAATATTTTAATTAAACTCAATAAAATTTAGTTAAGGGCCTACTTTTGTGCAGAGTACTTTTGTTCTGATCCAGTTGAGTGGCAACATGCATAGCAGAAGACTGGTGGGCTGAGAGTCAGGAAGCCCTGGGTTTAAACGACCCTGGACAAGCTTCATTCTATCTCCCTAAGTCTTAGTTTCCAAGTTGTAAAGTGAGGAGAATAATTCCCATTGAAGACATCCTCTGTAACTTTGGGATGATAATATCTCTAGTACCTGCCCTTTAGGGCTTAAGTGAAATAACACATGTCAAGCTCTTTGCAAACTTTAAAGGACCATACAGATGTGAGCTATGATTATTATGTTATCAAAAGTTTTCCTCCCTAACGTGTTCCATCAGTTACTCATAGGACCCCTTTTCCCACAATTGGCCTTACTTAGACTAGCTCATAGATACCATCTCCTGATGTCTTCCTCCTTTTTGCTGCCTTCTCCTGAGCCTGCTCAACCACCAGTTAATTACCCAAGACAGGCACTTCACACTATCTTTATCTCATGAGTGGTCACATTACAGATACTGGTTACAGACACGGTGCCTTATAAATCAAAGGTGGGTGGGTCGGAAGCCTAGACACATTCCTAGATTTCTCAACATCTGCAATTTGTCTTCGAGTAGCTGAGATAGTGTCTAATTACTCCTTAGTACATATATATGTCTGGTTACTAGTTTTCATAAGTGATTCCTGAAATGATAATAATAATAGCTAACATTTACATAGTGCTTACTATGTGTCAGGCACTGTGCTAAGCACTTTGCAAACATTATCTCATTTTGATACTCACAACAATGATGGGTTGCTCTTATTATTAAGTCATTTTAGTCATGTTCTACTCTTTGTGACCCTATTTGGGATTTTCTTTTTTTTTTTAATAACAGCTTTTTATTTTTCAAAATACATGGAAAGAGAGTTTTTAACATTCAACCTTGCAAAACCTTGTGTTTCATATTTTTCTTCTTCCCTCCCCCCTTCCCTATTCCCTAGATAGCAAACAATAAAATGTGCAATTCTTCTAAACATTTCCACTTTTATTATGCTACACAAGAAAAATCATATCAAAAAGGAAAAAAATAAGAGGAAAAAACAAGCAAGCAAACAACAACAATAACAAAAGGTAAAAATTCTATGTTGTGATCCACATTCTGTCCCCATAGTTCTCTCTGTGGATGTAGATGGTTTTCTCCATCAAAAGTTTACTGCAATTGGCCAGAATTACCTCACTGTTGAAAAGAACCAAGTCCATCACTATTGATTATCACATAATCTTGTTGTTGCCACATACAATGATCTCCTGGTTCTGCTCATTTTACTTAGCATCAGTTCGTGTAAGTCTCTCCAGGCCTCTCTGAAATCATCCTCCTGATCATTTCTTAGAGAACAACAATATTCCATAATATCCATATACCACAATTTATTCAGCCATTCTCCAACTGATGGGCATCCATTCACTTTCCAGTTTCTAGCCACCATAAAAAAGGGCAGCCACAAACATTTTTGCATGTGTGGGTTCCTTTACCTCCTTTATGATCTCTTTGGGATACAAGCCCAGTAGTAGCACTGCTGGGTCAAAGAGTATGCACAGTTTGATACCCTTTGGACATAGTTCCAAATTGCTCTCCAGGATGGCTGGATCATTTCACAACTCTACTAACAATGTATTATTGTTCTTTGGGTTTTTCTTGACAAAGCTACTGGAGTAATTTGCCATTTCCTTCTCCAGCTCATTTTATGGATAAGGAAATTGGGTTAAGGGATAGTCAGTAAGTGTCTGAGGTCAGATATCATTTAATGACCAATGGCACTAAACTATTCTAAGCTATCTAAGTGTGTGACTACCCTCACACTCCAAGAAGAGCTTCAGCAACTGCTCTGAGATCTCCACTCAATCCAGAAGTGGTGGAAAGGCACCTATAGTCCCCAATATGGGTCTGTAGTGATTTAAATTCAATCCTTGAATACCTACTCTGTGCAAAGCACTCACTGGGTCCTGATATCAGAAAAACATTTAGGACAAAATGTTTAGGTTAACTGAGATTTCTTAGCCCAATATCTTCTCTTCAAAGCCACAATAACCTCTCCCTAGCACTGTGAATAAGTAAACAAATGAGTGGGTATCTCAATCAGCAGTAAGGCCAAAATGGAGCTTGTCCACTCCTTGGCTAGGAAAAATAGGCAAGAGAGCCGAATGGTATAATCACATAAACCCCAAACATGAGAAATGGAAAGGTTTTGTTTTTATGGCTGGTTCTCTATTCAGAACATGAAGTCATGGTTTAAAATAATATTTGCCCTCTGTTCCACATAGAGAAAAATGTCTGAACTTTGAAAAACAAGGTAGAGACAGAAGGGCTGTGCCCCTGGAATGCTAAGAATGTATTTCCTGTATGAAGATAAATCAAGTAGGGTTTCTCCGGGCTTAGCACCCCAAATGATGGCAAATTAAGACTCAATACCCTTTCTGAAATAAAGCAAATGATGGCAAGAAGCATACTCTTGACATGGCATAGCCCATGAACATACAGTCTGCCTGGTCACTCCCTCCCCCCTATAATTTTCTAAATTACCCAAAGACAAACTTATAATAGCTCTTCCTTTAAAATTCATGTCCAGCAATCCCCAGGAGTATGGCAATGGGTATATGCTACATGCTGCTGGGGTGAAGACTTAGAGATGGGAGCTGTGAATTTGGGGGGAAAAAGTGGAAGGGAGGGAGAGAGGGGAGAAGGGAGAGGCTCATTTACATCATTCCAGCCCTAGGAAAGGATGGAAGATACAGAGCCATTTGGATTTAGCTATATAAGCAATGACTTCATCTGTCACACATATACACACCCTCTTTTTTGCTTAGAAAGCTAATCTTTTCATCTGAAAGGAATATGAATAGTTACTATAACTAGCTTATAATCTTTTGATGGAATATAATTTTGGAGCTATAAAATAGTTTGTGTTTTTTTGTTTTGTTTTGTTTTGTTTTTACAAAAAATATAGAATTTTAAGCACTTAAGCCAAGGAGTGGCTTTGTCTACACTGGGCTGGCCAAGAGATTTAGAAATCTACATATGATGAGATATAGTGGCAATGAATACAGTGCTGACAACCATTTCAACCCAGGAGTCAGACAAGGAGATGGAAACTGCCAGAAACAAAAGTGGAGTGAAACTTTTCTCTTACTGCAGTCAAGTCTCCACAAAATTTGGTTTTCCATTCTCTTATAGGTACTAAAGTACATTTTCCTTTGGCAGAGACAGATTTTTCCAATATAAAGGAAGGTAACCAGGCCTAAGAGGAATCTGAAGCTTAAGAACGACTAAAGAGACTTGAACTTCCATCAAATTTTGTTGCTCAGTTTGGAAATGCTCCCATCCGCTCTGTTCTGCATTCTGATTTCTCTCAAATGTTCTTGGTGGTGAAGATCTTGTTCCTTTCCTGAAGTTAATAGGAATTCCAGATACTGAAAGTATATGGAAAGGAATGGGGAAGTTCATGAGAACAAGAAGGCCCTTTCCTCCCGTTAATATATATTTCATTCAGTGAATTCATTATTCTGTTGAACTATGCTGGTGAAACTATATCTGGAGGACTGTGTTCAGGTCTTGGCACTGTATCCTGGGAAAAACAGTCATCCAAAGAGGATGACAAGATAAAAGTATTATTATTATTTTTTGATCTATGCTATATAACAATGAGTCAAAGGAAGTAGGGAGATTTAGTCTAGAGAAGAAAAGATTAGGTTGTAGAGTTTTTTGGGGAGGAGAAATCAGGATGGGAAATCTGATAGCTGTCTTCAAACACTTGGATGAATGAATGAGGATTATGTCAAATTTGAACTGTGAAGCCCCAGAAATTTGAATGTTGAAATGGCACTAAGAGATCCCCCATAAACTGACTCCTTTGGGGAGAAGAGGAATTCTAAGATGGAAAATTTGCCCATTATTTTCTCAAAGTGTTTTAAACAATTGCACTATCACTTCCTTAATATCTATAATGAAAAAGTCATTATAGATATTATCTCATTAAATGCTGAGACTGATCCCTATATTAAAAGACAATTTGGCTAATATTCTAAAATATTTAGGAAAATTCAAAAACATTTTCATTTCCTTATAGATGCCAATTAATTAGATGAATGTCTTATCTTATTTAAAAGAAGACATAATTAGTACTGGTCATGGAAGAATAAACAAGACCTTAACTCAATAATAAATTCTTACTAAATTTTTTGCTGAGGACATTATGTGTCATTAGATTTTTAGCCCTTGGATATATTTATTTATCTCTTTATACTTAAAATTATACTATTTATAATAATTACCATCTAGTGGGATATAAATGTGTGTTAAAAACATATACTTTTTTAGTCAATAGAAAGAAAAGTCAATAAATAGTTTGAAATGTTGAATTTAGAGCTAAATATAAACTAAAAAATTCTACTTTTTCTCCCGTTACATAAGAAATAAAACCAATGTTCCATGGATAAACAGGACCATTTTGTATCAACAGATTCTTTTTTGTTCTCCATGGTGGGCTGAAACTCCTCAGGGATTTCTTTTGTTAGAAGGTCTAGTCAGTCCCTGAATCAACCCATGCTGTGCTTACTATTCAGGTCAGATTATTACCAAGCAGTTGGAGTAGTCAAATTCCCACAGCCAGATTTTCTATAAAAATCCCAAGCAATTGATATGGAAGGAAGATACACAGTAAAAGTGAAGGTAAATAATTTAGCCTAGTAGCGTTTTGCATAAGTAAAATATACTGATATGTTTCCGATGTAAGGATTGGCCTAAGAGAATTTTTCTAGAGCAAAATGACCACAACCCACCTATGTATCAGCTTCTCAGGTGGAAAAGATAAGTGTTGCCTTTTGTTTAAGGCTAAGGGACCTGTCAGGAACTCTGGAGTCTAGCCCAAAGTCTTCTATGTTTTTGTGTTCCTACTCTAGCCTGGTGGGTAGAAATAATTGCTCAGCTGAAGTCCTGGAATTGGCAACCTGTGCCAATCCCTGGAGTATATCTGGCCTTAGAAGTTCACAAAGATTCAATTCTGTGGAATCTTGACTTCTCAAAAAGGGAAGCCACTCCAGGGGAATGGAAAGAGAAGTACCCTATGTACATATAAATTGAGTCTCGAACCAGCTGTTTATTCTTACAAAAAAAGCAATAAAAAACACAAGAGGATCACAGCATGCATAAATAAAATTATTTAATCAAGATTCAGTATCTTAATTTATTACTTACCACTATTTATTACTTACCACTGGAAATCTAATATACAGTCTAATAACATATATAGGACTTGTTAGGACATAAAGCTGTTTTTTGACATTTTTTGGGCAAGATTTCTAATTATGACAGATCTCAAAGACAATCTTGACCTTTCTGGTGCTTTTCTGATAATGACTTTTCCTCTGGAAGCAGCTTAGTTAAGCATTCTCTGCAGCAGAGTCCACCCCCAGCTGCTCTGGTTCAGAGAGAAGAAATCAGGTCCAAGTTTACCAGAACAGTGCAAAAGGAAGCAATTACAGAAGAGAGATAATGGCACCCAACTAACTGAGTCCACCCTCTAGTTATGGTCAGCATAGAGAAGGACTACCCTTCTCCACCCTTTGATGAAAGAATGTCTTGTCCCCTGTGGAACTGCATCCCAAAGCATGGCTAGCCTAAGCTTTCCTCATTATCACCACATTATCAACCAGCTCTGCTGATTCAGACACCAATGAGCAGATTCTCATGATGAGTTGTACCTGGATGAAAAGGGTCTTTCAGATGCTGCACATCATCCACCCGAAGAAATCAGAATGTGTCTTCTCATGTTGGGGAATAAGGGAGAGTGGAAGGACCCCATTATAGTACAAATTTACATCTTCTTATATCAGCTAGGTGGCTCAGTGGATAAAGTGCCAAGCCTGGGGATCAGGAAGATTTATCTTCTTGAGTTCAAATCTGGTCTCAGACATTTACTAGCTGGGCAAATCATTAACTTTATTTGCCTCAATTCCCTTATCTGTAAAATGAACTGGAAAAGGAAATGGCAAACCACTTTAGTATCTTAGCCAAAAAAACTCCAAGAGGGATCACAAAGATTCAGACAGGCCTGAAAAATGGCCAAACAATAAAAAACTGCCAAATGGGAATACACTTAATACATGAGCCTAAAGCAGGGCTCTAAGAATCTTTATCAGGCCCCAAATAGTCCTATTCAAATCCAAGTATTTATTAAGCACTTGCTAATTTCAAGGTACTGTTTTAGGTTATGGAGATGGAAAACCATAGCAAAAAAATGTTGCTGCCTTCAAGGAACTTTCCTTCAGAAGTGATTAGAAATTTCATTATGTCAGCCACAATCGACCCCAAAACTTCAGAACTTTTTCTGGGGAAAAAAAAAAAAAGGAATCTCCTCCTAATAGGGAGAATGTCCTTGAGAGCAAGAAGATTTTTGTTGTTGTTTTTAGTCCTTGTACCCACCCCAGGACGTAGCTCAAATGCTTGTTTTATTGAATTGAATCAAATGAATTTTTTCTACTTGTTAAACTAATCATAGGCTATTCAATGTGGACAAAACTAGACAACTATCTGGAATTTCTTAGATGTCTCATCCTTTACTTCAGTTGCATAAACTCAGATTTGGGCAGTGTTCCCTGAGAGATGGTGAGAAAGGAGCTGGAAAAGGTGAGAAGCTGGTTCCTAGAACAGCCAATTGCAAGTCAGGTAGAATTTTAGCTAGATGAATTTGGCTAGCTTTTTTGAACTTTTTCAAAGAATTGTTTAAGATCTTTCTAGGTCAATGGGGATCCCTATTTGAAAAGTCAATCTCCTATGATGATATGCTTCCCACTCCTCCTTCTTTCCTTGAAAACTAAAAAATTCATCTGTTCTTTGAGTTTAGGTGCTGATTCATAGGCCCAAAGTAAATTATTGAGTCCTAGCTTAAAGATGAATCCTGAGAAGCATATTGACCTACTGCAGTGAATAATTACTGTGGCACTCCTAAATAAATATACTAATCAAAATCCTGGTAGCTATTGTCTAGACTTCCACTTCACAATCCTTCCTTCTTTAATGAGTTTAATTCCTGGTTCATAATCTTTCTCTCTGCCTCAACTCCTGCCCTCATACTGGGGAACTTTAACATATATCTTGACTGTCCCTCAAACATCTTCACCATTCAGTTCTTCAAACTAATCACTTCCCATGAACTGCTCCTCCATCCCACTCGGATACACACAAAAATGGCCATACCCTTGATCCTTTCTTCATTCACAAATGCATCACCTCTATGTTCAAGAATTATGAGATCCCTTTATCCTACCACAATCTATTTGCTTTCCACCTCTCCCTCCGCCTTGCCTTATTGAACTTTATTCCATGTCCACACTAATTAATTTGCCAATTTTATTTTTGCCATATTTCTCAGATATGCCCCCTTTTCTCCCCTAATACTGCTGGCATAGGCCCCCATTATTTCAGACTTGGACTGCTGCATTAGCCTGCTGGCCAGTTGGTCAACTTCAAATCTGCCCCTACTCCAAACCATCCTCCATACACTCACTAAAGTAGTTTTCCTAAAGAAACAGGTCCACCTATATCTCACTGACCCACCTTGTTCAAAAAAAAACTCTAGTGGCTCCCTATTGCCTTCAAGAAACAGCTAGCCCCCTCCCACCTTTCCAGTCTTCTTATACCTGACTTTGTCACATTTTCTTCCGTTCAGTGACACTGGCCTCCTTGCTGTTCCCCAGACAAGATACTCCCTCCATCAGCTCTGGCTTCCTCATTTTTCCTTTTCCTTTAATGCCTTTTTACTTTTCCTGGCATTCCTTTTTTTCTGGCTGTTCCTCATACCTAGAATTCTCTTTCTTCATCTTCACATCCTGGCTTCCCTAGCTTTCTTCAAGTTCCAGGAACTTTTTTCTCTTTTTCTTTTACAGGAACTTTATCTTTTACAGGAAGCCTTTCCCATTCCCTATTGATTCTAGTACCTTTCTTCTTTTAATTATTTCCAATTTATCTAGTATGCAGCTTTATGTAGTTGTTTTCTTGTTTTCTCCCCCACTGAACTGTCAGCTCCTTGAGGGGAGAGACTGTATTTGCCTTTCCTTATGTCTCAATTTTTAGCATAATGGTTGGCATGCAGTAGGCATTTAATAAATGCTTCTTGATTTGATTAGGAACATTTTAAAAAGTAGCATTTGTACCATATTCACAGATGTCACTAAATGGTTTGTGATTCTTGACAGAGTTAAGTATTTTCTAAATTGCAAACACTGCCATTTGCCAGATGTTAAAAGTTTTGCTTCTCCAGTTCTTTAAGCTTACCATTTCAAATTAAAACCATATTTGTATTTCAGAATACCATCATTGAAAAGAACCTAAAAATCCATTTTATTAACCCAGAATTCCCTAAATAAGAATTCCCTACATGACACACTAGACAAGTGATTATCCAACTTTTGCTCTTGGATCTCCAGTGAGAGGGCATACACTATGTTCTTAGAGCAGCCCAGTCCACTTTGGGATAGATTAAATTGTGATACTTTTTCCTCCTAAATTTTCCTCTGAAACAACTATGTGGGCCTAATAATAATAATATTATTATTGTTTAGTAGTATCCAACTCTTCATGACCCCATTTGGGAGAGACTGGAGTGATTTGCCATTTCCTTTTCCAATTCATTTTACATATGAAGAAACTGAGGCAAATAAGATCAAGATTCTTGTCCAGGATCAACCCTCTAGCTAGTAAGGGTCTGAGACCAAATTTGAACTCAGGAAGATAAGTTTTCTTAATTCCAGCCCCATAGTTCAGTGCACTATAGAACTACCTAGCTATCCAATAATAATAATAATAGTTGTCATTTAAATAGCATTATGTGCCAGGCACTGTGCTAAATGCTTTACAGTTTTTATCTTGTTTTATCCTCACAACAGCCCTATGAGTTAGGGGCTATTATTATTCTCATTTTACAGATATGGAGACTGGGGCAAAGGGTAAGTGACTTGCTCAGACTTATCTAGCTAGTCATTTGACAGACCTTCAAACATTTAAAGCAAATCATTTCCCCACCCAAGTCCCCTCTTCTCCACACTAAACATTCCCAGTCCTTCAATTAATTCCCATCTGTCATGGACTCAAGTCCCTTTGCATTCTGGTTGCACTCCTCTGGATACTTCTAGCTTATGATTGTTCTTACTAAGCTGGGGGACCCAAAACTGACCACAGGACTCTCAATATAGTCTGCCTAACCAACACTGGAGAAGGATAACTCACTGGATAAGTACACAATAATTATTTATTAACATGTATGATTAATATATTAACTCAGACGCCATCCTAGCTTCATGATCTTCAGTCAGTTATGATTTCTAAGGCAGGGTTATATTTATTTAACTATTTAATACTATAGACATATATATATCTTTTTCAAAAATATTTTATTTTTGAACTCAACACTCATTTTTATAAGACTTAGTTTTCCAAACCTTTCTCCCTCAGGCTCCGTCTATTACTTTTCCCCTCTCCAAGATATCAAATACTCTGATATAGATTAAATATGTACAATCCTTTTAAACATATTTCCATATTTGTCATGCTGTGCAAGAAAAATTAGACCAAAAAGGGGAAAAAAACACAAGAAAGAAAAAATAAACAAACAAACAAACAAAAAAGATGAAAATTCTATGCTTCAATCCACATTTAGTCTCCATAATTCTCTCTCTGGATACAATTGGTATTTTCCATACTAAGTCTATTGGAATTGTCTTGAATCACTGCATAGTTAAGAAGAGCCAAATCCATCATAGTTTGTAGTGTTCTCTTCTCTAAAATATAATCTTTCTCTGGGAGCAAGCTTCTTGTGGGGCTTCTGGAGGCAGTTTTAGGTTCAGTTCAAATTAATAATCACCTCAAATGCAGCCAGCTGTTAAAATTTCAATCCTTTATTGCAGGGGTCCTCAAACTACGGCCCATGGGCCAGATGTGTTAGCTGAGGATGTTTATCCCCCTTCCCCAGGGCTATGAAGTTTCTTTATTTAAAGTCCCACAAAACAAAGTTTTTGTTTTTACTATAGTCTGGCCCTCCAGCAGTCTGAGGGACAGTGAACTGGCCCCCTATTTTAAAAGTTTGAGGACCCCTCCTTATTGTCTCCTTCAAAATAGCCTGGTTAGCTTTCCTAGAGGGCTATCTCTCTGCTTGGTTACGAGAGCTCTTGTTGCTAGTCCTTTGCCTCTTCCAGCTTCAGCCTCTCTTCTTTGGAATCTCCACTTCTGCCCAACTGCAGTCTCTTGGCTTCTCAATCTCCTCAACTAACTCCTGGCTGAGATTCCAAGAGCTTCTTATATATGATCTCTTAAAGGTGTGAACTCAAAGGTTGACTCCTCCTCCAAGAGAGTGAGATTGTGGGTTCCTGACTTGTGACTCTCCCAAATGAATCCTGATTTGTGAATCTCCAACACTAAAGTGTGAACTAATGTGTGAACTCTTAAAGGTCTGAAAGATGTGAATTCTGAACTAGAGAATTGCTAAGCATGATGCTAAAATTAGACAACTGACTTAACACTTTGTAAGAATCCTAACAATAGCTGATCATCACATAATTTTTTGTTGCTGTGTACAATGTTCTCTTGGTTCTGCTCATTTTACTTAGCATTGGTCTTTTCAGGCTTTTCTGAAATCAGTTTGCTCATCATTTCTTATAGAACAATAATTTTCCATTACATTCATATATTGTAACTTAATCACTCATTCCCCAACTGATGGGTATCCCCTCAATTTCCATTTCCTCACCACTTATGTATATGTTTATTAAATGCAAACATTCAAGGTTCCCCTTCTCCTTTCTGTTCCTCACCCTTCAAATTTCTCCATCTTTCCTTCACCTTTTCAGCCTTACAAGGTCATTTTCCTCCTGCACAGATTACCTACTCCAGCCAGTTTAACCTGATTTAGAAAGAATCGCTGAATTTCAGAAGAAACTGGAACAGAAATGGAATCCAAGTCCTCTGAAACACTTAGCAATGTTCACTTATCAAAGGCTATATGTTGACTTAACAAAGCTTTCATAGTCACTTTCTATCAAATGTCCTTAACCTCCTCCAGGGAGCTCTCCATGATTAATCCTACCTGATATGATAATCCTACCTCAGTTTGCATTGCCCACATTTTTATATGATGTTTTTATAAAGTATTCTTGGTGGTTTTACATATATCAGCTCCAAGAAATATAGGATCACAGATTCAAAGCAGGAAAAGGCTTAGAAGCTTGAGTTTTAGAAGGGAGGATGTGTATATTGACTGTTATATGACTAGCAAGATGTCTCAGGGCAAGTCATTTACCATCGGTTTGCTGGAGTCTCCTTATTTGTAAAATACGAAATTAAATGTCTTGCCCAGGATCCCACAGCTAATTAGTGCCTGAAACAGGATTTAAACCCTGGTCTTCCTGACTTTGAGTCCTGTGCTTTATCCCCTAAGGACAAAGATTGAATTTTCAATTACTTTTGCACCTTACTTCCTAGTAGTAAGCACCATTCTATGCACCCAAGAGATATTCAATATATGTTGTCAAATATCTCAAAGATGCTTCTTTTTTAGGAAAACAATAAAAATAACAAGTGATTTCTGTTATTTCCTGGTAAAACCAAAGAGGAGCCATTAACAACCTGTGAACTATAGATTTATTTACACTAAGTGTTTTCTGCTGCTGTGGCTTTATGAATTTTAAACAAAAGGCATGATTTAGACTAGAAATCTATCTTTTAAATGGCTCCATAACAAAATCTATAATGAATAGAGACCTTGTGGCTCTCAGAGCAGACAGATGACTCTAGTATTCTAAATCTTATTCCTACCCTAACACCAACTTGAAAGACCTTAGGCAAGTGACAGAATTTCTAGCTATACCTTATTTCTGCAACTGAAAATTAAGACAGACCAGATGGCTAACAGAAACAGGAAGTAGGGAAACATATAGTGACATGAATACATGAGCTCCTCCTGGCATGAATGATTCTTCTCTCTGTCTCCCTGTCTTTCTTCCCTTCTTCCCTCTCTCTCTCCCTCTCTTCTTTCTTCCATCTCTCTCTTTATTCCTCTCTGTCTCTCTGTCACTCTGTGTGTGTCTCTGTCTCTGTCTCTCTCTCTGTGTCCGTCTCTCTTTTTTTCTCTCTCTCCCTCTCTCCTTTCCTCCCTCTCTCCCCCTCTTTTCTTCTCTCCCTCTCAACTGATTCATTTACCCCAACATGCACTCATGTTGCCATGAGTTCCCAGAGGGGAATTGGTCGCAGAAGCCACATGGTTATAATTCTCAAGGACCTAGGGATAACCCTAATGTGCAAGAAATACATGTATGCACTTAGGTCAGTTGTTCCAGAGCTCTCATTGGTGTGCTTTTCATTTATATAAAAAAGTCACAATGACATATTTGACTCATACATGAAATGTTTAGTAATAAGAAAGCAAAAGTAAGAATCATCAAAAAGAAAAGAGAAGACAAAAGCATGAATACTCAAAACATGAAAGTATACTAATAAACTTAAGTTACAGTGTCTTTATCAACATACCTAGTGACTTTGGAGAAAGGACAAGGAGAATGGGCACCATTTACAGAAACTTGAGATACATATGTACACAAAGCCATGTACCTGGGACAACAGGCTATGATGTTCTTGATCTCTTTAGAGAATAACTTCTTGTTTATAATTATTTAATACTTTTCTTTTAAATTATTTTCAAATGTTTGTGGCAGCCCTTTTTGTAGTGGCTAGAAACTGGAAACTGAATGGATCCCCATCAGTTGGAGAATGGCTGAATAAATTGTGGTATATGAATATTATGGAATATTACTTTTCTGTAAGAAATGACCAACAGGATGATTTCAGAAAGGCCCGGAGAGACTTACACGAACTGATGCTGAGTGAAATGAGCAGGACCAGGAGATCATTATATACTTCAACAACAATACTATATGATGACCAGTTCTGATGGACCAGGCCATCCTCAGCAACGAAATCAACCAAATCATTTCCAATGGAGCAGTAAGGAACTGAACCAGCTATGCCCAGAGAAAGAACTCTGGGAGATGACTAAAAACCATTACATTAAATTCCCAATCCCTATATTTATGCCCACCTGTATTTTTGATTTCCTTCACAAGCTAATTGTACAATATTTCAGAGTCTGATTCTTTTTGTACAGCAAAATAACAGTTTGGTCATGTATACTTATTGTGTATCTAATTTATATTTTAATATATTTAACATCTACTGGTCATCCTGCCATCTGGGGGAGGGGGTGGGGGCAAGAGGTGAAAAATTGGAACAAGAGGTTTGGCAATTGTTAATGCTGTAAAGTTACCCATGGATATAACCTGTAAATAAAAGGATATTAAATTTAAAAAAAAATTACTTTCAAACAGGTCCTCTCAGTATATGTAACTGAAGAATTGTTTTCTCTCAAGTCTTTACAATTACCTCAAGCTATTTTCCTCTGTGCTGATTCTTTTTCTGTCCTGTTCAACAAATAAAATGTCAATATAAGAAAGATGTAATAGTGAATGAATGAAATAGCACTCCCTTTTCTTCATGATCTCTCTACTCTTCTGTTAGACACATCAGCTTCTCTGCTAACAATGATATAAGCTCATTTATCAAAACAGCAGCATTGCGTTCTTTTAATGACAAACCATTCCCTTAAGTTTAGAATCTATAGAACAACATAGGTCAGTCCTCTGGGATTTGAGGGGTTTCTCCTTCTCCAGTCACACAGCCAATGTTTTTTTCCTTTCTCAGGCTATGGATGATGCTAAGAGCAAAGACATGCCCAGTTGACTCTTAAAACCCTGGAAGACACTATTTTCTTCCAATCAGCTTCCAGCAGCAAAGTATGTCAGCAGGAGCAAAGCTCCAGCTCTTCAACTCAACAGGAAAAAATAGTGCAGGTTTTAAGTTGTTTTTTCAGTATTCAATTCAATTGTTCTTTTCTTCTTCTGCTTTATTCTCTCCTCCACTTATTCTGGCTTCTATGCTTCTTTCTTCTCTCTCAGCTTGCTACTACTCCATCTACTTCTATGTAATTTCCTGCTTCAGAGTAGTGTCTCCTGGCATGAAGTAGCTTCCCTCTATCTTATGATAAGAAACCCCAAATTCCTATTTTTTTCAGGTATGACAAAATTAGTTATTCCGCAAGAAGTCCCATGGTTCTCGATTCCCAGCAATACATTCAAAAATAGTCAAGTTCAAATTAACTGCCAAGAAATCATGTACTGAGGCCATATTTACAATCATTTAGTACTCTGCCTTTAAAATTCTTTCAGACAGGTTCTCTCAATATATATAACTGAGGAATTGTTTTCTCTCAAGTCCTTAGAATTGTCTCAAGCTGTTTTTTTTTCTGTGTTTCTTTTTTGCTGCCTTGTTCAACAAACAAAATGTCCATATTAAAAAAGATGTAGTAGTGAATGAATGAAATCGTATTCACTAAAAACCAGGCGCTTGTGTGTTAAGTTCTGGAGAAATAAATACAGGTATACAAAATAATTTTGTTAAGATATTTGGAGAAACCCTGTTTCCCACAGCTAAGGTACAACAAGCAGGTTATTGCCTGAAAGTGAAATAACAACAATCTTTTGCACTCTGGATGATCTCACCCTCTGGCAAAGTTTATTTCATTGAACAGCATCAGGTGTTAGCTGAAGAAATTCTTCTGTTTCCCAGAGATCTGAGAGCCAGAAACAAGTGATCTGACATATCTCTTGACATGCTCACAATTCCTGTTTAATCTAATTGCCAAATAAACAGAACCAGGTACTGCATTCCTGTTTCTGCCATGCTAACTCTGGTTCTGTACCCCACAAGGCTCAAGGACTCTTAAGACTTGGGACAATCAACCTGGAAACTTCCTACAAATCCTAGGAATAGATGCATTGTCCACACATAAGTAGTTTGGTGAGCCTGAGACCTGGCATGGTAAGGTAAACACTCATCAGACCACAGGATCATAGGCAGGAAGTAGAACTTGCAGGAGCTCTAGTCACAGCATGGAAATTTGGCTCAGAAATGGCCAGGCTACTGGAGTGGAAGAGAGAAGAGAGAATAAAAGTAATAAGCTTTTATTAAGCACCACTATGTGGTGGGTTGGAGAATGGGCAAGATAAGGTAAATGCTCAGCAAACAGAGGCCAAGATCATTGAGGAGGAACCCTTAGTTATAGAATAAGCTGATCTTGCTCAAAAAATATCTCATTACCAGAAATGTCCAGATTAGTCATTCACTTTGTTGGAATAAAGTACCATGGCAAAAAATATCAATGTTATTTGTGAAGATATCACAATTCTGGTTGAATATTCTGGGCATATTCCCTAGATGCCAAGCATTTCTTTCCAGATTCTAAGCTTATAATTCAGACAGCTGCCATTATCAGGGTACCATCGACCCAAATGGCTAGACTTCTTATACAAGTAGTGATCCTCCAGAGAAATTAACGTCTGATATATGGTTTTGTTAGAGAAATGTAACTCCTTATTTAAAATAATACTGTGACCTAAATCCATATAAATGAAAAGAGAGAAAAGAAGAGAACAGAAGAAAGGAAGGAAAATGGGATTAAAAAGAACTGAATTGTAGAAAAACTTTGGGAAAATCTGGAACTGGAACAAAGAATAAAAGCATGTTCTTTGTTTGTTGTTTTTATTATTTGTTTGGTTCTCTCTAATGGTTAGGGAAAAAAATTTATCCCTTGTTTTATAAGCCTATTTTGTTTTTATTGATGATTGTTTAATTTACAAAATGACAACATGAAGTTTTTAACTATTCCTAAAATAATCAAACTGATTAGTGGATCTAATCATTGTGGATATTTCCTCCAAATGTTCCATGCCAGTTGATCCTGGATGACTTATCTATGACTGCCTATAAATTCTCCATGGCAGCCACCTAATGGATACCAAATGTCCATCAGTTGCTCCTTACCTTTGTCATGTGATTAGCCATTTCTTTTACAACTATATATTTCTTTGATAATACCTTATATTAGGGTTATTTATAACTCTTCACTTGTAAAGAATACATAATTCCCCATAATACCTCAAAATTCCTGTTCATATTTACTATGCATTATAAAGGGCTGAAACTCTGAGTTGATGCACTGAGGTTGGACAACAGAGCACTTAAGTCTAATTACCGATTGGACAATACTCTATTAGCATATGCTTGGAAAATGGCCCTTCCCACTATTCTGTGCTCGTTCAATCTTTTGGTGTATACAGAGAATTGTGGGAAGGATGAGGGGGTGGAGTAAGACAAGCCAGTGTCACTTTGGCAGTAGATGAAGAGAAGGAATGTTGTGGAGATCCTACCATCCAATTCACTTCTACCCCTAAAGACCAAGAAAAAAGACCAAAGACTTTTGCTTATCCTGACTCTGCTGGTTCTAAGGCATCCAGGGTGTTAACTTGGTCTTCACAATGTACCTCTCCATCGACCTTTGAATGAAACTCATTTTTAATTCTTTCAAGTGTATTATGACTCACAACAATACTGCAACACTAATAGAATATTAATATTAAAAAGATGGATCTTTTGTTCTAGGAGAAATTAGTGGTTATTAAAAGATTTTTGCAGTTTCTCAAAGGCTCTAGCTCCCACTCCTACTCCTCTTTAATTTTGAGTCCATTTGTTGTAATCCACAAACAGAAGCATCTGGAGAACCTCATCATACATAAGAAATCTCTTTTCAACCTGGGCCAAATACTGGATCTCCATGAAACGGGTAAACACCTTTTGCATGTCTCCCTTCTGTATGCCTCAGCTAATACACATGATCAAAGGATTGTCAAACAAGGTTAGTTTTGTCACATATCTTTCAAGGAACCTTAAATAATTTTGATGTATGCAAGATAAAGACTTTGTTGAAAGATAGCCTTAGGCCAATGTTTTGCTCATCCAAATCAAACACTTTCTTTATAATCAACAAACAGCAAGCACAGCAAAAATCCCAGCTGCCTGTTTTCCTTTGGCTTTTAAAAAAATTCCTCCACTTTTATTTATTCATTCATCCAAGAAAACATATCTGGCATAGTCTATGTGATTGCCGACTCACAGTCAGGGCCATTTAACCCCAAAGCCCATCTAACTAGGACTGACAATCTAGGATCAGATAAAATCATATTTGTAAAGCACAGTGCCTGAAACAGAATACAATAAATGCGTGGGGCAGGCTAGGTGGTGCAGTGGAGTTGGTTCTAGACTCAGAAAGACCTGAGTTCAAATGTGGCCCCAAATATTTACTAATTGTGTGATCCTGAGCAAGTCACTTTATCTGGTTTGCCTTAATTTCCTCATCTGTAAAATGAGCTGGAGAAGCAAAAGGAAAACCACTTCAGTATTTTTGCTACAAGAACACAATTAAACAAAAAATAAATGCTTGTTTCCTTCTCCCTTTCAAACAATGATTTTATCCTTAAAAGAATTCTCATTCTTGTAGGAAATCCTCCCCTAACAATATTTCCCCTATACCTGGGTTCTAAAGGGAATTTTGCCCTTGTCTTCTTCAAAATTTTTTTTTGTTGAAATGACAAAGTATTTTTAAACTAGTCACAGAGCATTTAAGCCATTATTAGCCTTCTAGACCTCACTGTTAATTAATATGTCAGATTATCCAGAAAGGATGACAGTTAAATTTTGATGAGGAAGAGAAGAAAAATAAAGATACCAACTGTATTGTCAGATAACATCCTGAGGATGGCCTGGGAGAGGCATCTCAATGTATGATCTTAGTCTGAAGTATGAATTGGATGGTAGGATCTCCACGACCTTCCTTCTCTTCATCTACTGCCAAAGTGACTCTGGCTTGTCTTATTCCACCCACTAATCCTTTTCGTTGGGAAGCTAATTACTGGTGAGATGTGTCCTTGAAAAGTAGAAGGATGTATCCAAAAGGAAATGTGGGGAAACAAAATGGCTGACTAAATTCTAATAGACTTGTGATGGAGAGAGCCATCTGTATCCAGAAGGAGGACTGTGGATCACAACATAGTAAAAGGGAGCTGGAAAGGATGGGAGGGGAAAGTACTCTTAAAGGGCCAAGATGGCAAAGTCAGGAGAATAAAGAGTGGCTGGTCTGGGCCTTCCTCCAAATGGAAAGTCTGGGAAGAATTCACCAATGGGATGAAACAAAGGGACAAAGGATACAGTTGCTGAAGAATGCTGGTAAAATCTAGAGAATAAAATCTTGGAGATGTTTCTGAATTTATGAAACAAAATTGGGATTGAGGTAGGGAGAGAAATCTATGATATTAAAATATGCCCAAAACCTTAAGCATGGTTTGCATCTAAAATCTAGAATTCCTTTTGTTTCTCAGAACAAAACAAAACTTGGGAAATGAATAGCACTTTAAATTCCTCTTTTCCACCAAGATCATAATGCTAACATCCTTCCCATAATTATTTCCCAGTAACAGAATGCTCTGTTACTGACCAAAAAAAAAAAAGTTAATATATTAAAGGAAGCAGCACTCCTGTTTACTTTTACTATAGCTGACAAGGTGATAATTATCTATAATTATTAGGAACATAGAGTAAACCTTTGTTAAATATGTCACTCAGAGGCCTTGTTTACACATGGTGCTATTTCCTTCCCCACTGAGATGGCAACTTTCCCATTCTTTTCTTCCCATCCTCCCTACAGTCATGGGGCCCCCTTGGGTGGGGTTCAAGCTTGTGCTAATCAGTTGAAGGGGTAGATTTAGAAATCATTCAAAGAAAGCCTGAATTATAAATTCAGCCAAGAAAGTCAAACAACCAAAGGAATATCAAAGCCTTGGAAAGGTAAAAACTACTGTCAGAAAGCTGTCAGCTCCCACTTTTTAAAAGTCCATTAAATGCGGCTAAAAATCCAGTGGATGAGGAAAAACCTACAAATCACTGTTAGGGAATGAACACACTTAACTCTTGCTCCCTGGCTCACAAACAAGGAAAGTAAGTCCAAGTGAATCCAAGCATGAAGCAAGATAACTACAGGGTGTGTCATCCAGACCCACTGATTTTTTTTTTTTTAAATACACTGTCTTAATATACTGAATGCTAAGGACATTTGTTAAAAGAAGTAAATGTGCCAAAAGTACTATGTCTATGAGGAATTCTTAATTTGGGGTTCATGAATTTATTTTTAAAATATTTTGATAACTGAATTTCATTGGATTAATTTTTTTTAATCCTGTACATTTTATTTATACATTTATTTATGATTCTGAGGCGTTCATAGGCTGTGGAGTGGTCCATATCCCACAGAAAGATTAAGGATCTCTGGTTTAGCAACATGCATATGTATATGCACATGTATGTATACATACATGTGCACACATATGCTGGTGTGTGCATGTATATATGTGTAGACATGCATATATACAGATTTACACATAAATGTGTGTAATATTTATTTAGTATTTACTATGTACCATCCACTATGCTATATCTCATTTATTCCTTCCAATAATCCTGGGGAGTAGATGCTATTATTATCTTCATTTTACAAGTAAGGAAACTGAGGCAAACATGTATAAATATATGCTGTAGCATTTTCATATGTATGTTGATATGCATGCACATGTACATGTCTATCAGTCTAAGGAATAAACTCTTCAGAAAAAGCCGGATGGAATAGCAGGTAAAACTCAAGTGATAAAGTGATATGTACTTACTGAAAGTAAAAAGGCAAAGTATTTGAAAGAAAAGCACTCAAGATATGAACATTCATTAGGAAGCCAAGATCCTGCACAGTGATGATGTCAAATGGACTTGGGAGTAATAATGGTCAGCAAATTGCACATTTGCCTGCAATATGATACAGTAGCTTGACAGGAGTGGGAAGTATACAACAGGTTTATGTCTGGGATCATGAAACAGGGAGGAAGGTTACAAGTCCTCTCTCCAGGAGTCTGAGGAAGACCACCCTTGGAGAATTATATTCATTATGGGAAAGATTTTGATGGGCTGGAAGGATTTCAAAGAACAACAAGAATGATTAAAGACCTGTAGGAATGGATTGATTTAAAGGATGTCTATCTCAGCCAACCAGATATTTTCCTGGGAATAATTCAATGTACATGGCTGCTTTTCAATGAGTGATATAAAGGGGGTTAGATTTAAGGTGAAGGACCTGGATTTGAATGCTTGTTATGTCATGTACAATCTATCTGCCCTTGAGCAATTCTCCCTGTGCCTCACTTTTCTCACCTGTAAAAGAAGGAGGCTGGACTGAATGAATGCTAAAGTCCTTTTCTGTAGAATGAGAAGGGAGATAAAAAAAGGGGGAATCTTAACTTTGGTGGAATTAGATGAGACCACCCAACAAAAGTAAATGGATAAGCCATCACAAGTTGTTTGCTGAACAAACCTAATGTCTGTGAATGCCTGGGCCCAGCTGTGGGTCATTATCTGGGCTCATAGTCTATGTCCCTGCTGCTGGAAGGTGGGACCTGAGGCATAAGGGCAGGGCATAAATTAAGTCAAAGGATCAGACTTAGAACAGAAAAAGAACTGGAGCTCATCAGTCCAATCTCCTCATTTTGTGGAGAAGGATGAAAAAATGATAATCATAAGATTTAGACCTGAAGAAGCTGAATTAAAAACCATCTAATCTATTTTATGTTTAAGGACAACTATGTGGTGCAATGGATAGACCACCGGACCTAATGTTGGGAAGATCCATCTTTTTGAATTCAAATCTGATCTCAGACCCTTACTAGCTGTGTAACCCCTGGCAAGTCACTTAATTGCCTCAATTTCCTTCTTTGTAAAAGGAGCTGGAGAAGAAAATTGCAAACCATTATGATATTTTTGCCAAGAAAACCCCAAATAGGAACCCAAAAAATCAAATATGATTGAAAAAGATTCAACAATAATAAGCTATGCTACTCATTTCGCAAATGAAGAAACTGAGACCCAAGGACCTAGCTAGGATTTCAAAGGTGGTCCTTTTGACTTTTAATCCTACATTTTTACCAGTAGACCATAAATGTGTAAGGTTAGATGCCCATCCCATACAACCTCATAACTCTAAAGGGAAATAAGGACACAGATAACTGTAACCACATATAACTACACATAACTAAGATGTGATTTATTTTAAAGCATTACGATGATTGTTAAATTCAATACAACATCAAAAATGGATTTCAATAAGAAATGCCATGTTTGTATGTAACATGTTTTATTTGACATTCTAAATTAAGCCCAAATGTTATTTAGAAAAAAAATTCTGCAATGTTTACCACAATCACTATCTTATGAAATTAGCATAGCTAGTATAATTATAATAATCTAACTTGGTCTTCATAAAAAATTGAGAAAATAAACCTCACGTCCATCTTTTTGGAGGTGGGAACTTAGCACACACTGATTAGCTTGATGTGTTGGTTTATTTGGTGAATTGCTTTTTTTTTAATTAAAAAAATGGCTCATTGGGTAGAAGTGAGGACAGAAATATTCAGAAATAAAGGTGAAAACAAAAAGTACCAATAATAAGATTTTTTTAAAAAGAAAACTGTTACCATTGATTATCCTAGTCCCTAACTAAAGCATAGTCATATTAGCCTGATTTTTCTCTGTTTTCCCATAAAGTGACAAACTGGGAAGTGACACTGGGGTCTCTTTGTTCTCATGAAAGACTGATTCTTGCCTCTTTTCCCCTTTCAGCCTTCCCTCCTCATCCCTGCTATTTGAAACTGGAACCACAAGAGTTGAGCCAAATCACAGCTGAGAACTATCTCAGGAGGCTTCACTCCATTCACGGCACTGAAGTCCTCAGGTAGACCTAGTCTCCACAGCTCTGTGTATTAATCATTGTCTGAGTATAGGGCCCAGAGACCAGTAAAGTTTCTAGCCTTGCAAGTGCTGATTAGGGTATATGCAGAGCATTTCCTGAAATTGCGAAATTCATCTTTATAATACCACATGAACAACTTAGATCCTTAAAATGCTGTTTAAAGAACATTTGGGTAGGGGGGCAGGGAGAGGTGGGGTTGCTAAGTAGAGATGTTGAGGGCTACCCATCTGGTACCTATGACCATATACTTGGGCTGTTCCCTTAAATCCTGCTAGCCTCCCACACTAAATGAATCTCATTTGATTTCAGTCAAATAGCTCTTTGAAAGTTAAGAGTCTAGGCAGCCATTTGGAAACAAAGGTCAGGGGGAAATAATCTACTGATAAACTAACTCACTGCCAACTTCTAAAGACCATAGCCCCCAGCCCCTGACACTGGAAAACATACTCACCAGCTTCCCCTCTGATCCAACAGCTCAACATTCATTCTCCCCACACCAGGCCCCAGTGTTATATCTGTGAGAGAAAAAATTATTTCACTTTGTCTTTGAACCCTCACTTGGCTAGCACACAGTAGCTTAGTGTTCTCTATCTGGGTCCTTGACTATTTTGTTTTGTAATTTGATAATTGTATTTCAATATAATTGGTTTCCTTTGCAATTCCATTTCATTTTACTTATGTATTTAAAAACATGGTTTCCAGAAGGGGTCAATAGGCTTCAATAGACTGCGATAGGTATCCATGATACAAAAGAGTTTGAGAGTACTTGCAATAGGCATTTAATAAATGCTTGATTGATTCATTGGTTGGTAGGTAGTGTTAGTTCTTTTTTTATTATAGCTTTTTATTTACAAGATATATGCATGGGTAATTTTTCAGCACTGACAATTGCAAAACCTTTGTTCCAATTTTTCCACTCCTTCCCCCCACCCCTCCCCTAGATGGCAAGTTGACCAATACATGTTAAATATGTTAAAGTATATGTTAAATACAATATATATATATATATATATATATATATATCCATACAGTTATTTTGCTGTACGAAAAGAATTGGACTTTGAAATAGTGTACAATTAGCCTGTGAAAGAAATAAAAAATTCAGGTGGACAAAAATAGAGGGACTGGGAATTCTATGTAGTGGTTCATACTCATCTCCCAGAGTTCTTTCCCTGGGTGTAGCTGGTTCAATTCATTACTGCTCCATTGGAACTGATTTGGTTCATCTCATTGCTGAAGAGAGCCATATCCATCAGAATTGATCATCATATAGTATTGTTGTTGAAGTATATAATGATCTCCTGGTCCTGCTCATTTCACTTAGCATCAGTTCATGTAAGTCTCTCCAGGCCTTTCTGAAATCATCCTATTGGTCATTTCTTACAGAACAATAATATTCCATAATATTCATATACCACAATTTATTCAACCATTCTCCAATTGATGGGCATCCACTCAGTTTCCAGCCTCTGGCCAGGTAATGTTAGTTCTTCACAGTTACTCATTTAGTCTGAAACCTGCTTCTTTAGCATCTGCCCAGAAGGAGCTTCATTAGCATTAGCTATTCTCCTGATTATTTACGTGGGCACCTACAAAGTACCAAGCACAGTGTAAAGATAATCAACAGACTTGCATTGGTGGAGCTTCTAATCTGGCTAGAACCAAGGACCCCTACAGACATAACCATAATATAGACAAAATGTGAGAGGATAATAAGAAAACTATTTAAAATCAAAGGGTACTGAGACTGTCAGGAAGAACATCTTAGATGAGATAGTATTTGAACTGCCCTGCAAGGATGGATAGGAAGGGATTGGCCGAGGGAAAGGGGGGGGGGGGGGGAGGGGGGAATAGAAGGTTTTCTAAGTGAAAGAAATAGCATAAACTAAGGCATAGAGAGGTGACAGCACAGGTCATGTTCAGGGAACAGTGAGTGCCACAATTAGCTGAAGGATAAGGGGCTCTTTTTTCATACTACTCAACTTCATGCATTCTTTGTTCCCAGTCAAGGTGATCTTCTTCTATGTTGTCCAGCCTCTATGCATTGATCTAAACTGTGCCCCATATTTGAAGCCCTCTCTCTTTTTACCTCCACTTGTTAAATCCCTCTCTTCCTTCACTTCTCATTTCAAGTGTTTCCTCCATGAAATTTCCTTTGATTCCTCCAGCTAAAAATGTTATTTCCTTTCTTATTTTCCTAGAACATTTTTATATTTTACCTTTCATCATACTTATTTCTGAATGTGTCATGTCCCATTATTAGACTGTAAGTTATTTGAAGGCTGTAATTTCTCATTCTTCTTTCCTCTGCACACAGTAGGCATTTAATAAAAATTACTGAACTGAATCAAAATTGTAATGAAGAGGGGGAGCAATGAGAAATAAGTAAAAAAAGGTAAATTGAGTACTTAATGGAATTATGAATAGGTCAGACCATTCTGAAAATTAAAAGTTTGGAAATGTATTAGAGAAGTCCCTAAATTATTCCTAGCTCCCACTTCTAGGTAGATACTCCCCATCTTCATAGGGGGCATGTGACAGAAATTTGGGACTTGTGCTTTGATTTCTCCCTCTGAACTTAATGCCTTTATTCCAGATGAAGCCAGTTAAGGTAGAATTGGGTGATCTATCTTATATCATAAAATCAACAAGAATGTACAATGTTGATAAAAGAAAATAGCTTTAAGAAGTTGTGGTCAGGGTATAGACTTGAAATAAGGAAGACATCTTTAAATCCTAATACTTGGTACTTACTAGCTGTGTCATCCTGAGTAAATCAGTTTTACTCTAACTAGGATTTCTTATCTGAAAATAAAGGAGTTGCAAAGAGATCATAAAAAATGGAATAGATCCACATGTACAAAAATGTTTACAGTAGCTCTCTTTGTGATGGCAAAGAATTGGAAACTGAGGGTCCTCATCAATTGGAAAATAGCTGAAAAAACTGTGGAACATGAATGCATATACCACATGAATACTATTGTTCTATAAGAAATGATGAGCAGGTAGGTTCTAGAAAAACCTGAAAAGACTTACACGAACTGATGCTGAGTAAAAGTGAGCAGAACCAGGAGAACATTATACATAGTAAGAACAACATCATGCAGATGATCAATTTTGATAGACTTTGTTCTTCTCAGCAATACAGTGATCCAAGACAATTCCAATAAGACTGATGGAAAATGCCATCCACATCTAGAAAAAGGACTATGGAGACTGAATGCAAATTGAAACATACTATTTTCACTTTATTTTGTTGTTGTTTTCTTTCTCATGGTTTTTCCTTTTTGTTCTGATTCCTCTTTTACAACATGACTAATGTGGAAATATGTTTAATGTGATTATACATGTATTTTTTAAAAAGAGGGGTTAGATTGCATGATCTCTAGTTTCACAGTTCCAGCTGTAAATCTTATGACTAACACAGAACTATTCAGAATGGTCACCAAGATCCTTATTAATCACCTATTTACTTTCACCACCTGACTTCTGTCTCCTTTCCCCCAACTTTCCTCCAAAGGCTGCTTGTTGGTATATTTTCAAAGATCTCCTCACCAGATATTGTTTCCCGCCTCGTCTCCCTCCAAAGCTTACGGGTTGATATCTATTTACAGAATTCCACACCTAGATAGACCCTGTGGTTGCACCTCACATCTCTAGACCTTAAAAGGGCTGTGTCAGAGCTAAAGGGGAAAAGTCATCCCTGACTGTGGACACTGACTGCCAACCTACAACCAGCCAGTCTAGGGCTGCTTCTGCCCCTTCCTCAAGTTCTCTGAATTGTCCCTGTTAAAAAGTCCATGGTTTTGATTACCCATGCTCCAACAAATATGAAACAGTCCCAGATGTTTTCACTGGCACAGCGTTTGGGGGAAAACACAGCCTGCTCCACTGAATTCAGACTGGAGGCTTTATTCAGACAGCTTGGCCCCAGACTCAGCTCAGTTGCCACCCTGAAAATGGAGGCCTTTGAGTCTTTCCTTCCCTCCCCCATATTCCCTTTAAAGATTGGCATTAGACCTACTAGACACAGATATTTTCTGAAGGGGTTTCCCCAGCTCAGACTATACATGTATCTACAAATCACAGATACTCTCCGAGAGATTTCCCCAGCTCCCAGGTTCCCTAGGGTGTGCAAATGACCCTTTCCTAGTTGAGATGGCCTTCAAGGGCCCAGGAAAGCTAGCTAGGCAAATTCCAGGCCTGCAGGGTATAGTGCACCCATTTTGCAATGTCTCATGCCTTTTATTTTAAATCCTCAGAGAAGAGGTTCTTTGTCAGGAATGTGCAAATTTATGTAAATAACGACACACATCTATACAAGATGGTGTGCAAATGTGTGTCCCTAGGTTTGCTAGGAAAGCAAAAAATCTTCAGAAATCCAGAATAAGTAAGTGGCTGGGAAGGCCAGGGCAAGGCGGGTGAGATTAGAGTGGGGTGAGGAGAGGAGGTGTTCCAGCTGTCGCTTTATCAATTCTGAGGACCCAGAAACTCACTTAATCTCCCTACCCCAGACACCAGTCCTAGGAAAAACATTAAAATAATCCAAGAACTGTCAGATAAGCTATCTTGAGTCCTGAAATCATTTTTTAAAAGGGTGGCAACATTCGAAGGAAACAAGCATGTCAGTGATTAAACTCTGAAGCATTCTAGTGGGGTGAAGCAAGGACTAATGTCAGATCCTTAACACTGTTGTGTGAATTTAAGCATGTTACAGCCCATGTCTGGGCCTCCATCTTCTTGCCTGATAGAACTAGATTTAATTTCATTCAGTAAAGAATTCCTGAGTGCCTACTATATGCAGAGAATACTGTTCAGGAGACCCAAGATGTCCTCTAAGATCTTTTCCAGCTTGAATATTTTATGATAACTATCATTATGAAAGACCACTACAAAGCTAATTGTAGAGTGTGTTCTTTGTTTTTTCATTAATTCCCTTTATATTCTTGACCTTTTGTTCTTCCAGATGAATTTTTATATTATTTTTCATAGCTCTCTAATTTTTTGACAATTTGACTGGTATGTCACTGAACAGGTAGACCAATATAGGTAGAATTGTCATTTTTATTATATTAGCTCATCCTACCCATGAGCAATTGATATTTTTCCAGCTGTTTAGATCAGATTTTGTATGAGAAGTTTTTGTAATTGTGTTCATATAGTTAGTACCTAGGTTTGTCTTAGCAAGTAGACACCCAAATATTTTATTTGGTCTACAGTTATTTTAAATTGAATTTCTCTATCTCTTGCTGCTAGGCTTTGTTAGCAATATACAGAAATGCTGATGATTCATGTGGGTTTATTTTATTTGGGGCAATAAAAGCTGTTAATTGTTTCAAGAGGTTTTTGGATGGTTCTTTAGGATTTTCTAAATATGTCATCATATTGTTGACAAAGAGTAATAGCTTTATCTCCTCATTGCCTATTCTTATTCCTTTAATTTTTTTTCTTTTCTTATTGCTAAAACCAACATTTCTAAGACAATATTGAATAACAGTGGCGATAATGGGCATCCTTGTTTCATCTGTGATCTTATTGGGATGGTAGTGTTCTAACAAGGGGCACCTAGGCCAGCACAGTGGATAGGAAGACATCTTCCTGAGTTCAAATTTGACTTCAGATACTAATTATGTGAACCTGGGCAAGCCACTTAACCTTATTTGCTTCATTTTCCTTGTCTATAAAATGAACTGCAAGGAAATGTCAAACCACTTTATTATCTTTGCCAAGAGAACTCCAAATTGGGTCATGAAGACTCAGACAGGGCTGAAATGACTGAATAATAATAATGTACTAACACTGACATATAAAGAGAAAGGAATACTGTGCAAAACACTTGACAAGGTCTGCTAAGTCAATGATTTGGAAAGTCAGTGACTTTAATGTAAAGGTGAATACAACGGACGAGCTTTAAAACATGTTGGAAAATATTTAAAGGTTAAGAAATCAAAGATTTGTAGTCTATTCAGAAGTTCCATGCCTGTCTACTATGAATAATTTCCTCAAAGAGAGGGACATTTTAACAACAATTCAAAAAAAAAGGAAATTGCTATATTTAACAGACAAAGGAAGGCTTGGTGACATGAGTGTAATGTTAGAATTAGCTGTTTATAGGTACAGTGAGACGATGGACTAGATAGTGCAAAGGTTGAAAGCAAATTAGAAGAAAGGTTAATGATATAAATTCAATTCAAAAATATTAAAGATGTTGCCTATGTAAGTCATTGCATTAGTTCACATCAGTGATGGAAGGGTAATGGAATGGGGCATAAAAACAAAGTATATGCTTTGTACATGTATACACATACACATATATACATATACATACAGAGTAGTTAGTTTCAAGAGGGACAAAATGCTAATAACAAGAAGAATTGGGGAAGATCTCATATGGGAGGTTACACCTTAATTATGCTTTGAAGGAGAGGGCAACTGCCAGACCTGAAATCAGGAAGATTCATCTTCCTGAATTCAAATTTTGGCCTCAGACTCTTACTAGATTTTGTGATCTTGGACAAGACATTTAACCCTAATTACATCAGTTCTTTATCTACAGAATGAGCTGGAGAAGGAAATGGCAAACCACTCCAGTATCTTTGCCAGAAAACCCAAATGGGATCATGAAGAATTAGATGCACCTGAAAATGAGCAAACAACAACAATAAGGAAGATAAATATTCTATAAATTAATAACAAGAGGATGTAATTGAGGAATATCCATCTACCAGAGTCCTTGTCATATAGGTTGCACTACCATTTTCAAGCCCTTACCCCATAAAGATAAGTTGTGGGTTTTTTTTTTTTTCCTTAAAAGTCCTTGAAGTTGACTTTGAGACTAGATCAGCTCCCAGGAGAACTCAGGCTGTGAATATCAAAGTCATCTGAATAGAAAAGCCAAAACAGAGAAAGTCAGGGTCTCCTCCTGGAGATTTCAAACTAACAGATTAGCATCAGACTACAATTATCCCTTCCACAGTGCAGAGGTTAGCGATGTGGTGCCCCTGTGATCTGGAAAATCCCAGTAAAAATTTTTGGTCCTTCCTTCATACCAGAGAAGTCTGGATTATTGTGGTATCAGAAAATAAAATATGTTGATATTATACCACATACATATTCTATGCATTTCTGAGTTTCGAAACTTTTTCTGGCATTTACTCATCTTCATGTGTTATTTGCAGCTTCCACAAAATTGCCCCCAAATTCCTATTTAGTTTCTTACGCTGACTCCTTGACAAAGACAAGATAGCAAAAGGCAACATGGGTTTTCAAATTCATTTGCAAAATGTAATGGAGGAGGAAAGTAGAAGAATTGAGCAATTATCACCTTGACAAATAGCAAAAATCAATAGAGGGAAGAAGAACTTGTAGAAAGCTTGACATGAGGTAGTAAAACCATGAATATTTATAGAAGCATTTAAAAGAACAAAAGAAAAAAAATGACCAGAATTTGCAGTATTCTGTTCTCATTATCCATGATAGCAAAACCAACTCATTTTGATTTTAACCCCTCAGTGATATTTGAGAAAGTAGAAATGATGCCTTAAAAAGATGAAGTAGTGAATAACAGCTGCACCAGAACAAGTCAAAGCTGAAGAAATAAGTGACAAAGGCAACATGATTTGGAAAATATTGAAGGGTGAAGATCTCTCAAAGAGGGGAAACTATTGAATGATAAAAAAATTATTGATGCTATTATTACACCTACATATACATATGCATATATATAAAACATATTAAGAGGGTATCAGTGATCACCAATTACCTCATCTATGAAAAATATTTATGAAAATGAACCACACACACATAAATGATGAAAATAAAAGAAGACAACAAGAAGGCTTTTCAAATCATTTTCTACAGTAAACTACATTTTCACAGTCATACAGTTGATTAAAAGAGAATATGATATCTTGCTATTTTTTTGTTTGTTTCTTTTACTTTTCTTTTCTTTTTTTTTTTTTTTAAAGAATTTGATCTGAAGAACAAAACAGCCCTTAATGGCCCTCTCCAATAAATTGTCTTTCATACACATGCTTATATTATATTATATTATAGATATAGATATTACATAAATTATATAGATTATATTAGATTCCTTGAGAGTTACCACCATAAACATATTTTTTAATCTTCTAATTATAAAGATTATTAAAGGTATTTGCCTTTGCCACTGAGGATGACCTGTTCATAATCCAAATGGAAGAGAACGGGCCTCCAGGTTTTCTTGTCTGCAGACGATATTGCACCAATGGCATCAAGTTTCAGAATACTGAAACTCCATGAGATCTAAAACTTGCATGCCAACAATTCTGAGAGATTGGAGGTATCTTTTACACCCAAGGAAGGAACTGGGATCTGTCCCAATGAAATTAGCTATAAGATCCACATACTAAAAATGGATTAGATGAATATCTGTTGTCTTATCCATGACATGTAATAGTCGTCTGAAAAATCCACTGATTTAAGTCTTTGGTACATAAATCTTGGATAGAAATTGCTGATGTCTGATGTTGATGACAAGTTGCACCCAGAGTTGGACAAAGGAAGAGATCAGGCACAAGTGAATTTGGGAAATTACATAGCATGTCTAGTTTCTTGACACATGTCAAACCCTCCCCCATTTTTTTTTAAATCAGTGATACTATTTGGCTGAAATAATGGAATACCTCAATCTTTAAAGAATCAAAACTGTGGGTCAACTCAAGGGCAAAAGAATGACACATGTTGGAAAAGGGACATCAGTAGATTCCAACATTTTACTAACAATCACAAGAAGTAGCATAAAGTACATCATTAAGAAAAAATGTGTTCAGAAAAAGAGGAAGTGGGCTGGTTATGTAGTATGATGAGGCATAGCAATGGACAATATATTTTATACACTGGGCCTAGAGGAATAATTAAAAGACCCAGAGGAAGGACTACTTCCATCAATAATTCACAATAAAGCATTTAATAAGGACATGGCCAAGATTTACATAGAATGAGAAGACATTCTCTAGGTTGTAATGGAATAGTTTCCACATCAATGAGATCTAAATCCATCCAAATATTGAACTAATATTTCATTCTAGAAGCAGCACAGTACAATGAATAGAGAACTAGTGTCAGAGTGAGAAAGACTTGGTTCACTAGCCTCATTGACATTCTTCCCTTTGAGTAAATTACTTTATCTCTCTACTCCCAAGAAACTATCTAAGACTAAATGAAAAACAGAGGCTTATCTGGGTTGATTGAGAGTTTGCTTACCAGATCCCTACATCAGCAATATCACAGATGTAGACCCCCCCCCAGAGAACAAGGATTATACATATATACATACATGCACACACACATATATATTCTATGTTTCTAGTACCAAGATACTGTACATTGTAGGCATTTAATAAACTAATTTTAATTTAAACTTGAATAACTCCCATTCAATGTCAGCCTTCTCATAAATAGGGGAAGATGGTTGATGTGATTTAAGTTCTACTAAGAATTCTATTAGCGTGAGTTTAATTTAAATAGGAAGGCAATATGGTATATAGTCAAAGGACCTGGGTTCAAATTCTATCTTTGCCATTTCCTACTTGCTGAACCTCAAACAAGCTACTACGCTCAGTTTCCTCATCTATAAAATAGGAAGCTTGGATTAAATGATCTCTATGGCACATCTGAACTTCATTTTTTGAAGAGGACCATGACATCAGGAAGACAATGCCATGACAAACATGGGAATTGGATTTAAATGAGAGTGGGCTCATTTAACTTCTCTGAATCTCAGTTATCTGTCTAATCTCACAGGGTTGTTGTGAGCTTCAAATTAAATCATGTTTGCTAAGTGTTTTTCAAATTTTAAAGTATTATGTATAATCTATATCAGATTGCTTGCTGTCTTGGGGAGAGGGAGGGGAGGGAAGGAGGAAGAAAAATTTTGAACTCAAAATCTTACAAAAATGAATTTTGAAAACTATCTTTATATGTAATAGGAAAAAAATAAAATACTATTATTAAGTGAAAAAAAATCAAGAAACTGAGGAAAAAAACTTTCAAGTGTTATATCAATGTTACTTATAAAGAGTTAGTACATTAACACCCTAGTGTTAGTGTGGATAGTGATGGATTCATGAAGACCTGGGTTAAAATCTAGCCTCTTGCTTGCTGTGTGACCTTGGACAAGTTGTTTTATCTCTTTTCTCATCAGTTAAAGGAGTACTACCATTTGTAGATACTATCTCCACAGAGTTTTTGTTAGGCTCAGACAAAAAAAAAAAAAAAAGGATGGAAAATACTTTGCAAACTTTTATTGTTATCATTAATAGTAATCATTATCTGTAATCATCAGTAATGAGAATTATAATACTGACGTGCTTATACTACCAGATAAAATTGAAGACAGTTTTATAAATGGAAACACCATATTAAATGTGTGTGATAATTAACTATCAATGTGACCTGACATGAGACTTCACTCCAAAAAAAGCCACTGAATCTGTGATGCTTTTGCATCACTGAAAAATCAGACTGAAGTCTTAAGAGACTGAGAAACAAATTCAAATCTGTGATCCTCATGGTACAGATCTGTCCCAAGAGACAAAGGAGATGGCACAGGCTGGGGGGATTGTGTTAACTAAAAAAATTCAAAAAACCCAATTACTATTTATCTGCATTTCTCAGTTCATGAATGAAAATGGAACAAATCAGTAAAGGAAGGCACAGCTTCAGAGTACACCAAGATGCTGCTTCCTGGGATGTTTAAGGATCTACTCATTTTCCCTACCACAGGAACTGGACAGGAAACCACTCTGCTTAATTTTAAAGGGAGACCACTGTTGGCTTCTTCCGTGGTCTAATGTTTGACTCATGTGTATGGCAGGTTCAAAGGGCAGTGGCTTCCATCATTGATGAGGCTGAATCCTTATTGGAGTGTAACCTGATTTCTGCCACAAATTCAGAAGTTGGTGATTATGCCCAGTTTCCTGAATTGCAACAAAATCTCTTGAAACACAATGCACTGACTGACATGAGGATCTCTAGACCCACATAAGTACAGTAATAATTTAGAGTGGCTTGTAAATAATAATCATCCTAAAACATAAGCACTGAAAACAGAAAACTACTTCTAAACTCAATCTTTTAAATCCTTTATTAGTGGGCATCAGAAAGAAAGAGTAGAATTTCTGCCCCTCCAAAAATAAAAAGTCCAGCTCCTACATTTGAGATATTGCCACAAGACTGTTGGAATATATACATTAACTATGGACCAGGCCCTGGAAAAGCAGGGTGAGGGAGGACCTTAGGAGAGGTTGGGCAGAGCAGCTGAGATGATAAGGGGAACATTATGAGGGCAGCTGGCCCAGGGAACCAGTTTCTAATGGGAAGGATGCAACAGAAGGGGAAAAAGAAAGAAGACATTCTCTTTGTGAGAATACTTTGGACAGCTTGGGGCAGAATCAAGAGTTGGAGAAGCTCATTGTAAAGGGAGAGATTTTCAATCTAACAAACTTTTTGTTGTTCTGTCGTTTTCATGTGTATCTGACTCTTCATGATCTCATTTAGGATTTTCTTGGCAACAATACTGGATTGGTTTGTCATTTTCCTTTTTCAGGAAAATGAAGCAACCAGGTTTAAGGGACTTGTTCAGAGTCTTACACTCAGTGTCAGAGATCAAATCTGAATTCAGTTCTTTGGGACTCCAGGCTTACCCATCTGTCCACTGCAACATGTAGCTGCTCATTAATAAACATTTATTAAGTGCTTGTTGTGCTAAGGAGAGGGGAGGGCATAGATGAAAAAGATTCAGTCCCTGCCTTTGGGGAGTGTACAATCTGATAAAAAACAATTTTTGTCCTTTTTTTGTTTTGTTTTGTTTTTAAATTGAAGCTTTTTATTTTCAAAACATATGCAAGGATAATTTTTCACCACTGATCCTTGCAAAATCTTGTATTCCAATTTCCTCCCCTTCCTCCCACCCTCTCTCCTAGATGGCAAGTAATCCAATATATGTTAAACATGGCAAAAATATATGTAAATCCAATATAGGCATATGTATTTATATAATTACCTTACCACACAAGATATTCAGATAAAAAAGAAAGAAAAATTAGAATGAAAATAAAATTCAAGCAAACAACAACAAAAGAAGTGAAACTGCCATGTTGTGATCCACACTCAGTCCCTACAGTCCTCTCTCTGAGTGTAGATGCCTCTCCCCATCACAAGACCATTGGAACTGGCATCATCCATCACATTGTTGGGAAAGAGTCATGTTCATCAGAATTGATCATTGTATAATATTGATGTTGCTGTGTACAATGATCTTCTGGTTCTGCTCATTTCACTTTGTATCAGTTCATGTCAGTCTCTTCAGGACTCCCTAAAATCATCTTGCAGATCGTTTCTTATAGAACAATAATATTCCATAACATTCACATACCATAACTCATTCAGCCATTCTCCAACTGATGGGCATCCACTCAGTTTCCAGTTTTTTGCCACCACAAAAAGGGCTGCCACAAACATTTTTGCACATGTGGGTTCCTTTCCCTCCTTTAAGATCTTTTTGGGATATAAGCCCAGTAAAAATGCTGCTAGATCAAAGGGTATGCACAGTTTGATAACCTTTTGATCATAGTTCCAAACTGCTCTCCAGAATGGCTGGATCCATTCACAGTTCCACCAACAATGTATTAGTGTCCCAATATTCCCACATCCCCTGCAACATTCTTCATTATCTTTTTCTGTCATTTTAGCCAATCTGAGAGATGTGTTATGGTATCTCAGAATTGTCTTAATTTGCATTTCTCTGGTCAATAGTGATTTAGAATATCTTTTCATAAAGTTGTCTATCTATTGGAGAATGGCTTGAATTCTTATAAATTTGAGTCAATTCTCTATATATTTTAGAACCTTTCATTAGAACACTTAAATGTAAAAATATCTTCCCAATTTATTGCTTTCCTTTTAATCTTGTCTGCATTAGTTTTAAAATGGAAGGTTTTTAGCAAAAATCTTTCTTCACCCTTCTTTTCTCTCCCTCCTCCAATCCCCTCCAACTCCCTAATCAACACCAAAGCTTCACAAATGATGTCTTGATTTGCCCATGAATTGGATTTAAGTGAGGCAAAAAATGCACAAGTTCTGATTTCTACTTTCTCTTCCAGAGTCATCAAAGTCCAGTGACATCAAAGTCAGGAAGCCTAGGGATGTGTGACCAAGCTCTAAGCTCTTCATGATGACTGTTTCAGCTGCCTTCATGGCTATTGGAACAAATTGTCTTCATTGATCCATTCGCCATGAGGAAGTTTTCACATGCTCGGGGTAGATATTACCCAACTCATCTACTGATTCAAGACTTATAGGTTATCCTCAACTTGATTTAGTGCATTGGCAGAAATGGTTTTACAGGGTGCGGCTTCTGCAAATGTTACAACTCCTGGGAGCCACAAGTAAACCATAACAGATGTTAGAGGTCAAAAATTGAGGTATATGAGATTCAAGAAAAGCTTTCACTTTTAGTTACAGGAAGAGCGAGTAGGGAAGGCTTTATGAAAGAGTTGGAGAGTGAGCTGGGTCTAAATTCTTAATCTGAGGTCACAGACAGATTTCAAGGGATGCCATAAATTTGGATGGCAACAAAATCACATCTTTATTTTCACAAACCTCTCATTAAAATCGAGCATTTCTTTCAATTATCATAAAATATTATTCTGAAAAACAATCCACATACTTCACCAGATTGTAAAAGGGATCCATGATACATAAAAAAGAATAATACTTCTCTCTCACTCCAATCTGGGGCAGTTTGGTAGTGAAGTAGATAGAGGTGCTGGCCTGAAATCTGAAACATCTTCTTGAGTTCAAATCTGGCCTCAGACACTTACTAGTTATGTGACCCTAGGCATGTCATCTCACTCTATTTGCCTCAGTTTCCTCATCTGTAAAATAACCTGGAAAAAGGCAAACTACTCTTGAGGTTTCAGAAAACCTCAAATGATGTTATGAACAACAACCCTCCAGGCAAGGAAGAGAGGAAGAATTTTCACCATGACAGCAAAATTCAACAGCTTTTCAGAACTCCTTCCTTAATAGCAATAGGATAAAATATAAAGTTTACTTTCTCATTCAAAGCCTTCCACAATCTAGCTCCAACCTATCTTTCCCACTGTATTTCCTATTACTCTCCTTGCATTCAAAATGAATTACTAGATGCTCCTTGGCTTGCCCTGTTCTTTCCTCTGCCTCATTACATTTGTTGCCTTCATGCCAAGAACAGACTCAATCAATCAACAAATACTTATTTAGCCCCTACTATTTGCCAGGTGCTGGGCTTGGAGCTGGAGAAACAAAGAGAAAAAAGAGACACAGTGTCTGTTCTCAAGGAACTTGGACTTAATCAATCAACAAGCATTTAAGCACCTACTAAGTAAGACCTAAGCACTAGGCTGGGAGCTGAGGCCTCAAATAAAAAAAAAATGAAATCATCCTAACTTGTAAGGAATTTGTATGGGGATGTGGAGTAACTTAAATACATAAATATTTACAGAACAAATAAGGAGTGAAGAATTACAAAGGAATTTACAATCTCCTCACATATCTCTGCCTTTTTAAATTCTTCCTTTCTTCTTTGCCTGGATATTATTTTGGCAAGTGTGTAGCAAGTATGGTTTGGAATCCATTAAGATAGGAGGCAAAGAGCACAGAAAGCTGATACAATGTGCAATTGATAGGTGATTAGGGTCCAAATTACTAGTGAATATTTATGCAGTGAAAGTCTGGGATGGATGGGAAGAAAGACTAAAGAAGGAGAACCCTCAGGTGTGACATCTGATTATGTAAGTGAAAGGAGAGGGAGGGTTGAAGGAGGGGGAAGGAAGAACAAAGAGGACTCCAAGGTTTCAAGCCTCTGAAGTTTCAAATACAAATCCTCTACTGACTTTCACCAGGTTCCTAGGATGCGATGCTACTGCTTAAAATAAACATGAGTTGGACAACTCTGACTACCACTTTACAGTTGTTGGTGTTATTACTGCTTCCACATGGGTTTGTTTCTGCCCTTGAAGCTTTTTTTTTTCTTCCTTCTTTCCTTCCTTCTTTTTTCCTTCCATCCTTCCTTCCATCCATGCATCCTTTTCCTTTTTTTCTTTTCATCCTTTCTTCCTTTCTCTTCCTCTCTCATTTCTTTTTCTTCCTTCCTATTTCTTTCTTTCTCTTTTTCTTTCTTTCTTTCTTTATCTTCCTCCCTCCCTCCTTTCTTTCTTGTCTTCCTTCCTTTTTCCTTCCCTCCCTTTTTTCTTCTTTCTTTCTATTCCTCCCTCCTTTCTTTCTCTTTATCTTCCTTTTTTCTTTCTATTCCTTCTTCTCTCCCTCATTTATTTTTCTCTTCCTTACTTCCTTTTTTCCTTCCTTCCTTCCCTTCTCTTATGTTCTTGCCTCTTCTTCTTCTTCTTCTTCTTCTTCTTCTTTTTCTTCTTCTTCTTCTTCTTTCTCTTCTTCTTCTTCTTCTTTCTTCTTCTTCTTCCTTCTATAATTGAGTGCCATGGTGTGGCATTCTTGGGATGTAATTTTTTACCATGCAACTCAGTGCAACTGAGATGGAAAGAACCTGAAATCATCATTCTTTTAAAAGAAGAGTAAGGAGCCTCCCTATTACAGATGGAATGAAACTGAGGCAAGTCTGTTTCATCATTCATACAATCAGTTAGTTGACATTTATTGAATATCTCAGCATAAGCTGGATGCCATGGAAGATACATTGAATTATGACATTTTAACCATCCTCAAGGAGTTTATAATTTAATTAAAGATGAAAAGAGTCTAACAAACTTTATCATTTATTGAAAAATTTGTAAATAACACAAGATAGTATAAGTAAATGCTAAATTGTGTGATGGAGAGCAAGACCTACTGACTGGGCTCAGGAAGACTTAAGTTCAAATCCTTTCTCTGATACTAGCTGTGTTTGTCCTGGTCCAATCACTTAACCAATTTCCACCATTAGGACAAGTGACAAGGTAATTGGATTAAATGACAACTAAGTCCCTTCCAAATCTTTTCCTTCATCTTTGTCTTCATCTTTTTCTTTCTTGTCGATATTGTTGTTATTGTTTTTCTTTTCCTTTTCTTCCTCTTCCTTCTCTTTCTCCTTTTCTTCCTCCTTCTTTTCCTCTCTTGTAGTTTTTCCATTGTTCTGATTTTTCTTTCCCAACGTGATTTATAAAAAAATGTGTATTTAAAAAGTGAATGTATATGTATAACCAGAAAAATAAAACAATTAATAAAAAAATTTTTTTGCACATTAGTCATGTGGTGAAAGAACAATGATAAACAAAAAAAAAAACAACTTTTTTAAAAAGTGAAAATAGTATGCTTCCATCTGCATTCAGATACAGTTCTTTGGATATCTATAGGATTTTCTTTTGCGAGTCTTTTGGAATTGTCTTGGATCATTGTTTTGCAAAGAAGAGCTAAGTCTATCATAGTTGATCATCATACAATGTTGCTGTTATTATATACAATGTTCTGGTTCTGTTCACTTCACTCAACAGTTTGTGTGAATCTTTACAGATTTTTTGTGATATCTACCTACTCATCATCTCTTATAGAACAATATTCCTATACCACATCCATATACCACAATTTGTTCAGTCATTCTGCAATTGATGAGCATCTTCTCAATTTCCAATTCTTCATCATTATAAAAAGAATTGCTATAACTATTTTTGTACATGTTGGTTCTACCCTCCTTTTTATGATCTCTTTGGGCTACAGACCTAGTAGTGGTACTGCTAGATCAAAGGGAATGAACAGCTTTAAAACCTTTTGGGCATAGTTCCAAATTGTTCTCCTGAATGATTGCATCAGTTGACAACTCTACCAACAAAATTTTAAAACAAAATTTTCCCATAGCCCCTCTAAAATTCAATGTTTTCCTGTTCTGTCATTGTTGTTATTGTTCGTCCTTCATGATGACCATGACATCAGGGAAGTGATGCTATGACATACAAGTGAATCGGATTTAAGTGAGGAAGGGCTGTGCAAGAGGGAGCTGTCTGGGTCCAGTGACCAGATACAAATCAGGACAAGTGGAGATGGCCCTGGATGAAATGGGAGATTTTGACTTTTTTAAGCTAAGGTCTTCAACAGGTCTCAGTTTGAATGAGGCCACACCCATTCAGCGATTAAGGCTAGGTAGCCATTGAGGCAAAAAAAATTTCCTCTTTCACTAGTTTAAAAAAAAATCTAAATAAATGAATGAATGAATCTGGGAGGGGGAGATCCTCAGGGTTTCCAGTTAAAGCAGAAATGACTGCTGTTTACATTCGATCTGATCTGATAAGTATGAGGTGGTACTTCAGAGTTGGTTTACTTTGCATTTCTCCAATCAATAGTGATTTAGAGCTTTGTTCCATGAATACATATAGCTTTAATTCCTTCATCTGAAAGCTGCCCATTCATATCCTTTGACTATTAGTGGGGAATGACTTGTATTCTTATACATTTGATTCAGATATCGATATATTTGAGAAAAGAAACCTTTATCTGGCTGAAAAAAAAATTGTTTTCCAGATTTCTGCTTTCTTTCTAATCTTTGTTGTGTTGGTTTCAATGGACTTCTTGCTACTTTTCAATGGTAATGGCCTGGGACTGGCTTAGAAAAAAACAACCATGCACGTTGCTTTGAAGGGGGAAAAGGCTCTATTTGGACAATAGCCAGGCAGCAGATGCAGGAAATGATCAGCCAGCTGCCAACAAGACATGATAGACTTTGCTAGACTTGTCAGAAGAAAAAAAAAGTTCTTGATGGAACATTAAATGACAGCCCTTTGCATTGCGAGAGAAGAAAGCCTTGGGATGAACTGGGCAGTGGGAGAATTGAATCTTAGTCTGGATGGAATTGGTACAAATCAGGTCCCTGATTCACCCCAAGATGAACTTGGGTGTGATCTTTCCTTCAAACTTCATGTTTTTCTGGGATCTATTCCCTGAAACAACTGCATTCCCAGCTAATACTGTAACAGGAGATATTCTCTCCTCCTCCCCTTATTTCAATAGCCTACCAACTGACCTCTGCCTCAAGTGCTTTCCCCTTCCAAACTGTTCTACATAATTCTGTCAAGAGCAATCCCCTCAAAAGTTTCTTTTATCACATTTCTATGTTCTAAGACCTCAAGGACAGTCTGCCTCAGCCTCTTCAATATTATCTCCCAACTGTTCCCACAAACAAACCTTCCATTACCACCAAGCTGTCTTATGATCTGTTCCCTAAATATCCCACATTCATTGCCATCTCTTCAGTTTTGTTTACACTGGTATCTGGGATGCTTTCCCCTCACCTCTCTATTTGTCTACGTTCTGGTTTGTAGTGTTTTGTTTCCTTTGGAGCATGGTTTAGTGCAAAGAAAGGGGAACTTGAAACATCTAGTTTTGAATCCTGCCTTTGATTTATTAGTTCTAACCAAACTAGCTGGCCCAGTACATGGAACATTGAGTTCGAAATCAGGAAGACCTGAGTTCTGGAGTCAGGAGGACTTGAGTTCAAATCTAGTCTCAAATAGTTGCTAGTTGAATGACTCTGGACAAGTCACTTCACCCTGTTTGCCTCAATTTCCTCATCTGTAAAATGAGTTGGGAAAGAAAATGGCAAACCACTCTAGTGTCTCTGCCAAAAAAATCCCAAATGAAATCATGAAAAGTTGGACATAACTAAAATGATTCAATAATAACAAAAAACTCTAACCAAGCAAATTATCTAATCTCTGTGGACCCTAGCTTCCTCATTTGTAAAATGTCAGGATGGTTGTAAGAATCATGCTCCATAAAGTTGAGCTATCTTCTCCTTCCTCCTCCTCCTCATCATTCTCTCTAGGAAAGGCAGCATGGAATAGTAAATAAGCTGCTTAAATAAGTAAATAAGCTTAGTGATTCAGCTGCTGAGTCAGTAAGACTTGAATTCAAGTCCTAACCATGAAACATACTGATGCAGGAGAAATTATTTACAGCCTGAGGCAACTCTCCAAGGATATGTCTATAAGCAGTAGAAAAGTTCTGATTAAAGTCACTGAATAAGAGTCTCCTTATCAAGAATTCTACTACAAGGATGAAATGCACCAAAAAAAAAAGTTTTCTAAATCTTCCCAACCCATAATGATCTCTGAACTTCTAGAACACTATCTGTTCCACTAATGTGGAATTTACCTAGTAGAACTTTGCATTACTTTTTATCTTCGCATAGCATAGGGAAACATCATGGTACAATGGAATGGAGAGAGTGCTAGTCTTCAGGAGCAGAATGAAAATTCCATGTTTGCTACTTATTTCCTATATGACCTTGGACAAACTTTCTCCACTCTAGTCTCAGTTCCCTTTAATGCAAAATGAAGGAATAAGACTAAATAAATTTTAAGATCCTCGCTTCTAGAATACTATGATCCTAAGCAGGGTGGGAAAATGTTTAACAACTGCCTCTCTGAAATGTTTTTTTACATAAGACACACTTTCAAATTTCATGTGCATTTATCAACATTTTTGACATCAGTTCAAGTCTAGGAATCAACATCATAAATCATGCTCTAATTTGTAATGTGTGTCCATTTACAAGGTATAAATGCTCACATTGAAAATTTAACAATCAGTTTTTCTGAGGTGGTATGGGCTGGCTTCAGCATAGCCCTTGATTCTAATTATGGAAGAAAACAAAAAGTTCAGTTTTAGACATTAACTCTACAGGAACTGCTTCATAGTAGGTAACTGGGAAGGGTGGGTTGGAAGCCAAGTTAGGTAAGGTAGATGTTACCATTCTAGGAATCCTATGCTTATCTGTTTTGGGGTTGCTGGTAATTGTGAGGAAGGATGCATACCTTCTTCTCAATGATTTCTCCTTCATTAATGGAGAAGATGGAAATGGAAGCAAGTCCAGTGTTCTGGGGCAGTTGCAGGGGGGAGGGAGGGAGGGAGGGAGAAGATGATACTATTCCCAAGCTTCCTAGGATAAGGATCTTAGTCTGTCTCCATTTGTTGACTCCTAAGAGTCAAGAGACCTGAATCCAAGTCTTAGCTTAGCCCCTGGACAACTAACTGGCTAGGCTGCTTTGGGCAAGATATTGAAGCCTTCTGGATCTCAGTTTTATCATCTACAAAATGAATGAATTGGACTAGTTGATCTGTAAGGTCTCTTTCGCTTCTAACATCCTATCAGTCTATGAAAATATGTAGTAAGTTCTTTAAGGATAACAACTTATTTTATACTTCTCTGGTACACAAAGCACAGTGATTATATACAAGATATTATATATAAGTACTTGAATAAATGAATATTGATAAGTATTTATTAAGTGCTTGCTATTTACAAAGCACTGTGCTAAGCACTGAAAATGCAAACAAAAAAGTAAGATGGTTCCTGCTTTCAAGGAGCTCACATTCTGATGGGAGAGAAAATATATAGGGGAGATTTGAGTTCCAAGTCAGATGAAAGGTCCCGTGGTCCCTAGAATACACTAGCAACACAGATGATAATGCTTCATCATTAATGTCATTTCCACTGATAAAATCATATCACTTTCTGCAGTTTTTTGAAAGTGGTGAAAATTTCCCTTCTTTTCTAGGTTTTTAGGAGCTGTGGGTGTGGGAATAGTTGTCAGGCTACATCTTCTCAGTGGTTAGAGGTTCCTAGACTGAAAGCATTGCTATTCCCAAGGCTCTTGGATTCAAGATCCTGAGTGTCTTCATTGGGTTCTGAGGGGAAAGAGTGGTCAAAAAGACACTCCTTATTTCCTCTCTCTCTCTAGACCAGTGATTCTCAAAGTATGGTCTAGAGCAGGGGTCCTCAAACTTTTTAAATAGGGGGCCAGTTCACTGTTCCTCAGACTGTTGGAGGGCCGGACTATAGTAAAAACAAAAACTTTGTTTTGTGGGCCTTTAAATAAAGAAATTCATAGCCCTGGCTGAGAGGGATAAACATCCTCAGCTGCCGCATCTGGCCTGCGGGCTGTAGTTTGAGGACCCCTGGAGAATCCTGGGGATCTCTGAAACCCTTTTAGAGGGTCTACAAATTCAAAAAGAGTTTTTATTTCCAATATGGTAAATGTCTATAAATATAACCCAGATAAACAAAAATGCTTTGGAGAGATCCTCAATAATTTTTAATAGGATAAAGATATTGAAAACAAAAGTTTGAGAACCACTGCTCTAGATGCTTTGCAATTTCAGTTAAATTGTTTTATCTGCTGTGTAGGAGTCAGCTGGTGGGGATAGCTTACCTTTTTTCAGTAAGTCAGTCAATAAACATTTATTAAGTACTTATTATGGGTCAGGAATTTGCTAAACACTAGAGATACAGAGGCAAGTGATGATCCCTACCCTCAAAGAGCTTCCAATCTAATTGGGAAGACAACAAACAAATATACACAAAAAAGTTACATATGGGATAAAAAAAAAAAAAAAAACTAGAGGGAAAACACTAGAAATGAGAGATTGGGAAAGGCTTCCTGTAGAAGATAGTATTTTAGTCAGAACTTGAGAAAGCTAGAGAAGCTGCTAGGTGAAGATGAGGAAGAGAATTCCAGGCATGGGGGACAGTCAGAGAAAGTTGTTGGAGCAGATAGATGAAGTATCTTATTTTGAAAACAAAAAGAAGGCTGGTATCACTAACATTTGGGAGGGAGTAAGATGTTAAACTGGAAAGGTCACAGGGAGTAAGGTCATGAAAGACTTTGAATACCAGAAGAATATTTTGTATTTGATCCTGGAGGTGATAGGGAATCACTGGAATGTGTGTGTGTGTGTGTGTGTGTGTAAGAGAGACAGACAGACAGGCAGACAGGAGAGATAAGACAGAGAGAGAGAGATAAAAGAGAGAGAGATAAAAGAGAGAGAGATAAAAGAGAGAGAGAGATGAGAGAGAGAGAGAGAGAGAGAGAGAGAGAGAGAGAGAGAGAGAGAGAGAGAGAGAGAGAGAGAGAGATCTTTGCTTTAGGAAAATCATTTCAATGGCTGAATGATGAATTGGAGAGGAGATTTAAGGCAATCAGACCCAGTGCCAGGCTTTAGCAATAATCCAGCTGTGAAGTATGAGCACCTGTACCAGGATGGTAGCAATAGCAGAGCAGAGAAGGGGGAAGATTAGAGAAGTTTTTTAAAGATGAAACTGGCAGGTCTTGGTAAGAGATGGATATATGGGACTGAGCCATAGTGAGAAGTCAAGGATCCTGCCTAATATTTCTCTTGACAATTAGGTAGAAGTTTATAGGGTGGAAAGGTTTAGAAAAAAAGATGATGAGTTTAGTTTTGGACTCTGCAGGAGCTGATTCACAGATTGTAGTTGTGAGTTTGGGCTGGAAGTAGGAGGGATGAGAGAAGTTTTGCTGCTCCCAAAGCTACTATTGGTGACAATCAACACTCGCTGTAGGCAGTTGTGAGAAAATTAGATCCTTTCTCCATGATGATTTCTCCTTCACTGATACCTTCAAAGGCAAAGTTGAAAGAAAATCATCAGGTCTGAGGATTTGGGGGATGCTATTCCTAAGACTCTTCAGGTCAAAGGTCCTGGTTTATTGATTAGCTGATTGATCTTAGAGTTTCCCCCACAAAGAAAGATCAAAATTTTATAGGTCACAGTAAAAAAGAAATCCTCTTCTCCAGTGAAGATCACAAGATAGACATGAAGAAGTGATTTGTCCTTGATACTTAGCATACCATTTCCAAAAATAAAAGAAGCCATTTTACTCCTTGTGGTACTTGTGGGCCAATGTAGTTGCTTCCAAATAGTCTTTAACAGACACAAAAGAACTTCTCTGGCATCCTTCTGGATACATATTCCAATGTTCTTAGCCTCTGAGTAATACAAATGGTGGGGAGAAAATAATTTTGTAACTTAAATAGAGAAGATAGATTTTGGTTCAGACTACTTATAGTCTAGAGGCTAAAGGATTACAAAGTTATCCATCAAAACTGAAGAATAAATTTAATATTTAAAATGAATGGGAACAGTTCCACTTAATGGAAAGTAAATTCACCAACTATCTATTTGCATTAAAGATCCCCTGGACAAACCTCCCTATTGATCCAGCCATCTGCTTGTGCTCTATGATACCTAACATAAAATATGATTATAAATTCAGATCCCATGAGAAGAAATAGCCTTATACGAGACTAGCATGTACAAAGCTGTCCTTTAAATGTACTTTTATTGTATTAAATCTTTCTTATACTTTATATCAGAAAAATACCATCTTGGTCCTTTCACACAGAAAACCTCTCAAGGGAAACCTAATATGTCACCTGCAAATGGGACTCAACCCAGACTATTCAAACTCATCCAACACATTGACCAACAATGTTGAAAGCAATAAGTATTCCCTGACAAATTATTGGATGTCTCTGCAGAGTATAGAAAACGATACAGTTTACTCTTAGAGAATATAAATTTTACTTGGCATCTATTCAGAATTTACATCTTCTTTTAAGAGGAAAAATGTACATTTAGATAAAAGAAAGTTTATGTGTGTCATGGTGCATGAATGAAAACCAGGGACCAAACTCAATGCTAGTTTTTGGCTTTTCTCTACCTCTGTGGAACAGTTGTGTGACCTTTAGGTCAGTTAACGTACCCCTGGAGGACCCATTTTCTTAATATATAAAATGAAGATGGATCTTTAAGCAGCTCCAGTCTTCCATAATTCTATCTCAGGATAAGATCAAAATACTGAGATTCTGTTTCTCAATATGAGATTCTACCTTGGAAGACTTCCTTTGGGGTAGTGCTGCTTTGTTTAGTTGCCTGATGTTTTTCTCCCAATAGGAACATAGACCTAGAACTAAGACAACTCAGACATCATCCCATCCAATCCAACCCTTCCACTCTACAGATAAGAAAAAACTGAGACCCAAAGAAACTAAAATCACACAGATAGCATAAGCATCAGAGGCAGGAGTAGAATCCAGATTCCTCTAACATTGTCAGAGTCAATATTCAATGATATTTGGTAAGAAATTCAATGACAGGAGTTCTCTCACCATCTTATCTTAGGTTTCAATTACCTGTTAACAAGTTTCTTATTTTGTCCTTCCTAATATCAAGATTTTTCTTGTTGTTAGAGACAACTGAGTTGAGTAGTTCTATCTTCTCTCTGTAGTCTGTTACCATCAAGCATGCTGTTAGCCTTTCCTCCCAAATAATTAAAAATGCCCCCTTCCCCCCCCCCCCCTAGTCTTTAAAAATAAAAAAAAAAAAGAACTAAAAAAAAAAAAAAAACAACCCCCTAAATCCGCCCCCCCCCCCCCCCCCCCCCCCCCCCCCTTTGCACCTTTGAATCCTCCTAAGATATATTAGGGCTTTCTGACTATTTGTTTCTAAAGGACCAGGCCTTAAATCCAAACCAATCTGATTCTTATTGGCCTCCAATAAGTCCTAGGCCAAGTCCCATTTTGTCATTGTTTGGGTTCTGTTTGACTCAAATTGAATGTAAATAGAATCATTTCTGCTTTGGCAGGAAAATTTGAGGGTCTTCCCCCTCCCAGCTTCATTCATTCATTTATTTATTTAGATTTTTTTTGGACTAGGTGAAAGAAGAGATTCTTTGCCTCAATTGCAACCTAATCATAATCACTGAAGAGGTGTGACCTCAGTCACATAGTGACTGTTGAAGACTTTAGCTTAAAAAGACTAAGGTCTCCAATTTCATCTAGATCCATCTCCAGTCATTCTGATTCATATCCTGTCACTGGACGCAGATGATACTGGAGTGGAAAGTAAGGCAGGCAACCTTACCTAGCCCTCCCTCACTAAAATCGAATTTCTTTGCATGTCATGACATCCCCTCCCTGATGCCAAGGTCCTCTTCGAGAAGGAAGGACAAAGAACAAAGCAGGCAGAAATCTCAGCTTAGCTTCCAACTAGGATCATATAAAGGTAGAATGAAAATGATACCAGAAATAGATGAGGGAGAGCATCAGTGTTGCACATGGGAAGTCCATTATGTTATTCTTCCCAAGGATTGTTCCACATTGTTTTCTGGTCCTACATTCTTCTGATGACATCTTTTATACCACTGTTGTGCAATCCCTCATTTCTAATATGTTACAGTTTACTCATACCCAGCAGAAACATCTCTATTGCCTTTTCGGTGATTCTCAACCATTATCACTTTCATAACAGCAGTAACAACAACAAAATCTTCCCTTGACTAATTTGAAAAACACAAGAAAGACTGTAAGATAAAAATCAGGAGAGATTTCAGTATAAGTTCTAGAAAGATTTCTAGAAATGACATCACTTCTTTAAAATCCTTAAAATCCAAACTCTAATAACCCCCTTAAGTAATGTTTGAAAGAAGTTGCTATCAATGCTACAATTAAAGAAAAATACTATGGCTTCATTACTGTTTATTACCCACCAACACCGTACTAGACACTAAGGAAGAGGGGAAGAATGAACAAATGTATGATTTCCTTTTACCTGCATAGAACAAAGCTATCCCTCCATCCTGAATTAGCTTTCTTTTAAGTCTACTCCAGTGGATTTCCAGCCCCAGAAAAGGATTGTTAATTTTGATTGTTGTCTAATGCTATATCAATTACCAAATCCTCTAAGAAAAAGGATGCTTCAATTGTTAATGCTGTAAAGTTACCCATACATATAACCTGTAAATAAAAGGCTATTAAATTAAAAAAAAAAATTCAAGTCACAGAATTCTCTCATCCAAGAATATCTGCTAGTATAGCAATTCTCTAGGGAAATTTGAATCAAGAGTTTGTTACTTATTCTTTTGTTTTTGGGATAGATTTCCATGTTTAGAGTGTAAGCCTGGACTTCTCCAAACAATGGGAGAAAAGGTTGGGGGATGAGGACTTCTGCATTTAGAGTTTATTTAATTTTAGTTTTTGCAGTTTGTGCTTTGCATTTCTCTACTGACACTTGTCTTTTGGCTTTTGGGAGTTGTCCTTTCTTGCAAATTCATAATAAATCCTTTCTTTTTGCTTAAAAAAAAAAAAAAAAAAAAAAAAAAAGGATGTTTCAGCTACAGCCTTCTTACAGGTAAATTTGGGCCCTGTTGTGAAGAAGCCACATTATCAGGTTTCCTGTCACCTGGGTATGGGGAAGTACTTGTCAGGCTACAAATATGCATGTGGCTTCACTGGACAAGGAACCATACCCAAAGAGGAAGAGATGTAAGAGCTAGCAGCTACCTGCCAATCTACCTCTCCTAAAGACTAAGAAGCTTACTTTGCTAAAGCAAAGCAGAGAAGGAACCAAGCATCTGCAATTCATCTCTATTCTTCCCTTGTTATTTTTGTTCCCTGCTAAGTTCCTGACAATGAAGTATGGTGTTAAAATACCCCCTCTTCCTTTGCAGCCATAGGGCTATATTCATATTTTAAAACTAGTTCTGCCCACAACACAAACATTTAATTCTGGCAATTACAGAGCACACCTTGAAAGGCTGCACCTTGGAAATTCCAGGATCTGTTTTTTCTCCCCATAGCCTTTTGCTTCTCATTATATTACCTCATTTTCTACATATTTTTTTCCACTGAGAGAAAAAAAAAAAAAGTTTTAAAAAGTTTAAAGAGAAAACTTAAAAAGCTACTATAGGGCAGAGGAATATTAGGACTGGGGCTGCATTACAATCTTGGCTATAACTAGCAAGAACAAAGCCTCTCTTTGGGAAGGAGCTCTTCTTCAAGTCTCAAGTAATGTCCACTTCCTGGTAGACAAAAGGAAGAGCTCCAAATCTTGTCATATGCCCTGCCACTGAACCTTTCAGAGTTCAGGCATTGCTATCTGCCCTTTCACTATGTTCTTCAGATCTCTGGAACTTGCCCTTCACCCTTGTACACTAAGGAATATCAGGCCTTACCATCTGCTCTGCAGCTAAATCTTAGAAGTATACTGTAGTTTCCCTCTCTTAAAATGTGGGCTCCTTGAGAGCAGAGACCTGTTTGCTATTTGTATTTCCTATGCTAAGCACATAAAACCTATTAAACCGGCCCCCCCAAAAAACCCCAAAAACCCTATCATTATTTATCTTTAAAAGGGAAGATACATAGTTTTATTTCTTAAGAATCTCAATATGGTAGTCATGGAGAAGCTGGATTGAAATGAGGAAAGATGGTACAAAAAATCAAAGATGACACAAAAAATCAAATAAGCAAAAGCAATAATCCAGGAGGATATTTAGATGGCACAGTGAACAGCCTCTGGATCTGAAATTGGGAGAACTTGAATTTAAATCTGGCCTCAGATACTTATTAGCTTTGTGACCCTCGGCAAGTCCCATTTTGCCTCAGTTTCCTCATTAAAATGACTTGAAGAAGGAAATGGAAAACCACTCTAATATTTTTGCCAAGAAACCCCAAATGGGGTTATAAAAAGTAAGACATGACTGAAATGACCAATTAACAAGAAGAAGCAATAATCTAGGTTATAAGGACTTTATCTGACCATGTCCATATGATAGGAGACAAATGTGAGAGATATTGTAGAGGTAGAATTGATGGGACTTGGCCACTGATCAGAGAAAAAGGGTAAAGGAGAATGAATAGGCAAAAATGCTCCCCTCTATAGTAATAGGGAAGGTAAGAAGGATTAGTTTTTGGGGGGAAGAAGATAGTGAATTATTTTGAATATGGTCTGATTTGCCTATTTTGATATGCCTATGGAACTTCCAGGTAAAGATCTTAAAAATAGAAATAATAAAGTGATCTTGAAGCTCAGGAAACAGATGATGACTGGATATATAATTGGGAGTCATCTGCATTAAGATGATAATTGGCCCCATGATGGTTTCAATATGTAGAAAGGGAAAAGGATTCAGGACAGAGGAGGTATGGGATCTGGTTGCTGGTGAGATATAGCAAAGGAGACTGAAAAGGAATAGTCAGAGAATCAAATAGGTGATTACAGTCATGAAAATCCAGGGAAGAGTCTCTAAATCAATAAAGAGATCATCAGTGTCAAAAGCCCCAGGGCAGTGAAGAAAAATGAAGACTAAGAAATCATCGAATTTATAATTGGAAAAATGTCGTTAATCTTAGAGAAAGCAGTTTCAATTGAGTGATGAGTTCAGAAACCAGACTGCAAGGAGCTGAAAAGTGAGTGAAAGTGAGAAGGGAGGTCATTTTCATTTCCTGAGGATATCAGAGGAACCCTCAAACTGATTCCCTGGGTGACTAGCCCATTTTCTTTATACATTTCCCTTATGACATTTTTTATTCCTACTCTTTCTTGAATACTTCATTGGTTATATTTTGCAGTTTGCTCACAACTACCATAATATGCCTCTCTGTTGGTTACACTGTAATGTTAATTTGCCAGATTGAAGTCAATCAAATAGTTCCATCAACAAATATTTATTAAGTACTCACTATTTGTTGGATACTTTGCTAAGCACAAACATAGAGGTGATCTCTTCTGGAGGTGAGAGCATCCAGGGACTAATTACAAGATATCCAAAGGGTAGGAAGATACCAAACTGCAGACAAAATCTTGGGACTTTGTAAATAGCAAAGAAAGTGACAGAAAGCATCAACAAATTCCATTCTATGTGCCTGCTTTCCCATCTATATAATCTTTACAAGCCCCATCTTCACAGAGGGCATCCTCAGTGAGAGGAACAGAAGGGAACAGGAAGTCTTTCTCAAGCAATATGCTACATTGTACTGTCTCTATCTTAGCCATCTCACAACTGATCAAAAAATAAAGGTTAAGAGAATTCAAGCTCTCACTACACAAAGATACCTAATATTTGATTTCAGAAAATTTTACTCAAGTCAAATAAATTCAAAGATTTATTACTCATGAGATCATCACATGGGCTACTGGATAGCACAGAGGTCCAAAGAGTCAGAAAGGCATGTGTTCAAACACTTCTTTGCTTTCAACATTACCAGCTATGTAATCATCCTTGTTCAAATCATTTTCAGTTGTGCCTGATTCTCCATGATCCCATTTGGGGTTTTCTTGGCAAAGATACTAAAATTGTTTGCCCTTTTCTTCTCCAGCTCATTTTACAGATGAGGAAACTGAGGCAAACGGGGTGAAGTGACTTGACCAGAATCACACAGCTAGTGTCTGAGGTCAGATTTTAACATATGAAGATGAATCTTCCTGACTTCCAGCGTAGTACTCTATCCATTGCTTAGCTAACCATGTAGTGCTTTGCAATTTGTCAAATGCTTTTTCTCTCAATGACCCTGTGAGTTATATAGTGCAAGTAATGACATTCCAAATTCCAAAATGACATTCCAAGATGAAACTAATGTTCAGAAAGTGATTTGTCCAGTGTCATGTGACATAATAACCTATAGACCTAAGACTGAAACCTAGTGGACAGAAAATTGTGAATATGGACAAATTATTACACATAGTATTCACCACTGTTTTTGAAAAACATAAGCCCAGTGCTTAATGAATATCTGTTGAATACAATTGAATATACCTCTTGATAACCCCACAAAAGGGGTCAGTGAGAGGAGAGGGGCAGAATGACAACATGAATGCTGAGATCTGGAAATAAGAGGGTCATAGAATCAAAGAGAGTCTGTCATAAGGGAAAGACTGTGGAATATTTTGGGGGTTGGCAAGAAGTAGAGAAAGACAGAACAGATATTTTCAAGTATCTAAAAGGCCATTACATATTGAAATAGCATTAAACTTTATTCTCCTTGAGCCCAGTAGGCAGTTGCAGAGAGTCGAACTTAAAGCTGAGGTACTAACCAAACTTTACATCAGTTGGAGTTGTCCAAGTGGAACAGGCTATTTCTAGAAGTGATCAGTCCCATGATTGCTGAAGGGAAATCTATTGAACACTGATCACCTGTCAAGGATATAGTAGAGAGAAAAGGAGCCAAATTGGATCAGCTCAGTGGCTCCCTCTTAGTCTTAATATTTTATGACATTGATAGAAAGTAAGAGAAAGGGGGAGATATAATCTGCTTTAATTCATAGACAAGTCCTCTTAGAATCTGCCATTTTTTTGAATGTCACAAGCTATGAGAGTAGATAATTATCTTAGAGGGAAGAATATTCCTTCTTCTATAGCAATCTAGAGAATTTTGAGCTGAGGTAAATTCTTGACTGGAGATTAGAAGGAGGGCAAACCAGAAGAATGGTAATTCAACAGTTCAAGGCTTAATGTAAAAATTTGGGCACAAAATGAAGGAAGTAAAGACAGATGGTATCTGAAAAGCATAAAAAGTCCTTCTCACTCTAGGGGTTATGACTAATTCATCCCTATTTATAGGCTCACCCTTATACTTAATATAAAATAATTCCTAGTATAGGCAAAAAAAGTCTGAAAAGCCCTTCAGGAATTCTGAGGTTTGGCTTCTTTCATTTATTCAAGAAACATTTATTTAATAGACACCTACCAAAGGAAAAGCATTGTGCTAAGTGCTGAAATTTTTTTTTTTTTAACAGAATATGGGATCTGCTTTCAATGTATTTACAATCAAATGGTGAAAAGACAAGCAGACAAATTAATAAACTATGAAGACAAATACAAAACAGATGAAGCAATATGGGAAATTTGAGAAGTGAAAATTAGATTAGATGCAGATAAAGAGTTAGGAAAATTATTATAGAGCTTAAGGTGGTTTGTCCTTTGTTCTTGAAGAGGATCATGATATAAGATAGGTGATGCCATGACATACAGGTGATTACAGTATTACAGGAAAAACGTAGAGCCTGAAGTTGGGTGATGGTAGTGAATTGGGGGACAGAAATTAATGAATCAATTTACCGATTCTTTAGTTAAGTCTAAATTAGCTGCTTGGCAGGCAGTCTGATATAATACAAAGCTTCTTAAAATGTGTGTTGTAACCCCATATGATGTAGTATAACTGAATAGCAAGTCACAAATTATGATTTATCATCAGTAAATGTTTGATTTGTAAACCCAGTTTATATACCTATATCCTCAAATCATGTAAAAATTTATTGGGCAAAAAAGGGTAGTGAATGGAAAAAGTTTAAGAAGCTCTGATCTATTATACACTTCAACAACAATACTGTATGAGGATGTATTCTGATGGAAGTGGATATCTTTGACAAAGAGAAGATCTAATTCAGTTCCAATTGATCAATGATGGTCAGAATCAGCTACACCCAGAGAAGGAACACTGGGAAATGAATGTGGACTACCTACATTTTTGTTTTTCTTCTCAGGTTATTTTTACCTTCTGAATCCAAGTCTTCTTGTGCAACAAGAGAACTGTACAGTTCTGCACACATATATTGTATGCTAGGATATACTATAACATATTTAACATACATAAGACTGCCTGCCATCTGGGGGGGAGGGGTAGAGGGAGGGAAGGGAAAAGTCAGAACAGAAGTGAGTTCAAGGGATAATGCTGTAAAAATTACCCGTGCATATGTTCTATCAATAAAAGTTATAATTTTTAAAAAAGCTCTGATCTAGAAACATCCCCTTTATAGATAAAAAATTAAACGACTCACATTGATCCAATTTTAAAATTGATGCCAAAGTACTTTTTAGAATGGCAAAGCAATGGCAACAAAGTAGATGTTCATTAATTGGGTGGTATATTGAATAGATAATTGTACTGGAATATTGCAATATCCTAAGAGTTGAATATAAAGAATTTAGAAAAAACTAGAAAAACATATATGCACTGAAACAATAAACAAAACTAGCAACAACAACAAAAACCTAAACTGATAGACACAATAATCGAAATGTAATCAGAATATACAATAAAATCAATCTGACTGTCACATAATGAACAAGCTTAGCCTCCAAGAAGAGTTAAAATAATACTCTTTCATTCCTTAATTGCAGAGGCAGGGGAAAATTGTGTGGAATATTGCATATTCTGTCACACATAAATCAGTGTGTTGTTTGGTTTCACTGATTTGCCTCCATTCCCTCCCAATTTTGTGATTTTTATCAAAAGGGGTGGCTCCTGGGATAGAAAAGGGAGGAGAGGCATTTGTAAATAAATATAGCAAAACAATGAAAAGGAATCAATAAAATTAAAATATAAAAGATAAAATATCAAATTCTTTAGTTAGTTATCTAGTTGCCTTGAATCAGAACCTGTCAGTTGCATGTGTTTCCTGCTGATAAGGGGGTATTTGAAAAAAGAAAAACCTTTCAATCTCTATTTAGAAATTATGTAGTTATTCAAGAAATTAATATTTCATTCTTAGGGTCACAAATTCCAAGATTGTTAGTCTCACCCCACCAAATTGTTGAAGCAAACATCAAAGTTCAATATCTGATAATTAGCAAAGTTAGATAACAATACAGCTAATAAAATACTATCATTTGATTAATTCCTGGCATGATAATCCTATGTCATGTTTATTCTACATTTGATTCAAATGTGAAGGGGAAAAAAAATCTTTTCAACTAATTTTGGTTTATTTTTTAACAATGCGAAGAAAGTATGAAATCATCAAAGCAACTAAATATGGAAAATTAAAGAAACCAGACTAATAACATCCATTTCAAAGGGTCTAAAGACCTAAATAGTCCACACATTGGCAGTTTTGTCTCTGGCCTGCTATTCACCTATGTAACAATGAGTAGCTACATATTTCTTCCTTGCTCATCTCACTAAAGAGCTAAAGGCAGAGGATAATCCCTTATATAACATATCACCTCTTAAGGTCCAAAGCCCTTTAATTTATTCTTATTTAATCTCAACAACAGGTATTATTATTCTTATCTTGCCAATTAGGAAATAGATTCAGAGATTCCAAGTTACTTCCCATAGTTAAAGAATAGGATCAGAATTGAAATGAAAACTCATCTTTTGACTCCTAATCCAGGACTGTTTACATTATTTTGTCTGATTATGCATTATTGGTACTGCAGAGTTAACTCATTTGTGTGTATTGCTTTGTTAGTTCCCTCACGAGATTGTAAACCCAGTGTTAGCATAGTTCCTGGCACAGAATAAATGCTTACTAAATGCTTTCTAATTCATTAGTTCTTTGGGCTAAAGTTTTTCTAGATTTTCAGCAAATCTAGGGGTGGAGGGAGATAGAAATAAAATGAATAGGTTTTCAATAGTTTATAAACATTAAAGTCTTAGTCACCACTCAACGGAAGCACTAAATCCATCATGGTAGATAGAACAATCCTTCAAATTTGGGGGAAGAGAAGTATAAAAATATATTAACTTTAAAGTACTTGAAAAGTCTTAAGATTGTGGGTGGGAGTCACTTTTACTTGTATGTGGAAATAAAAATAAAGGAAGCTTAGGGAGGCATTTACAGATAAGAATACAAAAAATTAAGGTCAAGTAGGAAATGACTTCATGTATGAAATCAGAAAAAGTTCATGTCAGGGGAAATGAGGGAGGGCCAGTTGCTTTGGCCTTTAACTCACAGATTAGAGTGCAAACCCCTCTACATAAACATGTTCACAAAAAGTCTAATTCCATCATTCAATCAGGTAGCTCATCATGGGTTGCATTGTTCAGCCAGTAATGGCATTTAGATATTACTGTACTGTGTACAGCCATCAAAGGATTAACTCCATGAATCATTAAGACCTAGGAACCTTAGGTAGAACATAAAGATTTTTATCATAAAACACACTTGTATATTCATCTCTGTGCTTCAGCTCGCTCATCTCTGAAATGTGAGTTAGCCTAAATGAAATTAGGCTAACTAATTTAGTTATTCCCTTTCCAGCTATGTCAGCAAAACTGAGTTCAAGTCTTTGCTCCATCACTTAGGTGTGTGAATCACTTAACCACTCAGACTATTGCCTCATATGTGGGATGGAGATAATAATAGAGTTATACTGAGAACTGATGTTTATAAACCTTAAAGAGTTATATAAATATGAATTCTTATTTTTAAGAATTTTTTAAAATGGAAAGGTATAATACCATGCCAGAATACAGAGAACTGGAGAATCTATGGTATGCTAGAACTTAAAATGGTAGCTGGGAAGGCCATAGAAGTAGCCCAGAAAGGTTAGAGTTAAATATGTACTGATTTTCTCAATAAGGGGATATGCCATTGATGTACTAAGGCAGAAATTTACAAAGGAATTTAGCTGTTAGAGTTAAGAATTAGAAGAAAATTGTACCTTGTAAAGAGACATGGAATATGTTACGCTTGAAGTTTTTCTTGTCTTAAAAAAAAGGTGTTTTTAGGCAAACTTGGAAGAAAGTGAACTATTAGCAAAACATTAATTAATATAATAAATCAAGTTATTAAAAATTGACAAAATAATCATTTGGCATTTTGTAGTACTGGAAGTCACCTGGGTTTAAATCCAAGCCCTACCATTTAATTGCTAATGAACTTTGAAGAAAGCCACTTCAGACATTTGGCCTTTGATATCCTTATCTGGAAAACAAGAGAGCTGAGCTTGATGAGTTTTAAAAGATGCTTTCTATTTGCAACTGAGTTTCATCGACATAGCTGTAATACAAAGATCAAATGGGGAGTGGGGAAAAATATGGGACCAAATACATAAAAAGGACAGATTGTTGTATAAAATCAGAGGAAACTCTTATGTAGTAAGAGAAAGGCCATCAGAACTATAAATAGCAGTAAACCAAATGTTTGCTCATTAGGGTGTGGGAGCAATTTCAACAAAACGATATGCATTTTCCCAGTATTTGGAATCACCCACATACTTCCTACCACAGTAAGAACAGGAACGACTGCATAAAGTGAAAGACGGTGAAGTGAAAGGCCTTGCAAGTAAGAAAGAACTGAAGATCAATGAAAAAATTGCCTTTGGAGTTCTCTGTCTTCTCACTTTCTGAAAGTACTGTGACTAACAGGATTAGTATCCTAAGGTAGTAATGGAGCAATGGAAGCCAGAAGGGACAACAAGCTGCAATAGTCAAACGGCTAGCAAAGTATAATGCAAGTCCCAGGAGCTCTGCTGTATTCATAAAGCATTAATCGTAAAGAACTTCAGCCCCTGGACTCAAGGACACCAATGATGATATACAGCGTTTTGAGGTTTGCAAAGCACTTTACAAATATTATCTTATTTGATCTTCACAGCAACCCTGGAAGCCAGGTGCTTTTCTTCTCATTTTCTAGATGAGGAAACTGAGATTAAAACAGGTTAAGTGACTTGCCCAGTAAACTTCTATGGTCAGGTTCGAACTCCGTTTTTCTTGATTCCAAGTCTAGTATCGTTTACACTCTATCCATAAAATATAACTAGAAAATATAATATAATCAAGGGCCTTGGCATTCTACACACTATAAATATGCCAAAGTTCAGAGAAGGGGACAATCACTAAAAGAGTGGGACCTTTAGATTTTTCTTGCACATAACAAATATGGAGTAACGTTTAAAAGGATTGAACATATTTAACCAATAGCAGATTGCTTGCTATTCTGGGGAAAGGGGAGGGAAGGAGAAAATTTTGGAATACAAAGTCTTACAAAAATGAATGTTGAAAACTATCTTTACATGTATTTGGAGAAATAAAATATTATTAAGAAAAAAAAGAATGGGATCTGGGTTGGATTTTGAAGAAAAGAAGGAAATTTGAACTGATTGAATAGAATGTACTCTAGGAAAAGGCAGAAATGATTAAGGGAGTTTTAAGACAAAATACCATAATTAACACCTGGGATTAAGCAGTGTGTGCCACCTGTTAGTCTACTATTAGACATTCCAGAAGCATCTTGCACCAATGCTACTGAGGACTGGTATAAAATCAAAGAAGTGCCAACTGATTAGGTGATCAGAGTAATTCCCTCATTAGCATAGGATTCCTTTCATGTGCTTTGTTTTATACTCAGATATCAAGTAATATGCCATGGATCTATTTTGTCACTTAGGAGAGGAATGAAAACATAAGTAGTTTTCTGAATGTTTAACATACCTACAATTTTTTAATGATACAAGTACAAGGCAACATGTCTAGATGGTTTCCATCACTCATCTGCCTAAAAAGTCAAATTTTCAGTGCATTAATTTTAAAATGGAAAGTATTAAAAGCTTATTACTAAAAACATTAGCCACAGATTGCTTTCCAAAGGAACAAGTATTACTTCCCACAAAGATACTTATGGTACAGAAATAGTGCTAAATTTAGTCTGAGGAGCTGGATTCAAATTCTAGCTTTGAGGCTTACAGCCCATATGACTTTGGATGATAGGTCACTCTTTGGACCTATGCTTCCTAAATAACTCCTAAGATCACTTCCAGTCCTAGATGAATCATTTTAGAATTGTAATGATTCGACCCTCATTTTCTCTGTTGTCTCATATGTAATGAAGAAAACTCACATTTGTGACATTGTACTAAAAAGACAATTGACATTCTTGCTTGGCTTGGCAGGTAGTTCACCAATAAATGGGATATGTTTTGTATAATGTTATCTGCTGATATCAGAACTCAATTTATTTTGTAACATGCTGTTTGATCAGTTTTTACTCGTGTCCGACTCTCATGATACCTTTTGGGATTTTCTTGGCAAAGATAGTGGAATAGTTTGCCATTTCCTTCTCTAGTTCATTTTATAGATGAGGGAACTGAGACAAACGGGATTAAATGACTTGTGCAGGGTCACACAATTAGTGTCTGAAGCCAGATTTGCACTTATGAAGATGAATTTTTCCTGATTCCAAACCTAGTAGTCTCTCCATTCTTTATTCATTTTGCTAAGTGGCACAGTGACTTAGACTGACTCTTCAACCTTAAATGAATAATCTGTAAAATTAGAGGTTTGGATCTTTTAAGATCTTTTGAGGTTTCTTCCAGCATTGGTTAGCTCTATGAGCCTATGAACTGCATTAATTTACTGAAAACCTGAATCTTGCTAAATTAACTTGGTAAACAAAACCTACCATGTCGCTCTTAATTCTAGGGCTAAAGTTAAATCAACTTCTTTTCATTCCCCATAAGGTAAGTTAGTTGCTGCTAATAAAAGCAGAAATTAATTGGCCTTCCCAGGTCTAAAGCACCAGGCAGACATTGGTATGCCCAAAACAAAATTTTAGTGTTAAGACTTCTGCTTGACACACTGCTTTTAACTAAACAGAAAATCACCTCAGTGTGGCTGGCAAGCTTTGCAGGATAGCTGTAAACAGCTCTAAAACTTAGTGAGGGAAGTTTTATTCCACCTTCCAGTCTATTACCTTATATTGCATTTTTAAAATTTTGCTTTTATGAAATAAAATCAAGCATTTCTATAACACAGGATAATAAAAAAGATGATTTGCATATGAAACTGCAAATCTATTATGTATAACTTGCTATTCCTTTTAAGTATATAATAAAGTTATAATGGAAATTTTTTTTCTCTCTCCAAAAGATAGCTATTAGACACATATGTATATGTGTGTAAAATAATTTTATACATCCTTCCTCTTGTATTTCCACTGACTAGATCTGTCATAAACTGACAATACACAGTGTGCTTAGGTAACTTGCATAAGTAAATACATATTCAGCAGAAAATACAACAAAGGATCTTAGTTTCTAAGATAACAGATCTGAAATTGGAAGAGAACTTAGAGGTCTTCTTGTGTAATCTCATCTGACATGGAGGAAACTGAGGTCTATTGAGGGTAAGTGACTTGTTCAAGATCACATAGGTGTTAAATGGCAGAGGTAGGATTTCAACTCAAGATTCAGGGCTCTAAGTTCAGTGCTTTTTTCTCTGAATCATACAAGTAACACATTAGTTATAATAAATATTTAGTATTACATTCTAACAACAGCTATCCTACTTCATATATACAACATATAATATTACATTACTATATTATTATAATTATCAGTTATCATTGAGTTATTGGGATGAATAGGCTTCCATCTGCAGTTAGCATATAAATTACCCAGTACAGAAGATGTTTTGTTCTTTGTCTTAACATTTCCTTCTCTGGTGAGTCTTTCATACTTATTAATGAATACTTTCTTGATAAATGTTGAAAAAAAAAAGTAATATTCACTTTTGTTGAGAAATTTAACAAACCCTTCCCCTTCTTAAATGGGTAGTCATAGCTCTAGCTTACAACAAGAATTGACAGAAGAAAATACTGCTAGAAGATAAACAAAACAGTAAAGGACAACTTATAGGTAAGAATTACACTGAATTTAGCAAAGAGGAGCAAAGAATAAGACAAGAACAAATTCAGTTGAAAAATTCTTGAAAAATAGAGCAGAAATGGAAACAAAAATGATGGTAGCATTGAACAGACTGTAGTCAAGAAGGATGTAACAGAAATATTTAAAAATGAGTACATATCATTTTGGAACAAGTAGATCAGAGAATATTTGAACATCTAAAGTATTGTTTACAGTTATTATCAACAGTAGTTTTTAACTGTATGCATGTACTATATGTATGATTAGGGAGGTCCAAAGAAATTCCACCAACCATTTTATTCAAACTAAAAACTAACATAAAATGAGTTTATTAATAAATAATAGCTCACATTGATAATAGTGCTTTTTGAGTTTACAAAGCACTTTCCTCACAACAATCCTGTGAGGTAGGTCAGGACAATATTATTTTTCCATTTTAGAGATGAGGAAAATGAGGCTCAGAAGAATAAAAGACTTGACAAAGGTCATGCAGCTCTAAAGTCAGAGAGACAAGACTATTTTCCTGTTCTCCTGACCACAAGTCCACTGCTCTTTCCTTCTACTATATATCATGCTGCTCATCTTTGTAGATTCATCCTTCAAATAGGTTTTTTAGCTCTGCGTCCAAACAATCTCAACTAAAAAAAAAAAAAAAAAAAAAAAAGACCCAACAGATGTGACTACAAAGCAGTGAGATTGATTTTTGTGTGGTTGGGACATCAGTCTCATTACCTTGCTCTTAAGATACAGCTGTAGTTTTACTTTAAATAGAAAAATAGGTTTTCACAGTGGACTGCCTCACATATGTACTCTTTCTAGTCAATTCATCTCCTTATTTACCAATTCTAGAAATAAAGAAGACCAGATAATGTAATGAAGGGCATGAGAGTTTATTGGAGGGAATTGTACCATTCTGATTACGGTGACCAGCATACATGTCATGGCTTTTCTCTTAGGCATTACCATTCCAGTAATATTTGCATGCCGAAATGGTTTAATAGGCCCAAGATCGTTAGAGAAATGAAAATCTTCTCTTTTCAAATGGAAATGAAGAATAATAATTCTGGTCTTCTAATGCCACAATACTAAATAAGTTTAATTTCATATGAGCCACTGGTATAACATAATGTGCTTGTTAAAAAACAAAAGCTTTCTTGTAACAAGGCAGTGTGAACTTATACTTTCTTGTGTAGCTCAATGCACACTTCAGTTCAGGATCTACACATTCATGACCCTGGTACACCCTAGTTTTCAGGGTTTTTGTATTTAAATTAAGTCTACACTGGCCAAAACACAGTCATAAGATTCAGATAATGCTGCTGACCCACAAATTTTGTTTTCTAATTTTTTTTTTTTTATCCCAAGGCATCATCACAATAAGGAGGCAAATGTCATTTTCAAACCACTTGGAAAACACATTGAACATATATTGCTTATTTATCCAGTATAGAGCTAGACTTAAAAATAAATGTTGTAATTCCCAAGCTAAAATGAACTGGGAATTTATAAACTGAACTGTTTCAGTTCAACAATGTTATTTTACAATCAATAAGATCATATTACTTATTTGGAAAACAATGAATTTGGTTACAATTCCACGGTAAAACATAGCCATATATAATTTATAAGTCTGGCTCTAAGCAACCTATGGCATGAAATTCAAACCAAAGGTCAAAATAACTGATTATTTGATCTTAGAATTCAACCCACATAGTCTACTTTTCAGAGACTTCTTAATGAAATGATAAAATTTATTTCATAAAACAACCTCTATTTAGACTGCCAAGACTTTCTGATATTCCTTCTCACTCAATGAGCTAGAAAATCAAACTGGCTTTTCTTTCTTTCTTTTAACAAAATATTAGCAATACAGTACCAGAGGGTTTTTGATACCTTTGTTTGACTTCACAAAATAGCAGATACTTGATCTTTCACCAACATCGTATATTTGTAAACTTAATAAGAATCATGTCATTCCCACTCATCAACTGTATCACCATGAATGTTTTAGCACTTTTGCTTAAGCCAGACTCTTTTTTTTTTTTTTGTGCTTTTGAAAATCAAGCTGCTTTTAAATCTTTTTTGGTATTTAAAACTCATATAAATTTCCCTTGTAATAATAACAAAAGAAAAAAGTTAAAAGATTTAAAACAAAATTTTTTTGGGGGGTGGGGGGAGAAACACCTTATAATAATAGTGATTCTTTTACATGCAGTAGAAATAAATTTGTATCTCTTCCGTATCTGGAATAGTAGAAATCATGTCTGGTCCCTCCTAAATCAACCAAAGCTACTTTTTAAATTATTTAGTACAATACTTTATAGACATCCCTGAAAGTTTTTGATTGAGTAAGCCAGTGAATCACAGTGGAGTCTCGGGTCAATTATTTAACAGTGTAGCTCCATTTCAAAATCAGTGACTATCCAAACAATGAGAAAAATACTTTTTAAACTCAAAAAAGAAAAAAAAAAAAAAAAACCGAGTGGTCACCGAATCTATTTTTGTATCCCCTGAATTGAATTTTCTTCTTCACTCATAATTTTGAGTTATAATTTAGTGAAGAGGCTCATATGCTACCATGTCATGTACGAGACTGCAGTGGCACAATGTTCTTGCTTCCTGGTATACATAATAAATAGTCTTCACATCCAGAGACGAGCATTGGTTCCAGATCCTGTATTTTCAGACAGCATTTTCTCAGGAGATAATACTTGCTGTGCAAAATGATGACAGCTGATAACTTTTCCAGTCAATGAGATTATCAGTCTGTCATTTATATGCACTGACCCTTCATTCTTTCAATTTCAAAAAAATGTGGTTTACTAAAAAAAAAAAAAAAAAAAAAAAAAAAAAAGGGGGTGGTGGTGGAGAGAAGAAAAACCAAGAGTCTAAAGGCACAAAGTCGCATAGCTGCTCTAGGAGGAGTTTGTAAACAGAGAATTGGTTGAATTTAGATAATCCAAATCTACAAGAATAAAAAGGCATCCAAAGTAGGCTTTTAACTAGCCAGCTTCTTTGAGACCCTTAATGGGTTTTGAGGTCTACAAAGTATGCACTAAAATACCCATACTTCAAAAAGCAATAAGGCAAATAGTATAATCATTATTCCAAAAGTTACAATGGTAGTGTAGGCATACATAGTATAATTTAGCTACAATGTGTGGTACTGTTTCTATTACATAACCATATTAACTGTTTCTTTCCTACATAATTATATATTCAGCTGGGTTCCAGTTGAACACAAAACCATCCTTGTACCACCACTGACAGTTGGCAAAGAGTTCTTTGACAGCAGTTATTTTTACTCTGTTTAAATCACCCTCAAACTGAGGGAAGTTAGAATTCAAAGTTCAGATATTAAACACTATCATACTTGTGAAGAGCTTCTTCCAACTTTTGTGTCACTTTTTGGAAAAATATTATTTGCTGCTGTAAGAAATGCTGCATCTGTGATTTGAAGTCTCTCACTCGAATTTGATGGAAGTGGTGAATTTCAGCCAAAGTAGCAAAAGAAATTGTATTACAGCGATCTTGAATGCCATCTGCCTTTTGGACCTCCATTTTCCCTTCTTCTACATGCCGTTTACTCTCCTTTACTTTGGTAAGAGCTCCTGTCACAAAGAGAAAATTAATGTTAAAAGAAGGAAGAATTTTTATTAGTAACATCACCTCAATCTAATTATGCTATACTAATCATAATTAATTAGTATATTGTATTTTAGGTACTATTAATACATTCTTAAAATATTTTAAATTTCTTTAAAAACTTAATTGTTTGTCTATGTATGTATAAAAACCATCACTTTCTGGGATTTCACTTTAGGAGTCCACCACACTACAGGAGGCTGAATTTCTATATCAGTTTTTTTCCTCTGAAGTGTCTTACTAATGAAAGTGATTGTAAGTCACTAACAGAGAAAGAATGAAAAGTCACTTCTCAGGAAGCCCCACAGAATAATATCTTCAGAAGATTCTGACAATGCACATTCAGTATGATACGTGCAAATGAAATGTAGAGATCAGCTAGATAACCTAAGAAGGTTATGTATGAGGGAAGATGAATAAATAAAGCTATCTGGATAGGTAAGAAAATATGAGATCACTGAAGGTTTTCAAAGTCAGGCAGAATCTGGAATTTAATAAGCAACTTTATCATTATAAACAACAATAATGAAAAAATTCTGCTGTAAATTTATTGTATAAAAATGGATTAAGATACTTCTGTCAAAATATAAATAAGAACACTAACAATATTTGTCCCATCTCTTTCAATACATGAATTTGCCCAGCTGTCACTTTTTTAAAATATGATTTTATGATAATTAAAAGGTATGCTGAATTTGCATTACACCCCTTCAGAAGCCTCATCATATTTCTTTGTAGTCTTCATATTTATTACATCATAGTATTTCAAATACACACACAAATACATAAGTATACATATACATATAATATATGCATACATTCTTTAGGATAAGTTGCAAGAAGGAGCAGATATGAACTGGTATATAAAATTCTTCATCAGGAGCTCTCTAGATTGATGAAATCACAAGATCAGTTAAGAACAAAATTTTATACACACATATCATACATACATACACAAACACACACTACCTTCAGATCTCTGGTTTCATAAGTATATGAAATTACTAGTGTGTTTAAAATTTCTTCACTTCAAAGCACTGTTATAGAACTCCCTGTCTTAAGAGTTGCCTGGGGCCACACACTACATCACAGACAAGATCTTAAAATCAAATCTTCTCATGACAAAGATGGACTTCTATCTACTGTGCTACATTCTCTCCCAATGAATATTGTTTTATTAATATAATTATGTAGATTGCTGTGATTAGAAGTGAGGTTCTTGACCTCATAGTAGATAAATATGACAAAGAATAAAAAACTGTAATCCAAAATAATGATTTAGAGACAGAGAAGTTTTTGAGAGAACAAATCAGGGAAGTCTTCTGAAAAGAGATGGTAAATGGATAGACTAAGATTTTTAGCAGGTAAAGGGGAGTTAAAGAAAGGGAAAAAATATATTCAATTATTGTTCTGTAAGAAATGACCAACAGGATGATTTCAGAAAGGCCTGGAGAGACTTACACGAACTGATGCTGAGTGAAACGAGCAGGGCCAGGAGATCGTTATAGACTTCAACAACAATACTATATGATGACCAGTTCTGATAGACTTGGCCATCCTCAGCAATAAGATGAACCAAATTATTTCCAATGGAGCAATAATGAACTGAACCAACTAGCCTAGCGAAAGAACTCTGGGAGATGACTAAAAACCATTACATTGAATTCCCAATCCCTATATTTTTGCCTACCTACATTTTGGATTTTCTTCACAGGCTAATTGTACAATATTTCAGAGTCCAATTCTTTTTGTACAGCAAAAACGGTTTGGTCATGTATACTTATTGTGTATCTAATTTATATTTTAATATATTTAACATCTACTGGTCATCCTGCCATCTGGGGGAGGGGGTGGGGGAAGGAGGGGAAAAAGTGGAACAAGAGGTTTGGCAATTGTCAATGCTGTAAAGTTACCCATACATATAACCTGTAAATAAAAGATTATTAAATAAAAATAAATAAATAAATATATTCAATAATGTGGAGGTATGGAAGAATGAGGATATGCATGAAGAAAAATAGTAAATCCGGTAAGTTAAACTTTGAAAATGTGGATGACAGTAGCATGAAAATAGAAAAGCGAGCCAACAAAGATTAGAAAAGGCCCTGAATATCAAACTAAAGAGTCTGAACTTTATTTGGAAGGCAAGAGCAGCCACTAAAGAGTTAGGAGCACTGATAACTTTAGCAAAACTGTAGGATACAAAGTAAATCCACATAAATCATCAGAATTTTTATATATTACCAACAAACTCCAGCAGCAAGAAATACAAAGAGAAATTCCATTCAAAATAATTGTCAATAAATTTTTGAGAGTCTATCTGCCAAGGAAAGTCAGGAACTATATGAACACAAGTACAAAACACTTTCCATACAGATAGTCAGATCTAGTCAATTCGAAAAATATCAAGTGCTCATGGATAGGATGAGCAAATATAATAAAAATGACAATACTACCTAAATTAATCTACTTTAGTGTTATACTAATCAAACTCCCAAGAAATTATTTTGCAGATCTAGAAAAAATAATAACAGAGTTCATCTGGAAGAACAAAATGTTAAAAATTTCAAGGGAATTAATGGAAAAAAAAATGCCAATGAAGATGGTCTAGCTGTGCCAGACCTAAAACTTTATAAAGCAGTAGTCATCAAAACCATTTAGTACTGGCTAAGAAATAGAGTAGTTGATCAGTAGAATAAGTTAGGTTCACAGGACAAAACAGTCAATGACTATAGTAATTTAGTGTTTGGCAAACTCAAAGATCTCAACTTTTGGGATAAGAATCCACTATTTGACAAAAACTGCTAGGAAAAATGGAAACTACTATGGCAGAAACTAGGCCACTGACCCATACCTAACATCCTATACATAAGATGGCAATGAGTTCATGATTTAGACATAAAGATTGATATGATACACAAATTAGAAGAACATAGGATAGTCTACCTCTTAAGATTTATAGAGGAGGAAGGAATCTGTAACCAAAGAAGAACTGAAGCTCATTACTGAAGGCAAAATAGATGATTCTGATTATATTAAGTTAAAAAGTCCTTGTACAAACAAAACTAATACAGACAAGATTAAAAGAGAAGCAATAAATTTTTACAAGCAAAAGTTCTGATAAAAGGCCTCACTTCTAAAATATATAAAGAACTGACTCAAATTTATAAGAATTCATGCCATTCTCCAATTGATAAATGTTCAAAGGATATGAACAGACAATTTTCAAATGAAGAAATTGAAATCATTTCTGGTTATATCAAATAGTGCTCTAAATCACTATTGATCAGAGAAATGCAAATAAAGACAACTCTGAGGTACAACTATCTCTCGGATTGGCTAAAATGATAGGAAAAGATAATGACAAATGTTGGAGAGAAAACTGGGACACTGATACATTGCTGGTGGAATTGTGAATGAATCCAACCATTCTAGAGAGCAATTTGGAACTATGCTCAAAAAGTTATCAAACTGTGCACACCTTTTGATCCAGCAGTGTTTCTACTGAGCTTGTATCCCAAAGAGATCTTAAAGAAGGGAAAAAGACCCACATGTGCAAAAATGTTTGTGGCAGCCCTTTTTGTAGTGGCCAGAAACTGGAAACTGAGTGGATGCCCATCAATTGGAGAATGGCTGAATAAATTGTGGTATATGAATGTTATGGAATATTATTATTCTGGAAGAAACGATCAGCAGGATGATTTCAGAAAGATCTGGAGAGACCTATAGGAGCTGATGCAAAGTGAAATGAGCAGAACCAGGAGATCATTATACATGGCAACAAGGCTATATGATGATCAATTCTGACCGATGTGGTTCTTCTCAACAATGAGATGATTGAGGCCAGTTCCAATGGTCTTGTGATGAAGAGAACCATCTACACTCAGCAAGAGAACTCTGGGAACTGAGGGTGGACCACAACATAAGATTTTCACTCTTTCTATTGTTGTTTGCTTGCATTTTGTTTTCTTTCTCATTTTTTCCCCTTTTTGATCCAATTTTTCTTGTGCAGCAAGATAATTGTATAAATAGGTATACCTATATTGGATTTAACATACATTTCTACCATGTTTAACATATACTGGATTACTGGCCTTCTAGGGAAGGGATGGGGGAAGGGGAGAAGGAAGGGAAATTGGAACGCAAGGTTTTGCAAGGGTCAATATTGAAAAATTATCCTTGCATGTGTTTTGAAAATAAAAAGCTTCAACTTAAAAAAAAAAAAAAAAAAAAAAGAGCAGAGGAGTGATGTGACCAAGACCTGGCAATGGTGTGTGAAGGTGGTTCTGGACGATGATGGAGAATATGTAAGACCAGTTAGAACATTAAAGTGGTGGCAAATGGAGTAGAGAAGAAGGCTTGGATGTTAGGAATACTGTGGAGGTGGAATCTGTAGAACTTGGTGACTTGTTTAGATATAAGAGATAAATTGCAGTGGATAGCTGAGTGGCACAGTGGATAGAAGAGTCCAAAGGAGAACCAAATGTCAAAAGAGATAATAAATTTTGTTTCAGCTAAATTTGGGGCGACTATGGGAAACCTAAGTTGGCAAGGATGAGTTTAGGAAAGAATTTGATGCAAGGGCTAGATTTGGAATTCGTCTAAAGAAGGTAGCTTAAACCGCAGTGGCAAGTGAAATTACTAGGAAGAGTTCAGAGAAAATAAAATGAAGTTGAGACCACAACAGCAGGAATACAAATTTAAGAATTTGGGAAGAAGACCAGCAAAGAAGTCATAAAAAATAAAGAACAATCTCAAAAATCAAAGGAGAGAGTAAGCAGAAAAATAATGAGAAGAAGATGAGTTGCAGTGCTTCTGTCAAATGGACTCCATTCTCTTAGTGAAGTAGGTTAGAACAGCTGCTCTAAGACTGAGAATTGAGAGCTAGATTAGAGCTTAAAGGGAGGTTTGGATAAATGAAACCTTATAGTTTTCATGAACTGTTCTAATTCTTCTAAATAACTGACCACCTTCCCTAGATCACTATTTATTTCACATCCTAAAATCAAAGATGTCCCAAAAGTGCTGTACTGGGTCCTCTTCTCTCCAAAACCTCTCTTAATGATCTCACCAACAAACATGACTTCTATTCTCTTTTCTATGTAGATGACTCTAAGATCAGTATAGTTATCCCAAGTCCTCTTGAGCTCTAATCCCACATAACCAATTGCCCACCAGATATTTCAAACTGCATATGTCAGAGCTATCTCAAGCTCATTGTGTCCAAAACACAACTCATCTTTCCTGTAAAACTCAACCATCCTTCTAGACATCCAAATAGGCAATCCCCAAGATAGCTTTGACTCCTATTTTTCCTTTATCTCCATATCCAATCTTTTCAAATCTATAACACATCATGAATAAAGCACTGAATTTCAAGTCATGAATAACTTGGTTCAAACTCCATTTTAGACACCAACCTTCACTTTTATCTTCTTACATTTTCCTTCTGTTTGCCTTAGTTTTCTCAACTGCAAAATGGGGATTACGATAGCACCTCTCTTACAAGGTTTTTGTGAGGATGGATTGAAATTTGTAAAAGACTTTAGGGGTTTCTGTATGTAATAGGCAATAAATGCTTATTCCCTTCCCATTCCCGTCCCATCCCCTCCTCATGTGACTGTAAATCCAATATACTTCTTTTTGCCCCATCTCATCCAAAAACTGTGAGATATCTTGGGTGCTTTCCCCTGCATAAGTTAAGTACCAGCTGCTTTCAGAATAGAATGGCTGTTCTAATTCTTCTAGAAAGGTCCTTGCACATTTTAAGGTTGCTGCAACATTTCAGCATTCCATCTGTGATTGTAATCCTACCTGTAATGACAAGATAGAAATGACAGAATGACGGAGGTAGTGACAGCAGAAATGGTTTAAAAAAAAAAAAGAAGTGTGAATTAGAGTCATTGTTAAAGAAACATTAGGCTTAAATTTTAAAGTTGAAAGAAACCTTAAAGAGTTGGCCAGTTCAATACTCCATTTTAGAGATAATGAAACTGAGCCTCAAATGGGGTTAAATGACTTGTCCAAATAACAGCTAGTTAAAAGAAAATTCAAAACTATAACTCAGTTCTCATGACTCTTAAAGAGTCTAGTTCTCTTTCCAATTACATCATGCACAAAGAACATTGCTAGAATATTGGCCAACAGTAATATATCATACAAAATTGCTTCCTCAGTGTTGATACTTTCAAAAACTAAAAGAGATGATTTCACAATTTCTTTAACAGCAGATTTATTATCATGGCTATACTTGCATAGACTTTTGAGCTGCATTTTAAAATCCTATCTTGTTTACTTATTTAATAACTTAAGAATTTACATTTCCCATTCTAATGTTGAATTGAGTATACTAATTCACAATGGAAAAAAAAAATAAAAGTAAAATGAGAATGCAGAATGGGGAAATAAAACATGAACTAATAAGTAAGGGGAGAGTAAAATGAAAGGAAGCTAAAACTTTAGCCAAGAAGAATAAGAAGGTTATTTGGAAAATCTAGATCCTACCAACAATAACAAAAAAAACCAACAACATAGACCCATAAAAATCAATATAATAATTGAGAATAGCCCTCAAATGATCACTTAAATTATTCAGTTATCACTAAATAAAGAAAAAAAGACAACTTAAAATTTCAGTGGAATGTAGTATTTTCTCCTGAAACACTAATCTTTCTCTTAAGAGGAAAAAGAAGGGGAGGGACAGTGTCAATTAAAACACCCTCTTAGGTACAAAATAAATCACTGGGAGCTAAATTCCTCTTAGAATCTGAACTCAATAATGACTATTTTGGCCAGCGTAGCTCATATTTTAATATATTTTTTAAAAAACCCTTTGAAGCACTTGATACAATAAGGAGTATCTTGGGTATTTCACATTATATCTGGGGTTAATGATAATCAAGTCCAAAGGAGACAGCACTAACAATTGGTTTTAAGATTTAAGTTACAGTATCACAAACTCCTTTAGCAAAATAGGGAAACCTACAATCCATAACTTTTCTCAGAACAACACATCAAAAATATCTATGATTATAAAGAAAACAAATCATCAAAATGTTGTGTGTTGTGTTTTGTTTTGTTTTTTAAAGTTCACAGACCATGTCAAGAACCCTTCTTATATCTTACCACCATAGTAGGCAGCTGGATGGATTTTTTTTTTTAAATTCTTTGACCACAGAAAGAGAATAGAGACTGGACTAAAATTCTCCCCAACTTTTGTACAATTGTTCTATGAAAACTTTTACTGTATTCAATGAATGGCAAAAAAGATTATCTAGAATGCAAAAGAAGATTTAAGGACTAATTTCTTCCAGAAAGAGATTTGCTTGGCAGGTGCAACTAAATGTTGCTATTTTGAAAGTCTAACATTAATAAGACTAAGGGTAAATGATACATGTAATAAAATAAAAATTGAAAATACAGCCTACAATACTAGCATATTTTTTCAAGCTATTAAAGTTTATACTTCCAGATTTAAAAGATTAGAAATTAATATTTTTAATCCAGATAAATTAAAAATATTCTAAAAACAAGACAAAAGAGTCATGAACATTCACACCAGAATTAAGACTACTCAATTTCCTTTTTTTAAATCCTAGTTTATTTTTGTGAATGTGGGAGCAAATCAACAGGCATAATCAAATAGGTTCTCATCTAAGGACATAGCACCAGGTAGAGTACTGGTTGGAAAAGAGTGGATGCATAAAAAGGTAATTGTTAAGCATTTACCATGTGAGGGTATCTAGCTTATAGTGTTCGGATTCAGGGGGACCCCAAAATATTGGTTTTCTGGAATGGTGATACAGAGGTCCCAAAAGAATTTGGAGGTTTAGATAATCTCCAAGTCAAGAAGCAAATTTTCATTATAATTAAATCACTAATTAAAGCAGGATAAATTCCAAGACAAGAAAACAGCAGAGTATATAGGGAGTTCAGAACAAAGCATGGAACAGGGCAAATGACATCATGAGATGGGTTCACACCACTGGTGTGAAGTTTGGTAATGGAGGCTAGCAATTATCCCCTTTCTTAACATAAGAAGACAACAGTTCAGACTTCTGAATGACAAAGCAGATGTCCTTCTTGAAGGATAGCCTAGTAGAATAAAGATATTGGGCCCAACTCCCTTTCTTTCACACACATTCTCTAAGCTTGTGCCTTATTATTTCCAACAGCTACATGGTGACTATATCATTCCCAAGATCAGGTAGCCTGGGTTTTGTTTTTTTTTTTTTTTTTCAAATATTAGGGTTTTCTACTATTATTGGGGCTTCTAAATAGTAGGCTCTTAATTAATGCTAGATGGCTTCACTGAGTATCAAAAGTTCTGGAAAAGCCACATGGCAAAAGAAAAGGTACCCACAATGCCAAAAAACTAAGTTCCTGGAAAATGTCCAATTCCCAGGCCCAGCCTCAGAAAAGCAGAATGTAACCTCCCCAACATGCGGCATAATGGTAGAATTTCCTAAGCACCTCCTCTCTAGCAGACCCAAATTCAAGATTTCTGGAATAAGATTTTGTAGCTAGCTTTAGGAGTTGTCTCAAAATTAACTTCAATTAGAGACTTATTCTAATTTTTTTTTTTTTTTTTTTTAAAGATACTACTCCTCTTTCATGATATACACTCTGGATTCAGTAGAAAGTTGAATCCGAGGTTATTTCTACAATGATAAAGAAATGATAACTAATGTTGAGAATGATAAGTTTAAGCCATTACAGTATCCCGAGTCACAAAATGAAAAAATATTGTTGCTTGCACAACCTCTATTTCTTCTTTTCCTTTTCCCAGTCTCCCTGCCCTAGACACAGACATAGATATACACAAGTGCATGTACACACATGCACACACATTCAACCCCTTAGCTGCTGACACATTTTTGGCTTTCTACTAGAACTCAGAACATACTTTCCCTACAGAAATGCTGTTTAAAAAAAAAAAAGATAAAGTTGAAATATGTTTCAAGTATCCTTGATGGCCATTTAAGCTTTACATGGGATGACCTAAGAAACTAAATTCTAAACCACCAACTCAGAAATGTATTTTTAGAGTATGATCTATTTGTAAATTAGCGCCCACCTGCACGTCTTGACTTTTCAGATATGTCATAATAATGGCACCGATATATAGAATTTTCCAATATTGTTGGCATCTAAATAATGAACAGCTGGAGAAGAATAAATTATTAGTTCACCCTAAAAAAAAAATATGTTAAGTTGCAATTTCTAAGGTTTCTTTAAAAAAAAAATCGTTTGTATCTGTTTATAAAGAGCAGTAACACAGGGCATGGGCATAGCCAATTACAACACTGTTCTATAACATTACAACGTATTTCAAGAATTCTTTTCATTTTACTGAACTTTTCATAAAGCATGAAGTCTGGAAACACAGCTTAGAGAACAAAAGAACCCCACATTTTCATCACTGCCATCATCACAAAAATAATCCAAAGCTTTCAAAGGCTCTATTTGTTGCATGGTTTGTTAGAAAGAAATACTTCCTTCTTAATGTAATCAAACTTATTTATCTAAATATAAGAATAGGCAATATTGGTAATTAATAAATAGAAGCTTTTATAGCAAGATCAAGGTGAAAAAAGGTTGCTCACTGTCACCATAATTATATATCATATTAGAAAGATCAGTTATAACAATAAGAAAAATAAATTTATGGGAGCAAGCATAATCACAGAAAGCAAAACTGCGGTTATTAGTTTACTTAGAAAATCTAAGAGAATCAGTTAAAAAGAAAACTGAGATAATAATTTTGACAACAATATACTCCCCCCAAATCCAAAAGATCATGAGTATTTATGTATATTACTAACATAATCCAGAAAAAATGGGCAAAAAAAGAAATGCACTTTAAATTTGTAAAACTACATTTTATATATATATATATATATATATATATATATATATATATATATATATATAGGAGTTAATCTACAAAGAAACAAAAAAGCTTCTACAAATAAAACTAAAAAATAATTTTTATGGGAAAAAAAAGACACAACATGCCAAAATGGAGGGGTATTTGATGTTCACAGAAGTTATGTTGATATAATACAGATGAAACTACTTATTGAACAAATAATCTCTGGGCTTAATATAATGTTGATGTAAATACCAAGAGATAGAAATACTTTATGAAATTAGAAATTTTAATTTAATCAACTAACACTTGAATAGCTACTAAGTAGCAAACACTATGCTAAATTCCACTCCATTTCATCTCCAGGGATTTCCTCTTCCAATATCCACAAGTACTTTTCTTAAATGTTGATTGATCTCCCTACTACTGGCTGCTTCCCTACTGCCTAAAAACTGACCCATCTCTCCTCCATTCTCAAAACCCCTTCATTTTATCCTTTCATTTTCTTTTATTTGCTGGCTAAACTCCTTCTCAATGGTGCCTTCAATTCTCTCATTCTCTGAAGTCATCATTTTACAACTGCTTTCTTCAAAGCTAACGAATTTCTTAAATACTAAATCTTAAATACTAAATACTTAAATATTAAATACTAAATGTTCTTTTTTTCAGTCTGCATTCTTCTTGACTTCTCTAAAACCTATAACATTGTTATGTCACCTTCTTGATACTTTCTTCTCTTGAGATTTCTGAAACACTATTATTCAGGTATATATCTGATGGTTCCTTCTCAATCTCTTTTCCTGTATCTTCATCCATGTTGCATCTTTTTTTTTTTTTAAACCTTTTATTTACAAGATATATGCATGGGTAATTTTTCAGCATTGACAGTTGCAAAACTTTCTGTTCCAAATTTTCCCCTCCTTCCCTCCATCCCCTCCCCTAGATGGTAAATAGTCCAATACATGATATATAAGTTAAAATATATGTTAAAGCCAATATATGTATATATATTTATAATTATCTTGCTGCACTAGAAAAAATGGATCAAAAAGAGAAAAAAAGAAAACCTAAGAAAGAAAACAAAATGCAAGCAAACAAGAATGAGAATTCTATGTTGTGTTCCACATTCAGTTCCCACAGTCCTCTCTCTAGGTGTAGATGACTCTTTTCATCACTGCACAAGTGGAACTGATTTGAATCATCTCATTGAAGAGAGCTACATCTATCAGAATTAATAATTGTATGGTCTTGTTCTGTGTACAATAATCTCCTGGTTCTGCTCATTTCACTTAGCATCAGTTCAGACCTCTCTGAAATCCTCTTGATTGTTTCTTATAGAAGAATAATATTCTATAACATTCATATACCATAATTTATTAAGCCATTCACCAACTGATGGGAAACCATCCAATTTTCTTGCCACAACAAAGAGGGCTGCCACAACATTTTTGCATATGTGGATCCCTTCCCTCTTGAAGATCTCTTTGGGATACAAGCCCAATAGTAACACTGCTGGATCAAAGAGATGTACAGTTTGATAGCTCTTTGAGCATGGTTCCAAATTGCTCTCCAGAATGGTTGGATCCATTCACAGTTCCACCAACAATGTATCAGTGTCCCAGTTTTCCCACAACCCCTCCAGCATTCATCATTATCTTTTCCTATTATCTTAGCCAATCTAAGAGGTGTTTATCTCAGAGTTGTCTTTATTTGGATTTCTCTGATCAATAGTGATTTGGAGTCATTTCATATGACTAGAAATAGTTTCATTTTCTTCATCTGAAAATTGTCATATCCTTTGACCATATATCAATTAGAGAATGGCTTGATTTCTTATAAATTTGAGTTGATTATATATTTTAGAAATGAGGCCTTTATCAGAACGTCTGAATGCAAAAATGTTTTCCCAGTTTATTACTTCCTTTTTAATCTTGTTTGCATTAGTTTTGTTTGTACAAAAAATGTTTTAACTTGATATAATCAAAATTTCCTATTTTGTGATCATTATTGAATGATCTCTAGTTATTCTTTGATCACAAATTGCTTCCTCCTCCACAGATCTGAGAGATAAACTATCATTCTTTATGTCTAGATCATGAACCCATTTTGACCTTATCTTGGTATACAGTGTTAGGTGTAGGTCAATGCCTAGTTTCACATGTTGCATCTTCTCTAACTTCCAGACTTGCATCTACAATGCCTACTAGACACTGAATATCTCCCCTACAATTTCAACTCAACATGTCCAATCCCAAAACCAGTGTTCTCCTCCACCCCTTTCCAAACTTTCCTATGACAACCAACATTCTTTCAGTCCCCTAGGCTCCCCAAACTAAATGTCATTCTTGACTGCCCACTCTCTCACCTCTTATGATACAGTCTGTTTCCAAGGATGGTCGATTTTGCATTTTGCCTTTCTAGCATCTCTCATATACACCCTCTTACCTGCCACCACCCTGGTCTTCGCCGCTTCAGCTGAATTACTGCAATAGCTAGTGATGAATCTGCCTGTCACAAGTCTTTCCACTTCTAACCCAATCGCCAGTCAGCTGTCAAAGAGAGCTTCATATAAAATCCTCCATTTAGTGTTCAAAGCCCTTCATTACCCAACAGTCTTCTCTCCTCCCCTTTCTAGTCTTAAATCTTAACACTCCTCTCACTCCATCTACTTGGCAAACAAATGACATTGGTCTCTATCACCAGACTCCAGGAATTTTCACTGGTTGTCCCAAGTTTAAAATACTCTCTTTCCTTATTTCTGACTTCTAGATTCTTTTATTTGCAACTAAAAATTTACCTTCTATAAAAAATCTTTTTTCAATTCCCCTTATGTAAGTGTATTCCCTCTTTTGATTATTTTTAATTTATCCTGTATATTGCTTTTTTGTCTCTAGTTTGAACCTCTTCATGCTGTCTCCCTTACTTGACTAAGCTTCTTGAGACCAAGGAGTATATTTTGTCTCACTTTATATCTTCAAGGCTTAGCACAGTGCCTGGAACATAATAGGTACCTAATGTTTACTGACTTATAGCAGTAGAATTATTCACAAGAGAGCCTGAGTCAGCACAAAGAAGGTAAATTATATTTGCATACTCTGTTTATTAAGGCAGGGAAGTGTGTTTTGTTAACTCAAAAAATATGGTTAAATAAGAAATCTCATTCTCTCATGCCATTCAAGAAAAATTAGATATTATAGCTCTGAAACATAAAGTTCAATGATAATATCATTTATTAGTAAGTAGATCCGGACATATCTCAGTTCAAAAACATCCCTTCAAATATAACAATTACACCATTAAAAATGTGATCGAGCAAAATTATTTCTAAGACGTGTTGCTTATTTTCCAACACCACAGCCATTAAGGAGTTTTGTAATCCATAGGTACACCACAGACATATTTTGTTTCCACAAAAAAACAAAATTTAAATAATTATATATTAGAGATGAATAACTTAAATCAGTGTTTATATAAGCAATAGATGAAATCACTACAAAAAATCCACTTATTCTTTCCTCACAGAAAATAATTTTGTATTTCTAATTTAGACTTTAATGGCAAAGTTAATTTTTACTTTTCTTAAATTCAAATAATATTCTTCCTTAATTTCTGAATGTTGTCAGCAACACAAGTAGTTCCATGTTGAAAATTAATTGGCTGTTTCCTATTTCTAGAATTTTTCAGAAAATTGTATAAAATACAATGATGTATTAACTGTCATATGAACCACAGGTTTTTCTTAACTTTAAAATATATGAGAGAAAATTACTAATTTATACAAAACTGAATTTGGTTCTTTTCATGAATCTTCCTCATACAAATTATCTTTCCTTCCACTTAAAAATGGCAACCACTGTCCCAAGGGCAGAGAAGGCAGGACTAGAAGTGTCATAATAGTAGAAACAAATTAGGGAGGAAGGTGATAAGAGAGAAGAGAAGGCTAGTTTTTCCTCATTCCTTTATGCAATGAAATATTGAGATAAAATGCTAATTTGGTTTCCATAACTCATTTCTTCATCTTCTCATCACTTCTTTCCTCCCACACTCTTCCCTTCTATAGTATTCTACATACCATTTACTCATTTCTTCTTCCCACATGAATCCTGCCTTAACTTCTCTTCATCTGCTTCCCTACTAAACTAATTCTAAATCCTCATTGCCAACTTCCAGTCTTGCTCTGACCTCACTTTAATCTTTAAAGTAATACCATAAAGAACAGAATATGCTATTGTCCTTTGTCCTTGACTCCTTAGAACTACAAGCCCCTTGCCATTGTCAAATAGGTCAACACCAGAAATTGAAATGATTTTATCAATGTAAATGACATTAAAATAAGCATTATCATTTTCTTTGTCCTGCTAAAGATTATAGGCCCTTTCTATCTGACTTTCAGCAGAAACCTCGGATGTGTTATCTCCCCTCTTCCCCATAAGAATGAGGGTTCAAGGAGAGAAAGAATTGTTTCATTTTTCTATTTTCATCCTAACACCTATTAAGGTGTGTTGCAAATAATAAGAGCTCAATAAATGCCTTTTTGTTAATTCATATTGTCCATCGAAGTTGTGATGTCTAATTTCAACCTAGCCTTTGCTAAGTGCAGAAAAACTTATTCCAAGTTCTCAAAACTTTCTATTTTCCTTTTTTTTTTTTTTTTGGGGGGGGGGGAGGAGGAAGGGGGCAAGTAGTTCCATCTCCTACTGTAAAAGACAATAGAAGTCATCTACCCTTCATCTACTCCAGACCCCCAAAGCCTCAGTGTTATTACTCAACCTTTCCTTCTTCCACCCCCAACTCCTGTCTCTGGGGAAAATAACCTTAATTCTAAGTGCCCCAGAGCTTTCCACTTGGGTGTCATCTTCCAGGAACCTGATGCAGAAAATCATTTCCTCTCTTACTCTCATTTTTTTCAAACATTCCCAGTCCTCATTCTTACACCACAATCAAAACAGACAAACCCTCAAACTAATTCCACCTAGGGAAAACAAACAAACATGATCCTCCCCAAATCCTACCTTCCCCTGAAGCTATCTATTTATTGTCTTTCAGATCCCCTTCCTTTAGAGAAAGGGTGATAGGCAGAGTTCACTGCCAATCTCTATCTACTCACCACCATTCAAATCTCAGCTAATCTGGTTTCCAACTGAATAGAATGAGGTTACAATTGCTTAAATAACAAATCTGGCAAATAGCCTCTCCTAAACAGTCTGCGTTTTAGGCTGCTCTGCAGCTACTGAAACTGCTGACCACTAGCTACTCCTGGGTACTCATTTCTTTGAGTTCTATGACCATGCTGTCTTTTGGTTTTTCTCATAGCTGTCTGATCATTTTTTCCTTAGGTTCTTTTTACTATTTGCTGGATATTTCAAGCTAATATGCTACAGATACTTCCAAGTAAAAATACTCCCAGAGTTCATCAGCTGCCCCCCTCCACTTCCAAACTTCTCTGTAGTTCTTAGGGTACTACAATCCTTCCAAAAACCCAGGCTCATTTACCCAGAAGCCCCACTAGACTCTTCCCCCCCGGGACCAATCTTATCATTTGTACTTAGACATGAACCTCCTTTCATCTTCTCTCCACTCAAAGTCACCACCCTCTTTTTTCAGACCCTTGCTCTGTTACCTGACTATCCTTAAAACTCTCTCCCAAATAATTTACCTACTTTCTGCCTCTGTCTCTCTATGCTGAATTCATCCTGACAATAATTAATCTTTTTACATGATAGGCCTTTTCTCCTGATTAAAAAAAAAAAAAGAAAAGAAAGAAAAAGAAAAAGAAAAAAGAAAATTCTAGCAGCTAGCCATGCCTCTGGAATAAAATGTAAATCAACCTTATATTTAAAGACCTCCATTGTATGATTTCCATCCACCTGGCCTGGATTTCCCATTATTGAATTCTTATATTCCAGCGAAACTAGAGCAGTAGACATTTCTTGAATTTAATATTGGGCCAATCAGCAAACATTTATTAAGCACCTCCAATGTACAGGAACTAAAAGGGACCTTAGAAATCAAATCCAATTTTTTGGATTTTTTCCCCCATTTTACAAAGAAATTGAGGTACAAAAAGACTAAGACTTTTTGTAGCATCACACAAGGTTTCAAATTCAGGTAGTGCTGTCTTCATACAATGGAATATCCTTCACCTCAAGGAGTTTGCATGGGAAAATAGAGAGAGAGGAAAGCACAAAACAAGCCTGAATATTAAGGCAAATTCAAAATATATGCAAAGTAAATACAATACATATACAATATTCATACAAAGAAAATACAAGATAATTTCCAAGGCCAGTAAGAGATGGAGAAATTGGGAAAGGCACCATGTGGTAGCAGCACCTAAGTCAAACTTTGAAAGAAACAGGGGATTATAAAAGGTGGAGGGGAGAGGAAGGAAGGAATGCTAAGCATTAGGGACACACAAAAGATGAAACAGTTACTATGACTACTTTGCTGATCTAAAATCTTGGTTTCCTTAAAAGGTCAGTTCAAGTGTTGTCTCCACCTCTGCCTCTGCAGTATATCCACCATCCTTCCAGTCATTCAAGTTTGTAAGCTTAAAGTCACTCTGGAATATTCTGCTTCCTTCTGCCTCTGCCTCTCTATTCAACCAGGAGCCAGGTTTTATCAATTGAACCTCCACATTACTCACATTTATTCCCTTCTCTCCAGTCACAGATCACACACTACTTCAAATATTTATCACTTCTCTCAGGGACTAATGTCACCACCTCCCCATTGTTTTCCTTACCTCCATCCTCCCCTTCTCCAATTCATTCTCTTCTCAAATCTAAACTGTCTAGTGCTTTTATATATTCTATGCTCATTTGTTCTCTATGTGCTAAGTTCTTTGAACAGAGTAGGTGCTTTAAAAAATGTTTGCTGAACTTTATTTTTCTATCCCTCTACTCTCCCCATCCATCACTTTCTATCTTCCTCATTTTCTTTAGCCTAAATTTAAAAAAAAAAATGTTTAAAAAAAACTGCAGCAATTGCAATTTAGGAATCTCTTTTAAAATGACTACTCGGTGACTGTACATACATAATCTGTATCAAATTGCTTTCCTCAGGGAAAAGAGAGGGGAAAGAGCATTTGCAAGTTAAAAAAAATATTCAAAAGAAGGTTAAAATTAGTTTACATGTAAAAATGAAAAAATTGTTCTGCATTAAAAATATATATCCTTACTATATGTGCATACAACTACAATATTGCCTTTAAAAATTAAAAAGTCCTGAACAGCAGGATTTCTGTACTTACACGTATAAGTATATACAAAATAGAGAGAAGGGCTAGAAAAGATGGTCTAAGAACACTGGCTAGAATGTGTATGAGGAATCAGTGGAATAGTGAAATGATTTAGGAAGCTACATTTAGGATTCTTAAAGGAATCATATCACATTTCCCAGAAGGAAAGGTAAGTTGATTTGATTATCAATCCCTGAGAAAGAAGTGGAGAAGGGGTAAGAACAGGAAAGATACCAGCAAACTATCAGGATAGATATCCAGACTAAAGTCTAATATGTTGAAAGTCAATATTTCAAAGAATTTTATATGGAAAAAGCTGCACTTTTTTTTCATTTGAATCAACTTCTTATTGGATAAGGAAGACAAGTCATACAATACTAACTAACTCACTCAATCCAGTAACAGGGAACCTAATGAGGCAGCCTATTCCATTATTGGAAAGCGCTAATTTTTAGAATGTTCTCTCATGTATTGAAGGGAGAGAGAGGGATGAAAAAAGGCAACAAACTCAGACCTCCATTTTAGGAAAACCACTTTGACTATTCTAGGTGGAAAATGGTTTAGAGTGGGAAGCAACCTTAGGTAACTAGGTGTTCTAAATCACTACTGATCAGAGAAATGCAAATGAAGACAACCTTGAGATACCACTACAGCCTCTCAGATTGGCTAAGATGACAAGAAAAGATAATGAGGAATGTTGGAGGGGATGTGGGAAAACTGGGACACTGATACATTGTTGGTGGAATTGTGGACGGATCCAACCATTCTGGAGAGCAATTTGGAACTACGCTCAAAAAGTTATCAAACTGCATCTTCATTGACACAGGCAGTGTTTCTGCTGGTTTTATATCCCAAAGAAATCTTAAAGGAGGGAAAAGGACCCACATGTGGAAAAATGTTTGTGGCAGCCCTTTTTATAGTGGTAAGAAACTAGAAACTGAGGAGATGCTCATTAGTTGGAGAATGACTGAATAAATTAGGTATATGAAATAGAATAGTATTGTTTTGTAAGAAACGATCAACAGAATGATATTAGAGAGGCCTGGAGAGACTCACATGAACTGATGCTAAGTGAAGTGAGCAGAACCTGGAGATCATTATACAATGCAACAGCAAGATTATACGAAGATCAATTCTGATGGACATGACTCAACAATGAGATGATTGAGGCCAGTTCCAAAGATCTTATGATGAAGAGAGCCATCTATACCCAGAGGGAAGGCTATGGGAACTGGATGTGGCTCACAATATTGCATTTTCACCCTTTTTGTTGTTTGCTTGCATTTTGTTTTCTTTCTCATTTTTTTTTCCTTTTTGATCTAATCTTTCTTTTGCAGCAAGATAACTGTATAAATACGTATACATATATTGGTTTTTAACATATATTGGATTACCATCTAGGGGAGGAGGGGAAAATTTGGATTTGCAAGGATTAGTGTTGAAAAATTATCTATGCAAATGAATGCATGCCCATCAACTGGAGAATGGTTGGATAAATTGTGGTATATGAATGTTATGGAATATTATTGTTCTGTAAGAAATGACCAGCAGGATGGATACAGAGAGGCTTGAAGAGACTTACATGAACTGATGCTGAGTGAAATGAGCAGAACCAGGAGATCATTATATACTTCAACAACGATACTGTATAAGGATGTATTCTGACAGAAGTGGATTTCTTTGACAAAGAGAAGATCTACATCAGTTCCAATTGATTGATGATGAACAGAAGCAGCTACATCCTGAGAAGGAACACTGGGAAATGAGTGTAAATTGTTTGCATTTTTGTTTTTCTTCCCAGGTTATTTTTACCTTCTGAATCCAATTCTCCCTGTGTAACAAGAGAACTGTTAGGTTCTGCACACATATATTGTATCTAGGATATACTGTAACATATTTAACATCTAGGGGAGGGGGTAGAAGGAGGGAAGGGAAAAGTCGGAAGAGAATTGAGTTCAAGGGATAATGTTGTAAAAAATTACCCAGGCACATGTTCTGTCAATAAAAAGTTATAATAAAAAATTTTTTTAAAAAAATTATCCATGCATGTTTTTCGAAAATAAAAAGCTTTAATATATATTAACCTAGCAACCAACCCTTATCACCTCTAGCCTACTAACTAGCCTTAACTTAACTAGCTTACTCTGATTCCAGTAGGAATAAGTTAATTCCTCTGCTCAAAAAAGTTCAAAAGATTCTGGTGATTTAGAAAAGATCTAAGAAGATCATTGGGATCAAACCAGACTAATACTTATCTTCTCCCCTCTTTCAGGGTATGCACATAGGGTATATGTCACCCCATTTTTAATTCATCAATTCTATTCCTTCCTTTTTTCCTTTCTCCAAGGTTCAACTTATCTTACATAAAAGCCTTATCTGTTATCTATCAGAAGCAAATGTTTTCTTCCTCTCCAAATAAGTTCCTATCTTGTACTATATTTATCCTTGATAGTAGATTGTTAGTTCTCCTTGAGCTTAGGGACTAGGTTATTTTTCATCTATATATTCCCAGCATCTAGCCCTTAATAAATGATTAATAAATTTATTGAAGTGAATATCAAAATTTCCAGATTATAACCAAGTCCTGTTAAAAGAAATTATTTTTACTATCAAATAAGCAGACTATTCTTTCTCTTTCCAAAAATCAATTTTCACCATGTACTATATTTCCAAATTGAACAATATATTACTTTTCTCATAGTCTCATGACTATGAGAAAGCTAAATAACCATATACTCTCTCTTAACATGACTGTTTGAAGACAGACATACACATATATTCACTATTAAATATTCTTAAATTTTAGCAGTTTTGAAATAATTAAAACATTATTTTTGTTCAATATGAGTAGCAACATTTATATCTATAGATTGACATATCAAGGACTTAGGATTTCTATTACCTCCAATGACTAAAATTGAGATCTTTCTATATATCTTAAAGAAGTACCTCAGGCTAAGAGATATTTGAGTGACTTGCCTAAGGACCATACAAAGACAGTAAATTTTCAAATGGAGATTCAAGTCTAGGTTGTCCTGACTCAAAATTCAATTTCTTTGCTTTATATCCGAGGTATCAAATTTTCAGTCTCTCAGTTACAGGCTTCCTGAAAAACTCTCCGCAAGAACCAGATTAAAATGTATCTGAGAAATTTATTTTTTTTTAATAGCCTTTTATTTACAGGATATATACATGGGTAACTTTACAGCATTAACAATTGCCAAACCTCTTGTTCCAATTTTTCACCTCTTACCCCCCCCACCCCCTCCCCTAGATGGCAGGATGACCAGTAGATGTTAAATATATTAAAATATAAATTAGTGTATCTGAGAAATTTAACTAAAAAACCAAACAGCACAACATAGAGGATGCTAACTTATGGTTTTCTAAGTCAAGTACACAAGGAGAACAAACTTCCTCTAGATTTCTACTACAACACAACACGGAGACATGGAGGTCACTGAGCTCTTAAAGCCTACACCAGAAAAGCACAAGCTTGGCAGTTTCTATCAAGCTGGAAAGGCTTCAAGCACAGCCCTGGTGATGTATTATGTGTCCTTTGTCTAAGGACCAGCCTCAAGTTTAGAGACTTTTGGCCACAGGGTGATGAATTTTTCAACAACAGAAACATGTAATCTGCCTCAGGAGAGGAAATGACACACCAATGAATGACAAATCCTTGAAGTGCTGAAGTAAAATAATTATTTTCCTAAACAAGCAAACTTCTTGTCTGATTACCAGGTTGGCTGGTAAGGTGACAGCTAATCTCTGACTCTAAAAAATAATAAACTGCCTGGACAAGCCATCAATTAGTTGGTGAATTAACTATAAAAAAGTGTAACTATCATTCACCATGTCCTACACTCCAGTGTTTCATGTGGGCATCAACGCGACCTTAAATTTTCAAAGGCTCTGCTGATTAAGCATAAAATACTCAGGCCTGTTGTACCATGTGGAAAAGGTTTCAAAACACAGTCCTAGCAATAGACTAGATGTACTTACTGAGGAACAGCTCAGTTAAGAATGGACAGGCTCATCAGCAGTATGCTAGTCACTTGGTAATGAACTCTTTGGCCACAGTAACCCATGAAACAAAGAAAAAATACAAAATAGTCATCAAGCCTGTGAAGCCCCCTTCTGTTGCTGCAGTGATGACAGAAGAATCATGAAAATAGGAGTACAACACAGAAATCACAAAGATCATATAAAAATAAATTATAAATGCTTAAGGTTCTTGTAAATATCTGTTTACAATATAAATTACAAATAAATACAATATATGGCAGATAATAGCAGAAAATTATATGCAGGGAGAAGGGGGTATATAACACTTAGGTAGAATTCTACCCAGTAATAAGTTTCTCAATTAATTTGATAATAATGACACTAGCTAACATTTATAAAAAAAGCTTACTATGTGTCAGTCACTGTGTTAAGCACTTTAAATATATTTTCTCATTTGATCCTCATAACACTGGGAAGTAGTAAGTTCATTTTACAGACAAGGAAAGTGATGAAAACAGAGGGTCAGTGACTTGCCCAGGATCTTTCCCAGCTAATAGTGTCTTTGGCCCATTTCAAGTCAGGTCTTCCTGCTTCCCTCTGCCCACGGTGCTCCCAGGGACTGACCTTTGTCCAAAGAGATGATGCTCCCCTTTGGAGGAAACAAGGAAGCTCACCAGCTGGCTCACAAGTGCCTGACAGACTACACACTCAACAGTCTGTACTAGCCCTGGCTCTGCGTCAACCTTCAGAACTGCTTCTGGACCTTGCAATTGGTTTGGCAATGGAGTGGGGTCAGGTGCCCCCACCTCAGCAGCCACTCAGAGCAAAAGTGCCTGAAGAGCAACCCAAGGCCACTGTTCCCAAATCCCTATCTCCAGAGGGTACACACTGCGAGTACCTGCACTGATGTGACCTTGGAGAAGAAGGCTCTTGGGGACAGGACCAAATGCGATTATATTTGCAAAGCACCAGACACACAGTTCTTTTACATAGTGGGCAGAACATAAATGCGAGTTACCATTGTTGTTATGATGGAGCTGTCCAAAGGAGCACAGAGGCATGGGAATGAAGAGAGATTTGGAGAATGCTATTAAGAAATGGCAACTGAGTAAGCTATTAGTGGAGATAGAACTCAAATCAAGCTACACATAAAAGATGGTATAAAGTTGAGTTTGAGGACTAGCTATTAGTCAAATTTAAATGGTCTTTTGATTGAATGAAAAGAAATGATGAGAAAGACTAAACAGGTAGGTGGGTGCCAGACCATGAAGGACCTTAAATGGCAGAATAAGAAATTCTCTTTTAGAAATTGAGAGCAATTGAAAACTTTTGAGCAGAAATGACATAGTTCACTTACCAAAATTATCTTTAGCTTTTTTTTTTTTTTTTTTAAACATTATTCATCCCTTGGAAAGAGCCATCCATATACAGAGAGAGAACTATGGAGACTGAATGTGGATCAAAGCAAAGTATTTTCACCTTTTTGTTATTGTTTTGTTTGCTTAGATTTTTCTTTCTCCTGTTTTTTTTTTTTCTCCCTTTGATCTGATTTTTCTTGTGCAATATGATGAATATGGAAATATATTTAGAATAACTGTGCATTAAATGTTTAACCTATATTGGATTGCTTGCTATCTAGGGGAAGGGGGAGAGAGAGAAAAATTTGGGAGCACAATGCTTTGTAAAGGTAAATGTTGGAAATGATCTTTCCGCGTATTTGGAAAAAATAAAAAGCTATTATTTTAAAAATTATCTTCTAATCTAATATATAAAGCAGAATTTTAAAAATATAGCTGGATTTTATTTACCTTGAGAATCTTGGCAAAGTACTCAAAATCTCAGAGTTTGGATGTTAGCTTCACAGTCAAAGGACCAAGGTCTGAATCCAGGGTCTGTCGCTTACTATGCAAACTTAACAAGTTAGTTCATCTTTCTGAGCCTTAAGTTTTCTCATCTGTAAAATCTGAATCTTGGATTAGATGAATAAGATCATTTTCAAATCAAAATCCTATGGTTCTTCCTAGAATTTGGAAGTTAATTCAAACTATCTTCTAATTTATTTTTTCAGTTGTTTAGTTTTTACTGTTGCATTTGGCAATAAATAATATGATTGTCAAAAAACCAATGTCAAAAAACATTTTTGCATAAATGAATGATGAGTTAAGTTAATGTTGATTGCTGGTTGGTGCTGCTGCTTTAAAAAAAAAAAAAAGCAAATAAATTTAGAGATGGTTTCCCCTATCTTGAATAGCAAAATGATTAGAACTATTGAACTAGAAGAATAAGAGAAAAATAGAGGCAGCAGAACAGAATGGGATAGAGTGCTCACTGATAATATGGAATTAGAAAGCCCCGAGTCTGAACTCTGGAAGAGATCCTGGCATAGGAAGTCATAGGCAACTAGTGATCTAAAATTTCTTCATATAAAAATCACAAATTCTTTCAGTATTTATGAAATTAAGGAATAATCCCAAGAAAGCAGAGGGAAGCCAGAAAAAACAACCAAGGAAACACAGCACCAGAGAAGATGGTTATAGGACCAAAGTTACTGTGGTCTAGGAATATATACTCATTATGCATTCAGGCATCAAAAAGAAATCTTTATCTCTAATTAGAGACAGAACCTCTCCCTTTCAAAAAGTAAGACTTTACTTGATAAAAGTTATATTCCAATAAATAGAAAATAAACAAATACCAAAATACTCAAGGAGACCCATCCTAGAACTGACTGTATCTTGATCAGTGTCATTATAACTCTTGAATTATTTTTTAGCCTGTGCAACTGATATTAAGGATGTCACAAAAGTAGAAACAACAATTCTAAACTCAAACACCCCACCCCCCACCCAAGAAACTAGTTTATTCTAAGAGTTCTTTCAGTTGGTCAATATTTGTCAAAATTCTAACCTCAATAATATAAAATACCAAGCTGAATAAACTATTATCACAACTTTTGAATAATAAAACAAACTTCTAGGACAGCAGTAGCACATCATAAAAAGTCAAAGAATTTGAAAACTCACTTTTGGAGTGGATTAGAGATCACTAGAATAAAAAAAATTCTTCCCATATTGTATTGTAGTTTTCATTCTTAAGGCTTCTAGACCATTTTCTGCCTTTAGATGAGTATTTTAAAAGAGTCAACTTCAAAATCTTCATCATTTCCCAAAAACTGCCTATGGGAACATGACTCTGATTAGGTCAGACCCAAAAATGAAAAAGATTTAAATTTCAGACTTTAACTAAGGAAGCTCCTTTACTTAAGATTTAGATTTTGCTCTTCTATCCAAGTCTGGAATTTATCTAGCTCCATAAGTCTGGGAAGGTTCACAGCAAGCAAAGTGTAGCAGGTAGCTACACTTACTGGATCTGCTCAATGAATTTAAGACATGGTCTGAAACTAATTTCTGGCTCTATCCCAATCCTTTTTAGGCTTACAGGTCTCAGTGATAAATAAAGGAAACCAGACATTTTAATCATCTCCTCCTTCCTCATCTCCAATCACTCAGATGCCATCACATCTGTCACTTTTCTCTTTCTTCTCCCCAGTTACACATGATAAAGTAGCCTCATTACCAACCCTTCTATTTGTTCAAATGATATCATTCTAACACATCTCCTTCAACAGACTAACTCTTCTGTCACCCCAACTCTTTTACTTTTTTTTTCAATCTCTTCTTTTCTACTGGCTCATCTCTTACCTACCTACCTATATATTCATGTCCTCCTTTATTCTAAAAAACCTTCACTTAACCCCTCCCCCTCTTTGCAGCTAAACTCCCTGAAAAGGCCAACTACAATAGATGCCTCTACTTTCTCTCCTCTTAACATCCTTACAATTTGGTTTCTTCATTGCATCAGTTTCCCACTCCAAAGTCAGTAATGGTCTTACAGTTGCCAAAAATCGCTGAATGGCCTTTTCTCAATTCTCATTTTCTCCTCAACCTCTCATTGACACAGTTGATCACTCTTTCCTTGATACTTTCTTTTCTATAGGTTTTTAGGTTACCATTCTTTACTGATTTTCTTTCCATCTGTTTCCTTTGCTGGATATTCATCTAAATCATGACCTTAGGGTTTTGTTCTGGGTCCCCTTCTCTTGTCCCTCTCAATTACTTCAACTAGTGATCTCATTAGCTCCCATGATAGATCAATTTAATTAGCATCTTTATGTTGATGATTTTCAAATCTACTTTTCTTGCCCCAATCTCCTCTCATTTTGTATCTCTGACTACTTTTTAGACATCCCCAACTGGAGTCCACTGGGCATATTAAACTCAGCATTTCAAAAACACAATTCAGGATCTTTCCCCCTGCATTTCCCCCAGCCCCTACCTTTCATATTATTATAGTGGGCAGCACTATCCTCCCAGTCACTCAGGCTCAAAAGTCAGAAGTCATCCTGGATTCCTCACTCTCTCTCATTTCCCATATCCAAGCTGTTGCCAAGGCCTGCTGATTTCATCTTTGCAACATTTCTCAAATGCATCCCTTTTCTCTCTTCTGACACTATCACTAGTCTAGTGCAGGCTCTCATCACCTCATGCCTTGATTACTGCAATAGCCTGCTGATGCATCTGCCTGCCCCAAATTTCTACCCACTCCTATCCAACTCCCATTCAGCCACTAAAGTGATTTTCTTAAACACAGGTTGGATCATGTTATAACCCTACTCAATAAACTTCAGTGGCTCCCTATAACCTCCAAATACAAATACAAAATGTCTTTTTAGCATTAATAACCAAGTCCCATCCTCCATTTCCAATTTTTTTATACCTTACTTCCCAACACATAGTCTTTGATCTACTGACACTAGCCTTGTTGTTCCATCTCTCAGTTCTGGGCATTTTTTCTGGTTATTCCTCTGCCTGGAAAGATCTCCTCTGTTTTAACTGTTTTCCATGGCCTCCTTTAAATTCCAAGCAAAATCTATAGGAAGTCATCTGCAACCTCACTAAATTTCATTGCCTTCCTCAGTTAATTATGTTCTATTTATCCTGTACATAGCCTGCTTTGCACATATTTGTTTGCATTCTGTCTTCCATATTAGATTGTGAGCTCCTTGAGGGTAGGGACTGTCTTTTTGCCTCTTTTTGTATTCCCAAGGCTTAGCACAATTCCTGGAATACCATAAGCTTTTCAATTACAAGACTTTCAATTACATTTTCACCTTTGGAAGAAATAGGTGAGTATTATACAAACACCCCACACAACCTGCTAACATTTTAAATATGACCATTTCTAAGGTACTGGCCATGTTTAGTTGTAGGACTTCATAAGGAAGACTGGACCAGATCTAGCAGAGGCTGAAAAATTAGCTTAGAAAGAAATTGATCTCTCTATAATGTGTAGTAAAAGAAAAAAAAAGTTTCCTTACTCGTATACTAAGGAAGCCTGCATTCATGCAAAAAATATTAAGGACCCCTATGAAGACACCATGGAGAAAAAAATGAAGCAAGAAATACTGAGAAAAAGCAGTAAGCCTTGCTCTGAAGGAGATTACAATTTAATTCTGCTCATGGTCCAAACCTTGCTTCATATAACTTCACATTCTTTCCTGGAAAGATTGACATTTGCATTCAGTTTTTGAACATAATCTTGTTTTCTACAGCGATGTAGTACATATTCATAATTCCACAACATTATAAAAGTTAATCCCACTGTATTCCAGGCCATCTCCATCCATCCTGATCTATTTCTTGCCATAGGACCAGATGGACCTAGAGGAGAAAGTGAATTTGGTGATTTTGAAGAGCCTGCCTTACCTCACTTGCATGTCATGGTATCATCTCCCTGATGTCATGGTCCTCTTTTGAGAATGAAGGACAATATAAAAGCTAATTAACATAAGAGTGTAAAATATGCAATATCACTTTACAAAATATGCAATATCACTTTACAAAAGAAAAAACTATGAAGCACCAAGAACAAGTCGGTACTATAGGTAAGAGTCAGTTAACAATCTAATATTAAGGTACTAATAGTTTAAAAGAGATTCCCTGTTTATTCAAAGTGAATAAATAGTTAACAAGCATCTAGTAGGCATTTAGTATGGGCTAGGAATTTTGCTAAGTTCTGGGAATGCAAAGGAGGATTAAAAAAAAATAGTCTTTGATTGTAAGAAAGTCACATTTCAAGGGAAAGATATGTAAATAAATAGGTATATACAAGATATAAAGAAAAACTGAGTCCCACTATGATGTCCTAAAAACTAGGGCAAACTACTTTCCTCCTTCATTCTAATTCATTAACCTAGATAGGCTCACATGGGAAAGAAATATACTTGATTAAAAAAAAAAAAATTGAAATTCTGATCTGGCAGATGGTTTTCCATTTCTAATGCCAAAAATGAAAACTAAATCTATGCAACAACTTTAGTATATGTAAAATATGAAATTTGAATATACTGGATAGAACAGTATTTATTTGCATTTTTTTTATCCTCAATCTTTAATGCATCTATCACTAGCCATAAATTCTTAAGTGCTGGTTTATATTATCTAAATTCTGATGCTGGGGCCACTTTACAAAATTATCCATTTGATGAAGTGCCTCAAAAAGCCCTTTCAGGAAGATCTATGCCTATTTCATTTCCCCAATGTTTTATCTAAAGGCTAGGGAAAGTTATATAATCAGAAAACTATGTGGAGGGTTAAGTTAAGAAAAAAACAAATTTGCTGAAAAAGAATGTGAAAGCAGTGAAAAGCAGTCTTGGCCAAATCATTTTTTCTCTCTAAGCGTCAGTTTCCCAATATGTAAAATGCTGGAGTTGGATTAGATAATCTCTAAAGTTACTTTTTCTAGCAGTAGAGGAAGCTTCCTATCCTGATTTTTGGGATAAAGTCCAGGATCTAAAAGGCAGTAGTTTTCATAATTTTTTGGGTTATCAATTTCTTTGGAGAAGCCTACAAACCTTTTCTAAGAATAATGATTTTAAATTTGTAAAATAAAGTACATAGAATTATAAAAGAAATCAATTACATTGAAATAGTTTTTTAAAAATATTTTTTTAAGTTGAAAGACAGCAGGTTAAGAACTTCCCCAAGCCAAAGAAAACTCTAAAAGGAATCAACATCTCTGATAATCTAATTAGAGATAGGTAGCTAATTTTCCCCTCCCCCCTTATAAACCTTGAGAGGGTACAAAAATAATTATATTCCAATAGAGAATTTTAAACACAAAAGGATTATTTAAATTGCATCAAGTTTGTTTGGGGTTTTCTCAAAGCCAAAAGTTAAGGCCTTTGAAGTGATCTGACTTCTTTCAAAGGTCTCAAGACTAAAGTTCCATTCCAGGAATAACCTTTGAATCTGGGTGGGGGTGGGGGGAAATGGAACTTATTTTTACTATCAAAATTTTGAGTATTTCTGAAAAGTTTTATCCAAGTCTACGGAAAGCAGTCCATCAGAATTCCTGGAAAACAATGTTAATGGCCTAGTATTCCAAAAGCATAGCTTTAGGCAGCAAAGAAAATGAGACCCTTACAGAATTTTGGAACAATACTGTATCTTACTTGCTACAATTAGGAAAAATTAAAACTTGTTTCCTTGGCTTTTTTCTACATTCACCTCCAGTATCCCCTTCTGCAGAATGCTCATAGCCCTTTCCACCTTAGAACCTTCCTCTCTCACATTAATTTACATCTAATCTCTCTCTCTCATTTTTTTTTTTTGTACTAGTTATTTGCATGTTCTTCCTCTCCTCTCTCCTCCCTGCAGTTAAACAGTGAAATCCCTCTGAGAAAAGGATTGTCTTTTGCCTTTCTTTTAAGTCTCTAGTGCTTAGCACCCATCTGGCACACTGTAAAGCACTTCATAAATGTTCACTGACTGAGAGCTTGTGGAGATTTTATAATCACTGGCTATGCTTGACAACAATAATCAATACTTATCCCATAACAACCTTGTGACATAATGCATTTTTATCCTCCCCAAATGCAACTAAAGACATTGAGCTGCAAGAGTTTAAGAAGTTTGTTTCCCAACATGTGGCTTGCAAGTGTCTAGCCTGACCTTGAAACCACAGATTTTAAAGCCAACTCCAGGGTTCTTTCCATACCACCGTGCTATCTCTCATAAATATGCTGCTCCTAATAAAAATAATATTCCATATCTCCATATTGTGTGACAGTACTATTTTAAATATTAAATTTTTACAGCCTCACTTACTTGCTGTGTGACCATGGGCAAGTCACATATCTTTTTGTCTCAATTTCCTCAACTGTGAAAATGAGAATAACAACATCATGTACATCCCACTGATATTGTGAGGGTCTAATGAAATATTTGTAAATGCGCTTAGCATAGTGTCTAGCATATAGTAGGTACTTTATAAATTAACTATTAGCTAACTATTATCTGGACAATGATATGGAATACAGATGTCAGATACTCAGCCCTCCTCACTGGGCAAAACCAGATTAAAATGCGAGTGGGAAATGTTTAATAAAATAAACAAAAATACATTCAAGTGTGTCAATTTGTGATTTTTCTAATAAGTCAATACATGGCCTGCAGGGATCCACTTCCATTTGAGTTTGACACTACTAATGATGACATTATTATTTCAATTTCAATACTGTATTTGAGAATAAGTGTGGATAATTTACTTAAGTTCTAGCAATATACAAAAGCAGTTATAAATGAGAACCATAAAACAAAGAAAAACTTTGAGATATCCAGCCTCATCTATTTAAGAAATGAGGAAATCTGAAACTAATAAAGATGAAGTGACTTGCTGAGGACATCACTGGTGAGTCCAGTGCAGTGGAAAGGGTATTAGTAACCAGCAAAGCTGGTTACTAAAACCTAGTCCTCTCGACTCTTAATGTGCTGCTTTCTATTACATTAATACAAGACTATGTGGGCTTGGTCCTCTACCTTTTATTAATGACTTGGCTGTAGGCAGAAAGTTGGAAATAAGAGCAATATAATGGATAAGAAAATCAGGAACTAAAACGATCAACAGACTGAAACACAAAGTCTGAAACTAACAAGGCAATAATTTAAAGGACAAATGTGAAGTCCCAAATAAGTTTAAAAAAAGTAAAAACCCAAAAACAAACAAAAAATTTTTTTACATAAATACAGGATCAGAGTGAAAGGTTCAAAAGGAATTAATATAAAAAAGTTGTATGAGTTTTTGCTTAAAGTTCAATGAATACTAACTTGGAAAAAAAAAAAGCTGACACTAATGGAACTACATTAACAAGAAATGTAATGACCAGAGCAAGAGATAATCTTGTGTGTCTGTGTGTGTGTGTGTGTGTGTGTGTGTATGTATGTGTGTGTGTGCGCGCCTCTGAAGTCAAGGTTCCCCAGTCTTCAGATTAAATATTCAATTCCAATTTGGTTCCACTGATCAGGCCACATCTGAAGTACAGTTTTTAAGCCTAAATACCACATTTTAAAGATAGAAAACTAAAGTAAATCCAGAAGTTTTACAGAATCTGAAGACAATGTTACATGAATGGGAATGGTTAGCCTGGGAGAATAAATAACAAGACAGAGAGGGAATAGGATCTAAATAGGATTTAGATCTATGATCTAAAGCTGGAAGGGACCTTAGCTGACATCCATAATCATTAGGTAAGTTCAAGAGCCCTGAAACATCAATGCCCCACAAACAATTGGCTCTGCTCTACCATCCAATCATCATCCAGCAATTAATCCCTCTAAGGAAGAAGCCAGCCATCCTCACTACCGCCAATTCCAAGTGCTGACTAACTGTCAACACTGAGCAGGTAAATCTAAGATCCCAAGGAACTTGCCACTATTTAAGCATCCCACCTGTCCCCCTGCTTTCAAGTCTAACCTCTGACATCATTAAGGAAGCAAATCTCATAGAAGTGTGATCAGCACCTACCTCAGAAGGTATACCAACTAGCTCTCTGACTTTAATAGCCACAGCTTCAAAGACCCAGAAAAAAAAAAAGGTCTCAGTACCAAAAGTTCTTGGCATTGTCAACTGGCTCAACATAAGATTTTATTAATGAAAATGACACTAAAGGTGATGGATTACCATATGCTTTGCTACTGCATTCTAAGGACCACCAGGCTTTTCCATCTGACTTGCAGTTAAAAGTTCATGTAGTTTCCCCTTATAAGAGTGCTAGAGCTGCTTGAGAACACAAGCTGCCTTACTTTTTTTTTGTATCCCCAGTACTTAGAAAAGTGCTTTGTGCAGTGTAAACAACAAACACTTTTTCATTCACTCATCTACTTTAATCCCATAGGTGAAATAACAGTAGTAGGTCCAGAGAAATTAAGTGATTTGCCCAAGTTCTTAAAGGTATTGGCAGGGCCAATATCCAAACCTAATGCCTCTTCCACTGCACCATGCTGTCTTCAAACGATCACGGTTGTATCTGGTAGAAAAAACTTATTGTTATTATGGGGCCAAAAATTCAATTAGCTATCAAGTGGGCACCTTGTCATTGAAAGATATTCAATTTTTCTACAGCAAAATAACGTTTTGGTCAGGTATACTTATTGTGTATCTAATTTACATTTTAATATATTTAACATCTACTGGTCATCCTGCCATCTAGGGGAGGGGGTGGGGGGGGTAAGAGGTGAAAAATTGGAACAAGAGGTTTGGCAATTGTTAATGCTGTAAAGTTACCCATGTATATATCCTGTAAATAAAAGGCTATTAACTGATGATCCCATGAATCAAAAAAAAAAAAAAAAAAAAAAAAAGAAAGAAAGATATTCAAACAGAAGTTAGATCTGTCAGAAATGCAAAAAAATTCTGCTTTAGGTGGGGGACTGAACTTAAGGTTCTTTCTATGATATCAGTTTAGACTTCAATTGTACCTCATTTTCCTGAATACAATTTAATACAAATTTGTTTACTTAGATCATGAATTGTTAAAGTGAGGGATAGTCTTTTCCTTTCTTTTGTATCCTCAGTGCTCTGTACTTTGTCTGACACTAAGTAAATGCTTAGTAAATGTTTACTGATTGAATGTTATTGAGATAGCTGTAAAGTTCTGCAAGTATAAACTGATGATCCCATGATTCAAAATCAAATTTTACTCCTTAGTCTGATTTCAACCTATCTTTCTAGTCTTACTTCAATCTGCTCCCACCCAAAAGATTATTAGTTATTCTGCATCTTGTTCTGAATTCTACTTATTCCAATTATATTGCCCTTTATCTCCAAGATTAGATGTACTCCCTTTCTAAATCTTCTGGATAACCATCAAATGGAAATTAGACTGAACATGTTGTATTATGAGTGTGATGGAATACATCTGTGGTTTAGGAAAAGAGGGAGGTGAGTTCAAAAAATCCTGGGAAGACTTATATGAACTGATTCAAGTGAGCAGAACTAGGAGAACATTGTACATAGTCACAGCAAAACAGTAAGAAAAATCACTTGAATCATAGCTCTTTGCAGCAATACAATGATCAAGGACAATCCTGAATGACTTATGATAATTATCTACCTTCAGAAAATGAACTAATGGGAGTCTGGGTGCAGACTAAAGCAAATTTTTTTTTTCATTTTCTTTCTTTTTTTATTGCTTTCTCTTTTGCAACACAGTTAATATGGAAATATCTTGTGCTCAATTTTACATGTATGAGTGATATAACATTTTTCTCAAAGGGTATGGGAGGGGTACAAGGGAGAGAATTTGAAACTTAAAATTTTAAAGAAAATCTTAGAAATCACATGAAATTTAAAAAGAAAATAGAAATCTTCCTTCACTTCTTTATAAAAAAAAGTTTTTTTTTGCCATTGTTCAGGGGTTTTCTTGACAAAGGTATTGGTTCGTCAGTACCTTCTTTAACTCATTTTACAAATGAAACAGAATTAAGTCACCTGTCTGGGGTCATAGTGAATGAGGCAGGTTTGAATTCATGAAGATGAGTCTTCCTGATTCCAAGTACAGGACTCCTCTGGGCCACCTAGCTACTCCAAAACCTATGGTAAGTACCACTATCTCCTCCAGGAAATCCTCCCTCATCCCTCTTACTGAAAGTGATCAGTCTTCTCAGTTTTGTATATTTGGGGGTGAGGGTGGGATGGGGTGGAGGGATCCAACTTCCTGGTCTTTAACTTTCTCCTTAAACTACAAGCTTCTTGAGAGCAGGGGCTGTGTTATTTTCCCATCTTTGCACTTCCCAGTTCTTGGCACAGTAAGCAGATTTAGGACTAAAAAAGACCCTCCAATCAGTCCAATCCTCTCACTTTAGAGATGAGGATTGAGGTCCAGACATGTTAAGTGACCTGCCCAAAGCCACACAGGTAAGTAGTAGAGCTAGGTTTGAACCTAGATCCTCTCATTTCAAAAATACTCCACTATACTTCTTAATAAATGGTGAACCGAACCGAATTGTCACTTTTTGGACAAAAAGGCACTAAGTTACTTGTTCTGAAGCTACCAAAACTTTCTACTCAACAAAGCTCAGTTTGTTAAAGTTTCTGCAACTCTGAGTCAGGGACCCCAGAGATTACTCTACAGATGGAGCGATGAATGACTTGCCCCACCGTCAGAATGTCAGAGGTAGGATTTCTAACTCGGTTTTTTGGTTCCCAGTCCCGATGCCTCTGCATAACGGGCACTCGCCCTAAAGCACTGAGCAACTGGACAACGAAGGGAGCAAACTCTTCTGCCTCTGCTTCCTGACCTGCGAGAGATCCATTTTCAAGCAATTTCTCCAAAATCCCTAAAAAGCCTCAATCAGCAAGCACTCAGCCCGGAAAACACACACAGTTTGTGGCAAAAGAATAGTGCCCTACCTTTCTGAACGTGAATGATGTCTGGGAAGTTGGCCAGGTGTCCCTGATAGAGCGCTAGCAAATCCATCACCGGGTCCAGGTCCTGCCGGGGCTGCTCGGCAAAGAGCTCTCCGATGGCATCGTAGGCATCTCCGGTGAAGGCAATGGCCTGGTTCAGGCCCACGGAGAAGGCCTGTTGGTCCAGCTCAAAAGCTTGGCTAAGCCCTCGGAAGGACTGTCCCACCTTCTGATACTCCTTCTTGAAGCCGGTCACTTGCTTCCTCGCGAACTCATTGGCCGTATGGTTGAGCTGCAGGGCGCTGTCATCCATCTTCTTGGTGAAGCTCTTGAAGCCGTCGATTTTACTCTCCACTTCTTGCAGGTCCAAGGCCGCGGCCGAAGGGGTGCTCAGGGTCAAAAAGAAGTTGGCCCCCACCATCTCGTCCTTCTCGGCCTTCCTCTTGCCCTGCTTCCAGGCCTTCTCGTCGGTGCTGCTGCTGCAGGTGAGGAAGTGCTGGAAGACGTCGCACTGGGCCAGCACCGGGTGACTCGCCATGTGGTTCATCCACCAGATGAGCCCCTTCCTGCGCTTGGAGATGAAGTCCTCCTCGAAGCGCCCCGTGGCCTGCTTCTCGGGCAGGTGCGGCACCGAGATGACGGGGAACTTCTCGGCCAGGCGCGCGTAGAGCCAGTCGAAGTGCTTGTAGCGCCGGTGCACGGGCACCTGCGTGTGGGTGGGCACCAGCTTGTACGAGATGTAGCTCTTCATGCCCTTGAACTTGGTCTGCTTGGTGGGGTCGTCGATGGTGCACTGGAAGGGGTAGGGGTTCTCCTGCCACTCGGGCCCGTAGGGGCCCAGCACCACGCACAGCTTGTCGCCGTCCTTCACGAAGCCCGACGCCTCCCCCAGCACGAAGGCCTCGCCCCCCGACTTGACGAAGGTGGAGAAGCGGTTCAGGTTGCGGCTCACCGTGGCCGAGCTCTTGGCTCCCGACGCCGGGGGCGGGTGCTGGGGGTGCGCGTGGGCCGAGCCGCCCCGGGACCCCAGGGACAGGTCGGAGCGCGTGGACAGGCGGTAGCGCCCGGGGGCGCAGCCGCCGCCGCCGCCGCCGCCGCCCCCCGAGGAGGAGCCGTCGTAGTCCGGGTAGGAGCCGCTGCCCAGCGCCCCGGGCTCGTCGGCCACGGTGGAGCTGTCGTCCCACTCGTCGTCCCAGTCGTCGTCGCTGCCGTGGCTGGGCTGGTAGCCGCCGCCGTAGAGCGGCTGCGCCGGCGAGGGCTGCAGGGCCCCGCTGCCCGCGCCGTACGGGTAGCCCGCCGCGGCGGGGGGCGGCTGCTGCACCGGCTGGAAGTGGTCGGAGGGCAGCGGCTTGAAGGAGCTCGCCAGCGGCAGCCCCAGCGGCGCGGCCGAGGACGCGGCGGCGGCGGCGGCGGCGGCCGGGGGCAGCGGCTCGAAGCCGCCCGGCGGCACGTTGGCGTAGCGGGCCGCCGGGCCGTGGCTGTCGCCGCCGGGCGCGCTCAGGGGGTCCGGGGCGCGGATCACCTGCACGTAGGAGGCCGGGAAGAGACCGCGGTCGCCGCGGCTATTGACCCCCTCCAGCCAGCCCTCGATGTCCTGCTCGCTGCACAGGCTCAGCACCTCGTGCTCGCGCAGGGAGATCTCGCCCGGGTTCTCCGACCTGAAGTCGTACAGTGCCCGGGCGCGCAGCGCCATGGCCCCGGCGTCCTGGCCCGCCCGCACCGGGTCCTCGGCCGGTCCTCGGCTACTGCCGGCGCGGGAGAGGGGCTCCGCGCCGCCCGCCCCGTCCGGTCCCGGGCTCGGGTGCCCGCGCCCGCGCCCCTCCGGCTTCCCTCGCAGCGACCGCGGCGGCAGCCTCAGCAGCAGCAGCGCTCAGTGCCCGCTTCTCCGCCGCCGCCGCCGCCGCCGCCGCCGCGGGCTTTGGGGGCGGGGGCGCCTCAGCCTCCCACGTCCCCAGCTTTGCTAATCCACGGCCGAGAGCGGCGGGGCCAGGGGAGAGCAAGCGATCGCAGAGTCGCTCCTCCGCTGCCTGCGCTCGGCTCGCTCCAGAGGAGGTCGTCGCCGCCGCCGCCGCCGCCGCCGCGGCACAACGGTTCCCGGGCCGCCGCTGCCCCCTGCTGTTTGAGCCCTGCAGCGCGCCGCCGGGCCAGAGAAAGATCGTGCCCGGGTGGAAAGGAACTTTCTTATTGTTGCGCTTAACTCTCGGGTTAAAACGTGCTTTGGGAAACACCTTCCGTGTGAATTAAGACATAATTACATGCAAAAGGTGCTTTGTTTGTTTTTGTTTCTAACGAGGGATGCAAGCACCGAGCTCTCATTCCTAGTCACATTGAGTAACCGGTATTCTGGGAAAATTGCATGCATACATATACATATATAATTTCCACGTAATCTCTTACTAGAACATAGCAGCTTCTTCGATTATTTAAAAAACATTTTTCTTAGGTCCATAAGGGATCCGCAGATCACCAAAGGGGTCTATGCCACAAAATAGATTAAGAATCTTTGATCTAAAAAGAAAGGAGATCAGACAATGAACAAAGTAATGGGTTAGTGATAGTAAATTAATAGTTTCCATTTTTCTGATCCTTTGCAAAGTACTATATACATTTATATACATATTCATATATGTAAATTTATAGTTACTATGCACATATATATATAAAATGCACATATATACATATGTAAATATGAAATTATACTGCCTGTAATCTCATTTAAAGTAAAGTGGATCCTGCTGAATCCTTAAAATGAAGAACCACATGCAAAAGGTGCTTTGTTTGTTTTTGTTTCTAACGAGGGATGCAAGCACCGAGCTCTCATTCCTAGTCACATTGAGTAACCGGTATTCTGGGAAAATTGCATGCATACATATACATATATAATTTCCATGTAATCTCTTACTAGAACATAGCAGCTTCTTCGATTATTTAAAAAACATTTTTCTTAGGTCCATAAGGGATCCGCAGATCACCAAAGGGGTCTATGCCACAAAATAGATTAAGAATCTTTGATCTAAAAAGAAAGGAGATCAGACAATGAACAAAGTAATGGGTTAGTGATAGTAAATTAATAGTTTCCATTTTTCTGATCCTTTGCAAAGTACTATGTACATGTATATGCATATTCATATATGTAAATTTATAGTTACTACATATATACATATGTAAATATGAAATTATACTGCCTGTAATCTCATTTAAACTAAAGTGGATCCTGCTGAATCCTTAAAACGAAGAACCAGATGATTTCTAAGATACCTTTTGGTGCTAACGTTCTGCCACTCAGTGTTATCCTTTTCCCTCCGGGGGCCTGTTTTTTCTGAGGTCCCTTTCAGCTCTTGATCTATAGTCCTATGAATAATGATGGATGATTTCTGGTGCTAGCTGGTGCTGTCCAAATAGGTCAGCTTCCTTTCACAGCCTATTTACACACAACAATCTATTTCTTTGTGGCCCGAGTGAGCAAAGCTGGCCATTGACAATTATATAGCTCAGGGACTGGAAAGTCATGTCCGACAAAAGGAGTAAAAATATGGTATGGGTGGTACCTTTTAAGAATGTGCACACACTAGCTCAGCTCAACAGGCCTGCCATAGGTGTGGGCAGAGCCTAAAAGAGCCTTCCTTCCCCATGAATAGTAGGAGCCTGTATCACTGCCTCTTTCCCTTCATCTCCTATATGTCCACCTCTGCTTCGATTATACCTTCACTGAAAGCAGAAGGGTTGTGTCTAGCTAGGTTTTTTATTCTCCCCATCCCCCAAATGCCCAGTGCAGTATGTGTTAAGATAGAAGTGTGTTATTAGTATATGCTTTTAACTTCTGGTTCATCTTCAAACATTTCACCTGCTTTCTGGCCTCTCATCTTCCTCTAACTGGAACTGGACAGCTGCCACTGAATCTCAGGATCTGATGGGGAGCTTTCATCTTACCTGGTACAATGCTCCCAGTTCCAAATTATACTCGCTTATATGTGCTCTTTCCACATTCAAATGTAAGCTTTTTGAGAGCAGAGACTGTCTTACTTGTTTTGAGATAGATAGACTAATTTATATTTTAATATATTTAACATCTACTGGTCATCCTGCCATCTGGGGGAGGGGATGGGAGAAAGAGGGGAAAAATTGGAACAAGAGGTTTGGCAATTGTCAATGCTGTAAAGTTACCCATACATATAACCTGTAAATAAAAGGCTATTAAATAAAAATTTTAAAAAAGAGAGATAGATAAGTAGATAGAAGTATATATATGTGTGTGTGTGTGTGTGTGTGTGTGTGTATCTGCTCCAAAGGACATTAATGAAGGTGAAAAATTCTAGAGTGGAAAGAGAATTGAATTTCTAATCAGAAGACCTAGATTTACATTACAGCTCTACTACTTATTATCAATGAATCAAATCAGTAAGCATTTATTAAGTGTTTACTAGATAGCAGGTTGTTTTAAGTGTGGCACACATACATACATACATACATACACACTGAAAATAGTCCCTGCCTCGTGGAGTTTATATTATGAGAGATAGCATGTGCATAAATTGACGTATACACACATAAAGTAGATATAAGGAAACCTTAGAGAGGAAGGCACCAGCAGCTGGAGTGTCATCACACAGATCTCTTCTTGTCCTCTGGTCTATAAAATGTGAAGGTTGGAAAACAGGATTGTTAAAGGGTTTGTTTTTTTTTTTTTCCATTTCTAAATCCTAAACTTCTGCTAATTAATCATTCTGCTAATCATTGAATTCTAAAGTCAGTATTTTAAGTGGTCAACACTAGGGTCCAGGGCAAAATTTACCCAATCAGCTTTAATACATTTGCACACTTAATGAATCTAAACAATTCCTAGTGATCAGAGAAGTTAAACCAGAACAAATTCTTTTCCTTCTTTGAATTGAATTATTCAACTGGTGGATCAACAGGTGGAATGTTATAGGGTCAGGAAAAAGTAAATCTTAGACAAAGCAAGTCTGATCCTTCTTCCAAATGAAAGATAGGAATTGACTGAATCAATCATAAATCACCTGATATCCACAGTCACTCATTCTGGGCCCACCATCTCTATTTAATTGGTCAAGGGTATAAAAATAGGTTTGAAAAATCCATAATCAACCTTGAAAGAAGTGAGTCATTGAAAGAGATGAGATGATGCTACACAGGGGAAGGATTGAACCAGTGATCATCCAGCATTTGCTTAAAAGACCCCAGTGAAGGACTGCATTACCTCACAAGGCAGCTCATCCCATTTTTGAATAGTTATATTAGGCTTTCCTTCCATTTCTTTATAATATTTGTCTCTTTATAATGTCTACTCTATGCTCCCTGTTTTGCCTTCTGGATCTAAGTGGAAGCCAGATACTTTTCCCCTGTGAGAGCCCTTCAGTCATAGCTTTCACTTCCTAGCTTCTGCAGGATGTCTGTTTCTTTGATACTACTTTACCACTATCCCCACATTCCCCTTTTCTGCCATCAGCAATAACCTCAGGAGACCTTAAAGTATCCAGGACCAACCAGGCAACCAAGAAGGATAAGTAAAAAAGCTTTATTTCATCCGTAAGAGAAAGTAAATAGTTTTCGTGAAGATTATTTTCCATGAGACACTTTTTAAATTATTTCCCAATTTGGGATTGTGTCCAGAGTGATTGAGATGGCTGGAAGTCTGACTGCTAGATAAATAGGTTATTTCTTATAAATATAGTATTTCAAAAATTTGCAACAATAAAAACTTTTTATGTGATTATTACAAGAGCTAATAGATGATAATATTGATAATACTCTAGGAGCTTTATTGAAAATAGATCAACTTTGTTATCCAGAGTATTTTAGATTCATATTACACTGAAGTATGATTTGTTGTCTTGAGGTAAAAAAAATTCTCAATATTATTAATTTTTATTATTGCCTCCAAAGAAATATCTGTATACTCATAAAATTTGGGGATAGATTTTTCAGAATCCTCATGTACCTTTAGATAGGTGCTTCAGTGAATTTACTATTTCATTCCCTGTTTTAAGTTCTAATAAACATTTGTCCAATTGTTCAATAACTACTTCATTTTGAATCACAGCTTTTGCTGAATTTCTGTTATCTTTTTGCATCAGCCCAAATGAACCTGCCCATTTCCACAAAGTCTGATACTTCCACAAAAGCCCTGAGCAACCAAAAAGAATTATATATTATCCTGCTGTAAAATATTTGGGATAGAATTTGAACAGCGTGAATTTTTATTCTAACATGTTCTGCTTCGTTAAGCCTTCATAGGTTTTTCTTCCCTTATTTCTAAGTCCTTTTTACCACATAAAAATAGACCAACCTACATTGCTAATTTGTTACTTTAATTATGAGTTTAATTTTAGCAAATAACATCATTTTTCTTCTAGATGTATGAGATTTCAGTACTTCTTTAAAATCAATCAGTCAGCAAACATTTAGTAAAAGTTTACAATGTGCCAGGCACTGTGTTAAGCACTGAATGCAAAGAAAAGCAAAAAATATGGTCCTAGTCCTCAAAAAGCATTATTTCTTCAGATTGAAGCATACTATTTTCACTATTCTTTTCATGTTTTTCCTTTTGTTCTGTTTCATCTTTCACAACATGACTAATGTGAAAATGGAAAGAAGGAAGGAAGGAAGGAAGGAAGGAAGGAAGGAAGGAAGGAAAGGAGGGAGGAAAGGAGGGAGGAAGGAAAGGAAGGAAGGACATAATTGTGTTATGGCCAACTTTTCAGTAATGCATTTAATTTTTTAGGAAGAATCTTTCTTCTTACTGCTTTTAGCATTTTGAAGAGAATGTTCCACTGTCCTGTTAGTAGTTTAAAACATTTAAATTTTAATATTAGCTCTCCTAGTCACTTCTCTCAACCTGTAGTTATCAAAAAGTATGCCTCAAATTCTGACTTGAATTGTATGGGATTTCTACTCATAATCACAATAATGTGCGGGAATTCCTCAAGGTAAAAAATAATAAATTTGAAAAACACTTTTATATTCATTATATGCTTCTCCTTCCATCCTATGCTTAGAGATGGGAAGGTAAGGGAAGATGAAACCTGATCACAAGATAATTTGAGAATCAATGAATCTCTTGCTGGTTCTTATGATGCTCTGGACCATTTTTCTTCTGCTATCAAATATAAGGATTTAGGACACTGGCATGCCCTCATGATTTCTTATGGTTACAACCTCTACTGTTTTATGAGTTTCCTAGACAATGAACATAAACTGTGATATTTTTTAAAAATGAAGCCATTTTCCTCTTTCCACTGTTCTCTTGATCCTTGAAAGATAATCAATGAATAAATCAACAAGTATTTATTAAGCATCTAACATGTGCCAGTCACTGGGGATACAAAGTTTAACATTTTAACATTCACTCTACTCTCAAGGACACTTAACCTCAGTTTGCCTCACTTTCCTCAACTGCAAAATGGAGATAATATCAGCACCAATCTCAAAGAGTTATTAAGAGGATCAAATGAAATTATATTTGTAAAACAGGCCTGACCATGTCAATAAATCCAGAATGGTCAGGCCTGAACTTTAGGCAAATAGGAAAATCATGTTTTAGGAGTGATAATTTTTAGTTAACAGGACAGCTCCCCCAGGAGATAGCTACCCCAAGTCTAATCTACTCTGAGTATCTAAATCCGCTAAAAAACATAGCTCATAAGCATTCACTACTGTTTTGGGTTTTTTTAACCTTTAATATCAACCAGAAAACACAACTAGTTCAAACTAAAGACTGTTTCTGAAATAGAGTAATAAAAAACAAGCTATTCCCCCAAATGCCCATTGCGTCTGTGAGAAGAGTTGGATGTGTCTAAGGATAAACATGGAGAGACAGACGTGTCTGTAGCCAATAATGTAGAAAAAGCACGTGCATAGATGTGTGAAGGTAATGCATGAACACTGATAGATGCACATCCCTGCCTTGGGCTCGGAAACTTAGGAAGAGACCCAAGCTCCCAGAGCACATACAGTGAAGGGGCTCCTCCAGCTGATGTGATTCTCTGTTGGCTCAGTCTACGCTGGATGCTTCAGGATGTATCATGTCTGCCATTCACTGCTTTGCTCTCATCTCCCCCAGAAGCTATTCTGCTGGACTTGTTTTCTCCATTGGACTCTGCTCAAGCAGACAAAAGTCTTCACCAGATGTTCTGCTCTTGTCTGCACTTCCAGGTTCTGGCTCTGCTGAAATCCTTGGCTACATTTTCCTCAGGGGAGCATGGGTGTTGCCATGCTTTCCCTTCCTGCTACCCCCACCCCCAGTTCTTTTTTTTTTTTTTCTTTTTAAAGCAGAAACCTTGGCATAAGCATTTTTTTTTAAAGTCTCCACCCAAATTCTCTGGTCTTATTCCCCAAAAATCTTGGCTCCTAAAGCCTCTCCTCTTCCCAGCTCAAGATTTTTGGCTCCAGGTCCCAAGCTCTTTAGAACAAAAAGCAAGGTCCTCCTAGCTTGCTAATGTCCTGAGGACTGATTTTTCTTTTGGGCTCTTCTTTCTGGTTCAGAGGCTTTTTGGTTCACTCTCTCTGTCCTAGTCCTCCCCTGAGCTCATGATGTTCAATCCATATATCTCCCATGATTATGTGTCTAAAGGCTAAACAATAAACCAGATTATTTGCCTAATAATAACCAAACTCAAGGATTCAGAGTTACCTACTTTTCAAAATCTAGGTCTCTTCCATTCTCTTTTTGTGGATGAATAAGTAGGGAAAAAAGTCACAAGACACATTAAGTCTAGACGACAAGGCCTTTCTTTGTCTCTTCTACCAGCCTAACTTCATTCCTGGCTTTTTCATATTCAGATAAAGTCAGACGAAAGTTTCATCAGAGGGGCTTTGAAGCATACCCTTACAGGTAGTTATTTTGAGAAAAAGACAGAAAAAGAGAAACAGAGAAACAGAAAAAGAGAGACAGAGATAGAGACAGGGACAAAAACCAGACAGAAAGATACAGAGTCAGAGAGACAGAAATAGAGACAGACAAAAAGACAGACACACAGAGAGAAAGAAAAAGAAATTAGAAAGAGGAGAGAGGGAGGGAAGGGGAGAGAGAGAGAGGGAGAGGGACGGAAGGAGAGAAAAGGAGAAAGGAAGGGAGAGAAAAAGATGGAGGGAGGGAGGGAAAGATAAAGAAACAGGAACAAAGAAAGAGAAAGACAGCGAGTCAGAGAGAGATTTACTGTTATACTCTGAAAGATTAGGATACAAAAAAAAAAAATTTAAAGGAGAAGTTTATAAATGTGCAATGATTTTATGTTTCATTCATCCTAGATTCAATGACCCTATATGGACCCTGGAGACATCCCTTCTTCCTCCTCACTATACCCTCTGATATCACCAGAGACTTTTCCTTCTTCAATTTGTCAAGATGTGTCCCCTGCTGAATCTTCAAGCATCTGCCTCCCAAGGAGAGTCACTTCCTAACATGTAGACCTAGGAGTTAAAACAAACCAAAAACAAATCCAACCCTACAATAGAATATTTTCTCCCTACTCATTTGAGTAGTCATTATAGACTAAAAAAATATAAGTCACGGAATTAGGATGCATGAGTTCAAGTTGGCACATCTTACCTGTATAACCTTGGCAAATTATTTCAGTTTTCTGAATCTTAATTTCTATATTATTCCAAGCCAGAGAGACTTTTTCCCTCTCTTTTCTAGGGTACTCTGAGGGGTATGTGGGATATTTTACTTCTAATGCAATCAACCTGAGCTACCCAACATATGTGTCTTTCCTCACATTTTTCTACACTAGGGATTAGCCTTGCCCCCTAAACCACTTAATATCTACGAGCTTTTATAAAGAATATTTACTTTGAAAATATAACCTATAGATTAGTAGTTCTAGTGTTTAACAACTTTTTTCAAGACTGTCAGCTTTAGACACAAAGCCTTTATCTCTCTGTTTTTCTCTGTCTCTGTCTCTCACACAAAAATTGAAAATTTACTTTTGAAAGTATAGCAAGAACAAATGTACGAATTTGTCCCATGCCCCAGCATAGCATCTGGGCCATAAACTTCCCTATACCATCTTAGTCATTGGATTTTAACTCAATTCTTATGTTGCATTGGTCCCATCAGGTTAAAGTCTAGATATACTATAACTTCCAAAGTACCCCTCATTTCAGGTCCATTGGTCAGAGTCCAGTTCACTCCTGAAAGTTTCGATATTGCTCAAGGCATCAAAACTGGGTTGGCTGAAAAACTCAGCCTGGACTCTGACTCCCAGATTCCTGTGGTTTGCTTTCCTGACCTTTTGAGACTGGCAGAGTAAACGACTACACTCCCTTTGCCTACAAGAGAAAAGAACAAAATCAGAGACCAAGGGCCAAGGCCATTCTCAAGTCCAGATCCAAAGGCTCCACAGCCTTTCTCCTGACCACACTGTCTCCTCCCAGATGCCAGGCCACTACATCTGCCAAAAGTGAGACCTAAAAGAAGAACACTGAAGTCTTTGGAGTGCTTCCCTGATGAATCCAAAAGATGCTCACTATCATTTTGGAAGAGCAGCCAAGAACCAGTTATTGTATTCCATAAGCTTTCCAAGGCAATTGTCACCACTCTCTCTGAGGCAGATTTCCCAGCTTCAAATAGAAAGTTGCATCAGCTGTGCAAACTGATGGGGTCTGCATATCCGTTACATCTGTAAAATGGGGATCATAATTCTTGTACTACCGATTTTACAGCAGCAGCAGCAGCAGCATTTTCCAGCTTCAATATTGCAGCTATTTTCCAATTTCCCATGAATGGACAGTTATAATGAATCCCTTTTCTAAATTTGTTATATTGAATTTTCTTCTGTCAATCTTTGTTCTCATTTTCTTTAACTTTAAATATATAGTAGCTGGAGGAAATGTATATATGGTATTTGACTAGGCTTATATGCCTAGTTTTAGAGAAAGCTAGAAAGAAGGGAAGTCTGTCAACTTATCCTAGAAAACAAACAAAAATCCTATTGTCATTTATCTAACAATAGGGAGCCCTTTTTTGTTGTTACTTGGCCTAGAGGCGAAGTCAGACCCAGCCCAGTACCTGTTCTAATCAGCCATAAAACTTAGTACATATGTCTCTGGCAGTAGTGTGACCATATTATACAGAGCTGGTTCACAGTCATGCAGGGTTTTCAGTCTCCATTGCTTATCCCCTCGCCTATTTGTGTACAAAGCTACTCCTTTTGGAGATAGACTCTCTCTCTCTCTCTCTCTCTCTCTCTCTCTCTCTCTCTCTCTCTCTCTCTCCTCTATGTTCTGTGAGCAGCATTCCTTTCAAAACAAGCCCAAGAAGATGGAGGAGGTCCTGCTCAGCTCAGTGCAAGTTCAGCTACTATACCACTGTACAGCCTGTACCATAGATCTATTGTCTTAATTCTAGAGCAGAATTTCAAAAAAAAAATTTTTTGAGTGTTATAGACCTTCTTTGGATCTCTAATGGATCCCTTCTAAAATGTTTATTGCCAACTTCATAACAAAAGGAAATGTAGCTAGGTGGTACGGTAGATACAGCACCTGTCCAGGAGGACCTGAGTTAAAATTTGTTCCCAGATACTTACCAGTTGTACTACCTTAGGCAAGTCACTTAACCCTGATTGCTTCAAAAATTAGCAAATAAATAAATAAAGGAAGGAAGGAAATGCTAAATTTCATTTTGAAATGAGTGAAAAATCCAAATTCATAGACCACCTGAAATCTACCATCTTTAGGTTAAGAACTCCTGCTCTAAAAGAGATTATAAATTCCTAAAGATCAAAGCTTCTTAAATGGCTGGCCATGACCCCATATGGGATTACATAACTGAATGTGGATAATCACAAAAAATTTGGCAATAGTTAAAGATATCAAATATATAGCCAAGTTTTAATTCTTTATGTAAAAACAAGCACATCCATCTCATTAATATGCAACTTAGCTTTTATCTTTGATAAATGGTAAAATTATATATATTCCAAAGAATTGTTTTAAAATAATTTCTTTATGATTTATTATAAATTAATGTAAGATTTCTATTCTTTTTTTATGTACCTATATACCTGGGGTCACATAAAAATTTCTCTGGTAAAAAGGGGTCACAAATAGGAAAATTAAGAAATCCTGTTGTAGATCAGGGACTGTCTTTTAGTTTTCTTTGTATCTTCAGAGTTTATAAGGTACAATATCTGGCGCATTAGTATTCTTATTAAATGTTTATTGTCTCCCTGACTTTCTGCTTTAGAAAGATGTAAAACTGAATCAATCCTGTTCTTCTTCCAGTCAGAGATATCCTGGCACTATACAGCAGCAGTTTTTAAAGTATTTCTCTTTCCTCCAGGGATGCTTCAGAATTGCCACTTCTCAATGAATTCCAACCCATAGATTAGTAGTTCTGTGGCTTAACAGCTTTTATCAAGATTGCTAACTTTGGACATAAAGTAAAAAGTTAAACATGAAAAAAAAAAGCTAACAAACTTTTAAGGGACAAGGAACAAAGGTAAACTTCACTTCTTTACCTGACTTCCTGTCCCACACTGTCTATTCCAGCCTACGTGGCCTACTGTTCTCAGAGGGCAACTTTCTATCTCCAGCTTTCTTAGTTTTCCTAAACTCTCAGAATTCATTCCCCCTCACTTTTACCTCTGAAAATCAGGTCAGCAAATAGTATAAACTGAATTTTGTAAGAGGATACCACAATGTACAAAGTCAATCTAGCAAACACAAAAGTGTAGGTCAGACAGTTGAATTTTAACCAAATCAAGTCTGGGAGGGAATTACATTATTATTTCAAATAACTCCTAAAGTATTAAAAACAACAACAACAACAACAAAGGAACAGTGCATTTTAAAATGGGGCCTTTTTAAGCCTCAACTCCAAAGAATTGCTGGTGCTCTTTCCCTTCTCGTGTTATCTTCCTTTTGCTTATCTCTACAACCCATGTCCTAATTCAATAGAATGTAATCTCTCTGATTAAATGAATGGAAAAAAGTTATTAAGCATTTACTACACATCAGGAACTCTGTTACAATACAGGGATACAATAAAAAAGTGAGACACTCTTTTCCTTTGAGAAATTTATATTTTAGTTAGGGCAATGGTAGCCAGAGAAAGGAATTTGGGGATGGAGAGTCTAAGGGACAGAGATTTGATTCATAGACAATTGATTGATAAGCTCTTAAAAAAGCAACGATAGGACTGAATGGATTACTATACTTAGCCTGAAAAGGGGGGAGGGAAGCAAAGCAAAATGCATAGCAGGATGGTCTTAGTAGATGACTAGATAAGATGTGAACCATGATCTAACCTAGGGCTAGAAAATTAATAATAACAATAACAAAAACAGCAGCAATTATAATAAATAGCTAGCGTTTATATAATTATTTAAGATTTGCAAAATATTGTGCATATGTTTTCTCATTTGACCTTCAAAGTAATTCTGTGAAGTGGGTATTATTATTATTATCCCCATTTTACAGATGAGGAAATGGAATCTGAGACGGTTAAATAGACTGTTCAGGGTTACAGAGTGCCTAGGGCAGGATTCAAACTCAGGTCTTTCTTAGTCCAAGTCAATACTCTAATCCCTTTAATATGTAGGAGAGACAGACGGAGAAAGAGAGACAGAGACAGAGACAAAGATACTGAGAGACAAAGAAAGGACAGAGAAAGACACAAAGAGACACACACAGAGCTACACAGACAGAAAGAGAGAGACAGGCAGAGGCAGAAAGACAGAGACAAAGAGAGACACAGAGAGAGATAGACAGAGACAGAGAGGGACTAGGTGAATTTGGATTTACTAATCAAGAGATCACATCCTTCCTCCAATAGTCAGGGGTGATAGATGTAAACATCTATAGAAACCATTGACTTTAATACTCAATTGTTGGGAGAAATGAGTTAGCATGTTACTAAATGGTCCCCTTCCTCTGAGAGCGAGGGCATAAGGAGAGAGGTCTCGCCATCAGTAGTCTGAGGTGTCCCCTATCCTCTCACCTGCACTGGACAGTGTTTACTTCCCCTCCCAGATGAAGATTCCTTTTCTGAAGACTGCCTCAGAATAAAGTTTGTGGTGCTTATTGCAGATTTTAAAATTCCTGGTTAAGTTTCTGTTTAAGAGATGATTGTTGAATTAAAGTGAATAATGAAAATACACGAGATGAGCCAGGGAATTGAATAGTAAACCCAATATCATATAATTGGTCAACTTGCTGACCAGAAAGAAAGAATTGATGTCATTGGCCGAGAATATTCATACACAATGCCAAGTTACACAGCTTAAAAGATCATGACTTGTAAGATAATCAGACATTAACATACTCCACAAGGTTCCATGAGACCCAGACTTAATATTCTAAGCAGAATATCAAAAGGAAAAGAAGATAGGGGTTTCAAAAGTTTCTTTGGTAAAAAGGGTGTTTTTGGATTAGCTTTAAAGAAAATCCTGTGCTCTGTGTAAGCAGGAAAACAGTATTTTATCTTTATTCCTGTGTCTGTTTGTATTCTCACTTGTCAGCATTTAGCCTTACATGAAAACAGCTGCTCACACCAGACATTTGGAATACAGCCGTGTGGTTAGGACCTCTCAGGCTGCTTGCTGGAATAACCTGGAAGCACTAGACGCCAGGAAGATCAACATTAAAACTAATCTTTGAATTGTCCAGACTGTCTGAAGTTTTCAGAGATACCTAGGTCAGAATATAGCCATTTTCCAATGTTGGCTTTTGTATTAAGGACTTTTGCAATAGGATTAAGCTTAAGAACCTGCAGGATTTGACAAGATTTTCCAGGGTTTTCTCATTGGCTAAAGGTCTCTGGTGGTCCTTACTTAATAATAATCTGCAAGGTCAGTTGCAGAAATTGTAGATAAGAAGGGAAACACTGTACTACAGTGAAAGAGGTCTGGTTTTAGAACACAGAAGTTTATGTTCAAATCATATCTTGGTCATTTACGACCTGAGTGACCATAGGAAAACTAGGTGACTCTGTGGATCAGGCTTGACTTGTGTGGTCATCTTCCTTGTGTGATTTGATGGTTTAACTTTGGTTTAAGTTTTCTTGACTGCAAAAGGAGATCTGACTTGATGACATCAGAGGTCCCTTTCACTTTTAAAAATCAAGAGGAATATGAAAATAAAGTGCTGAATCAGTGAAAAGGAAAATGTGAATAGGTTTAGAATTTTGTACATATTGACTATATCAGTGAAGAAAAGGAAAAGAAACCAAAGTGAAGGACTTGGAAAGGAATATAGAACAAACATTTATTTGCTTGTTAATTATTTGTTCAGCTTAGAATAAATTTAGAGCTGGAAGTAATTCAAAAATACTGAGTCCAATCCCATCATTTTATAGCTGAGGAAAATGAGTCTGAGAGGCATTAAGTGATTTTTTTCTGAGGGTTACATAGTAAAATAACAAATGTGAGATTAGATAGAACCCAGTACTGACTTCCAAGGAATGCCTCACCAACTATACTACAGTGGCATATTTTACTTGTGTTTAGTTTATTTAGTGATTAGGGGTTGGTTTTTTTTTTCAGTTCCAAATTCTTTCTTTCCCTTCACCCTCCCCTGTCTACTGAGAAGGCAAGAAATTTGATACTCACTATATCTTCCATTCTATCTTCCATTATCTCTCAAAAATCTGTCCAAATTCATGTTCATTGTTTCCATATTATCTATCCATCTCATCTTCTGCCCATCTCTTTCCTTTTGCCTTCAATCTTTCCCACCATCAGTGTCTTTTCCAAAGAACTCTCTCTTCTCATTATGTAGCCAAAGTATTTAAATTTCAGATTCAATATTTGACCTTCCAATGAATAGTTTGAATTAATTTAAATATTGACTAAGTTTATCTCCTTGATATCCAAGACACACAAAAGTCTTTTTCCAGTACCACAATTTGGAAGGCACTAAACTTTTCTTATCGTCCAGTTTCTATGATCTATGGGACCTAGTTCCAAATTCTCTAGAGTGGTTGGACCAGTTCACAGATCCTCCAACAGTATATTAGTGTCCCTATTTTTCCATATTCCCTCCAGCATTTGTCATTTTCCTGTCCTGTCTTCTTAGGTAAATTATTTGTCTTTGTTGTTCTCTCTCTATCTTACCCTCAAGTCCATCTGTAAAACCAACCAAAATATCCTCTCTTGAATCTTTTCACTTTGTCTTGATTGTTTCCTCTTTTAGGTAGCAAGGGGCTTTAGGAGTCATATGGCCCAGCCTCTTACTTTATATGGAAGTCTCACTATAATATCTCTCATACATGTGGTCTTTTCCACCTTAAATAACCTTGTGTAGTGGAGGTGTGACTAAATTTCCCAATTAGATTGAGATTTTGAGAGGACATAATAATAATAACAAAAATAATAGCTAGCATTTACATACCTCTTTAAGATTTGCATTATTATTATTATCATCTCTCTTTTACAGAGAAGCAAACTGAGACTGACTGAAGTGAGTTACCCAGCTAATAAGCTGGCAATCTAGTATCAGGTAGTATCTGAAGTAGGCTTCAAATTCAGTCCTTCCTGACTCCAGGAAAATAGAGGACTCTCTCCACTAAGGCAGATAGAGGTCTCACAAGGCAATTCATAAAGTCTCCTTAGCTCAGAGTTTGACTTGATTGACCAACTTTTGATACAGTGGTGATATGGAAAACTCATCTTAAATCTTTAGTTTTTACAAGTGAAAAGAATGAAACTTTGCATGACAGGACATTATTAATATTAGATTTCTAATAGTCAGACAGAAATAAATGGGGGTTTGCATCTGGGACATTTTATCAATGCCCTGTTTCAATGTTAGGGTTTGAGGGACAGCTTCCTTTTCTTTTAAATATATTCAGCTTATTATGCCCAAAGGGCTATCAGACTGTGCATACCTTTGATCTCCACTGGGTCTTGTATCCCAAAGAGATCTTAAAGGAGGGAAAGGGACCCACATGTGCAAAAATGTTTGTGGCAGCCCTCTTTGTAGTGTCAAGAAACTGGAAACTGAATGGATGCTCATCAGTTAGAGAATGGCTGAATAAGTTATGGTATATATATGTATGTGTGTGTGTGTGTGTGTGTGTGTATGGGTGGGGTGGGTGTGTGTGTTATACATATATATATATATTTTTTTACATAGATGGATATAGATATATAATATGGAATATCATTGTTCTATAAGAAATGATTAGCGATGATTTCAGAGAGGTCTGGAGAGATATAAACTGATTGCTAAGTGAAGTGAGTAGAATCAGAAGATCATTGTACACAGCAATAGCAAGATTATTATGATGATCAATTCTGACAGACATGGATGGCTCTTTTCAACGATGAGATGATTCAGGATAGTTCCAATGGTCTTGTGATAGAGAGAGCATCTGCACCCAGACAGAGGACTGTAGGGACGTAGTGTGGATCACAACATAATTTTTTTTTCACCTTTTTTGTTGTAGTTTGCTTGCATTTTGTTTTCTTTCTCTTTTTTTTTCCTTTTTTGATTCAAATTTTCTTATGTACCATGATAATTGTAGAAATATGTATAGAAGAATTACACATATTTAACATATTGGGTTATTTGCCAACTAAGGGAGGGATTGGGGGGAATGGAAAGAAAAAAATTTGGAGCATGAGATTTTGCAAAAGTAAATGTTGAAAATTATCTATGCATATGTTTTGAAAATAAACAGATTTAATAAAAATAAATAAATATTCAGCTTTTAGACACATCATTGGATTAGACTAGTGTACTAAAACAAGGACCTTCTACAGAATTGTTAGAGGAGTGTTACTTATCTTGGTTCTTCAAAAAAAATTTTTTTTATTAATAGTAGTTTTTTAAATAAGTAATAGTATTATATTTATTTTATTTAAAACCAGAATAAAAAAGATAAATAGAAAAGAAATACAAAACAAAACAAAAGAGTACATTGTCATATTCCCAACAGAACAGAAAATTTTAATTCTATTCCACTCACATCCTCTACAAAGTCAGACACTTTGGCTTTGGCTTTCTCCACTTTCCTGAAACTCTGGTTCCCAGTGACCTTTTCTTTGTCAAATCTGTCTTTTCTAGTTTTCATTCTCCTTGACTTTTCTGAAGTGCTTTTTCACCTGTCTCTTTTTCTGGACACTCTCCCATTCCTTGGTTTCTGAGATACCACTTCCTTATTTTTCCTTCCTCAAAAATTACTCCATCTTGGACTCTTTTCTGGTTTTTTTTTTTTTTTTTCATCTTCCCAACCCTTTGGTTCAGCAGAACATATCCATTTTCTCTTCTTCCCCCCAATTCATATTAACCCTGACATCGTTTCCTGGAAGAATTGTCAACCTATTCACCTATGGCCCCACTCACTTCCCTGTTCATCATTACCCTATGTATGTTGCCTCTCCCAATTAGTTCATAAATTCCTTCGTTGTATGAATTATCTTTGCTTTGTATTTGTAGATGGGCACTGAACATGTTTGTGCTCATTAGCAAGTGCTCATTAAAGGCTTTTTATTCATCCATTATTCTTCTCTATTCCCACAGCTTCTACCCTAGTAGAGATACTCATTATCATCACCAACAACCTGAATTAAGGCCATTAAAAGTCCTTTGTAATCCGGGTACCTCCTACTTTTCCAGTCTTATTTATTATTATATACAGCCTATGGTCCAGCCAATTGGCCTTTTTACTCTTCCTCATTCATAAAATTCTATCTTTAGAGTCCATGTGTTTTCACAGGCTGTCCCCCATAACTGAAATACCTTCCTCCCTCACCTCTGCTTCTTAGAATCCCTAGTCTACTTTCCTTAAAGACTAAGATCAAATACACTTTCTAAATTAAACTTCCTGATTCTCCATTCATCACTTCCAGTGTCCACCTCCTTAATCAATATTGTATTGTTATTGTTCAGTAATGTCTGACTCTTCCTGAGATCATGGACCACAGCATGCCAGACCTTTCTGTCCTTCACTATCTCTCAAAATCTATCCAAGTTCATGTTCTTTATTTCCATGACACGATCTTATTCATCTTATCTTCTGCTGTCCCTTTCTCTTTTTGCCTTCAATTGTTCCCAACATCAGGATCTTTTCCAATATGTGGCCGAAGTATGTAAGCTTCAGCTTCAATATTTGACTGTTCAGGGAAAAGTGTGAATTAATTTCTTTAAGTATTGACTGTTTTGACCTCCATGCTCTCCAAGGGAATCTCAAAAGTCTTCTCTAGCACCACAATTTGAAAGTGTCAATTCTGAGGTCCATTCAGCTTTCCACATAGTCCAGTTCTGACAATCATACATTGCTACTGGAAAAACCATAGCTTTGACTACATGGACCTTTGTTGGCAAGGCAACTACTGCTTTTTGGTATATTTTCCATAGCTCTTCTTCCAAGGAGCAAATGTCTTTTAATCTCATGACTGCAGTCACCATTTTCTGTGATTTTTGCACTCAAGAAGATAAAACATGACACTTTTTCCATCTTTTCTCATTCTACTTACAACAAACTGATGGAACCCAGATCTTCTGTCCTAATCGGGTCATATTGAAGTTATATTTATTTTGTATACAGTGTACACAATATAGCTATAACTTCAATACAATACTTACATTTGTGAATGTTGCTTCTGTGACTAGATTATAAACTCCTCACTCCTGAGACAGTGATTTGTTTATCATTTTGTCAATTGTACCCCTCATGCCTGACACAGAGCAAACATCATTATTACCACTAACATTTATGTAGTGGCTACTGTGTGCCAGGCCCCATACCAAGTCTTTTATAATTATTATGTCATTTGCTCTTCACAACTCTGGGAGGTGGGGGATATTATTATCTAATTTTACTAATAAGAAAACTGAAGGAAACAGAGAGTAAGAGATCTGCTTAGGATCCCACAGCTAAAAAGTGTCTGAGGTTGGATTTTAACTCAGGTCTTCCTGATTCCAAGCCCAGTGCTCTAATCTTTCCAATCTATTCTTCAAATCATTGCCAGACTGAGCTTCCTTACACAATTCATTTCTCTTCTTTAAAGCTTTACTCAGGGCCTTTCCAAGTAGTTCTGTTGTGCCACAGTTTCCTTTTAATGTACTGACCTAGTTTCCCTAATTGTCCTAGTTCAGTTACTCTGCCTCAGGCTATGCTCATTCCCTCTTAATGTTTGATGGAGTAAAGGTCTTTATCCATTTTAGACATCATTAGAATATCAGGGGCCTCTCCAGTACCTCCCCTCCATTATGTCATCCTAGTTACCTGCCTCCATTATGTCACTGTTCTTGTTATCCTATAAAAGAATCTTGTATCTGACATTCCCTTGCTGGATTCTTGGAGATGATAGTCTCATTCAGCCCTGGGACCAAACCATGCATCCATTTAACCCCAGTAAATCTTTCCCTTTCAAATAAAATATTAAATTGTTCTCTAATCTCTAACTTGCCTGTTTCTCCGGCATTACAATTTAAGGAGGAAAGTCTAGAATTCTTTCCAAAATCTGGTATCACTTTACTCTTCTAAATTCATCTCATACTATTTTGCTGTCCTTTGGATACTCTGTTCTTCAGCAAAACTGGTTACTATATAGTGTTTATTATATGTATTCCATATTTTTCCACTGGGATATCTGATACCTGATGCTTTCTATACTTGGAACCCCCCTCCCCCCCAAATCATCTTTCTGCCTGTTAAATTCCTACTAATTCATAAAGTTCAAATCAAAAGCCATCTCCTTGAAGTCTTTCCTGATTTCCTAGACAGGAATGCCCTTTTGGCCTTCCTGCTCACCTAGTACTTTTTAAACAGATTTATCAGTGTTATTTTGCATTAGAATTATTTGTCTTTACCTCACATGGTGGGAGGTAGAGAAACTATATGACTATAAGCCATATAAAAGCAGAGACTCTAATCTCATCTAAACTTTGCATTTCCCCCATTGTCATCATAGTCCTATGGTAAACAGTAGATGTTTGAGAAAGATTTGTTTGTATTAAATCTGAGGTTAGAGGCTTTTTGCAATGCCTAAAGTGCTAGGCAATTTACAAGGAACAGTTAGAGGTAGCATCTATTTGGAGGTGGCTTTGTCAAGCTTCCCTAAAAATCATGATTTGTGTGTATCACTTTCAGACTACCGACAGCATTTATTTTATCTATTTTTAATTTTCTCAATAGTATTTTATTTCTCCAAATACATGTAAAAATTGTTTTCAACTTTAAATTTTGAAAGATTTTGTGTTCCAAGTTTTATCTCTCACTCTTTTATCTTCCCTCTCCCCAAAACAGCAAAAAACCTGATAAAAGGTTACATATCAACATGCATTTATTAAGTATTGATGATATCAGGCAAGAGTATGATGACTTTTATTTTTTTTTAATTGTTATTCAATGAGAGTTTATTGCCACCTTCAGGAACACCTCTTTTCCAAGGCATATAAGCCTTGAGCCTGACCCAAGGGGTCTTTGGCATTCAGGACTGTCATTGACCTGACTTTTTCTTTTTGGATTTTATTCCTGGCTATTCTCATGGTGATTACTCTGCTGAAAGGAAGACTGGTCCAAAGACCCCCAGAAAACCAACCAGAACACTACAAGGCACTGTGCTAAGCACTGAGGATGCAAATAGAAACATCTCCTATTTTCTTTTTTTTTTCTTTTTTTTTCTTTTATTATTATAGCTTTTTATTTACAAGATATATGCATGCGTAATTTTTCAGCATTGACAATTACAAAACCTTTTGTTCCAGTTTTCTCCTCCTTCCCCCCACCCTCTCCCCCAGATGGCAGGTTGGCCAATACATGTTAAATATGTTAAAGTATAAATTAAATACAATATATGTATACATGTCCATACAGTTGTTTTTCTGTACAAAAAGAATCAGACTTTGAAATAGTGTACAATTAGCCTATGAAGGAAATAAAAAATGGAGGTGGACAAAAATAGAGGGATTGGGAATTCTATGTAGTGGTTCATAGTCATCTCCCAGAGTTCTTTCGCTGGGTGTAGCTGGTTCTATTCATTATTAAACAAATAGAACTGATTTGATTCATCTCATTGTTGAAGAGGGCCAGGTCCATCAGAATTGATCATCATATAGTATTGTTGTTGAAGTGAAGTATACAATGATCTCCTGATTTTGCTCTCTTCACTCAGCATCAGTTCATGTAAGTCTCTCCAGGCCTTTCTGAAATCATCCTGCTGGTCATTTCTTACTGAACAATAATATTCTGTAACATTCATATACCACAATTTATTCAGCCATTATCCAATTGATGGGCATCCTCTCAGTTTCCAGTTTCTGGCCACTACAAAAAGGGCTGCCACAAACATTTTTGCACATATGGGTCCCTTTCCCTTCTTTAAGATTTCTTTGGGGTATAAGCCCAGTAGTAGCACTGCTGGGTCAAAGGATATGCACAGTTTGATAATTTTTTGAGCACAATTCCAAATCGCTCTCCAGAATGGCTGGATGTATTCACAGTTCCACCAACAATGTATATGATGACTTTTATAAGAGCCTCACCAGTGATTTGTCAGTTCACACTTCTCAGTAGAGGGGAAACTAGAATTCAGAGCTCTGCTTTTTTCATCTCTCTTTGGGCTCCCTTCATCATCTTTGAAAACAAAAAGAATATCAGATTGTATTATGTGCTCATTATCTCCCTCATTTGATTTTAAATTCCTTAAGGGCAAAGATTGGCTTTTGTTTCCATTTGCATCCTCAGTGCTTAGCACAGTGCCTTATAGTGTTCTGGTTGGTTTTCTGGGGGTCTTTGGACCAGCCTTTCTTTCAGCAGAGTAATCACCTCAAGAATAGCCAGAGATAAAATCTAAATTCTTTATTATCTCCTTCATAGTCTAGTTTCCTTGCATGGGGCTTGGGCTAGCTTTCTGAGGTCCTCCAGAATGTGTCTTGGTTTCTGTGGGGGAGGCAGGAGACCACCACAATGGTCTCTCTCTTGGAGTCTAGCTTGGAACTAGAGAACTATTAATCACCATGATAAACTAGATAACTATTGTCTTATCAATTCCACCGAGTTAACATCTTGTAAGAATCCTTGTTTCAAGTACAGAGTTCTGCCTATTACAGTGCCTGACATAGTAGGTGTTTAATAACTATTGATTGATTGATGATCATAGACACTTGTGATGTGCATATTTCTAACTATCTTACCTCTATCCATGTTATGATGAACTCTAAGGACCTACCATTCAATATTTTAAGAGTAATGTTATAGCAGAGTAAAATCCTGAAGATCATTCATAAAAAAATATTGTTTTTAAAAGTGTCTAGCACTCTTTTCAGAACTGGCAGAAGATGAAAAGAATTAGAAAAAAAAATTCTATGAGTTGCTTTTGAAAAATTTGAAATCCACAAGGATTCATCCAAGAGAAACCCTTTTTCTGAGCTATTATATTATCATGCATTTCAGAAAAAAGATGGAATAACTTCATCTGAATATGCGTGCAGAATAAAGGAAATCTAGTAATATACCCACTCTATCAATGGTGAGAGTGAAGAACAAGTATCCAACTCTACCTTGTGGAATGAATATAGAAACATGGGTTTGAAGTAATTCATGACAGACCTTATTGATGAGTACCATATGCAAAATTTAAAGGAATTTGAAGGGAAGATCCTTGCTTGGTTGCCAAGGAAGGGTTAAAACTTCCAGAGGATGAAGATAAGAAAAAAATGGAGGAGAATAAGGCAAAATTTGAGAACTTGTTCAAGTCAATGAAGAAAACTCTGTATAGAAAGGTAGAGAAAACAGATGATTTCCAATTAGCAGATGTCTTTGTCCTGTTTCATTGCTGGACAGCCAACAAGGAACACATCATGAAAACACAGGCAATGAGACAATAGTTCACAATTCATTTTATGATAACTAAGAAGCATCTGGAGATAAACCTAGATCATCTCATTTTTTTACTCTTCAGCAGAAAGCTTAGTCAAGTCTAACAAGGCTATGAAAAGTTTATTTATTTGTTTTAGACTCTCCTTTTAGTTTCTCCCTTGAAAACTCCTAGAATCAATCAAATTGAATTTACCATATGATTAAGCTATCAATGAGAAGAAGATGGCAGCATAAGGACCCAGTGCTGCTGTTCCTGATAACTTCGAAGGAGATAAAGATATGTTAGGTGATGCAGTGGATAGAGCTCTGGGTCCGGAGTCAGGAAGCAATGTGATCCTGGGCAAATTACTGTTTGCCTCAGTTTTTTTGTTTGTTTGTTTGTTTTTTTGGTTGTCAAATGAGTTGGTAAATGAAATGGGAAAAAATCCCAAATGGGATCATGAAGAGTTGGACATGACTGGAAAGTGACCGAACAACTTAATCAGACCCTGGTCTCTGTGTAGCCCTCCATGGTTTTCACAGCAGTAGTAGTGGCCCTGCCTGTCTGACAAACGTGTCTCTTTTCCCCCTTCTATCCCCCTTCCCTGACTGGGGAAGGGGAGGAGGGAATATTGTGTATTGTGAGCTGTTTATTTTATTCTGAAAAAAATATGCAGAATAAAGCTAATCCAATTTTTATACACATACAAACAAAAAACAAACAGCAAAAGTGGAAACAGGACATAGTGTTGAGATTTGAGAAACTTCAAGTGAGCCACCATAGTTGTATTATAGAAAGCATAGAGAAAAGTATGGTATAAGAAGGCTGGAAAGGTAGGAAGTTTAGGATTTTGCTCTTATAAAAAGGAGATTTTATAGTTCCTGGAAGCACTGAAAAGCTACTGGAACTCCTTGAGCAGGGATATGACATTGCCCTTTTTGATTAGCTTTAAAAGCTAATAAACATTTCAAAAGCACAATTAACCCAGTCGGTTGTGGTTTAATTCATTGACAATATACTGAGCACTTATTATATTTCAGTCTCTCTTATGAGAGATATGCAAAGATGAATAAGACAAAAATCTTGCCCTTGTGTAGTATAAGGAAGACAGATATAATATGGAAACCAAAATGAACTAATACAAGGCAGATCATGAAAATCTAATAAGTATAAAATGTGATGTTAGTTCAAAGAAAGAAAACATCATATAATGTAGGGAGATGATATATGGGAATGAAGAGGTAAGGCTCAGAAAAGCCTTCATAATGATGACATAATATTGGATCCTTTTTGAGGTAAGTGACTGAGGTCAGATTTGAACTCAGGTCCTCCTGATTTTAGGATTGATTTTTTCTCTTCTTTCTCACCTAGCAGCTTCCCCCTGAACTGGGTTTTAAAGGATAGATGGGACTTTAAAAAGCAGACTAATAAAAAAACTCACAAATGAATCAAAATTTCTTATGTTTACTTTCATAAACTTTGGTTTCAATTAATTTGTTGGGTTGCATTTAATAGTAGAGTCACAATGGATACCCATCAACTGGAGAATGGTTGGGTAAATTGTGGTATATGAATGTTATGGAATATTATTGTTCTGTAAACAATGACCAGCAGGATAAATACAGAAAGGCTTAGGGAGACTTACATTGAACTGATGCTAAGTGAAATGAGCAGAACCAGGAGATCATTATACACTTCAACAACGATACTGTATGAGGATGTATTCTGAAGGAAGTGGATATCTTCAACAAAGAGAAGATCTAACTCAGTTTCAATTGATCAATGATGAATAGAAGCAGCTACACCCAAAGAAAGAACACTGGGAAATGGGTGTAAACTGTTTGCATTTTTGTTTTTCTTCTCAGGTTATTTTTACCTCCTGAATCCAATTCTTTCTGTGCAACAAAGAATTTTATGGTTCTGCACACATATATTGTATTTAGGATATACTACAACATATTTAACATGTATAAGACTGCTTGCTATCTAGGGGAGAGGGTGGAGGGAAGGAGGGAAAAGTCAGAACAGAAGTGAGTGCAAAGGATAATGTTGTAAAAAATTACCCATGCATATGTACTGTCAATAAAAAGTTATAATTATTTAAAAAAGAAGAAGAAAAAGGTTGTTTACATTTAAAGCAAGGATTAACTTATTGCCTAGCATTAAAAAAGTATGGACTTGAGAAAAAAAAATAGTAGCATCATAAATCTATAGCTGGAAGGGACTCTGAAGATTATTTAATCCAATATCCTTATTTAACAGTTGAAAAAATTTATATTTAGGAGATTAAGTGATTTGTCATACAGAAAATAAACTTCAGATGAAAAATTTTAATACAAGTCCTTATAATTAGTAATTATGTAAAAGGAAGAATTTTTTTTATTATTATAGCTTTTTATTTACAAGTTATGCATGGGTAATTTTACAGCATTGACAACTGCCAAACTTTTTGTTAAAGGAAGAATTCTTTTAAAAAATATTTATTTTTAATACACATTGCTTTATGAATCATATTGGGAGAGAAAAATCAGAGCAAAAGGGAAAAACCATGGAAGAGGAAAAAACAAAACAGAAAAAAGAAGTAAACATAGCATGTGTTGATTTACATTCAATCTCCATAGTTCTTTTTCTGGATGCAGATGGCATTTTGTGTTCAAAGTCTATTGAGATTGCTTTGGATCACTAAACTACTGAGGACTAAGTCTTTGAAAGTTGTTCATCGCCTATTCTTGCTGTTATTGTGTGCAATGTATTCCTGTTCTGCTTGTTTCACTCGGCATCACTTCATATAAATCTTTCCAGGCCTTTCTCTTTTTATCTAGATAATTGTTTTTATTTCATTCAGAAAATTTATTTTTAATTAAAGTTTTTTATTTTCAAAACATATAGATAAATAGTTTTTAACATTCATTCACCCTTGCAAAATCTTGTATTCATTTTTTTCTCCTTCCCTTCCTCCCACTCCTCCCCTAGATGGCAAATAATCCAATATATGTTAAACATGTGCAATTCTTTATACATATTTTCACAATTGTCATACTGTACGAGAAAAATCATATCAAAAAGGAAAAAAATAAGAAAGAAAACAACAACAACAAAAAAAAGTGAAAATACAGCATAGTATTGTGTGATTCACATTCAGTTCCCACAGCCCTCTCTCTGGGTGCAGATGACTCTCTCCATCACAAAGTCATTGGAACTGGCCTGAACCACTTTGCAGTTGAAAAGAGCCATATCCATCTGAATTGATCATCTTATAACCTTTTTTTGCTGCTATGTTCAATGTTCTCCTGGTTCTACTCTATTTCACTTAGCATCAGTTCATGTAGGTCTCTCCAGGTCTCTCTCAAATCATTCTGTTGATCATTTCTTACAGAACAATAAAATATTCCATAGCATTCATTTACCATGACTTATTCAGCCATTCTCCAACTGATGGGCATCCACTGTTTCCCATTTCTAGGCACTACAAAAAGGGCTGCCACAAACATTTTTGCACATGTGGGTCTCTTTCCCTCCTTTAAGATTTCTTTGGGATATAATCCCAATAGAGACATGACTGGATCAAAGGGAATGCACAATTTGCTAGCCCTTTGGGCATAATTTCATATTGCTCTCCAGAATGGTTGGATCAGTTCACAACTCCACCAACAATGTATTAGTGTCCCAGTTTTCCTACATCCCCTCCAACATTCATCAATTTCTTTTCCTATCATCGTAGCCAATCTGAGAGGTGTGCAGGGGCACCTTATAATTGTCTTAATTTGCACTTCTCTGATCAATAGTATTTTAGAGCATTTTTTCATATGACTAGAAATGGTTTTAATTTTTTCCATCTGAAAATTGTCTGTTCATATCCTTTGACAATTTATCAATTGGAGAATGGTTTGTATTCTTTTACATTTGAGTCAATTCTTTATATATTTTAGAAATGAGGTCCAGGCCTTTCTAAAATCACCTTGTTCAACATTTTTTTATAGAACAATAATATTCTATTATCTTCATATACCACAGCCATTTCCCAATTGATGGGCATCTTCTCATTTTCCAATTCTTTACTACCAGAAAAAGAGGTGCTACAAACATTTTTGCACATATGGATACCTTTCCCTTCTTTATTATTTCCTTGGGATACAGACCCAGTAGTGGTACTGCTAGGTCAAAGGATAAACACAGTTTGATAGTCCTTTGAGTATAGTTCCAGATTGCTCTCCAAAATGGGTGAATCATTTCACAACTCCACCAACAATGCATCAGTATCCCGGTTTTCCCAAATGCCCTCCAACATTTATCATTATCTTTTCCTGTAATTTTAGCCAATCTGAGAAGTGTGAGATGGTAACTCAGAGTTGTTTTAATTTGCATTTTTCTAATCAATATGATTTAAAGCATTTTTATATGACTATAGATAGAGTTAATTTCTTCATCTGAAAATTATCTGTTCATATCCTTCAACCATTTATTAACTGGGGAATGACTTGTATTCTTATAAATTTGACAGTTTTTTATATATTTTAGAAATGAGATCTTTATCAGAAACACTGGCTATAAAGATTTTTTCCCAGTTTTGTACTTCCCTTTTAATCTTGTTTCTATTGGTTTTATTTGTGCAAAACCTTTTAAATTTAATTTAACATGTATTGGAATACCTGCCATCTAGGGGAGGGTGAAAGGGAAGGAAGGGAAAATTTGGAACAGAAGGTTTTGCAAGGGACAGTGTTGAAAAATTACCCATGCTTATGTTTTGTAAATAAAAAGCTATGATAACTGCTGTTTTATAATATACTTTTAGGTTTGGTACTGCTAAGCCACCATCCTTTGTAATTTTTTTTATTAGTTTCCTTAATATCTTGGCCTTTTATTCTTCAAGATGAATTTTGTTATTTTTTTTTCTAGTTCTATAAAATAAGTTTTTTGTAGTTTAATTGGTATGGCATAAACAAGTAGACCAATTTAGGCAGAATTGTAATTTTTATTATATTACCTCGGCCTAATCATAAACAATTGACTTTTTCCAGTTGTTTGGATTTGACTTTATTTGTGTGAGAAGTTTTTTGTAATTGTGTTCATATAGTTCTCGAGTTTGTCTTGGTAGATAGACCCACAAATATTTTATTTTGTTTATAACAATTTCAAATGGATTTTCTTTCTAACTCTTGCTGATGGGCTTTGTCAGTCATATATAAAAATGCTGATGATTTGTGTGGGTTTATTTTATATCCTACAACTTTGCCAAAGATGTGAATTGTTTCGAATAGGTTTTTGGGTGATTTTCTAGGATTCTCTAAGTATATCATCATATCATCTGCAAAGAGTGAAGTCTTATTTCCTCATTGCCTATTTTAATTCCTTTAATTTCTTTTTCTTTTCTTATTGCTAAAGCCAACGTTTCTAGTACAATGTTGAATAATAATAGTGATAATGAGCATCATTGTTTCACTCCTGATCTTTCTGGGAATGCATCCAGCTTCTTGCCATTACAAATAATGCTTGCTGTTGGTTTTAGATAGATATTTCTTATTATTTTAAAGAAAGCTCCAAAAGGGAGAATTCTTGATCTATGTGATATCTACATGTTTGGGGCATATGTACTTTAATTCCATACCTATATTGTAACTTTTGTTCTCAGACATGTATATAGAAAAACCTGAATTGCAGATTGTACACAGTTCAATCCTTCAGTCAGTTTCCTATTCCACTTAATTAAGGCATTTACCACTAGAGGTCGTGATATAGTTTTATAAATGCATATCCTCAGAAAAGTTTTTTTTTTTAATTCAGTCTTTTGATACAGAAATAGTTGAGAGATTTTAAGTAATATTATTACATTTTGTCAAGTTTGTTTCAGTATTCATCTGGTATAATAATAATTTTCAAATCAAACACAATTTTACTTTGTATAGAAATCATACATAGTATTCCATGATTCACAGATGTAGAGAATTTCCCAGAAAATTTTGAGACTACAAAAATGACTACCTGCATCATCAGACATTTTAGGAGCATGGAAAGTCCTAAACAATTTTCTCTCCTCTTCCTTTTTAATCCTATACATCTATATTTACTGTCCAAGAAACGTCAAGATGCACTAATTAATTCAATGGACTCCATTTCCAACTACATGTCAAAGTCTGGACAATGTACTTCTTTGTTGTTGTTATCGTTGAAGCCCATATAATTATTTGGCTAATTATTTATCTTAATATAAGTTGTATTTTAATCCCTATTGATAAACTTGTTTTCATTTGTAAACAGGAACATAAAAAAAGAATAAAGCAAATGAGAAGCATAGCAAAAAGATCACACGTGACTCTATATATTTCCACAAAATTTCAATTATTTACTGTTTATTAAACTCCAAATGAAAAGTGGCAATATTGGCTCTAATATTATAACAAACAAATCATTATAATTATTTCTATGAACCCTTTAACATTCACTTTTCAAGTGTTGAACATGGATTTATTGTTGTTGTTTATGATGTGGTCAATGTATATTTTGTGTTATTATTTTTTTCATTCTGCATTACTTAATATAGCTTCCAAATTTCTTTGAATTCTTTGTTTTCTATGGGGCAATGAAATAAATTACATTTTATATGCTATAATTTGGGGGGGGGGGCATTTCCTAATCACTGAACAGGTGGTTTTTTGGGGTTTTTTTTGTTTTTTTTTTGTCTTACAAATATTTTTGTACAAATCATCCTTTTTGCCCATTGCCAATAATTTTTCAGGGCATTAATACCTTTAGGTCAAAGGGTACATTTTTTTGTAATTCTCTCTATATTGTTTTCCAAAATCTTAGATCAATTCCTAATTCTATCACTAATTTATTATAACCATTGAGCTTTTGTTGTACTTTTTCCAGAATTGGATTTTATTATCTTTGCCAATGTGTTGGTTATGATTTAAAACGTCAGAGTTCCTTTAATTTATATTTGTATAATTTTTAGAATCTTTAACCACGTGGTTATCTGTTGAAGCACATTTTGAATAAACTGACTGGATCCCAAGTGAGAGTCAGTTTGAAAGCAATGACACAAAAAGGCTATATAGAACCATCTTTGAGTCAAGTATCCTCAATTCTGTTCTGTTATTTGATATAAAACATATTTTTTCCTGATTCATTCTGCTTATTTACATTAATCAATAAATAGAATCTGAAATATTTGGGACCAATTGGAATAGCCTTTAAGTTTTAATATTAATTATTATCTTGAGTAGAGCAATTATTCTGGACTTTAGTTTCCTAATTTATAAAATGGAAGGTAGGCATGAAGAGGTCAGATTTAATTTTTCTGTATATATTCTTGGGTTTCATCTTAGAAGTTTTAAATGTAAATTAGTCAATAAATATTTATTAAGCTCCTACTCTGTGCCAAGCATTATGCTAAGCCTTGGAGTGAAATATTAGAGCCAGAAGAAATTTTAGAGATTATTCAAATATTATCCTATGGAAATGATCACAAGACCAATAAGTGAAGTAAATCTTGGAGAGAAAGAGATCAGTATCACATGGAATAATCAAAGAAAAATGATTAAGAGAAAAGGGAACTGGGTTGTCCTGGGATGTTCTATGCTAGAAGATTAGTACTCTATACAGTCCTAAAAGAACCCTGATTAAGAAACTTTTTTGGTTCTCTACATGACAAAATAATTTTTCCTTTTAGTACAACAAAACTAATTTGAAAGAAAAGTATTAATGAAACATTTCAATGGTGAGGCAAATGAGAAGAATTCCTTACTTACCCATTTCCCAGTTCCAGTCCTGATCATGCCAGTTATTTATTGTGTAATTCTTAGGCAAGTCTCATAATCTTTTTAAAAATATATTTTATTTGTCTCATTATTTCTCAATTTCATGTAAGTTTTTTTTTAAACATTCAGTATTTTTTTTTTATTTTGGATTCCAGATTCTTTCTTTCCCTCTTGTTCCTTACTCACTGAGAAGGCAAGCAATATGATATTGATTATATGTGTGAAGTGACATAAAACAAATTTTCATATTAACCATATTGCAAAAGAAAACACATAAACCAAGAAAAAATTTAAAAAACATATCAGTCAGAGTTCATGAGTTCTTTTTCTGAAGGTGATAGTATTTTTCATCATGGGTCCTTTGGAATTGTCTTGTGTGATTGCCTTGATCAGAGCAACTAACTTTTTCCCAACTGATCATCCTTAGAGTATTGCTGTCATTGTGTACAGTCACAAAAATAAATAGAAAATAATTTCAGAGAAGGAAAGGCCCCTAGTTGGAAGTGCGGGAAGGACTCAATGACCAGGCTATAAAATGGGGGCATTTGGCCCCTTCTTGAAAGGAATTAAGGATCTTAAGAGGAGAAGATGTGGGGGCAATGGGTAAGAGTGGAGGGAGAGGGCAGATCTGGAGAGGAAGAAGCAAACTTCTAATGATACTGTATTCTGTGGAAGAACCCAATGATGTCAAAACATCAAGAGAATCTTTTCCATCAGGTAGAGAAGCTGCTAGCCTTAAACTGTGATGTGAGGGTGGGAGAGAAAGTTTAAAAAAAAAACAACAACATAGTATTGACTAAAAATACAATCAAATCTAGATTAAATAAACCAAAACATCCACCATGATAGATAAAGCTTTCTGTTCCAAATTTCAGCATGTCTAAATTGTTTGTGTTCTAGAGTTTGCTTTTTGGTTTGCCTATTTTTGATCATAAAACCTATAGATACAGATATTTGCCAGAATGTTCATTTTTCTCAAGATGCACTAAATAGTTCTCTCAAACTTAAATTCTATGATTATCTTGATTTTGTTTCAGTAATCTATTTGTGCTAAAAGCTAAATCTTTGTTATCTTCTCAAAAAAGTGTTAATCCAATTATCAGTGCATCTAGCCAAATGGCACCATTGGGTGACTTGGCAGTTGCCAGATGTCAGAATGAGAGATCTTAGGCTGAAGGCCTTTGTTAAGGATTTCAAGGCTTCAACATCATTGCATTAGGGGATCAAGCTAGAGGGGCATATCCCTGAGAGAGGGGTTATGTTTATCTGTAGGGTGTTCAGGTATTTGGAATAGGGTTTGTGGTGCAAGACAGTATGGCTTTGACAATCTCAGGAAAGGCCTGGTGTAAGAGGCAGCTAAGAATTCTGTAACTTGTTGCCACACACTGACTTTTGAGATGATAAGAAAAAAAGTTGTAAACTTTATATTTTAACATATTTAACATGTATTGGACTACCTGTCATCTAGGAGAGGGGGTAGAGGAAAAGAGGCGAAAATTTGGAATACAAGGTTTTGCAAGAGTCAGTGTTGAAAAATTACCCATCCATAGGTTTTGTAAATAAAAAGCTTTAATAAAAAAGAAAAAGTTGTAAACTAATGAGACATGCTACTTTAGTCAAGCTTTAGCTAATGCACATCAGTAAATATGTTGAATATTAAGGAACTGAAGCTCTCTATTGATTTTATAATCCAATCAATCTTTTTTGTTCAATCTAATTCAACAAACATTTATTCATCATCTACTATGTCCAAGAGTCTGCTAGGTATTAAATGTTATAAAAATAAAAATAAACTAGTTCCTTCCCTAATGAAGCTTACATTCTACTGGGGAAAGAAATTATATTATATTAATACAATAAATATTTAATGTTTATTATAATATTAATAATAAGTTATTAATATATAATAGTTATTATATAATTATAATATAAAATAATAATAATTAATTGATTATGATAATATTAATAAATATAATAAATAAATTATATTAATGGGGTGAATGGACTCCAGCAAAAAACCATGTCTTTGTTAGCTACCCAGTTGCTAAGCAGGCCCCACCAAGTTGATCCTACGGAGTTATCTTGTACAGACAGAATTGTCCTGTACTGACATCTATATTATCTTAAACAGTTTGGAGGTTAAATTGTAGACAACTTCCAAGGCTATCTTGTATAAACAGGATAGCCATGACTACCAGGTGATGTATTAATGTTCACAATTAGCATCATGAGGATACCTTGCTTTGCATCCTTTCCCATAAAAAGTTACACCTTTCCCCTTGTTAATTATTGCGAGTTCATTAGGAACCTTGTCTACCTTATGGCAGCAAAATAAAGCTTTTCTTCTTGACATGGAGATGTTTTGAGCTTGTGAATTCATTCTGGATACCTTGCCACTTTTGTGACTTGTTGGACTTCATCATTTTCATGTACACAAGTATGTATACATACATGTGCACACAAATTATATAGAAAGATATTTATATACAAAAATGTGTGTACATATATATACATACACATTTATTTCAATTTGAAGAATCAAAAAGTGACCATTACTTGAGATAGAGGGTTACGGGAGAAGCAGGAGGAAGACTAAGGAAAAGGCAGGAATTCTTTAAGGTAAAAACAGGGAAAGAATATATTCCAGATATGGAGGATTAACTATGCAAAGACATGGAGGCAAGAAATGAAATTATCCTCATATAGTGAGTAGTTGGCAGACTAGTTTAACTGGGATAAATAATATATGAAGGGGAATAATGTGAAATAAGACTAGAAAGAGGAGGACATTATTCATAGAGGGCTTCAAATGCCATGCCGAGATTTTGTATTTTATCCTAGAGACCCCAGAGAGCCAGTAAAGGTTTCTGGGATCTAAACATTAATGGGATCTGAAATGTGTTTGAGAAATATAAATTTGGCAGATTTGTGAGGGATGGATTGAAGAGGAAGGACTTAAAGAAGGGATAAGTAATTAGCAGATTATTGCAAAAGTGACAGGCCAGATGAAAAGAGATGAGGGCCTACATAGTCTCCTTGCATTTTGCTTATTTATATTGTACAAGGAAACATTAGAATTATTTCTAGTGAAATTAACATTTTAATACTGATTTTTATGTCAAATTAGAACAGAGAGAACAATACTGCATATGTATAGATCTCAGATTTCCTACTCCTAAAACAAAGCAAACCACTTCCTAACCTTCAAACTAAGAGCAAGATAGAGGAGTGGAGAGGAGTATTCATTATATTTTAATGAAAGCCATTTTCTATACAGATTTGAAGGACAAATCATCTCCATTCTGCAGGAATATTTGTTTCCTACTCAGCTTCCTAAGTTTACAAAATATAAAATCATTTGACCTAGAAAGACCCTAAACCTGCATAGATATAACTAACTATTCCTATTATCCCATGTTCTCTCTCAGGTCTTATTTCTACTGAATCAGGAACCAGGCCCCATTAAGTGATAAAAGTGGCTTGGCAAGAATAAGGTTTTGAATTGCTTCTTGCTCTGAGGAGCCTGGAGCAGCTGTTGTTCCCCAGTTAAGCCTGCTGTTAAGACACATTTTTTTAAATTTTTTTTCATTACAACTTCAGTCCAAGAATAAATCAGCTGGTTAATTTCATTAACTAAAAAGCCTCCAGCTCAGAAACAACAATTACCATGAATAACTTTTTAACATTTTGTCCTCTTTAAAAACAAAACCATCTTTCAGAGAGAAAACTTCTATTATATGCTCTAGAAAAGATTTTTTGGAGTGATAACATGTCAGATGATATGAGGATTTATTTTGTTAACTGGCTTTTACAAGACTTTAGGCCTTTCTGTCTCTGTCTTTATCTGTCTCTCTGTCCCTCTCTTTCTCTGTCTCTGTCTGTCTGTCTCTCTTTTTTTTCTCTCTCCTCTCTCTCTTTGTCTCTCTGACTATTTCTGTGTATCTATCTGTCTCTCGGTCTCTCTCTCCTATTGTTTCTTCCATTACAACGACAACTTTATTTGATAGAAACAGGAGCCCAAGAAATAGCAGGATCAGGAAAAGCCTCAGCTCTGGTTTTGATTAGCTCAGGACTAAAATGGATACCCTAACAAATGGTGGCAATTTCATTTCTAGTTCCTCTGCATCTTTGAAAACCAGGCTGCTTTTCTGATAATTTTCCACATATTGCTGAAGTCTTATTTGCAGAATTTTAAACATAACCTTGCTGGTAGGTGAAATGAGTGCAATTGTTTGGTAATTTGAACATTCCTTGGCATTATTCTTCTTTAGGACTGGAGCATAAACTGATTTTTCCCCAGTTCATTGGCCACTGTTGAGTTTTTCAAATTTGTTGGCATATGAAGTGTAGCACTTTGATAGCATCATCTTTTAGGATTTTAAATAGCTCAGCTGGAATTCTGTTGCTTTCACTAACCTTATTGTTAGCAATGGTTTCTAAGGTCACTTTGACTTCATTTCTAGGATGTCTGGATGATCAGTTACCACACACATCATAGTTATCAATGATATTAAGATTTTTCTTGTGTAGTTCTTTTATGTTTTCTCCTTAATTTCTTCTGCTTCTGTTAAGTCTCTATCATTTTTATCTTTTATTATGCCCATTTTCGCATTAAAAGTTCCCTTGATAACTCTAATTTTCTGGAAGAAATCTCTTTTCCATTTTATTCTTTTCTTCTATTTCATTGCATTGCTCATTTAAGAAAAACTTCTTATATCTCTCTTGCTATTCTCTGGAATTCTGCATTCAATTGGATTTATATTTTCCCTTTTCCTTTCCCTTTCCCTTTTCTTCTTTCCTCAGTTATTTATAAAGCCTCATCATACAGCTATTTTTCTTTTTTTGAACTTCTTTTTCTTTGAGATCTTTTGTATTGCGAACTCCTACACAATATTGTAAACTTCTGTCCACAGTTCTTCAAGCATTCTATCTACCAAATCGAATTCCTTAAATATATTCTTCACTTTTATTTCATATTCCTAAGGATGATATATGTAAATTTTTAAACATATATTATTTTCATTATGTGGCCTAAGTATTTAATCTTTCCATCTCCTGTTTGACCACATTAACTTACCTAAATCCATAGATCTTGCATTGCAGGTTCCTCTGCAGTGGTGATCTATACAGAATCAGACTTTAGTTTCATCATCAGATACTTCTGGGTTTGGCTTTAGCCTTTTGGTTTTGGCCCAGCCATTTCATTCCTTCCGGAACTACTTGGAGTTATCCTCCACTCTTCCCCAGTAAAGTATTGGATATCTTCTGATTTGAGTGTCTAACCTGCCATCTCTCTCTCTTTCTCTCTCTTTTTCTTTTTCTTTTGATAATAACTTTTTATTGACAGAACCCATTCCAGGATAATTTTTTACAACATTATCCCTTGCACTCACTTCTGTTCCGATTTTTCCCCTCTCTCCCTCCACCCCCTCCCCTAGATGGACTCTATATATGTTGAATATGTTGCAGTATATCCTAGATACAATATATGCGTGTAGAGCCAAATAGTTCTTTTGTTGCACAGGGAGAATTGGATTCAGAAGGTAAAAATAACCTTGGAAGAAAAACAAAAATGCAAACAGTTTACATTCATTTCCCAGTGTTCTTTCTTTGGGTGTAGCTGCTTCTGTCCATCATTGATCAATTGAAACTGAATTAGGTCTCTTTGTCAAAGAAATCCATTTCCATCAGAATACATCCTATGCAGTATTGTTATTGCTGTGTATAATGATCTCCTGGTTCTGCTCATTTCACTTAGCATCAGTTCATGTAAGTCTCTCCAAGCTTCTCTGTATTCATTCTGCTGGTCATTTCTTACAGAACAATAATATTCCACAATTTACCCAACCATTCTCCAATTGGAGGGCATCCATTCATTTTCCAGTTTTTAGCCACTACAAATAGAGCTGCCACAAACATTTTCCTGCCATTATCTCTTATCATTTTAGTATGTCTATGGGTTTTTTTTTGGCAAGGATACTTGCATAAAAAGTGTAATGTCAAAAGAAACTGAGCAAGACAGAGATTAGAGACCAATTCAATAATTTATTAAATGGAGAGAAATACTGGGACCAATGGATCCCAGGGTTAGACCAGAGTATCATCTCAAAGAGTCTAGCCCCGAGTATCCGGACAGTAAGCCTTTTATGGTATAACAAGAACATTGACATAATGCAGAGACCTAGGTGGGGATAGCCTCATAGATGGAGGTTACTGATATTCTAATGACATTAAGGAATGTCTATAACACCTTTATCTCGACCATTAAGCGGGGACCGTCATAACCTTAAGGCAGAATACGAAATAGAACAAATGGAGGAACTGGTCACCCAATTAAAAGTGACCTTTGACATTACAAAAGTTTCCTGGATTACTCCAATTTTCAAGAAGAGATCTCTTGTCTTTCCATCCTATTGTTTTCTTGTTTTTTTGGTTTTTTGGTTATTTTTTAGTTAGTTAGTTTTTTTGCATTGCTCATTTTAAAAAATCCTTCTTATCTCTCCTTGCTATTCTCTGGAATTTTGCATTCAATTGGGTACATATTTCTTTTTATCTTTCTCCTTTCACCCTTTGTCAGAACTCTTCACTATGACCTGTCTGTCTTCAGTAACACTGCAGAGGAGAACTAAAAGTTTCATTGAGGGGCTCAATCCCTTGATTGGGATTGGGGGCAATATGGGGGCAAGCCTTTATTTCAATTCAATAAACATATTCAGCACCTACTGGGTGCATTGTGCTAGAAAAGCAGTTCTCCTCAAGGAGTTTACAAGCTACAATCATCTAAAGATAATAAACATTAGGAAGCAACAAAGAGGGAAAGGGAGCATATGGAGATTTCAGGAATAGGGGCAAGTGGATTGTAGTTGTTCCTAGAAACCAAACAGAGCTGTTGATGGAAAATGAAATAATTGCCTGAAAAGTTCTGAACTCCCTACAAAGGAGGACTTCGGGTGAAGTTTATTGCTGTTTTTCAGCTCTCCAAACAATTAAATTCAAAAAACATTTATTTAGTATTTTATGTATTCCAGGCACTAAGCTAAATGCTAGGGGCACAAAAAAAGAAAAAGAAAGACAAGCCCATGCTCTCAAGTGCTTACAATCTAATGAGGAAAGATATATACAAAAGGAAACTGGAAGAGATGGGGAAGAATACTAAAGGATACCCAATGTCAAAGAGTCAAATCCAAGCAGAGCTGCAGACGGAGTTGGAAGTCCCATTTCTATCCTCTATGAAAACTTTGAGAGAAATCTAGGATTTCACTTTCCAAATTGAAGGGAGAAGAGGCTGAATCAGGTGAGAAGGTATTTGATGATCCAAGGCTTTGTAAGCAGCTTCCAAAGACTCTCTCAACTGTCTTGAGCAGACATTTGTTTCTGACATGTTCCTCTAAAGGAAATCTTTCTTCTGTGCTCCAACTGCTATCAGTTCTTCAGCTGGGAAAATCCACTTTTGTGTCTCCAGGCTTTAATATGTTCAAAAAGGGAACCTGAAAAGTAGAAGGCAGTTAGGAAATTGAAGTCCAATAACTCCCTCTTTAGCCATTTAAGAAAGCACATGAAAATTTGTCATGTACCTGGCAATCCAAGAGATATCATTAATTACCAAGAGAATAGATATCAACTTAATTACCATCAGTTTCTAATGGGAGAAAACAGCAAATGAAGACAGGTTTTCCTAACCCTCCCACCCTTCATTGAAAATGCATCTCCATTCTCTTTTGTAGACCTCCTTTCTAATATATCACCATTCCATTAGCAATAAATATTTTGAAGGAAGAATTTCTGGGAGGACTAAGGCAAGGTGTCTGAGATTGCTTTAAGAGAATCCTGTGAGAAAGATGCCAGAAGGATGAAGAGAAGAAGGACAAAGAGGAGAAATGGGAAGAGGAAGAAGAATGAGGAAGGGAAGAGGAGGAATAAGAGGAAAAAATGAGTTCAATAGGGGGGCATATAATACAACTTACTGGTCACATAAAGGGAGATCTAGGTGACCAGGTTTGTCCTCTTTTTTCATTCAGAGAGACTGATATTGGCCATTGTCAGGGTCAATACGGCTGCTATAGTGGTCCGGGATGATGATATGTTATGGGGCCGAACAGAACTACTTACAGCAAGACTATGCTCCAGATAGTCTCCCTATCTAGCTATTCAATCATGAAAGACACATTGTGTTAACTGCATCCCTTCTGGTGTTTAAGCAGGGAGGGGAGAAAGGCCTTTTCTTGCCTTTGAATCAGAAGTACCTAGCATTGACTATTGCATTGTTATTCAACTGTACTGACCAGTCCCTTCCTACTTCTCCTCCCCCCATGCTTTCCTTCTGTCCCTTCTAGCTGTTTTCTATTCCAATGACTAGATTAGGGGGAGAAAAAGTTATCTTGCTTACCTTTGTTTATATGTGTTATTATTTGAATAAAAGAAATTGGGGAGCAGAATTTGGTTTGGTTAATATGACAGACTCACCCAGCTCCTTCCAGTTTCAGAGGCAGACACTAGGCATGAAAGCAAATGAGGAATCATCTCTTTCCCAGGAAGTTACTGACCCAGAGCCCTTCTGGTATAATATCCATTAGTTTAACAAAGGTGAGAATAAGGGAAAGGATAGGAACCGACTGAAAATCATAGTCTTTCTATCTGGCCCCATAGTGAGTTATTTGAAAGGGGAAAGAGTAGTCTTTTGTAATACTTTAGCAATACACTCCTGGGTTCTTCACTTAGCATAAATTTTCCCTAGTTTATTGTTGCTCATTGTCAAAAGCCAAGGACTAAAGACAAAAGAGTCACAACATCTTCTAGTTCCTTCCATATCCTCCCAATTTATTGCTATGTGTGTTTAGTATATTGGAGCTCCAGATTTCACCCATCATTGGGGCTTCCTTTGTTATAACCTTATTATATGTGGAGTTACCCTACTCCGGAATCCCTAATACACATGGAACATACTCTGTATCACAAGTGTGGCAAATATCTTTGTTACACATGGGAAGCTGCCTCCCTAAACTTTCTCATATGCATTAAAAACAGACACATAGGTGACATATTTATATGCCATAGCAATTGGTAGCTCCTGTGATGAGATTGAGTTCTGCTGAATCTTTCAGTCAATCTTGGATTCCCAATCTATTATCAGGAAAGCACCACTGGATATGCTCTCATGCCTTCCAACAAAGTTTTCATCTCACTGATAGGAGAATTCATCAAATTGATCAGTAATTCCCTTGACCACCTTCTCCCATTACAGGCTAAAAGAAAATGACTCTCTACTTTAATCTGAAATATACCTTTGTCACCTAGGGCTTAAGTGATATAGAAAAGATTATTGTAGATAATAGTTTCAAATTCATTTAATTTTTTTTTTCAAATGAAGATCTTTCTTCCTCTCCTATCTACTTCCCTCCTCCACCGAGAGTGTGAGAAAAGAATACCTGGTGTTTTGTTTTTTTTTTAAACAAACAAACCAACAAAATTATATTAGTTAAGCCAAACAGTTTCTTGCAATGGCTATGTTTTAAAAAAAAAAATAACAAATTAGATCTCAATCTGTACTCTAAATTCATCACCTCTAGGTAGACATTGCATCTCCTCCTCAGTCAGCAGAAATTGTGTTTGGTTAGTGAGATGATCAAAGTTCTTTAAGTCTTTCAAAATTAACTTTTCAAAGCCATTTATAATTTAATAAATGAAGTTATAGTATCCCAAAAGTTGAAAGAATCAAGTCATTCTGATGCTGGGGAGTAAGTTCAGAAAGGAAGTCTACCTCCTATTTTCCAGACAAAGAAACCAAGAATAACATAACTATTTAGCAATTATTGTCAGATTAAAAGAACAAAGTAAGTTAGGGGTTATGTCATATTTGCCCCCCTCAAATTAAAAAAAGAAAAAAACAACAAAGAAGAATTAAAGCCATATTTAAATTTCAAAGGATTTGAACATTGTTTGGGGGAATCTAGAAGATAATATGACTTGGGCTTGGAAAAGAAAAATGATTAACCTTAGGGAGTTCCATCCTTTTGAAGAATAGAGCTTTTGATGGTAAGGTATTTGCCTGACAGCTGCTTCTTAGGCAAAGGAACATTAGTATGGTATTTTTGGATAAGTAGTGATTGAGGGGGGAGGGAGTGTATTATGAAGAGTTGGGAAGAGACAATGACTTTCCAGACTGGAATTCAGTCAGTGCTGAAGAGTCAATACTTGCCACAGACAAATTCTCAGTTCAAGTTAAGACATAGTTGGGGTCTAAAAGAGAAAGAGATAGGAGCAGCTAAATGGCTCAATGGATAGAGCACCAGTATTGTAACACTTTCTAGTTGCGTGACCCTAGGCAAGTCTTTTAATCCCAATTGTCTCATCAAAAACTAAATAAATAAATATTCAAATAAATGAATGAATAAATGAATAAAAGAGATAAAGAGAAACTAAAAAAATAGAAAATCTGGCTAAGGTTGTGTACTTAGTGGGGTGAATATTAGTTCACCTTTTGTCATTATATATTAAAAGAGAATCTCCTATTTTTAAAGGTGACTTGTACAAAAACAAAACTAACAACTTCGAAAATGCCTGGTAACCCAATTTAATAAGTGTGTGTGTGTGTGTGTGTGTGTGTGTGTGTGTATACACCTAGACCTCAATTATTGCTTCTAAGTTCAAATGGTATAAATTATTCAAGTAAAGTTTCATTAAGTAAAATTATTCAAGAAACATTTTAAAGGACATCACAAAATGATTCTCAATATTATGAAAATTTATTTCAAAAGCAAAATATTCTCTTCTTTGCCACCCTCACTCCCAGTCTTGGGGAATGCTTTAAATTACCCTCCTCTTAATTAATATTATCTTTTGCCTCTGAAATGAACATGTAGATTACAAAGTGCAATAGCAAGAAGCAAAATTCTTCATAGAAGTGTCTTTTTTTTTTTTTCCAAGTGGATTTGGTCCCAATATTTGCTCCAGAAAAATCTGGAGCAATTTCTGAAGAAGAGAAGCTTACCAGAATTCTAAAAGATGTTTGTAAAAAGCTATTTTGGTACGTTTAGTATGAGAGAAGCAGAAGATGAAGAAAAGGAAGGAGGGGGCAATTAATTTAATAGCAATAATACGTAACTATAAGTTTGGGACTCTTATTTTCTTTTTAAAGTGAAGCCTGAAAAAATTAATACAAAATTAATACAACCAAATCATTTTCCTTCTAATTTGATCAAGACTTTATTTCTCAATTATATGGGGAACTGAGTCAAATTTATAAAAATAAAAACTGTTCCCCAGTTGATAATTGATTGAAGGTGATTAATAGATTAATAGGCAGTTTTTGGATTAAAAAATCAAAGCTATCATTAATCACATTAAAAATGCCTTAAATCACTGCTGATTAGAGAAATGCACATTAAAACAACTCTGAGATTATCATCTTATAAGCATCAAATTATCTAACATGACAGAAAAAGAAAAAGACATGCTGAAGAGAATGTGGAAAAGACACTAATGCATTGTTGGTGAAGTTATGAACTAATGCAGCTATTCTGAAGAATAATTCAAAACTATGATCAAAGGACTCTAAAATCTCATATACCCTTTGACCCAACAATATCACTACTAGGTCTGTATTATCAAGAGATCAAAGAAAAAGGAAAAGAACCTATATGGACAAAAAACAAACAAACTAACACTTTGTGGTAGCAAAGAACTGGAAATCAAGAAGATACCCATCAACTGGGGAATGGCTTAACGAGTTGTGATATATGATTGTAATGGGTTACTATTGTCCTATAAGAAATAATAAGCAGAATGTTTTCAGAAAAACTTGGGAAGACATGTGAACTAATTCAGAGTTAAGTGAGCAGAACCAGGAAAACACTGTACACAGTAATAGCAGTTTTGTAAGGCTGATGTGAAAAACTTAACTACTCTGATCAAGACAATGATCCAAGACAATTCCAAAGGATCATGATGAAAAATACTATTCAACACCAGAGAAAGAATTAGTGAATTCTGACTGCAGATTGAAGCATACTTTTAATTTTTTTTTCTTTATTTTTCTTGGGGTCTTTTTTGTCTGTTTTTTTTTTTTTTTCAATTTAGCTAGTATGAAAATATGTCTTGAAAGATATATGTCCTAACTACCCATCACTGAACATCACAAACTCTTCAGCTTGGTAGGACCTTCCAAAGCTTGTGCTCTGAAGGTGGAATTATTCACATGCTATAATGAAGCATCAGAATAAGTGAAGGCAATTCTTAAAATCCAGCAGTCTACTCAGTTTTATAACTAATACAGAATACTGAGATTATGCTCCAGGATACTGAAATCTAAGTGGGCTATGTTTCTTGGTAGGTGCACTTGCTTCCGGGAGGATCACTGAACATTTTAGTCCTCCACCAGCTTGGGGCTACACTGTAGTATCACAATTCCTGGCTTCATCCCCAATGTCTTGTCACCATGACAGCCTTCCCCTGGGGCTGGTCTCCTCCCAATCTCCCTAGTGCAGACTAGACTTTAGGGGATGAGCTGTTCCTCCCCCCTCATTCTTCTCTCCCTCCCTCCCTTAACTGCATCTATAATTCTATTGTTCACTGTGTCACTACTACATACATTCCCCACCCTAACTGTATTTGGCTCACATTCAAGAATTTCTGATTGTGCCTCTGAGCATGGTCATGTTTTACTTTAAACTTTACAGATAAAGATCATCTTGGGCCATCAAAACAAAATATTCATTTCATCTTTTCAATACAAGGAATAGAAAATATTGGGGGGGGGGGACCAAGTCATTTTGTTATAAAGAAGGGACCCTTTAAAATATGTCTATTCAGGAACACAGAATGATGGGTTTTTTTGTGACCAAGCTCAAGTCACTTCACTAAGGACCATTTCTTGCTCCATACCCATATTTAGTTATTGAAATTTTACCATCATTACCTCCTTCACCAAGGTTTTTTAAAATAGTTTTTTATTCACAAAATATATGCATGGGTAATTTTTCAGCACTGACCCTTGCAAAAAATCCTGTTCCAACTTTTCCCCTCCTTCCCACTACTCCCTTCCCTAGATGGCCAGTAGTCCCATACATGTTAAATATGTTAAAGTATTTGTTAAATACAATATATGTTACATATTTATACAGTATACAGCAAGTTTTAAAATACTATAATACACAAATAATTTTTACTTTGCTTTCAAATTTCTCCAAACAGTATGTTCCATTAGCTTTAGGGCTATAAGGAACCTAAGAAATGATTTGGTCCAATCTCTTAATTTTGTAGATGAGAAAACTGAGGTCTACAGAGATAAATTATTTTGCCTAAACTTACACACATATTTGGTAGAAGAGTTAAAATTTGAATCCTGGACTTCATTCTCTAAAGTCAGTGATTGTGCCAGCACTGGGCATACTTACTAACAAAGATTTTGTGTAACCACTGGTGCTTTGAAAAAAGAGGGGAAATAATCTACTTTAAGGAGCAATAGTTATATAGACAACAACTCCCATAGCAGCCAGCAGATTTTATAGCCTGAATGTTTCATCTAATAGAATATGAGAGCAATCCTCTAAGGTAAGTACAGAGAAAATCAATGATATTCATTTTGGGACAGTTGATTCTAAAATCTTAGAACATAACCACACATCAAATATGAACCTTCACAGAACACAAAAATACACACCATCTCTACTACCTTAATCCTGGAAGAAATCTTTGTTTTGAATTAGAAGACTGTTTTTCATTCTATAATTTTTCTCTCCCGCTCCACCCCACCCCCCACCCCCATTCTTTATGTCCTTTCCTTGTGTGCTGGTAGTTGATCTCATTGAAAATTGATTAAATTTAATCACACAGTGCTCTGATAGCAAGAAATTCTCTTGACTCTTGACATTGGGCATTCCTCTTCTATTCATAGAACTGCTGTCATATTTATCTTAGGTACACAAGAAAGGAGGTAGCCAAGTCTCTTCCTACACCCCCACTTTCCCACTCCCCCATTCCCCAATTGTTTAGCCTTTACAATGCTATCTGTGGAATGCAATAGACCAGCTGTTGAAAGCAACTTTCACAAAGCAATAAACATATACCTTTACTAAAATTTTAACGCTGTTCTTTTGAACAAACCAACTGCTTAAGAGAGGGCAAGCTGTAATATGAGCACTGTCAGGCATGCTGGGTAAGCACAGGGGTATTTATGACTATGTGACAAGTTTTTTTCTTTCTTATTATTTTCTTTTAAGTTCTTTGCTATCAGAAATTTAAAGACATAAGCATTATATGGAAAAAAATGTATAAATATTTGCCGTTTTCTGGTTATTGTCAATTTTTCCAGGGCTTATACTTGTCCTTTCAACTAAAGTTATCAAAAAGATAGTTATACTTTTTTAAAAAATGTATTTTAAGATGTAAAATTATCATGAGATACATAGCAAATGTGTATTCTTATAAATCAACAAAGGCCACAGATCATGTTACAATCAGAGTTTTTAGCTGATATTTTGGTTTATTTACAACATATAGATCCAGAAGCATACCACAAATGTGCATTGTCTCTCTATTGCAGAAACAAAAAGGTTTATCTAGAGTCTAGTTATCTAGTTAGTTATCTAGAGTCATAGACTCTATGGAGTGAGAAGTGACATAGGGGTCCTGTAATCCAATCTCTTCATTTTGAAAGTGAGAAAATCGAGGTCCAGAGAGGTACAATTACTTTACTTGCCCCAAATCATAAGGTAAATAGGTGGCAAAATTGGGATTTGAATCCACATCTTTTGGTTCCAGGTACAATGCTCTTTCTATTATATTTATCCCACCTTACCAGACTCAATTCTGATAAAAATACATTGAAATGAAAAAAATCAGAGTTAAGAGAAGCACTACATTTTGCAAAAATGGCCCTTTTTCAAATAAAATTATCATATTAATTCCTTTCCTTAGTATAATCATTGTGGTTGGTTATTACCAAGTCAATCCTGCATGCCTTAGTCATGCAGTTAGCACACCTGTTTTGCATTACAACAGTATCAGAAATACTTATCTCAAATTGTCATAAGTTTTCAGCTGCATAAACTGCAAAGCTCTGCACTGTAGGCAAACGGCTAACCATTTTCCATTAAGAGAAAATGAATAATAAAACTCAACGTACCAAGAAATATATTCAAATTTTTTTTAATCTCCACTGTAAATGCAGCCAAGGGGGCCACATGCATGCAAGCTCTCATTACACAGAGCTGTCAGACCACATAAGGCACATACTATCTCATTAAAGCAACTGGCAGGAGTTCAGTTAACCCTTCCATGATCTTTCACTTCCACTACCAAAATGCCATCATGGCAAAAGAGCGCTGATAGGTCTTTGGTTTCAACACCATCTGGTAGCTTATATTGCCGGGTGAAGCTCCTTGAGACAAATCCATGCTCATCCATTCTGGGTCCGTGTTGAGCCTTGATCAGAAGCCAGCCTTCAAAAGTCTGGATGATGACATCTTCAGGGAGGAACTGCACCACATCCACCAAGACCTGAAAAAGAGGTTTGCTGTCCCCCCCTGGTTGCTTCTCAGCTTCTGGGGTGAGTAGCGGATTCTGGACTGACCTGGTCTTCCTCAGGTCCTCCGTGGCTGGGCCTGGCAGTGCATACAAACTGTGATCCAGTCTGCAGTCTTCAAGGCCCCGAGCTTCAAATTCCTCCTGGTAGCGTACTGGTGTTTCTATCGGGTGCCGTATGATGATTCTTTCCATGATGGAGCCAGAAAGAGCTCCCAACAGCTAGTCTCAGGGCAGGATCCTTGTTGCCTGCAGACTGGCTTTCCAGTTGAAGCTATTATTTTGTGTATAGCCCTAGCAGAACTTCACCACTCACTTCAGTCTGAATCACACAGCAAAACCTTCTTGTCTTTTCACAAACACTGACAATAAGCTGCTATTTATAGAGTTGTTTCAGAGTTGCCTTAGTAGACTCCCAGCATCTGCTACCACAGTAAAAATAACTGTAATCGTTACATGCTCAGTTATTTTTGGCAAAGTTTTCTCTTTATTATAAAGGAAAATCAGTTCCCCCCCAAACTGTGTTTGCATGTGGATGTGTATAAAAAGTCTTTAGCTAAAGAGACAAGAGGTATGTGGGTGTTCTGTAGTTGGGTACTGTCAATACTATGCTTTGGCTCACTATTCTTATAGAACTCTGTGTTGCTTGGGGCTATTTAGAAAAATTAAAAAGACATGATTTTCCTGAAAAACATACATCCCTTAAAAATAGTGTTGCACCTTATGAGTAAAGTTTATCCAAAAACCACAAATGCAAAGTTAAGGATGAAATAAATAGTAAATCAATCTAGAAACATTTATCAGCAACTGTACTTGATACCAATGATACAAAGACAAAAATGAAAAAAAATCCCTGCCTGCAAGGAATTTCCACTCTGGATTTGGAACCCTGGGTTTGAATCTCACCTCAGATAAAGCTTCTACTACCTCACTGGGTAACATGAAGGAGAGGAGGGGTAATAATACCTTCAGGACATACAGCTACATATATAGGATGTCCCAAAGGTCTTAGTGTAGTCTTAAGCTATTCTACCTTACTGCACTAAAACCTTTTGGGACACCTTGAATGCATACATATATACACGTTATATACCCATGCACTCATAACTTTATGTGTTTGTTCATATGGAAATAAGTTGCAGGAAAGTGTTTGTTCATATGGAAATAAGTTGCAGGAAAGTGCTTTGTAAACCTCATTCATACACACATGCTTGAATTGTACATTATCCTCATTCCTACCTCTTATAATTCTTTGTTATTGTTGCTGTTGAGTCATTCAGTCCTGTCCAACTCTTCATGAACCCATGGACCATACTTTTTCCTTGGCAAAGATACTGGAGTGATTTGCCATTTCCTTTTCCAATGGATTATCAAATGACTTGCTCAGGATCAAAAAGTTAATAAGAATCTGAGGCCAAATTTGAGGTCAGACTTTGCTTCCAGGCCTAGCACACTATCCACTGAGCTATCTAGCTGCCTTGGCTAAAAATACAGATTTTTCCTTGGCAAAGATACTGGAGTGATTTGCCATTTCCTTTTCCAATGGATTATCAAATGACTTGCTCAGGATCAAAAAGTTAATAAGGCCAAATTTGAGGTCAGACTTTGCTTCCAGGCCTAGCACACTATCCACTGAGCTATCTAGCTGCCTTGGCTAAAAATACAGTCTGTGATAAAATATAAATTGGAAATAAATGATGTAAGTAACTACTGGGAAATGATCAAAGACATCATGGCATCTGAGCATGTAATATGATTTTGGCATAATGAATAATGAATGTGAAGAAATCAAAGAAACATCAGGTAGATTGGATTGTAATGCCAGAGAAACTGAGCAAGACAGAGATTAGAGATCAATTCAATAGTTTATTAAATGGATATACTGGGACCAATGGATCCATGTTTGGACCCAGGGCTAGAGGAGACTATCATCTCAAAGAGATCATCTCAAAGTCTCTTCCAAACTTCAGTATCACAGAACAAGCTTTTTTATAGGATAACAAGAACAATGACATAATGGGGGGAAGTACCTGGGTGGGGATAACCTAATGGGGGGAGGCAGCTAGGATGACACAATGGAGGGAGGTTACTGATATTCTAATGACATCTAAAATGGATAACCCTGTCAAAGAAGGAATGATTATAACCTAAAGATATAAAATCTTTATCTCATCAACCATTTAAGAGGGAATGAATATAGCCTGGGGTTTTGAGGCAAAGCAACTGAGGTAGACCTTTATCTCATCAAACATTAAGAGGGAAAGGTTATAACCTGAGGCAGAATAAATAGGACAATGGGGAAACTAGATCAGGACATCTAAAGGGAATTGTGGCACAACAGTATGAAATGATAAAAGATGAAAAAAGCACAATTAAAAGAACAATATATACATCAATTATATGAGAACAACATTAAATAATAAACTAAAAACTGTTAAGTATGCTGATACTAATTAATTAGAATACACCTTTCCTTCACAAATTAAAAAAATATATAAGCTTTCAAGTTTTGTCAGTTATAATCACTATTTTCGTACTGTTTTAGTTAACTATTTTCTACAATTGAACTGTGAATTTGAGATGTGTATGATTTGTCTAAAAATTTATCAGTCAAAAATGCATCTTATATTGCAAATTAAATGAAATAGTAGTAAATAACTTGATTTTGATTATATAATAATGATTTTTGATTATCTACATAACTTGACAGCTCTACTATTTAAATCACATTATTTTCTTTCTTGAGAAGATTTCTAAGCTCTTGAAATCCATTTATGTCATTTTCTCTCTTCTTGGCTCATTATAGTAAAATTTGTCAAATCTAAGTCTTTGACTTTGATAAGCTTCTTATTGCTGACTTCCTGCTCATTAATAAAGACGTAAAATAAGTCTGGCCTGCTTCCATGGCATCATATTGAGTGTTGTTCCTTCTATATTCAATACTAGGTATTCAATATCAATCAATCAATAAGAATTTATTAAGCATTTACTCTGTGCCAGGTATTGTGCCTGGCTGAAGATCAAAGACAAAATGGAAACAGGCCCTCCTGTAATGCCAGAGAAACTAAGCAAGACAGAGATTAGAGAACAATTTAATAATTTATTAAATGGAGATATACTGAGACTAAATGGATCCATGGTTGGTCCCAGGCTGGACAAGACTATCATCTCAAAGAATCCAGCACTGAGTATTAGACAGCAAGATTTTTTATAGGATAACAAGAACAATGACATAATGGCAGAGGTACCTGGATGGGGGTAACCTAATGGGGGAAGGCATCTAGGATGACACAATGGAGGGAGGTACTGGAAAGGTTACTGATATTCTAATGATGTCTAAAATGTATAGACCTTTACCCTGTCAAACATTAAGAAGGAATAATCATAGTCTAAAGATATAACACCTTTATCTCATCAAACATTAAGAGGGAAAAGTTATAACCTCAGGCAGAGTAACTAAATAGGACAATTGGAGAAACTGGGTCAGGACATCAAAAGGAAAATGAGGCACAACATTCCTTTCAGGAGCTCATATTCCAATAGAGAAAATAACATGTATACACAAGATAGAGAGTAGATACAAGTATTACTTGAATGTCATAGCCCATTGGTATAAGACTTTCTCCTCAGTGGTGTAGATGCATGCATTGTGGATTCAGAATTACTTCAGGCTCTGTTGTCATTTTGGGAATTTCTAGCTTCTGGCTTTGAGAGAGATTTTAGATAAGGTCAGTCTCACTTCAGCTTGAGAAAGGAAAAGATTGGAACGACCTGAGAGGAATCCGCATTCTCTATAACATCTCTATCTCCAGAATGTTACACTTAGAGACTCTGAGGAACTACCCCTTTGCTGAGATCTAGGATTCTCCCTCTTTCTCTTAGTTGAGATGAATTATCTCACTCCCAAAGGGAGAGCTTTTGCTCTACATAATCTGATACATATTCTCCCATATTTACTTTCTCTGATTTTTGTTTTGCTATTGACTTAGATAAATAGGGCGTTTTTGCAACTTACAATGTGTGTTAATTGTAGAGCTGCTTTTTGGTGAAAGTGTTGAATATAAAGTTTGGGATCCTGCTCCCTTGAATTAATGAAATAACAACAGTGATCAGAAGCTAGATTGAACCTGAAAGTCATACCTCCTAGGCTAGTAATATTTAAGGGAGCAAATAGATATAATTCTAACCTGGTTTTCTCTCTCTCCTCTCTCCTATTTCTCTCTCTCTCTCTCTCTCTCTCTCTCTCTCTCTCTCTCTCTCTCTCTCACAAAGTAGTCAAATCTTTGACCCCAACTCCCTGTATCCTCTCCTAATGGAACAAAGTCTCCCTTGGAGATGGATGGAGCATAAAGAGACTAGAGATGGCTATTCTGCTTCTCTTTGAAGTATATAATGATATCCCCATACTACAGTTGGGGGAGAGGCCTCACTACACAAGCAAACAACAGCAGAAAAGGTGAAAACACTATGTTGTTATGATATCTTTATGTCTAAATCCTGTGTCTATTTTGAACTTATCTTGGCATACCATGTAAGATATTGGTCTATACCTAGTATCTATCTATACCTAGTATCTACCAAACTACTTTCCAGTTTTCCTAGCAGTTTTTGACAAATAGTAAGTTTTTGACCCACTAACTTGGATCTTGGGGATTTATCAAACACTAAATAACTGTGGTCAGTTATTTCTATATGTTATATACCTAAACTAATCCATTGATCAACAATTCTATTTATATCTATCTACCTAAACCAGTGAGTAACAATTGCAGTACTAGATTGTTTTGATGATTAATGTGTAATAATAATGTATGGTGTAACTAGAGGCTAGATTCCAGGATCAGGTTCCCTAAAGAATTAAAAATTGCTCCTTCTCAAAAGACTTCAGGGTTCATAAATATTCTTCATGGACTAGCTTCTCATCAAGTGTATACCTATTTGCCTCTGCCATATTTCTACCTCTGCCACATTAGGGAGGTTGGAGACAGATGGAAACTCTTTCTCTGTTCCCCCTCCCCAAGTATTTTCTAGAATGAAGATCTGTTGTATTACACTCAACTCTGGAAGTGTTACTGGCTCACTTTGATAAATCATACAGTACAATTCCCTTTCCTCTTTTAAGCTACCCCAGTAATTAATAACCAATCATAGGAGTGATCTCACTTCTTCCAAGAGTTGTGAAATGTTCCCTTCAAATAACTCCAGACAGAGGTCAATGATTTGCAATCTCCTCAATTTAATTAGAAAACTTTTCCAAATGATTGGGGATTTTTTCTTCCCGCTATGGATCCTCCTCAGAGTAGATAAAGATAACACAATAACAAATTTAAATGCTACTGAAGAAGAAGGTGCTAAATCTACTGGGATTTAAGATTAGTAGTTATCCAGAATAATGAACTCAGAAAAGCAATCAAACAAAGCCCCAGTATCCTGCCTAATGATTATATTCCCTAGCCTCTTGTTTTTCTCTTGTATATTCTGCTTTCTGAGAGCTCACGATGATGACAAAATTAATTTCTTTTGACTCACATGTTGATTTTTAAATTGTACTTCCAATACGAATCTAGGAAATATTACTAAGTATGCTCTAGTCTTGGGCAAGAAACTGAAAAATATAGAGGTAGAATGATATTTACATCACTGTTGTCCACCAAAGGTAAGGAACTCAGAAGAGAAAATCAGATTTAGGAAATGGATAATTGGCAATTTATAGCATTAAATATTTCCCAATTACATGTAAACAAATTTAACATTTTACAATACTTTGAGTTTTAAATTCTCCCTCCCACCCCTCTCCCTTTCTTGAGAAAATAAGTAATTTGAAATCAATTATACGTGTGAAGTCATACAAAACATATTTACATATTAGGCATGTTGCAAATGAAAACTCACAAATACTCACAAAACAAGAAAAATAAATTAAGCTTAAAAAGCATGCTTCTATCTGCCCTTAGAATTCATCAATTCTCTCTTTGGAGGGAGAAGAGCATTTTCAATCATGAGTACTTCTGAATTCTCTCAGATCATTGTCTTGATCAAAGCAGTTAAGTCTTTCACAATTGATCATCCTTACAATATTGTTATCATTGTGTACCATGTTCTCCTGGTTCTGTACTGAACCAATTTTCTGGAAAGACACTGCTCCTTGAATCCAAATCCATACATACCCATGCCACTGACCATAGCTAAGTATCTTGTGTATGTATATGAAGAGAGTAATATGTGTCAAACCAAAGACAAAGGAATAAAAACACATGGATGGAAGAAATATTCTATTGATTCTGACTTCTAGTGTGTCCTAAGAAAAATCTTTTGAGTCCTTCATTTATTTCCTCACTTTAAAATGGGGAATAAGTAAGGAAAAGGAATATTTATATGTTACATAAATATTTATAATTGTATTTAACATTTGTATGTTATATAAATATGTATATCATTTATTATAGTGGTTTTATTAAACAATATCTCTTAAACCAAGGACTTTCAGCCCCATTTTATTGCTGAGAAAAGAGGAAATTAGAGCTTAAGTGACTTGCCCAGAATCACATAACTGTAAATATCTGAAGTCAGATTTGAACTCATATCATTCTGATTCCAATCCCAAAGCTATATCCCAAGTTCTTTTCATTTTCTTTTGGCATAGAATTGTGATTTAATCTGTATAGGAAATGTAAGAAGCCACCAATGCTGATCAGAAATTCTTCAGCAGCTTCTAGTCTTTCTTAACTAGTTGCCTAGAATGTGAGGCAGAGTGTGTGGACCCTGGAAGAAAAGAGATAAGGGCAAGAGAGAGGGGACCCGCAAAATGGAGGCAAGTCAAATCATTCTGATCAAGCCTCATTTTAATGGGTGCAATAGTACAGTTATATATAGCAGTATAAAAGAAGGCAGGGTGGTTCAAACACAGTACAAGGTGGGGGTCCACGACAAAGGGTTGGTATCCCGCCCAAGGATGAACTGCTCAGATGTTTCTGGTGGCAGGAAGCTCTATGATGTGATTAGGGGATGCCTAGATATCTGCCTATTCAAAGTTAGGATGTGATTAGGAGATTCCTATTCAGGAAGTCTTTGGTATGATGCGATTAGGAGATTCAACCTATTCAAGGTTGGCCTTATGTAGCTGTAGATTAGTGCCGGCTCCCCACAGCAAAGGATCACACATAGCCAGTATATGTTCAGGGCAGGAGCTGAGGAGAATGTTACCCATCTATCCAGTATGCTAAGCCAAGCTGCTTCTTCCTCATTAAATGGGGAAGGTAAAACATGAAGGTCATGTGTGAAAATGCTTTGAGTCTTATAGAATGTTCCATTTTAGACTTTCACGCTTCCCTTTATCCTCCTCTTCTCTCTCAACAACCTCCCCGCCCCCCCAAAAAACAAACAAACAAACATCGAAAACACAAATCAACCCCCTGGTTTTGATCAAAGTGTAGCCCCTTTAGGTAAAAATCCTGTGAGGACACAACTGCCCTCTAGTGGACAAAGATGGGATCTTGCTAGATGGTCTCATTCTGTGATGTTTTTGTTTTTTTAAGTAGCCCTTTTTAATTTTTCTTTATTTTGCCTGTTGGCGAAGATCACGTCTAGCTCACATCTTGGTATTTTAGCATCATTTTTGTTTTGTATAGGAAATGGACTTGGTTCTAGTGCCTTCCTTCATTTGATAATTTTCTTATTTTGCATTATCTTGTCCTTGTATAGTTTGGGGGTTTGGGGTTTTTTTTTTTTTTTTTTTTGCATGTTGTTTCCCCCATTATACTGTGTGGTTCAGAAATGGTGAGGGATCATCATTTAATAAAAAAAGCTGGAGAGATCTCAAGAAGCAAAGCAAAGTTTATTATACATTCTCAAGAGAAGGGCATCCCACCTATCGAGCAGACAATAGAAGGGAGGAAGCCCCCTTCAGGGGCAGGGTCAACACTTTTAATCCCTAATGCAAATATGCCCTCTCACCACTGACCCTCGTCCTTATTGGCTGAGGATCTTACATTCTAAATTCGGGAACTACCCAAGGAATTGAACTTGACCAATAAGTACATAGTTGCCCATATTTGACTGAAACAGGGAGACGCTGATGTCATGGGAGGATAGCAGGAAGGGGACTTAAGTATGCCCTTGACTCAATGCTTAAAGTCCTTCAGGCCTACTCAAACTCTGAAATAGATGAAGCCTTACTTGATTTTCACAACTGTCTTGAAAGATCTTATCTCATCTCGTTCAGAAGGAACAAAGGAGAAAAAAGGAAGAAAAGAAAAAAGGAAAGAAAAGAAAGTGAAAAAAGAAAGCTAGAAACAAAGAAGACAAGAAAGATGGAAGAAACAAAAGAAAGAAGGAAGGAAGAAGAAAGAGAAAGGAAAGAAAGAAAGAACATGTAGCATTAACCACATTTTCTTAAACATTAATTAAAGGCTGAGCAAATAGTGAAGTTATGGTTATACAGTAACATCCCATAATTGAAGGCAGATAAGTTTAGACCAAGCAGTTCTTGGGAAGGAATGTGTCACTGAAGGATTTGTCTTAATCAGCTACAATCAAAATGTCTTTTTTCCATTATTGTGTTTTGAAGTCCTTTGGTGAAATTAGCATTTGCTTTCCTTCCTCTAATTTCTTATCCAAAATGTGGCTGGGGGTGGGAGGGGGGAGGGCAGGGATGAGGAAGGAGGGGGAGGGAAAGTATGAGGGAAGGAGAGGGTAGGATAGAGGGAGGGGAAGAGAAGAGGTTGGTACCAAATCAACAAAAAGTAGCCTTTTTTTTTTTTTTAATTTAACTGAGTCCCATTTTCCTCAACTGTAACATCAAGTGGTTGGATTGGATGATTTCTGAAGACTTTATCAGCAATATGAGCTCTTGACTATTACCATTCTACCCACCCAACACCAATACTGGTCCTTGGGGGTTGTATATATTTTATTCCTTAGCATGGCATTTTAACAGAGTATAGTCAGATAAGGAAATGAGGTGCTGAGAAGGTGAATTTCTAAGCCTTCCTGGGTGCACTGAAGCAAGAGTCCTGAGACTTGGAGCAGTGGAGATAAACTAATCCCCTTAGAATGGATTAGCTGATAAGATTTAAGACATAAACCCACCAAGAGCTATTTGCATTTTGATAGATTGTCCTAGAAGACAGAAAACTTGAAACTTTAAGGAATGAATCTTCAGAAGAGGAAATTTCAAGTCCTGCTTCTGTGTGGGAGGGGTGAGTTGGGAGAAGGGGATGTAGAAGAGGGGGGAGGACTTTCTAGGGCACCTAGACTCAAACCTGATTATAGAACCAGTCATGGCAGGAAATGTAAGAAAATGCTGTCCCTTCAATATTTATCTCCAGAATGAATGAATCCCATAAGATCAAGCTAAAATCTGGAAAATAAAAACACATACTTTTCCTGAGCTACACATAATGTATATATTATATGTATATATACATATGTGTGGGAATACACACACATACAAGCTACACAAGTGAATTTTATATTTTTGAAACAGATTTGACAATTTCATTGGCATAATTAACACTAGGGAGGAAACTTCCTCTACTTGATACTTTTTGTATCTTGTTTTTGCCTTCAAATTATTTTATGGTTCAGGGATCACTGTTCAAACTTGGAAGACTATCCTGTCTTCCTACCAAAGAGTACTTTTAAAAAGCATTGCACATTTACTCTATCCATTTATGTTCATTTGTTTGTTTGTTTGCCTATTTGTATATTTATTTATTTTTGAGACCAGATGTCTGTATCTCACAGAAACTAGCTGATCAGTCCAGAAACTTGCCCTACTATTTCCAAACTGGACTGTTTGCCTATCATTAAGCAGTTTGATAGTCTACTTCTTTTGGGATTTCACCATACTATTGCCAGGCTTAGTATGGATCCCCAATTGGATTTTAGTCCTACTTCAATTCTCCCGTAGCAGAGATTACAGGCATGCATATGCCATTGAACTCCAGGAATACTAAAGAAGATTCCTGTTTCCCCATTAAGACTTTCTAGACCCATTCTATTTAACTGTAGTCACTTCAGCTTTTAAAACTACATTCTCAGTTTGTGTATGGGTCTCTATGGCTGCTTTGCTTTTCCTGGCTTCTAATAGATTACAGACTCTCTGATGGACTTAACCAGAGCCTTGGGTTTCTTTGTGAAGTCTCCTTATAGTATCTACTTACAGTATCTACTCGTATAGTGCTATGGCTGTTTGGTTCACAAGCCTATCACTGTGCACTATTGCCCAGGATTAAAAAGATGAGTACTTTAAGCCCAGGTCCTCAACTCCTGATTTCACATAATGGCCTTGGTTAAATCCATGATTTGATGGTTTCTTCTTCTATAAATGAAAACAAATATGGATCTAGGGACCATATTATTTTTAGTAATATTTTATTTTTTTCCACAATTACATGCTAAAACACACACACACACACACACACACACACACACACATATATATATATATATATATATATATATATATATATATATTTAAAAGTTTTGAGTTCCAAATTCCATCCTTCCCTTCCTGAGACAGCAAGCAATCCAAGATAGGTTATACATATGCAATCATGTAGAACATTTTCATATTAGTTATTTTATTTAAGAAGATTCAAAGAGAGAAAGTGAGAAAAAGAGAGGAACTGGAGAGAGACAAGAACATAAGACAGTAAAGACCAATAAAGCAAAGAAGAGATAGAAATGATTACAAGTAAGAAAATAGGGAGGATGCTTGGAAGAAATAAGTTTGGCATGAATATAGGTACAAGTAATGAAATAGAAAGAAGGAAGGCAAAGAAGGGAGGAAGGAGGTGGGAAGAGGAGAAAAAATGGAAAAAGGGAGGAAGTGAAGGGAGGTAAAATAGTTTATTATCTAAATGTCAGACAATATCATTCATTTTCTAGAAGAAGAAAAAATTTACATCAATGGAATTATTTTTAAACCTCAAATCCAAATTGACAATCTTTTAAAAGCTCTTTTCCCCCTGAATTTTGTCACTGAAATCAAATTAATTCCATGTGGTTTTGTCTCAATGTAGTCACCAAGAGAAGAGAGGAGAGGGAAACAAGGAAAGGCTCAAACAAACAGAGCAGCATCTGTGACTTTAGAGAGTTGCCTGATCCGTTTGATTATTGGCCTAGGGCATAGAGCCAGTCTCTATCCAAGGTGGGATTTGAACTTTTCTCTGTACCTTTCAGTTCTGCCTATTCCTCCAGCCCACTTTAGTCCAGCCTCAAAGGTTCTCTAGCTTCCTTTAAGGTTCATCTCAAATCCCACCTTCTACCATAAGTCTTTCCTAGTCCCAACAGCTATCACAGCTCCTTCCCCTCTACAATTTTCTTACACTATTTATATCTCATATGTATATAGTCATTTACCTATTGTCTTGCCCAACAGAATACCAACTCTGGAGGTATGGAATCCTTTCATCTCCCAGATCTTAGCACAGTGCCTGGCACAACAAGCAACAAATGCTTGTTGACTGATAGAATCCAGATTCTCCAAGCTCCAAGGCTAGTCTTTGAACTACTATGTATGACATGGTGCCTTTGTGTGTGTGTGTGTGTGTGTGTGTGTGTGTGTGTGAACTGCTGCAGGGATCCAGAATAATCCTGGTGTTTTCTTAGCTCATGATTCTCCATCTCTACGATGTCTTATCTTTTGAGATTTATATTTTACTGTAAAGCTAACTTCTTGGGATTCACTCTTGTCAAAAGATTGGCATTTCTAGGACATCTATAGGTCATGGAAACAAGGGAGCCTAATATTTGAAATCAGGACTACCCTGAAAAATTAGGGGACTTTTAAAAATATTGGACATACTAGGGGAGGGGAATGAAGGATAGGGAGGGAGAAAAATTTGGAACACAAGATTTTCCAAGAATGAATGTTAAAACTATGCATGAAAATAAAATTGAAGATAAAATTGAAAATAAAAGTTATTAAAATATAGGACATAAAATGAGTAATGGAAAATAACTTGTGTTTGACAGCAGTTATATGTAAGAGGAAAAACATTCTAAGACTGAATATTCTGAGAATTTGGGGAAGGTGGGATGGAACACTAGACAAGTGATTTTTATTATTATTATTATTATGGATCTTTAACCTCCAAAATCCCAACCATCTTCTATCTTCCCCACTTTCATGTAATTCTTGGGATGTCTCATCTGAGCTGTCTCATGTTCTTCTTGGCTCCTCAGAATGGTGGCTATGCTTTCAGGAGAACAACTTATTCACAAAGAATTTCCTGTGCAAAAATTTGCTTTCTTTGGGCAGCAGGCAGGTGGAGCTGCTCCTTTCTTTTCCTTTCTAAAGCTCTTCTTTGACCCCAGTATGAGGACACTCTCATGGGCCAAGGCAACAAAAGGTGCTCAGGACAGCAAGTATGGGTAAGCCAACTTGACAGTGTATGTGGGCATTCTGCTCTGGCAACATTCTCTCCCTCCATTGTTCTCAGCCTGAAAGGCTCCTGTGAAAATGTCCTCACCATCACTTTCTAGAAGAGATTGAATGAGGACAAGGGTCAAAGTGGCATGGCTATTGAGAAAAGATTTCAACAAAAGCAATCAAATAATCAAAAAAAAGTATCTTTCTTCTTCTATGTTACAAAATAGTTTCCTGAAGATTGCACCATCATGCATGAGAAGAAAGTACCTAAAGACTAGCATCATAATATCAACTTCTATTACCTTCAACTAATTCCCCCTAATATACAGCACATTTTAAATGACTTTTTTTTTTTAAAGGAAAAAGTGCTTTTAGTGGTATTTTTTTTTTAACATATTGGTTTGCTTCTTTGCCTATAATGGACAAATAACACAGATAAAAAGCCCATTAAAAAGGGAATATGGGCTCTTACACAATTTTCAAGGCATCAAATAACAATATTTTGGTGCCTTGCAAATTGTGTAAGAGCCCAATAACAATATTGGTTCTGTCCCCTAGGAGATTCCCTCTGCACCTTCTGGAATGGAATCATTCTCACGGATATCTTTCTGGCTTATAGTTCTAATTCTCAGCTGATTAGTCTTGTTGGTGTGATGTGAAAAGGTGGGAATGTGAGATACAAGAGGAGGCTTTAAGAAGACAGAGTTCTCTTGTTATTTCTGAGATCCCTACCATGCCCTAATTTCTGAAAGGATTATATGAACTGGAGCCAGGGAAACTCCACATATTTTCAATAGAAAATAAGTGATGATGTTCTTCATTTCTAGAACATAGTCCCTGAAATTCGCAATTTAAAATTCAAATTTGTAACAAAATGTTGCTTGAAGAAATTGGGAAGTCAGGATGAAGCAATAAACAAAATTCTTGTGACTACCTATAAAGAGCTTGATGTTTCCAGAGGTTTATTCTGTTACCCTCCTCCTTCAACCCAACCTTGTTATAGTTTCCTGACTTCTTTATTCTATCCCAGAAAGGATAACAGCTTCCTAATCCCAAATACCAAGCCAACCTCCCTTAGATTATCTCTGACTCCTAGCTCAAAATTTTCTGGAACTTCTTATTCTCAGCTCTTCCACATCTAGCAAGTGAATTCTTTGTTTATTTAATTTTTTTTTAAGAAAAATTCTTCTTTAGGAGGACAAAAATAAACTGCCTCCCAAAATATTTCTTACACACAAAAAGGATATATCATCTGTTAATTCATGTTCATCTTATCCAATACCGAGTTCATAAGCATTTATTAAACACTATATGCTAGATACTGTTTCAATCAAAGGATACAAAAGATAAAAATGAAACTCTTCCTGCCCTCAGGGAGCTTACATTTTAGTAAGGACAAGGGAACAACAAAGTAAGTAAGTATATATAAGTAAATACAAATTTACAATTTAACTAAATATACATAAAATAAAAACAAAATGAGCTAATTGGAAGATGAAAGGAGAGAAGGGAACCAAGAAGGTAGAAAATGGTCAGAAATAAGGTCAGCCTGAGCTATACTTTAAAAGTAATTTTGGATTATAAGAAGTAGAGGTAACAAAGAATTGCATTTCAGTTATGGAGGACAACTAAATGCAAAGGAATGGAGATAAAAGAATAGAGTTTCTCATGTGAAAAATAGCAAGAAAGTTAACTTTATCATATCAAAGAGTTCATGAAGGGGACTAATGTCAAATAAGTCTAGAAAGGAAGGTTGGTGTTTTAGAGGCCAAATAGAATTTTATTCTAAAAGTGATAGGAAGCCACTGAAATTTATCTAGCAGAAGAGTGACATGATTGGACCTGAATATCATTTTGGCAGCTGTGGGCAGCATGTATTGGTGAGAAGAGAGACTTACGGTAGGGAGACTGAGTGAGAGGTTATTGCAATGGATGAGAATAAAAGACTTTTCCAACTAATTAATGGCAGAGTTGGAACTGGATGTTCCAGTCTTGTGTCTTTTGCACTACCTCATCTTGTTGCTCTGCTCACTGGAAATTTTCAGCCTCCCTTAACTTCAAAATATTTAAAATTTGGGATTTTAAAAATTCTTCATTGGATTTAGGAATTTACTTGGTCATCTACTTGTGAGTTTCCCCAAGGGATAGAATGCTCTGCTGACACATTCAAACACTAAAACAGTTGTGGATCCTGACTCTAGTCCCTGTTTCTGCTCCAACTTCTTTATAACCTCCACCCTCTATACTCTTACCAACAGCTTTATTTTCTTTGGTGGAGAATCCATGTAGGTAGGGGATGCCTAAAACTCCAAAGAGTCTAATTCTGTTGATCTGACCATGCCCACCAAGCATCTAGTCTTTTCCAGTTTCTTCCCAGTCTTGTGACAAATTCTTGAATGATGTTACATCTCAGTCTTGCAAAATCCTTTTATCTTCTAGAATTTCCCTTCCTCATAAGCCCATCCCAAAGTTAAAGTGTAACTCCCTTGTTTTACCTTGATCCATATCACAACAAAGGGAAAAAAAAATTAATTCTGGAATCTTCTTGTCCCTCCTTCTACCAAAAGAAAGAAAATAAAAGTGTCTTTTCTGAGCAACTTTCAGCTCCACAGGACTCCTACATAATAGGGCCATGCTCAGGGGGCAAGGTGATATAACAAGAAGTATAATGGATTGGAAGTCAGGAAATCCAAGTCCTAGTCTCAGTTCTTTAGCTAACTCTGTGGCCTTAGTCAAGTAACAATTTCTATAAGTTGCTATTTCCTCTGTAATAAAATAAGTTATATCAATCATATGAATACCAAGTTGGCAAAATGAATAGAGTAGCAGACGTGAAGTCAGGAAGAAGTGGGGTCAAATTTCACCCCAGAACCTTACTATGTAGGTGATGCTGGTTGAGACTTTTAGCTTCTCTGAAATTGAGTTGCCTCATCTGTAAAACAAGGATACTGATCCTGCTGACCTTTAAGGTCCTCTCTGGTTCCAACATTGAGAGGAGACAGCCCATTCAGAATCTGAACAGAAAAGGAAAGAGAAGTCATGGAAAATTTCCCTATAAATTTTCTAAGTGATATAATACAGTGTCTGAGATAATGCTCTTAGATTTATGGAAGAAAGAAGATTTCCTGCCAATGATGCTAGGAAAAGGAAAATGAAATTAAAAAAACAACAAAGGGATAAAATTGTGCCCATAGCAATTAAAGATATTCAATACAAAATTGGTTCTTCCATTCTTGATAACATAGAAAATATATTTCTATCTTTTGTCTCTTCAATTAAAAAAAATTAAACAAGCATACTTTTATGGGTGATCTTTTCTTGGGTCTTTTAACATTTTTTGTGAATCTTAGTGCAGCATTTTAGATGTCTATTGATCCTAGTTTTCATGGAATAACTAGTGAACCAGTCATATTTCCCAACAGTGTCCTTTCTCTGTTACTTTTTAAATTAAATTAAAATAAAATTGGGGGGTTACATTTTAAGTTCTGAATTGTCTCCTTCCCTCCCTACTTACTCCATAGTAGAGAAGACCACTATTTGACACATTTATAAATATAAATAAAAATCATAACATGCATACTTTTAGTTAACAGCTCTTGCTCTGGAAGTGGGTAGTATTTTTCTTCATATGTCCTTTATAATTAGAGTATTTACAATACTCAGAATAATTTGGTTGTTCACAATTATTTTTGAACAATATCACTGTTACTATATACAACATTCTCTTGGTTCTACTCACTTTACTCTTCATTATTTTATATAAGTCTTTTCATGTTTTTCTAAAATAAACCTGCTCATCATTTCTTACAGTCAGTAATATTCCATCACAATCATACACTGGACCCAGCTGTGCTGCTGAGACAGTACCCTGGGTGAAAAGGAACCAGCAGATGGTGAGTGCAGAAGCAGCAGGACAGAAACACTGCTGACTGTGGGCACTTGCAGGAGGGTGGAACTCTTGATTTGGGGTTCCTAGTCAGGATGGTAAACTGAAGGGAAGCTTAAGGGAAGCTTAATTACCCCATAATTAGAGGTGCTTACACTAATACCTCTTATTTTTAAAAAAGTGAACCAGCAAAAAAGAAAGAATCCCATCATTGAAAGATATTATGGGAACAGAGAAGACCAGGATTCATCTTCAGAGGAGGACCCTGAAGTAAAAAAAAAAAGTTTCTATCTTAAAGAGTAACATAAACTGACTCACTGCCCAGAGTGAATTTATAGAAGAGCTCAAAAAAGAATTCAAAAGTCAAATGAGAGATATTAAGGAAAAACTAAAGAAAAAAATTAAAACCATCCAAGAAAAAAAGCTTATGAAAAAAAAAGTTAACCAAGTAGCAAAAAGGGTTCAGAGTCTCAAAGGTGAAAATAATGCTTTAAAAATTAGAATTGGGCAAAGGGAAGCCAGTGAAGCTATGAAGAACAAGAAATAACAAAATAGATTATAAAGAATGAGAAACAGAACAGAATGTGAAACATCTTATAAGAGTCTGGAGAACTGATTATGAAGAGAAAATATAAAATAATTGGATTGCCAAAAAGTTCTGACTAAAAAGAGAACCTTGACACAATAATGCAAGAAATAATCTAAAAATATTGTCCTAGAGTGATAAAACATGAGGGGAATGTAGAAATAGAAAAAATCCACCAATCACCACCTCAAAGAGATGCTATGTGGAAACACACAGCAATATTATTGCTAAATTTTGAAACCCCCAAATCAAAGAGGAAATTTTGCAAGAAACAAGGAAAAAACAATTCAAATATGTTGGAGCTACAATTAGGATTATACAAGATTTATCAGCAGCCACAATAAAAGACTGTAGGTCCTAGAATCATATCTTCTGACAATCAAAAGAAGTAAGCCTGCAACCAAAAATATCATATCCAGAAAAATTATGTATAATACTGAATGAGAAAAAAATGGACATTCAACAGACTTGCAGATTTTCAGGACTTTTGGTCAACCAAACCAAAACTTAACAGAAAATTTAACATATAAAAGCCAATATGAAAGATCAATTTTAAGAAAGTTAAAATGGACAAACTGTTTAAATATGGACAAATTATTTATGTTTTTAATATGTGATATATATTAAAAACATAAATAATTTAGAATGCAAATGTAAAATAAATAAGGCCATGAGACATACACACATACATGTATGTGTGTAAGATTCACATCAATAATAGGATAGCTCAAAAGAAAGATTGGTAGCATTAAGGTAAAAATAGCAGTCATGTTATATAGATGAGATAGAGGAAGAAGAGACCCAGAGGCATTAGAGAGGGGAGGAGGTCTCATAAGTCTGAAAACCTACTCACATTGGGAATCCGTTCAATAGGTAACAATGATAAAGCACTTTCCAAAATCTATAAAGAAATAAGTGGGGAAGGATGGGCAGGTGAGAAAGCAAAAGATAAAGGAAGAAAACAAGGCAGGGATCTTTGGGTGGGGGAAGGTTTTAATACCAAAACAAGTTATGGAGCAGAATTTATCTATTTATTTATTTTGCTGAGGCAATTGGGGTTAAGTGACTTGCCCAGGGTCACACAGCCAAGAAGAGTTAAGTATCTGAATCCAGATTTAAACTCAGGTCCTCCTGACTTCAGGGCTGGTACTCTATCCACTGTACCAACTAACTGCCCTTCTGGAGCATAATTTAATTAAAGAGATAGCTAGGATAAGAAAGATGTGTGTGTGTGTGTGTGTATCTATCTACATATGTATACATAAATATATCTTTGCTTAAATGTAGCTTACTTGGGAGTGGGGATGGAATAAAAGAATACTTTAATAAAGTATTTTATACTTTAAAAAATAGAATACTTTAATAAAATATTTAATAAAGAATAAAAGAATACTTTAGTAAATTAGGTGAACAGCAAAGAATGAAAGAACAATTTACAAAGAAGAAAAAATGATCATTTATGAATATAATTTTTTTTTCTATTAGTTATACATGCTTTCTTGATCTGATAATTTGTTTTTATATATTTTGAATCCTCCCTGGTGTCTGCTGGGCACATGACAATGTTCTCTTTTGTTTTGCTTTTTTTTGTTTTGTTTTGTATTTCTTTTCTTTTTTCTTTTTTTCTTTACTGCTATTTTCCCCCCTGAGACAATTGGGGTTAAGGGACTTGCCCAGGATCACACAGCTGGAAAATGTTAAGTGTCTCAGGCCAAATTTGAACTCGGGTCCTCCTGGCTTCAGGGCTGGTGCTCTATACTCTGTTTTTAAAATTAAAAAAAAAGGCCGGAGGTGGGGGGGGGGGGGGGGGGGGAAGACTGCCTTTTCATATCTTTCAATCATTTATCAATTGAAGAATGGCTTATATGCTTATAAATTTGATGAAGTTATCTATATGTATTTCAGATGCAAGATGTTTATCTGAGAAAAATGTCTATAACCCCCTCCCCCCCACCCAATTGCCTGCTTTCGTTCTAATCTTGGCTAGATTGGTTTTAATTGCACAAAAGACTTTTTGCCTTCCCTTGTTCCTTGCTCCATTGGAAATATGTTGCAATATAAAGAAAAATTACCCCAAAAATACAGTTTTAACAAAGTAGAATGGACTTATTTAAGAAACAATGATTTCCACCAAGGGCAGAGGTCCTTTCTTGTTTATGTTGTACAGGAGATTGCTATTCAATTATGGGTTAAATTAGATAAATTTGGAGGTCCTTACAAATTCCTAAAATTGTGATTTCATGAAATTATGTACTTAAAATAGTCATAAAAACTGCAAAAAGAGCTATATGGACATACATTATTATAAATAAAAGTTATCAAGACAAAATCAAATTATTTATTTTGTTTTAATAAATTATAAAAGTAGATCTTCTATGGGCACATCCAAGTCTACTTTCCTTTGTTATGATTTGCTATAACCAAATCCTCATTACACAAACTGGCTAGTCAACCCTATAGAGCTCAGTATTCTCTGTTCTGGGTAATGTTGTTCTCCAGAAGATAGACATGAAATCTTTCACCAGACAGGTATTTAATAACCTTTCCATATGAACAATTATTGTCCTGCTTAAGCTTATGCTTTGTTGACATAGTTTTTGACAACTCAGGATTACCTCTGTACCACAATGAGGAAATTAGGAGGCCTAGGCCTTGAATAGGAAAACCCTGAATTTAAATTCAGTCTTAAAACATTTGCTAGCTATGTAATATTGGGCAAATCATTGAGCCTTTGTCTGCTTCATTTTCCTCAACTATAAAATGAGGGTGACAATAGCAAATACTCTCTACCTTGCAGAGTTGTTGTGAAGATCAAATGAGTTAATATTTAGAACAGCATCTGGCACTTAGTACTTAATAAATGCTTCCTTCCTTTTTTTTTTTCCCTGAGGCAATTGAGGTTAAGTGACTTGCCCACCCACTATTGCTAAATTAGGAAATATTAAGTGTCTGAGGTCATATTTAAACTTAGGTCCTCCTGACTTCAGGAGGCTAGAACTTTATCCACTGCACCATCTAGCTGCCCCTCTTTATTCCTTTTTTCTGTCCTTCATTATTTCCTTCCTTCCTCCCTCTCTTCCTCTCTGCTTCTCTCTTTCCCTTCCTTCCTTCCTTCCTTAGCTGAAGAGTTGTCCAAGATAAATGAGTCCAATATGGTGAGGTTGTGGAAGCAGGGGACCACCAGGCTGCCTAAGGAGGGGGTAAATCAACCTAGATCAAACTTGGAAATAGAGCAAGTCAAAGCTTCCAGGCTAGGTCAGGCTTATGAGTGATCACTGCATTTCCATCGTGAGCAACATAGGGAGATCTAGTCTCAAAAACAATTCCTTTTTTTAAAAAATGTGCATCTTTTTCTACTTCTATTTAATGATTTGTTCCGGAATTTTCTCAAGAATCAAAGTCAAGCTCACTGGCTTGTAGTTTGTAGTAGAAAGCTCACTGCTTTCTTTCATTTTTTGAAATTCAGGATATTTGTCTTTCTCTACTTAATTAGCCAGCACTTGCTCAGTTCCAGTTTTGTACTAGGCATTGTAAGAATGACTAAACAAGTTGTAGCATATTATTTAAATGAAGGAAATAACTTTTATGAATTACTTGGAGGAATTCAAAAATCGGAAAATGTGTATGTACTGATATAGATAGAAGAAAGCACAACCAAGAAAACAGAATATACATTGACTCAAATAATGGAAATAAAATGATTAAAAGTTTGAAGTCATATTAATTGCAATGACTAATCTTGGTTCCAGAAAACTGGTGAGGAATGTATTTTCTTGCTCTTGGTAGAGAGCTTAGCCTACAGGTACTGTTGATTAAATTATCAAGACTATTTGTTTTGGCTAACTTCTCTGTTAGAAAGGAGGGTTTCTTTCTGATGGAAGAGGCAGAAACTATTGGATGTGACCTTGGCTTAAAATTTTTTTAAATGTCAGTGATTTTTTTTTTTCTTTTCAGAAACATATGTAGTGAGTTCAGAAAATTGGTCTGAAACATGCATACATTGTTTGAGTATTCCTTTCAAGCTTCATACCTATGTAGTGTTCTACACTACATAACTAGAACTAGAACTAGAACTAGAACTAGAACTAGAACTTTCTTTTTTTTTTTATATTTATTTATTTTTTTTTATTTAATAGCCTTTTATTTACATGATATATACATGGGTAATTTTACAGCATTAACAATTGCCAAACCTCTTGTTCCAATTTTTCACCTCTTACCCCCCCCACCCCCTTCCCTAGATGGCAGGATGACCAGTAGATGTTAAATATATTAAAATATAAATTAGATACACAATAAGTATACCCGACCAAAACGTTATTTTGCTGTAGAAAAAGAATCAGACTCTGAAATATTGTACAATTAGCTTGTGAAGGAAATCAAGAATGCAGGTGTGCATAAATATAGGGATCGGGAATTCAATGTAATGGTTTTAGTCATCTCCCAGAGTTCTTTTTCTGGGCATAGCTAGTTCAGTTCATTACTGCTCCATTAGAAATGATTTGGTTGATCTGTTGCTTGAGGATGGCCTGATCCATCAGAACTGGTCATCATATAGTATTGTTGTTGAAGTATATAATGATCTCCTGGTCCTGCTCATTTCACTCAGTATCAGTTCATGTAAGTCTCTCCAGGCCTTTCTGAAATTATCCTGTTGGTCATTTCTTACAGAACAGTAATATTCCATAATTTTCATATACCACAATTTATTCAACCATTCTCCAACTGATGGACATCCATTCAGTTTCCAGTTTTTAGCCACTACAAAAAGGGCTGCCACAAACATTCGTGCACATACAGGTCCCTTTCCCTTCTTTATAATCTCTTTGGGATATAATCCCAGTAGTAACACTGTTGGATCAAAGGGTATGCACAGTTTGATAACTTTTTGAGCATAGTTCCAAACTACTCTCCAAAATGGTTGGATTTGTTCACAACTCCACCAACAGTGCATCAATGTCCCAGTGTTCCCGCATCCCCTCCAACAATCATCATTATTTTTTCCTGTCATCTTAGCCAATCTGACAGGTGTGTAGTGGTATCTTAGAGTTGTCTTAATTTGCATTTCTCTGATTAATAATGACTTGGAGCATCTTTTTCATATGACTAGAAATAGTTTCAATTTCTTCATCTGGAATTGTCTGTTCATATCCTTTGACCATTTTTCAATTGGAGAATGGCTTGATTTTTTATAAATTAGAGTTAATTCTCTCTATATTTTGGAAATGAGGCCTTTATCAGAACCTTTGACTGTAAAAATGTTTTCCCAGTTTATTGCTTCCCTTCTAATCTTGTCTGCATTATTTTTGTTTGTACAAAAACTTTTCAGTTTGGTATAATCGAAATTTTCTATTTTGTGATCAGTAATGATCTCTAGTTCTGCTTTGGTCATAAAGACCTTCCCCTTCCACAGGTCTGAGAGGTAAACTATCCTATGTTCCTCTAATTTATTAATAATTTCATTCTTTATGCCTAGGTCATGAACCCATTTTGACCTTATCTTGGTATATGGCGTTAAGTATGGATCAATGCCTGAACTAGAACTTTCAAATGCACATCTGTGAAGCCATCACTAAAGTCATCAAAGACTAATGTGCAACTTTTCCAGACTTCCTGGTAGCTCTCATGTTTTGGGGATGGCCCAAGAATCCTGAACAAAAGCATCTTTGAGAAACTTAACTGTATGACCACAAGCTGTAGTCAGAGAACAAAATGAGTGCCTCTATCTAAGAACATCCAAAAAGAATCTTATCATATTCAACTGCAAGTTGAATGAGCCAGAAATGTACCAGTGATAGTTTGGGTACTGTGTTCTTTTTCCTCTTTAAGTGATCTTTCCCACGTCTAACCTCATTCTAGCCACTTCTGTAATTTGTCAAGGTCATTTCATATTATTCAAGTAATTGGAGAAATCCTTTTTTTTTCAGGCCAAGCTGGTAAGATCTGCTAATTGGATGACCAGCATACAAGTGAGAGAAGGAGCACATTGTTCCACTGACATGTCAGTGAATGGCTTTGTCCCAAGGGCATCGAAGGGGAGTTCTGACTATTTGCAGCTCCCCAGGAGACTGATGCATTGGATTCATTCTGCTCTTGCTCAGGACAGTCAGAATAATCCTGGGAGTTTTTGCCATTCCTGACAGCATTGTGTTTTGTCACATTGATTGACCAGATTTGTCACTGGGAAACCAGCTCCAGAATGAAAGTAAAAAGATAATCTAATTTATTTTCTCATTCACCAGGGAAAAGTCTGGCCATGAGAGGGGAAAGAAAGGAAGAGGAACTTATTTGTGGATCCTCCCCTTTACCCAGAAAGGCGCTCAAAAAAAGAGGAGACCAGGTGCGGAATAAAGCCTGGATATTACTAGTTGTGACCTTGGCCAGTCATTGAATATCTCTAATCAGTAAAAATGGAGATAATGATACTTATTCTACCTACTTCATAGGGTTTTTATAAGTACCCAAGGAGATAATGATAAAAGGAGATAAAAGGTAGTGCTTTGTAAATATGAATGTACCCTGTCAATGTCAGATATGGTTATTGTTATCCAGTGTAGCAAACTGACTTCCTATGATTAACAGAATTAAAGCCTCAGACACCAGCACTTGCAATTGAAGAAAATTGAATTGGCTCCCATTCTAACCTCAATACCCTACATTATGTTTCCAGTGGAAGTCAGACTGAAAAAGTTGAAAGGAAAGAAGTCTGGTACTCTATATTCTCAACATGAGAGAAATAATCAAAACAGAATCACGGTAGAGTGGATGAAACATTGACCTTGGGGTCAAGAAGACCTAATTTCAAGTCCCACTCCCCTACTTTGAGCACATAACCTCTCAGTGCCTCAACTTGCCAATTTGCATTAGTAAGAGAAGTTCCTTGTTGGGAACCCTTTATGCAGATGAAATTATAGGTCCAAAAACAGACATAAATGTATTATATTACACATATGCACACACATGCATGTATGCATACATATTATATGTGTGTACAAATGGGTGTATATGTTTTGGGGCAAAAATTATTTTTTCACAATTTTTAGCCTGATCATGGAATTCTTTTTTTTTTTTTTTTTTAAATAATAGCTTTTTATTTTTAAAAATATACTCAAAGATAGTTTTTAACATTCACCCTTGCAAAACCTTGTGTTCCAAATTTTTCTTCCTCTCTCCCCTCTCTCCTAGAGAGCAAGTAATCCAATATAAGTTAAACATGTGCAATTCTTCTAAACATATTTCCACATTTATCATACTGCACAAGAAAAATCAAATGATCATGTAATTCTTAAATGAAGGATTCCTGATATAGGGACTATCTGTGGATGGCACAGAAAAAAATGAAGAGGAAAATTTAATTTTTAACCTTCATCAGTAATAAGGATGTCTCTATTAATAATCATCTCAGTGTTACATACTTTAAAGAAGGGATTCCTATAGTGAGTAAGAGATTGACCTCTACAATAATTTCCCAGCATATAGTTTTCTAATTCTAACAAAGTCATATATATGCTTCCAAAATGATTTTCTGCCACAGGGTTGGAATAGCTATTGTTTTAGGGAGAGATGTTATCATAAATTTGTTCTACAATCAATTTTAAAGAACTCTAATGGCAGCAACAGGTTTTTCTTGGGGACTTGATGATTATTTTACTTTAAACTATTTGGACATTGAGAATGAAGGTCAGAATGTAAGCTTCTTGAAGGCAGGGACTGTTTTGTTTTAGAATTTGTATTCTCAGCACCTAGCAGAATAGGTGCATTAAGACATGTAATAAATGCTTGTTGGATTAACATAACAAGTAACATTTACATATAAATGACTTTACCTATTTGATCTCATTTAATTCTCGAAATATTTGTATGAGTTGTGTTATTTTTATTTTCATTGAGAGATATGGAAAATAAGGTTCATAGAGTTTATTGACTTTTCTATGGTCATAGCTAGTAAATGGAACTCAAACTCAGGTCTTCCTGTTTCCAAGTCCAGTACTCATCTAGTATATGTCATGTTGTTTCAACAAACATGTACTGGCTCAACCTACATATATCTTAATAAGATTTAAACACAACCACCACCATGGAAGATCATGGAGAAGAAACTAGGTCAGACAATTTGGTTAATCCTAAATATATAATATATTTATTTTAAACTAAAGTCTAAAATGTAGTTCTGAAATTACTTATTTTCATAGGAGTTTTACTCTACTTTCATGAGTGTGTATAAAAATTCTTCCCTCTTTGAACCAATTGCAGTAAGAGTGAAGTTCAAGTATTGCCTACTACCAACACCCATTTTCCCCTCCACTAGGAACTTCTTCCTTGCCTCTTTTATGTGAGAAAAATTTCCCAGTTCTACCTTTTTGTTCTCCCTTTTCCCAGTGTGTCTCTTTTTCCTCATCCCTTCATTTTTCCTTTTCCTTTTTATTTGAGAAAAATCCCCACATAATCACTCATACTCATATCCTCTGTCTAGGTAGATTTCTTCTAATTGTCGTAATAATGATAAAATTCTTAGGAATTACATGTTTCATCTTCCTTTAAAGGAATTAAAAAGTTTAACTTTATTGGATTCCTTAGGATTACTCTTCTTTACTTTGGAATTGCAACCCAGAATTGCTTATCAGTAATAGAGCCAGCAAATAGCGCTGATCCTGTACTCAGTGCCCAATCTTTTTTTCTGAGCAATTGTCTGACCCTCTGAGCGACTCTAGGTGGAGAGCTCCCAAGCCTACTGCTGCCACTGTTGCAACTATTTCCAAGACCTGCCACAGGTGTTGCCATGGTCTTGTGCTCTGGGCCTACCTTCGTGTCACAGATCAAAAACAGACAATCTCCTTAATAGGAATCATGTCTCAGTCTGATTTAAAGTATCACTCTAAAATTTGTTTTGAGACATTATTTTAAAGTTGTTTGGAGGAGAATGTGGGAAAACTTCAGGTGCGTGTACTCTTCCATCTTGACTTTGCATCCTTGAGAGGTCAAATGGTCAAGACCATTTTTTAAAACACCACTATATACTCCTTGTGATATAATATGGCTATGAGTCATGTAACATTCTGATCCATAATAATAAAAATTAGAAGTGACTCAAAGGACAATGAAAATATGTATAGCAGTTCTAATTAGGTGGCAGTGTATTTCCAATGATAACTTGCTTTTGAGAAGTGACAGAAGAGATACAATGAAGAATAGAAATGAAAATGAGCTGCTCACACAACAACAATGAGGATAATGAGATGGACAAGTCGAGAGCTAAATTCATATGTATGAAATATAAGAAGAAAACTTCTAATATATGGAAAGGCATGAACAAGAATCACCTGGGATGAGAGCACATGGAGATAACATACCCATGGTGGGCATACCTGCATTAATGATAATCTGTTAAAATATCTCCTTAAGTACAAAAGCTGAAAAGAGACAAAAGAGAGTCTTTCATAAGTGAAAAAAAAATCTTAGAGATCTCCTTCCTTAACTTCTTTATATCTTGGGAAACTAAAGCCCAGAAAAGCTAATTTACTAACCCACAGTGTCATCAATTATAGTTTCCAGAATTAGGATTGTAAATCTAGATTCTCTTACATCCATTTCAGGGTTCTTTTCACTACCCCAAGGTTTGGCCAGAAAAGCATAAGATTGGTATGCAATATTTGTTATTACTCGGTAAGTTAAGGACAAGACTATTTATGGCAAAATGGTATCAATAGAGAAGGAATGATTTGATTTATTGTGTGTATTTCCAACACTGTGTATTTAGCATATAGTAGGTACTTAACAAATGCCTATTGACCGATTTGTTTTTTTTCCTTCACCTTAGATTATACCTAGGTAATTTAGGAACAAGAATCTCTAGTTTATGAGACAGTGGACAATCACTTGAGTTAACTATTGAGATTTTTGTTATTCTGTGTGGAAAAAACCTCAAGCCAGAATCTTCTGTGTGTGTGTGTGTGTGTGTGTGTGTGTGTGTCTGTCTGTCTCTCTCTCTCCCTCTCTTTCTATACTTCTCTGTCTCTTTCTTTCCCCTCTTTTCCCTTTCTCTTTTTCCGTGTGTATCTTTCTCTGTGTCTCTCTGTCTCTGTAGGTGTGTGTCTCTCAAACCAAAGGAACTTTTATTGAATGATAAGCCCTTTCCACTGTTTCAATTTGATTGACTGATGAAAAATTTGTTCTTCAAATATAGCATGGATCCCAAATACAACTTGAAAGACATTACTTTTACATATTTAAACATATATGCAAATGTTATAGAGAAAATTTATGAATCAGATTTTTTCTTTCTTCATAGAAAAAGAACAACTTTATAGAAAATTATGCTATGGTCTCTTTGTCTGAATTAACCATGTCTGTGACTGGAATCAAGGCTATTTAAAAATCAAAGGGCTAACTTAGTGCCAACTCAGCCCAAATAAAGAACTGATACATAAGAAGAAGTGAACTTCTGAAGAGCCAGCAAGGATTCCTCATCTATATCAACAAGTTAGAAACTACAAAAATGTGATACAGAGAAGAAAGACCATTGAACAATTGGGACTAAGTAATGTCTGAGGCTCTTCTCATGGAGGGTGAAACAGGGCATTCTTAGAGGGAAGCACTTTTTTTGGAAGGAAGAAAACAAGTATTTATTAAGTACCTTCTATGTGCTAGGTATTGTTTTAAGCACTTTACAAATATTATTTTGTAACCATTACATTGAATTCCCAATCCCTATATTTATGCACACCTACATTTTTTATTTCCTTCACAAGCTAATTGTACAATATTTCAGAGTCTGATTCTTTTTGTACAGCAAAATAACGTTTTGGTCATGTATACTTATTGTGTATCTAATTTATATTTTAATATATTTAACATCTACTGGTCATCCTGCCATCAAGGGGAGGGGGTGGGGGGGTAAGAGGTGAAAAATTGGAACAAGAGGTTTGGCAATTGTTAATGCTGTAAAGTTACCCATGCATATATCCTGTAAATAAAAGTCTATTAAATAAAAAAAAAAACAAATATTATTTTGTTTGATTATTACAACAACCCTGGGAGATAGGTGCTATTAATAATTCCAACTTATAGTTGAAAAAACTGAGTTTGTTTAAAATAATATTTGTTATTCCCCAATTACATTACATGTAAAGATAATTTTTAACATCCTTAAAACAAAATTTTTGAGTTCCAAATTTTCTCTCTCCCTTCTCTCTGTAAGAAATTTGACATGGGTTATACATATTCAGTCATGTAAAACATATTACCATATTAGTCATGCTGTGAAAGAAGACACAGATGCAAAGGGGAAAATAGGAAAAATTGCAGAAAGTGAAAAATAGTGTTTCAATTTACATTCAGATTCCATCGGTTGTTTCTTTGGAGGTAAATAATATTTTCATCATGAGTCCTCTGGAATTGTCTTGGATCGTTGTATTGTAGAAAATAGCTAAGTCATTCACAGTTGATTACTGAAGTGTATTGATGTTACTGTGTACTATCAGGAAAATCAGTACAAAACAGGTACTTTTTTCTGAGGCAGAATTTGAATGCAGACTTTCCTGATTCCAAACATAGCTGTTTATCAACTGTGCATGTGTTTGGCTCCCTCTATGGTGAAGTGGGTTTAATAGGTACTATGAAGAACTAAGGCTATACATTACTGCTTAGAGAAAGAAGCAACTAGTGGTATCAGGTATTCTGAGGAAGCCATGTGTTGACCTGACATGAACTGTCAACTCCCATTTTAGGACACATATCCATAACATGATGGAAGATCTCTTGAGACTTGTCAGAAATGATGATGTTGGTCAAATGTTTGTGATCTGCTTAGGAACAAATAATGCCACCAACAGAATTCCAGAAAGCATTGCTAGGATTGATGACATTCTGGGCAAGCAACTGAATATCTTAGGGAGCACAGACGGCATTTTTCTCACTGCTGTTAATTGAAAATGGAAAAAAAAAGTAAATTTAGGAAATGAATGACTTGTTAAGAAAATAGTCTTTGAGAATAAGATTTAAATTAATCAATTAATTTAATTAATTTAACAATGGACTCAATTTTTGTTTTTGTTGTTTATTTGTTTCTTAAATGATTTTTCCAGGGTCACACAGTTAATGTTTTTCTTTTTTCTTAATTAGTTTTTTTTTTAATTTAAAATTTAAATACAAAATAAGGAAAAATATCGCCATCTGCACAGAACATAAGAGATCTGCAGCTCATCATTTCTTATACTACTACAATATTCCAACCTTATATTGTCTAGTTAAATTAGCTAAAACAATATTGATTAATATGATTGACATATAATGTAGTTTTTCTTCTTTAATTAAATTTATTTTAGCTTTAATTTTGTCTGAGATCATGATTACTACCCCTGCTTTCTTTACATAATAAATTTTACTCCTGATCTTTATTTTATGTTTATGTGTTTCTATGATTTTTTTATAACATTTCCTGAAAGTAGCATATTATTGAGTTCAAGGTTTTATTTTACTATCTTTTTCCATTTTATGGATGAATTCATCCAATTCATAGTCTAAGCTATAATTACTTGTTAATTTTCCTCCTTCCTATTTTGTTCACTATCCTTACCCTATTGCTATTCCTCCTAACTTCTCCACTTTATTTCCACCCATTAACTTGCCCTTCTACTATTTAACCAACCTCCCTTCTAAAAACCTTTCCCTTATCTTCTTCCCCATTCCTTTGCCTTCTTACATCTATCTGAATTTGGAAGACTTATACCCTTCCAAATATATATGTTGTTCCCTCTTAAACCGATTTCCCAATCATCCATACACCTTCTTTACCCCTTCCATCCTATTCTCCCATCTTATTTCTTTATCAATTATGAAGACTTTAATTCCCTTCTAAATGTATATGTTGTTCTCTTTTTAAGCCAAATCTGAGATGAGTAGAGTTCCCTCTAAAAACTTTCCTTTATCCCTCCTTATCCTCTATTTCTTTCTGAAATTAGAAGACTTTCATAGTCTTCTAGATATATATATTTTTTACCTTATTGTTCCCATTCCCAATGAGAGTAGGATTCCAGAACTACCAGCCCTCTTCCCCTATCTTATTCTTCTGTATCATTTCTTCCTCTTGTACCTTTCTTATAGGAGATATTTTTTTTCCCTTTTTCTACACAGTTTTGATTTTTAGAATGACATCCTATTCAAATCTAATTTTTCTTTCAAACTACCCAATTACTAATGACAATCTTAGGCATATGGTTTACATTTCCATATATGGAAAGTAAACAATTTGTCCTTATTGACTCTTTGATGTTAACCTTATATTTCTCTTGGATCTTGGAAGTCAATTTTTAAAATTAAGTTCAGGTATTTTTGCAAAAAAATCCTAAAAATCTGGCAATTCATTGAATATCATTTTTTTTCATTCAGGACTATGTTTAACTTTGTTGAGTATAATATATTCAGTCACGACCCCAGTTCTTTTGCTCTTTGATTAATAGTGTTCTAAGATCTGTGGTCTTTTAATGTAGCTGCTAGGTTTTGTGTAATTCCAGTTGTGGCTTTGCCATATTTGAAGTGCCTTTTTCTTTTTGCTCAAAATATTTTCCCCTTGACCTAGGGGTTTTGAAATTTGGCCATGATATTCCCATAGGTTTTTCTCTTAGAATGTCTTCCAGATGACTCATTGGGAGATTTTTTTTTTCTACTTGTGCTATTTCCTCTTGTTCTAACACTTCAGGACAATTTTCTTTAATTATTTCTTTTGTTATTGCATCAAGATTTTTTTAGATAGTCCTGTTATTTCTTATGTTCCCTCTCTTTGATCTGTTCTCCAGATTAGTCTTATTTCTTATGAGAGATATCATTCTTTTCTACTTTTTCATTGTTTATGTTTTGTTTTATTACTTCTTGGTCACATAACTTTACTGGCTTCCCATTGCCCAGTTCTAATTTTCAAGGAGTCATTTTATTCTTTAAAAATTTGGAGCTCCTTTTTTTAGTTGGTTGACTTTTTTATTCTTGTTTTCTTGCATTATTCTTATTTTTTTTTAGTTTTTCCTCATTCTCTCTTATTTGATTTTCAAAGTCTTTTTAAAGTTTTTCTATGAATTGTTTTTGGACAGGTGAGCATTTGATGTTATTCTTTGGGATAGGAGAGGCTTGTTTTACTTCAGTAAACTCCTCTGAAAATGAACCCCAGTCTTCTCTATTTCCATAGTAATGGTCTATGGTTGGGTTTTTTCTCCTTTGTTCATTTTTTTTCTTTTTTTGCTGAAGCAACTAGAATTAAGTGACTTGCCCAGGGTCACAAGCTAGTAAGTATTAGGTGTCTGAAGTCAGATTTGAATTCAGGTCCTCCTGACTTCAGAGCTGATGCTTTATCCACTGTGCCATCTAGTTGCCCCTCTATTCAATTAAAAAAAAATTATAGCAGCTTATTATTGTAATCACTTTTAGTTCTTGTGTAGGGAGTGGTATTTCTGGTCTCAGGTCCTTCTAGTGTTAATTTTTTAGCTTTCTCCTGGGTCCAACTTCTGCATTTCTTTCCTCCCCTAAGCTATAGCTCAGCCCTCTAGCACACTATGGTGGAAATGCTCTTGCTCTCTGAGAACCCTCTAGTAGCCATAACCTTTGGTTTCCCCTTTGGTTGGACTTGTGCTGGTTCCTTCACATCTTGATAGCACAGTTAGACCCAGTTCCTTTGTCAGCAGAGGTTTACTCTCTTCCTCATTCACATATCTGACTCCCTACATGGTTGGGGTGGCAAAAATTCCAGTGGCTGAGGCTGATACTATCTCCAAACTTGGTTGGCTTGACAAGTTTTAGTGAAGCTAGCCTGAAGGTGTTTGCATTTCATTCAGAACCAACCTGAGTCTTGAAATCTTTCTTTAGATCTTCTCTGATTGATCCAGGCTGACCACGATTCTGCTCCAACTCTTCTTTATTTTTGCTGATCTACCTTGTCCTTGAGGCATTGTTTTATCTTATTTGTGGGAGAAATCTGGAGAGCTTGGAATTTTCTGACCAACTCTGCCATCTTTTAAGAATCTTCTCTGGCTCTTGTTGAGGATTATTATATACCTAAAAAGGGTTGTTAAAATATATTTTAGTGGAATCCAGTAGATTTTATCAAGAGGACTTCATATTGAAAATGGAACAGGGAAGGATGGGAAAACTGCTTATATACATTTACCAATTCAGAGAGTAAGTAAAATTCAAGAATTCAGTAAAGAGGACAATAAATACCCAAGAGAAAAATTCCAAGAAGAAAGGAGTAAAATTTGTGAGTCCAAACATCTAAACAGAAATGTACAACATGCTAGTTTATGTGACCCTAATCAAGTGGATTAGTCCAGGAATGGACAAACAAAAAGAAAATATCCAACATAATGAGTTATTACATGTATTTAACATCTACTGGTCATCCTGCCATCTAGGGGAGGGGTGGGGGGGTAAGAGGTGAAAAATTGGAACAAGAGGTTTGGCAATTGTTAATGCTGTAAAGTTACCCATGCATATATCCTGTAAATAAAAGGCTATTAAATTAAAAAAAAAATGAGTTATTACAGTGGCAGAAAAACTCAAGACACAGATCCAAAAGAAAATTACACTAGAGAATTTCCTAAATTATAAAGAAAACATGTAAATTGTATTGGTAGGTGGAGTTTTTTTCATATGATCTTATCTATGATCAGTAAAATCAGAGATCTAGTCTTTATTCTTTTTCAACAGCATATTTGTTTTTTTTAAATTTTCAATAGTATTTTATTTTTTCAATTACATGTAAAGATAATTTTTAATATTCATTTTTTAAAATTATAAGTTTCCACTTTTTTCTCCCTCCTTCCTTTCCTTCCCCTCTTCACAAGACAGAAAACAAATTGATATAGGTTATACATGTATAATCATTTTAAACATGTTAGTCATGATGTAAAAGAAAACACAACAAAAGGGATAACCAATAGAAAAAAAAAAGTGAAAATAGCATGGGCATCCTCTCAATTTCTAATTCCTTTCTACTACACAAAAAAATGTTGCTACAAATATTTTTTAATATGTGGGTCCTTTCCCCTCTTTTATGTTTTTTTGGGACAGACTTAGTAATGGTACTGTTGACTCAGAGGGTAAGCTGAGTTTTACAGTCTTTTGGGAATAGTTCCAAATTGCTCTCCAGAATGGTTAGATCAGTTCACAACACCACTAACAATCCATTGGTGTCCCAGTTTTCCCACATCCCCTCCAACATTTATTATTATCTTTCCTGTCATCTTGGCCAGTCTGACAGGTGTGAGGTGTCCAGTCTCTATGTCTATACATGATAAACAAAGTGAATTAGAAATTCATAAGCAAAGAGACAAATTGTGAGATACGACTCATTAGTCTATGGTAATGGAGGAATGTACCTCTCCAAAAGGAACAAGACAATGACATACTATGAAGATACTCTACGTAAGCTGACATATCTCTTTAAAAAACAAACAAACAGTATTTTATTCTTTTCCCCTTTCATGTTAAGACAATTTTTTTTTGCATTCATAGTTATAAGATTTTCAGTTCCAAATTATCTCTCTCCCTCTCCTCTTCCTACAACAATAATAAACAATTTGATATACGTTATACATATGCTATCATGTAAAATACATTTCCATGTTAGTCACAGTTGTGAAAGAAGAAGCAGATCAAAAGGAAAAAAAAAAACAGGAAAAAGAATAAAGTAAATGAAATAGATATGCTTTGATTTGCATTCAGAATCCATCAGTTTTTTAGCTACATACGGACAATGTTGTCCTTCATGAGTCTTTTGTACTTGTGTTGGATCATTGTGTTGCTGAAAAGAGCTGAGTCATTGGTCATCACACAGTGTTGTTAATACTGTGTTTATTTTCCTTATTTTGATCATTTTACTTTGCATCAGTTTGTTCAAGTCTTAACAGGTATTTTTGAAATCTTCTTTTTCGTTATATTTTATTTCACAATAGTATTCCATTATATTCATATATCATAGCTTGTTCAGCCATTCCTCAGTTGATAAAAATTCCCTCAATTTCCAATATTTTGCCACCACAAAAAGGGATTTTATAAATATTTTTGCCCAAGTAGGTTCTTTTCCCTTTTTTATGTTCTCTTTGGAATACAGACCTAGTACTGGTATTGCTAGATCAAGGATATGCACAATTTGATTGCCCTTTGGGCAATCTCCAACATTTAGCATTTTCCTTTTTTGGTCCTATTAGCTAATCTGATAGGCATGAGATGGTATCTCACAGTTGTTTTGACCTTAGAGAGCAGAGTTAAGAGAAATGAGTATAAGTTATACTCAGCAACGAGATCAACCAAATCATTTCCAATGGAGCAGTAATGAACTGAACCAGCTATGCCCAGAGAAAGAACTCTGGGAGATGACTAAAAACCATTACATTGAATTCCCAATCCCTATATTTATGCCCACCTGCATTTTTGATTTCCTTCACAAGCTAATTGTACAATATTTTAGAGTCTGATTCTTTTTGTACAGCAAAATAACATTTTGGTCATGTATACTTATTGTGTATCTAATTTATATTTTAATGTACTTAACATCTACTGGTCATCCTGCCATCTGGGGGAGGGGGTGGGGGGTAAGAGGTGAAAAATTGGAACAAGAGGTTTAGCAATTGTTAATGCTGTAAAGTTACCCATGAATATATCCTGTAAATAAAAGGCTATTAAAAAAAAAAAAAAAGAGAAATGAGTATAAATTATAAAGCAGATTTTGACTCAAAGTAAGGAAAAATTTTTAACAATTGTTCCTTTGGGATACAGTAAATTCCTCATTCTTAGAGGTCTTCAAGTAGAGGCTGGACAAACCACTTGGGATGATGTAGAAAAACATATTGGAATAGATAAAGGTTGAACTAGGAGTTTCTTGGGGCCCTTTCATTTTACTTAGGAGAAAATAAATAAATAAATAAGCATGCACATAACATATTATGTGCTTATATTATATAATATATTATTATACATTACAAGCAATATGCATATAATATATCAAAAGATACGTAATACATACAATGTAGTAAAAATGAAATTGGTAGAAGGCAGAATAATAGAAATATTTCCATTATCCTCAAAAATAGCTCTTTTAAGCAATTTGTCAGAGAATTTCCCTCTTAAATTTAACTAACAATTAATTCTAGGGACTCAAGCTATTATTACTAATAGTATTTTTTTCTTTCATTACTATGGCAATCTTGCTTCCAACATACTACTATTTTCTTTAAATGCAATCAAGAATTATTTCCTTCTCACTATTTCTTTCTTGACTCCTGCTTTTCCACAAGAAAACAAACAAAAAGTCTGCTACTTCTATATACAAATTAAGCAGATAAAAGAAGGGTGTAAGCAGAATAATCTGACCACTTTCCACATTGCAGGATCATAAATAAAGTCCTCAAAAGTGAATAAAAGAATATGATCTTAGAACAGATTTTATTCCAGCCCTTTGGGAATGAGTGCATTTCTTTGTAAAATTACTTTTAACCTGCACAGGGCGAGGATTAAAATTATTCCATCTCTATATTGACTCAAAACAAGGAAAAATTTCTAACATTTAAAGAAATTGAGACAGAGCTCTGGACTAATAGCACTTTATTAAGGATCCATGGTCCCCTCTGATGTAGGGGACCTCAGATCTTCCTCACGATCTGAGATGCCCCCTCCTTCCAGGGCTCTATTTTTATAAGGCTAGATGTCCAGTCATTCTGGAGAAGCTCTACCAAATACAGAATAATTCCATTGATTGATATGTGATGCATAAGCTAAAATAAGTAAAATGACATGTCAACAGGCTCACAAGTTGGGTGAAGCAAGACATAATGCCACATAAGATGGATAGGCTTATCCATCACACAGTCAGTGACCTAAGTCGTGGTAAGATGGTCACCTGCTCCTATTGGACAAGGGATTGGTTTGGAGGTTCAAATCATTTGGGGGGGGGGGAGGAGTTTGCAGGTAGTTGTGATCTCTACCGCTGGTTTGGTCACTATCACACACACACACACACACACACACACACACACACACCATCCCTACTCTACATTATTCCATGCACTATGAACTTATAAGTGTTGAAAGTCACAAATTGATTAACAAATCAAAACTATCCTCTAGGAAAAGTATATTTGCAATATATAAATGTAATGGTAGTGGATTACTCAGTCCAATTTCAAAACAGAGTGTATTATATTGGAAGTCATAGCATAAATGAACATTAGCTTTCTCAACTCAAGTGGGCATAATTTGGTTTGTATATTTTTCAGGAAGCACTTTGTGGGGTGTTAAAATATGATGATATATTCTTCTCTTTTGCAAGTAAATTGTCACATGTATATGACTGATTTTTTAAAAATTGATTTTATGTTATTCTGATTGGTTTTCTATTGATTTTATCACATCCTGGTTAAGATTTATTTTTTAAAAATGCATTGTTGACAGATTCTCCAGGTCTCTCTCTGTGAATGATTTATTGGGCTATGGCTTAGTTCATCACTGAATATAAATGAGAGGGAAAGAAATACTTTCTACATAATACCACCCAATCTGATGCTCCCTAAAAGTGTGTATGAGGTCAGTGAAGAAGGGGAAATGAAGAAAGTGAAAGAGAGTCTGAAGGGGATGAAAATAGTCAGGAAATTTTTAGATTAGTTGGCAGAAATGGAATGAGGAAAGATGAGCTTTGACAGGAAGTCTCCTGTCTCTTTTCTGCCAGGTTTTAAGGTGAAGGATGATTTTTAAAATTGCATTTTACTTTGAACAAAGAAATAATTGGACATAAAACGTTCCAACAATACAATAATAACCATCCTAAAGATATACTGATACAAGCACAGCAGGGTGAAGAGAATCTCACTTCACTATTAATTCACTATTCCTGTGGGCATTTTGGCATGGATCCACAAATGAGGAGGGTGGGGGAAATCTCAGATGATTGAAAAGGAGATTTTAGTGGGCCAAATGCCCTGCATTTCCTTTTATCTATTTCTTGTAAATCATACAAATGCTATATTTTGTCCTGAAACTGCTTTTGTATATTTTTCCAGAGTTGTAACTATTCGCCCTGAATTATTTAAGTCTTTGGTCTGTCAGGTAATCTGCTATCTCTTCAAGTGTTGGAAATGGGTGGTATGATTAAAAGTCTTGAGGCTCAGTAGCTTTTCAGCCAGCCCTTAATGACATTACCTTTGAATCTGAATTTACATGGTAAATATAGCATAATAGAGCCAGATGTCCCTTTGCTTCAAATTACACTGTGCCAGACTTTACTCAGAACAATTTGGTTACAAAGACACAAATCTTGGCTTTATTATTAAATTTATCAAGACATTAACTGGAAATTAGAGTCAAAGATCATTATTCTTCTGAGCTGGACTATTGAGGGATTTGGTCCAAAAGCATTTTTTTCATGTCGATTAGCCTGTCAGAATTTTTTTTCAGTAATTTACAATGAATAGATTGTAGATTGATATTTCCTATCAATATACCATTTGTCAGAATCCTGGGATGTAGTTGGCTCATTAATTTCTCCTCTGCATGTTGCTTAGAAAAAAAAAAAAAAACATGGGGGAAAGGTGAAATAATATCAATTTAATGCAAATTTATCTGTCTTCAGTACTTAAATGATGCAAAAGCAGGCTTGTCTCTTAAAATTTCACCTTTCATCTAAATTGATCTTTCACCAAAGTGGATATTTAGGAGATTTTCTGGGATATGTAAATTGTCCTTTTACATCATACAAATTCTAGTTCTTGAATTTTTTTCATTGTTGTTGTTGTTATTATTATTATTATTATTGTGAGGCAGTTTGGGTTAAGTGACTTGCTCAGGGTCACACAGCCAGGATGTGTCAAGTGTCTGAAACCCGATTTAAACTCAGATCCTCCTGATTCTATTCACTGTGTCACCTCGCTGCTCCTCTTGTATTGTTTTTTGACTGAGTCATAGTATTCCAATGATAGTTTCAACAGTCTCCACAGAAATGAAGTTGAAGCTCACTAAAGAATCATGGAGAAACACACAATACATATGATTAGAATATATTATAAACAAAAAAATCTCAAAGGAGTAGAAAATGTCATTAACAAAATATGCTTTGGAAAAAGAAGATGGTTAGATCAGATAGCAATTATGAAGAATAACGCAATGCACAAATATATGCTTGATGCATGGGTATCTGTGATAAAAGAAGGGAGGATTTATAGGAAGACATATCACACAGGATAGCAGGCATGTATCCACAGAATAAGAGACTTAGAGATGGAAGGAGCCTGAGCAGTCACTAGATGAGCCCTTTACAGCAGCCAGTTTGCCAATTCTTATTAATTTTATCATTTTGTGCGTCTGTTTTGCAACTTTTTTTTTTGCCCAAGTTAAGTGACTTGCCCAAGGTCACACAATTACATGTCTGAGACTAGATTTGAACTCTGGTCCTCCTGAGTTCAGGGCTGATGCTCTATCCACTGTGCCACCCAGCTGCCCCCAATTTTTTAAAACTTAAATAAAAAATGAGAAAAAAAAATTATCATGTACACAGTAGACCTTAAGAGAGGATTAAATATAAAACAATAAATTTTCATGTGAAGAAAACCTATATAATTAACGCTATATATTGTTTTCAAAGCTGTTCAACTTTTCTTCTTTGTTAGTTTTCTCTTGTTCTCAGCTGTGCAGTTTTTACTTTATTAGTTTTCCTTTCCTCCCCCACTTTCCTCAAGGCTACAATTAAGCATGGATATATATATATGGATATACACATAGATATCCATAAACACACATATATGTAAGAAAGTATTGTGTTTATTTCTTCCTATAATCTGTTTCTCAGAGAGTAGATAGTATTTTCCCGCATCTTTCTATACTTTTTAAAATTGCAATATTTCAACCCAATCACATTCTATCTGAGAAATTGTCAATGAAAGTTTTCCCCAATTTTCTACTTTCCTTCTATCCTTAGCTACATGTTTTAGTTATACAAGAATATTTTAGTCTAAAATAACCAAAATTATCCTTTTTATACTTCAACAATGCTGTCACTGATAATATAGTTTAAAGTCAGACACTGCTGAATCTACTTCCTTTACATCTTTTTTTCCCTTGGTTTCTTTGAAGTTCCTGACCTTTTATTTTTCCAAATGAACTTTTTTTTCCCCTAAATTGGTAAAATAATTTTTTAGTAATTGAATTGGGATGACACTGAATATATAGGTTAAGTAAAACTGTCATTTTAAAAGCTAAATTAGCTTTATCTACCCATGAAAAATAAATATTACTTCAATTACTTAGATCTGAGTTTATTTGTATAAAAAGTGCTTTATGTTTATATTCATATAGTTTGTGTGTCTATTTTGGCAGGTTTATGGTAAAATATTTTATATTCTCTAGGGATTCTATGTTGATAATATAATGAGCCTTCATCCTTTCTCTTCACTTAATACTCTCCAGGTACCACTTACATTTCAAGGCCCCATCACCTTTCATTTTTTACAATCCTACTTCAAGCTAATTTCCTATCCTTATTGAGGATACCTCTCCTTCACCTACTTATTCTACAATCTAGTCAAACTGCCCAAGATACAGTTTAATCTCCCATGTAGAAGCCTGGGCACTCCCCTTTCCTCCCTCCATTTCACAGAATCCCTCGCTTCCTTTATAATAACTCACATATTACCTCCTACAATAGGAAACTTATCCTGATGCCTCCTTACTAGTGCTTTCTTACCAGGGATGAATTTTATCTTTAAATTTCTTACGTATATATTGGCTCACAGTTCTCTCTCCAATAGAAATTTAGTATTTTCCTAATTCTGTCTTTACAATATATCCAATGCCTGTTCTTTTCAAACTTTTTTTCACTCCCACCCCTCATTTCTATTATTATTTTGGTTCAGGCAACTGGGATTAAGTGACTTGCCCAGGGTCACACAGAGAGGAAGTATTAAGGGTCTTAAGCCAGATTTGAACTCAGGTTCTCCTGACTTCAGGGTTGGTGCTCTATCCACTGTGCTTTCTAGCTGCTCCCAATTATTCTTCAGGACCAAAACTATGCACAGGACTACAGAGCAAAATCAAGATTCCTTTGCTTATTTTTTTTATATACTTATGTACTGATAATCAATTCTGATGCACATGACTCTTTCCAACAATGAGATGACTGAAGTCAGTTCCAATGATCTTGTGATAAGAGAACGATCTACACCCAGAGAGAGGACTGCAGGAACTGATGTGGATCACGACATAGCATTCTCATTCTTTTTTATTATTGTTTGCTTACATTTTGCTTTCTCATTTTTTTTCCCTTTTTGATCTGACTTTTCTTGTGCAGCAAGATTATTGTATAAATATGTATACATATATTGGATTTAACATATATTTAACATGTATTGGATTACTTGCCATCTAGGGAAGGAGGTGAGGGGGAAGGAGGGGAAAAGTTGGAACACAAGGTTTTGTAAGGATCAATGTTGAAAAATTATTCATGCATATGTTTTGAAAATAAAAAACTGATTAAAAAAAAGAATATACTTATGTATTGCAGTCATAGGGAGTTTGTTTTCTTTCTTTTATCTTCTTGATCCAGGAGGTCTTTTGGATATTTATCAATTGCATATTTTTTTATTATAATAACTTTTTATTGACAGAACCCATGCCAGGATAATTTTTTTTAACAACATTATTCCTTGCACTCACTTCTGTTTTGATTTTTCTCCTCTCTCCCTCCACCTCCTCCCTTAGATGGCAAGCAGTCCTATATATGTTGAATATGTCACAGTATATCCTAGATACAATATATGTGTGCAGAACCAAACAGTTTTCTTGTTGCACAGGGAGAATCTACCTTCTGTGCAACAATTCTCCCTGTACAACAATTGCATATTTTTTCAGATACAGATGATATTAGAAGTCTGGCTATTTAGGATGAATAATGTTCTATATGGTCTGAGTAGGAAAATGTGATTTTAGAATTTCTACCCCTTTACCTCCATGGGAGAATGAAGATAAGGAGAATAATATGCTTTGAGAGCTAATATATTTTTGGTACCATTAATCAATCAACCATGAAATATTTATTAAGGATCTTGTCTTTTGTTCTCAAAGAGAAACAAAAATGATATCACTATGTAGAGTTAAATTACAGTGTGTCCAACTGTGACTGATCAGACCAATATGAACTTGGAATGTTCTACCACAGGTCAGTCACAAATGATCCATGTGAACATTTGGGGTATATTCTCTAAAACTGTACAATTCACATTTCTTTTTAGTTATTTCAATTCTGCTTCACTCATAGAGCACAGCACCTTCTCTGATAAGAGCACACCATATTGGGCGATCCTTTGCCAGTGTCTCCAAAATTATTGAGAAAGACCTTGAGAGTGTCCTTGTATTTCTTTTTCTGATTACCATGGGCACTTCCTTGTGTAAGTTCTCTTTAAAATAGACTTTTAGGCAAATGTATATTTGGCATTTGAACAATGTGACCACTCTATTAGAGTTGCATTTGCTGTAGCAGAGTTTGAATGGTTTCATTTGAGAAAGGACCTCAATGTCTGGTACCTTATCCTGCTTAGTGATCATCATCCCTTTCTGAAGTCCCAGTGACTCTCAGGTAGATGACTATTTTCCAGGTGAAGGAACAGCCTTTTTAGGAGGACTCTGGCAAGAATCTTGCCAACGACTAAGAGGGAGACCCTCTTGTGATTGTCACAGGACAACCTGTTTCCTTTACCTCTATAAAGATGGACAATGGAAGTATCCTTGAACTCCTGGGAGATAAACTCCTCTTGCCATAAGATCCAGAAAATTCCAGTCAGCTTTTATATAAGCAATGGATCCCCCAACCTTAAAATTCCAGCTGGAATAAAATCAGCACCAGGTGCTTTGCCATAGGAGAGGAGTCTAATGGCATTCAAAATCTCTTCTTCAGTTAGAAATTTGTGTAGGGAGGCATTGACTGAGGTAAACAGTCATAGGCTTCAGCAGTGATTGATGACAGTCTGTTGAGAACACTGTGAAAGTGTTCAGCCCCGCTCTCCAGGATCATGTCCTTATCACTAATCAATATGACTCCATCTGCACTGAGTGGCTGAGAACTACCATATGTCTGGCCCATAAATATCCTTCAGGGCATCATCACTGTCCTAGGTTCTGGAGAGACAAAAACAAAGAAACATTTTCTACCATCAAAGAGCTTATATAGAATGTAGATAAATGAAATTCATGATTATTCAAAATGGTAATTTTAGAGGCTTTGTCTGTGAGATTTTCCCAAATTTTAAACCATGGTACAAAGGGACAGATTGAAATAATCTCATTTTCCTTCCATTGGCCGCTTTCCAGTTCTAATAAAATGTGAAATTGTCCTCAAATAGGGAGGATAAGAGGAGTAGTCCAAATGGTCTAGAAACCAAACAATTAACATCTGAAAAATTCCAAAGTTGACCATTACTGTGGGTAAGGCTATTGCACATTGAGATTGTTTGGTTTGGATGTTTTTTTTTCCCCTTTTACACAGATTTTGTGGCACCGGGGTTGGGGATCTAGAGGCACATTGATTTGAAGTTAATAGAATGCAAGCTCCTTAAAGGCAGGCATTGTTTTATTTCTGTCTGTATCCCCAGAGCCTATTACAGTGTCTAACATATTGTAGGTGTTTAATAAATACTTATTGAATGAAGGAAGTTTGAAACTGGTATTTATCAATAACTATGTTACCTATATCATGGGGTTGTAGGCAATATAAGATGCTGGAAATAAAATACTTTGCATACCTTAAAGTATTATATAAATGTCAATTATTAATATTATTTTTAGTATTCTTGAAAAGGAATATAGTTATGATATATAGGCTTAAATATGGTTTAATCTATTCTAATTAGCCAATCCCAACACCACAACAGGACAAGGATTCCAATGAATGAAAAAGACTTCAGAAGATCTCCTTGGCTAAAATTCAGAAACTGGCCTTGAATGGGAGTCAGAAAGAGTAGTGTCTTAGTGCTGTGCCATGGAGAAATGATAATGCTGATTCACACAGTATATTTTTTAGGGCATATTCTTTGACTCCATGACCTCTTTCTCCCTTTCTCTCTCCCCCACTTTATTAACATCTGGCACTAGCTTTGTCTATCTGAATGAGCAGCACAGTCTTGGGCTATGGGCATGTGTTCCTACAGTAGGACTGGTTGTCTTGTCTTTGTCCTAGGAAGGATGTGTTCATCTACAGGGCTGCACATAATTACCACTGGGGCCCAGTTCAGAAACCTCATAATTCTCAAGCAAGATTCAGGGATAAAGGATTGATTAGGAAAGATTAAGAGCTAGATACAGCAGTCTCCAATCCTTGATCATTAGACATTAACTAATTAGTGTGATTTCCTTTTGTGAAGTAATATACAGTCATTGGGAGGAAAATCCTGTCTCCTTGACAGGAGAAAAGTGCCATCTCCTAATGAATGCCTGCTCTGTGGTATTCCTATATTACCAGGATAATACCTTTTGCTGTAAGATTTCTAATGACTATGATTTTTTTTTTTTTTGCTACAGTAGATGTTTTATTATATTCATTCTTAAAATAATTAAGAATAGAATTTCTATTCAATCCCTCCCCATATTTCTCTACTTTTTGTCTGCATTCTGATAAAATTATTTACATTACAATGTACAAATCCTTCTCTATTTGAAATAAACATTATCCTTTGAAAATGGGGTAAAGCCATAATATGACAGCTTTCCTAAAGGAAAATTTGAAAGAAGATATGAATTTAAATGAACACATTCATCTATTGGTTCATCTATTCACAGATGACTTGAAGGTATCTTCCTGAAATGGAGAAGGAAAATAATTCAAAATACTATAACTAGAAAATACACAAAACCTTAGATTATAAATCATCAGAATAACTCACAAATGCCTTCAAATTAAACTTTATTTCTATTTTTTGGGGTCTATTTCCTTTAATTTTTCCCATTCATTCTGTTTTCTTGGTAGAAATCAATACTTTGGTCATAGCATATGAATGTCTAGTAAATATAATAAAGAAAGGAAATAAATATTAAATCCAACTATGTGTCAGATACTATGCTAAGAGCTTTCCAAATATCTCATTTGATCCTCACAACAACTCTGGGGTAAGGTCCTATATATTAAATATTAAACAAGATGTGCTAACAGTAATTTAATTTTCTGATGTTTTTCCATTATGAATATGATGCCCCAAAGATGAAAAAATATTGAAGTTTAAAATTAAACATGAGTTTAGTGTAATTTATTTAATGACTTGGTTCCATTTAAACGAGGTAGTATAGAGCTGGAATTATAATCAGGAAGACCTGAATTCAAACCCTGTTTCAATCAGCAATCCTTAACTTTTCTCAATTTTAGAAAAAAAGACAATAATAATAGCCCTTTTTGCTCAGGATTATTGTGATAATCGAGTACTCTAAGGTGCTTTGTAGACCTGACTGCTATGTTAATACTGTTATTAATTCAGTAACCATTTATTAATTGCTTAAATGTGTGCAAGTCATTCTGCTAAGTACCAAAGATACAAAAACTAAAATACAGAACAATCTCTACCCTCAAAGAGCTTACATTCTGACCTTCAATGTTAAAGTCCAAATATTTTAAATGAAAATAACCAGTCAGCAAGAAAAAGGCTTTTGTTGCCACTAGAGGTCACTAAAACCAGATCCTAGAGCAAATGTATGACAATATCTTTCCCTAAAATAATTTTCATTCCAGTCTTCTAACAGGGAATCATTTTTAAGCCACACTTAAATATGTCATTATTACAATCAAGATTTTATAAAGTATAAAGGTCAACTTCCTACCCAAAGCAAGAATCCTTTCTCTAACATGACTGACATTGAGGACACCAATTTGAGTCATCCCTTTCTCTGAATATAGGGTAAATATTCTCTTCTCTCTCTTTATATGCTACCCATAATTGTCTTCTATGTCAAGAAATCTTAATGTAATAGTTCCATGATCAGGCTAAAAATTGTCAAAAATATTTTTTGCACAAAGCTGGACTTTTTTTCCTCCCCAGATCTGTGTTCTCTGGTCATAGAGAGTTCACAATGAGAAATTTCCTCAGCTGATTCAAGCTGGCACCTTTTAAAGGAATTTACAATCTCAGATTATTAGGACACTGAGACATTAACTGACTTAATCTGGATAATAAAGACAGCATGTGCCCAGAGAAGAACTTAAATCCAAGGCTTTCTGGTTCTAAAGCTAGCTCTCTATCTACCCCATACTGTACTAGAACAATGTACTTGCTAACAGCAATAGCAATAAGAGAAAAGAATATATTTTTAAAATCTTCCCTGGATTATTCTAACACTTTTAACTACCATTTTACTCCATTCTTTTCTTTCTCCACTACCATCCTTATTTACATCAGTAAAAAACTATTTTCCCAATCCCATAATATCAATAAAATTTTTTTACCTTTTTTTTTTTTTTCAATTAACAAAGTGTCTCAAGAGCTCTAGGATCTCTTAGGATCTTTATTTTCATTGAAGATGATTAGTCAATCAGGAAAATTGTATCATCTTTACCTCATGCTAGATATTGAGCATACAAAAAAAGGAAAAACAAAACAAAACATGGATGAGATGAAAACAATTATGTATATACAAGATATATAAAAATAAATATAATAAAATAGTCTCACAGTCAATAGCTATGGGCATTGGTGGACATGAATGCTCAGCCTTGCTAGGTGGGACAGAGTTGTTGAGAGTGGGAGAGAGCTTTAGTTTCTTTAGTCAGTCGAGTTTTCTTCAGACTTATTCAAGTTTTGAGTTGCTTTGGATGCTTTTGGTTTACAGCTTCAAGAAGGAAGATAGAAATGGTTAACTCCATTTCAGTTTACTGAAAAAAGACTCTGGGAAGATATGAGGAGAGCAGCAGTCTCTTTCATGTGCCTATCTCCAGTTGGTTACATTGGATACTTGAATTTCTCCTTGGATGAGATTTGGAACTTTCTCTTTCTTGGTTGAACTGAGTTACTTCCCTCCTTTACTCTGTACTGTCTGTTATATATCCTCTTATTCTGATTTCTCTTTTAATACTGATTTGGATAAATGTACTTTCTTGCCTATATGATATGTGTATTCATTTTTGAACTGGCATTTGATGGGAAGGAAATCAAGTCTTAGATGTAAAGCCTGGGGTCCTCCTTTAACCAAAAATGACACAGAAAGTAATCAGAAGTTAGAATGAAACTGATCATATCCTCTGTATTAACAATATTTAAGGGAGCTGAGAAATAGGATTCTAATTCAATATTTCCTCTCTGAGGAAAGCAGAGGGATCTCTGGATCCAACCTCTCGATACCTTTCCTGGAAGAAATTAAAGTCTTACTACAAGAAGAATGGGGGTAGAAGAGGCTAGAGATATCTATTCTGCCTCCCTTTAAACCACACAGTGAAAGCCCTGTGCTATATTTAGGGGACAGGCCTTGCCACAATGGGAACTCTGTCTCTCTGCCTCTACTTTTGCCTGTACCTTTGTCTCTGTCTGTCTCTCTGTCTCTGTCTCTCTGTCTCTCTCTGTCTCTGTGTGTGTGTTTCTTTCTCTGTGTGTATCTCTCTGTCTCTGTCTGTCTGTCTGTGTGTCTCTCTCTCTCTCTGTCTCTTTCTTTCTTTGTCTGTGGGGGGGAAGGGAGGGTGAATGGGAGATAATTTTAGAGATAAGTATCCTTGACCATTGGACTTGACAAAGCAGGCAACAACCTCTCACCCTGAGGATCTCTGAAAACAAAGTCAGCTGAGAATAACGCAGGAATTTCCTGTCTGGAAGGAAGGGCTCACTGACAAGCAGGATAAGGAGAGAAGAGAATGAGGTAGCTTGCATGCCAAAATTTGCAGAATAAATATGACCAGGGGTCCTTGCTTGGGGGGAAAGGGCAAGGTCTAAACATGAATTGACTAATTTCAGCAAATTGTATTTTCTGGAGTCAAGGTAAGAAATATTGAGTCTATCTTCAATGTAAGGTCATCCTCCAAGAAGGAAGTTATAAAAAATGGCTTCCTGCTGAGTAAGCCTCAATACTATTCCCTTTAAAAGGCAAGAAAAAAATCATAAGGAGCAGATTCCTCTAGGGATGTAGTAGCCATGGTGAAAACTAAGGTTATGTCTGGAATTCTGTGATTTGGGAAACACTACCAGAGCTTCAAATGGCACATTGGCTGTGGTAGGTTCCAGAAGCAAGAATCAATCAATCAATAAGCATGTATAAAGAGTTGACTCTATACTAGGCACTGTGCTAAACACCAATAATAGCAAATGGAACAATTCTCATTCATAGGAATTTATATTCTAATGAAAGGGATAAGTACTTATTACATGAGAATATACAGAATTATGAAAACATATACAAAGTGTATTAAGTAGTTAAATAGAAGGTAGTTTGGGAGAAACAGCAGTAGCAGTTGGATGGATCAAGTTGGAGTTGATAACTCCAGCAATTCTAGACTTTTAGCTCAGAGATACCAAAGAGGACTTGGAATGTCAGCAGAAAAGGTCTGTGGAACTAGGGTGGGAGCATAATCCCAGTGCAAGGATAGAGGAAAAATTAGGAAAAAAATTGAGAGTGGTACAAAAGGAAATGCAAAAAGCTAATGAGGAGAAGAATGCCTTAAAAAGAAAAATTGGCCAATTGGAAAAAGAGTTTCAAAAGCTCACTGAGGAAAATAATTCCTTAAAAAATAAAATTGAGCAAATGGAAGTTAATGATTTTATGAGAAATCAAGATACAATAAAGCTGAATCAAAAAAAATTTAAGAAATGGAAAAAATGTGAAATATCTCATTGGAAAAACAACTGACCTGGAAAATATATCCAGGAGAGATAATTTTAAAATTACTGATCTACCTGAAAGTCATGATCAAAAAAAAAAAAAGACACTGGACATCATCTTTCAAGAAATTATCAAAGAAAACTGTCCTGATATTCTAAAACCAGAGGATAAAATAGAATTGAAAAAATTCATGCTTCACCTCCTGGAAGAGATCCCAAAATGAAAATTCCAGGAATATTATAGCTGAATTCTATTACTCCCAGGTCAAGGAGAAAATATTGGAAGCATACAGAAAGAAGCAATTCAAATATGATGGAGCCACAGTCAGAATTACACAAGATTTAGCAACTTCTACATTAAAGAAACAGAGTTTGGAATTTGATATTCCAGAGTGCAATGGAGCTAAGATTACAAGCAAGAATCACCTACCCAGCAAAGCTGAGCATAATCCTTCAGAGGAAAAGGTAGCCATTCAGTGAAACAGAGAATTTTCAAACATTTGTTGTTATGGGCCAAAACTCTGAACTTGAAACAAAGATTCTTACAAGGTACTAAGTGGAATTGATGAGATAATGGTTATCTAATTTAGCATGGTGCTTAATAGTTCTCTAAGTTCAGTATGATTGTTTTAATCTTACAACAAATAATGGTTTCCTAGTGATATAATGATTGGTTTAAACTCAGTATAGAGCAAATAAGCTAGGAGCCTCAGCCAGGTTCATTGAGAGGCAGAGAAGACAAAGGACTGGGAGTGGGAGCTCAAGCTCTCAGAACCAAGGAGAGAGATTCATTCAATCTTTGGTGAGGCTCCTGGTGGCAGACTTTCCTCCAGCATTTCTCCACTGAGACCAAGGCTGATCTGAAAGGCTCTCCAGAAAGCTGCCCAACCCCAGGAAGGAGAAAATAAAGGATTTGGACTTTAATACCTGGCTGCTCTTGTGGTGATTACTGAACTGAAAGGAAGGCTGCCCCCAAGACCCCCAAGAAAACCGAACCAGAGAACATTACCATTTGTGATGAAAAGGCCACAGCTGATTGGAAAATCTGATTTTCAAATATAGAACTCTGGAGAAGCATAAGAAGGTAAACTGGAAAGTAATATCATAAGGAATTTAGTAAGATTTATCTGTTTATATCCCTACATGGAGGATGATATTTCTAACTCATTAGAACTTTCTCTGTATTATTGTAGTTAGAAGGAGTATATGTAGTTAGAGGGCACAGATGTGGGTTGAATGTAAAAAGATAATATACATATATATATTTAAATGATGAAATTAAATGGTGAGAGAGGAATGTCCTGGGAGAAAGGAAAAGGGAGAAGTGGAATGATACAAATTTTCTGCCATAAAAAAGAAGCAAGAAAAAGAGAAGAGGAAGAAAAGGAGAGGGTGAGAAAGTAAATCTTACTCCCAACAGAATTAGCTCAAAGAGGAAATAACATACAGACTCAATAAGGGTATAGAAATCTATCTTACCCTGCAGGAAAAGAGGGGAATAGAATATGGGAAGGGAGGGGGAAGTCATAAAAGAGAGGGAATATTTGGGGAGGGAGTGATCAGTACTAATACACTTTTGAAGAGGGACAGGGGGAAAGGAGAGAATAAATGAGGGAAAATACAGTTAGCAAGAGTAATTGTAAAAAAATATTTTGAAGCAAGTTTCTCTGATAAGGCTTCATTTCTCAAACAGAGAGGGGACAAAGTCAAATTTATTAAAAAAAAAAAAAAAAGAGCCATGCTCCAATTGATAAATGATCAAAAGATATGATCTGTGCCCCAAAGGCTATAAATTTATGCATATCCCTTGACCTAACAACACCATTATTTGGCATAAATACCAAAAGAGATACCAAAAGAAAAGAAAAGAACCTATATGTACAAAAAAATGTTCACAGCAGCTCTCTTCTCAGAGGAAAAAAATTGGAAATTGAAGGGATGCCTATTAATTGAGGAATGACTCAATAAACTGTGGTTTGTGTTTATGATGGAATATTATTATTCTAAGGGAAATGATGAGTAGGATGCTCTTGGGAAGAAAAAAAACCCTGGAAAGTCTTCCATCAACTCAAGCAAAGTGAAAGGTACTATATACAAAGTAATAGCAATATTTCAGGATGACTAGTTGTAAATGATTTTGTAATTCTCAGTAGTACAATTATCCATGCCCATTCTGAAGGATTTACGATGAAAAATCCTATTTATACCTAAAAAGTGATTGTATTTGAACACAGACTGAAGAAGCATTCTCTCTTTCTCTCTCTCTTTTTCAAACTAAATTTTTCTTGGGATTTTTATTTTCATTAGAGTAGGATATCTATTTTTTTTTTCACAACTTGACTTTTATGGAAATATTTTGCATAACTTCACAAATGGTTTCTTAATTGTGAGTGAGGATAAGGGAGAGGGTATAGAACTCAAAAAAATTAGAAACAATTGTAAAAAATGTTTTTGTTTTGAATTTAGTGGGAAATTTTAAAAATAAATAAACATGCATTTCAATAAGATAATATTAAAAAAGATGATTGCACATGAAACTGCAAATCTATTATGTACAATTTGCCATTCTCTTAAATATACTACAAAGTTATTAAGTAAATTTCTTTTTTCCATTTTTTCTTAATCCCTCCACCCTAGAGATGGCCACCATTAGACATACATAGCTAATATAAATATATATATATATATATATATGTAAAATTATTCTTCACATACTTCTATTTATCTGTTCTTTTTTTGGGTGCAGATAGTGTCTCTCTTTATAAGTCCTTTATAATTAAGTTTGACATTTATAATAGTCAAAATGATTTATTTGTTTAATCATTCTTAAAACAATACTATTGTTACTGCAAATAATATTTTTTGGTTCTGCTCATTTTGATCATTATTTCATGCAAGTCTTTCCATACATTTCTAAGACCATTGAGCTTATCATTTCTTACAGCACAATAGTATTCCATCACAATAACATACCACAACTTGGTTAGCTATTCCCCAATTGATAAGCATCCTCTCAATTTCCAGTTCTCCAGCACCACAAAGAGAGCTGCTAAAAACAATGTGGAAGATAGAGGTTCTTTTTATTTTTCCCTAATAATCTTTGAAATATTCCTAGTAGTGCTATTGCTGAATCAAAGGCTATGGACAGTTTAATAACTCTTTAGCATAATTCCAGACTGCTCTCCAAAATGGTTGAATCACTTTATAATTCCACCAACAATGAATTAGTACCCTATTTTTATTTATTTAGCATTTATAGCTATTTATTTAACATTTATAAGAAGACTGCTATAAATAGTTTTGCACATGTAGTTCCTTTTCCTTTTTTAATAATCTCTTTGGGATATACTCCAAGTAATGGTTTTGCTGGGTATGCATAGTTTAGTTGCTCTTTGCTAGTGTCCTAATTTTTCCATAACATCTCTAACATTTAATACTTTCCTTTTTTGTCACAGTGGCCAATGTGATAGGTATAAGGTGATAGCTCAGAGTTGTTTTAATTTGCATTTTTCTCATCAAAAATGATTTAGAGCATTTTTTTCATATATGTATAGATAGCTTTGATTTCTTCATCTGAAAACTGCCTGTTATTACCCTTTGACCGTTTGTCAATTTAGGTAATGGATTATATTCTTATAAATTTGATTCAGTTTTCTATATATTTATGAAATGAGATCTTTATCAGAGACTCTTACTGTAAAGACTATTTTCCAGATTTTTTTTCTTTCTAATCTTGGTTGCATTAGTTGTTCTGTTTGTACAAAAGCTTTTGAATTTAATATAATCAAAATGATCTATTTTGCCTTTTGTAATACTCTCTCTCTCTTGTTTGCCATGAATTTTTTCTTTCCGCATATATTTGACAAATAGACTATACCTTGACCTAATTTCCTTATGGTGTCAGCTTTTATGTCTAAATCATCAACTCATTTTGACCTTATATGGGTATGTAGTATGAGATTTTTTTAATAAAGCTTCTTGGTTTGTTCTGGCAGTAATATTCCCAGATAATTTATACTCTCTAGAGTTATTTTAGATGTATCTTATTTAAAAGTATTTCTTACTATCTCTTCTTGCAGGGTTTTATTTATTACATATAAGAATGCTGATGATTTATGTGGATTTACTTTATTTCCTGCTTCTTTGCTAAAATTGTTGATTGTTTCAACTAACTTGAACTAACTTGAGTCATCTAGAAGAAAGAGATTCTCTCAGATGAAGGTAAGAAGGGAGTGCATTTTAGGCTTAGGGAGATATCAATGCAAAGGCAAAGATGCTGAATACAGGAACTGAGAAAATCATTTTGGTTGAATCAAAGTATTCAATGAGATGTAGTAATTGTAATGCTGGAGAAACTGAGCAAGACAGAGATTAGAGAACAATTTAATAGTTTATTAAATGGAGAGATTTCCTGGGACCAAATGATCCATTTTTGGTCCCAGGGCTGAACAAGACTATCATCTCAAAGAATCCAGCACTGAATGTCAGACAGCAAGACTCTTTTATAGGATAACAAGAACAATGACATAATGGGGGGGAGGTACCTGGATGGGGATAACCTAATGGGGGGAGGCACCTAGGATGACATAATGGAGGGAGGTACTGGAGAGGTTATTGATATTCTAATGATATCTAAAATGAATAGATCTTTATCCTGTCAAACATTAAGAAGGAATGATTATAGTCTAAAGATATAAAACCTTTATCCTATCAAGCATTAAGAGGGAAAGGTTATAACCTGAGGCAGAGTAACTAAATAGGACAATTAGGGAAACTGGGTCAGGACATTAAAAGAGAACTGTGGCACAACAAATGGGCAGGGGTAAGGTGTGTAAGGCTGAGATCAAATCTAGGCTGTAAAAGGCAAAAAAAAAGTTTTTTTTTTTCCCTATAAGCTACATAGTACTCATAGAAAGCCATTGAAATGGATTGAGTAAGGGTCACATTTGCGCTTAAGGAAAATTGCTAGCAGTATTGCATAAAATAGATTAGCTTGAGGCTGTTAGTTGGGGTAGTTTCTTCCAGGAAATGAATTCTTCTAAAGTTTCAGAACTTATTTATCAATCATCTCCAACTCTGTGACCTTATTTAAGGTTCTCTGGGCAAAGATATTGGAATGGTTTACTATTTCTTTCTTCAGCTCATTTTACAGATAAGGAAACTTGTGTCAAATAAAGCTAGTGACTTGCCCAAGGTCACAGGTCACATAGCTAATGTCTGAGGTGAAGACTCACCTTTTGTTGTACCACAGTTCCCTTTTGATGTCCTGACCCAGTTTTCCCATTGTCCTATTTAGTTACTCTGTCTCAGGTTATAACCTTTCCCTCTTAATATTTGATGAGATAAAGGTCTACCTCAGTTACTCTGCCCCAAAACCCTGGGCTATAATCATTCCCTCTTAAACGGTTGATGAGATAAAGGTTTTATATGTTTAGGTTATAGTCATTCCTTCTTAATGTTTGACAGGATAAAGGTTTATCCATTTTAGACAGTAACCTCTCCAGTACCTCCCTCCATTGTGTCATCCTAGGTACCTCCCCCCATTATGTCATTGTTCTTGTTATCCTATAAAAAATCTTGCTCTCTGATACTTAGGGCCAGATTCTTTAAGATGATACTCTCATCCAGACCTGGGACCAAGATCCATTTGGTCCCAATATTTCTCTCCATTTAATAAACTATTAAATTGGTCTCTAATCTCTGTCTTGCTCAGTTTCTCCAGCATTACACTTTCTGAGTTAAAATCCAACTTTGTCAAGTCCTGGAGGATTTTTATAATTACAGTCATTGAACCAGTTGCCTATGTAGCTTGATTATGATTGCACCATTAACAGATTATGAGAATATCACAATATCATGCCATCCCTGCACACCACACATACATACTGAAGGAGATTCTCAAGCCCTATTTAACTATAATTAGGTAAATTTCACGAAATTGTTTACCCGGCCATCCCTATTCTCCAGTTATCAGAAATTCAACACTTTTATTTGAAAATGGTGTAAATGACTCTCCTTCACGAACTCTCAGAAGCTGAATGTTCTTATGTTTCACAATTGCTTGTGAGGCAGTATGTCACAATGGAAGGGGCTCTAGATTCTTAAATCCTTTTTTTGCTCTTTACTGTCTATATGACCTTGGGCAATTCACCCAACTTCTATTGGGGGCTTTATCTATAAAACAAAAGGGTGGAAGTATTAGTCTTAAAATTTCCTTCTGACTGGAATTTTATGATCTTATGTTATCAGCTTCCGTTAATTTTGAATGGGTGTGGAGAATGCATGTTTTGATCCTACACCAAAGCAGACTTGAGGAAGAATTATTCAAAGATGTGCTGATGAATGTTTCACAACCAGCTTGGGGGGGGAGGGGAAGATACCCATGATGAATGTTTAAGTTTAATCTATGTCATTAGCATTTTCTCTGTCACTTAAGTTTAGGTAACCAACAAAATAACAAATCAAACCCTTATTTGTTTATCAATTCTTTCTTTTAAATTTTTAAAATTTATTATTTATTTTTAACATTTTTTTAAAATTTTGAGTTTCTAATTCTTTCCTTCACTTTTACTTCTTCCCCCATCCATTGAAAAAGCAAGCAATATGATATCAGTATATCCTTGTATCATATGTAATTATACACGTGAAATCATGTAAAATATTTCCATATAAGCCTTATCAACAAAAAATAAGAAAAATAAAGGGAGAAAATCATACTTCAGTTTGCTTTCAGAGTTCATCAGTTTTCTCTCTGGGGGTAGATAACATTTTTTTTTCCATTATGAACTCTTTGGATTGTCTTGGATCATTGTATTGATCAGAGCAATTAGTGTTTGCCAAATTTTAAAATGTAAATGTTGATACCAAAAATTTAACAATAGGCTTTCCAGAACCAATATAAACTAGATTCAGTACTTCCCCTGTGAATAATCTCTTGAGAATCAGGGCTAGGGAGAAATGGAAGATAAAACTTTAGGCCCAGACTGTGAGTTATTAAGTTTATGGTTATACTCTTTGTGTTAGTTAATGTATCTGCAACCTTGAAGCATTGGATTAGTGAACTTTTGGCAGATCTTCTTGACTAATGTTGATTCCTCCCTCTGAAACCCCCAACAATTGCTAGTACTTTCTCTCTTTACATGCCATGTATTTTATTATCTTATATTGATTTTGTATTTATATGACACATATTTAGTCTGTACATTCTTACTTACATACATGTTATCCTTCCTGATATGGTATTGTAATGCCAAAGTTCCCTTTTAATGCGGTGACCAATTCCTCCAATTGTCCTATTTCGTAATTCTGCCTTAAGTTATGAACGTCCCCTCTTAATGGTTGAGATAAAGGTTTTATAGACATTCCTTAATGTCATTAGAATATCAGTAACCTCCTTCTATTAGGTTATCCCCACCTACGTCCCTCCATTATGTGATTGTTCTTGTTATTCCATAAAAGGCTTGCTGCCCCAATACTCGGGGCTAGACTCTTTGAGATGATAGTCTCCTCCATCCCTGGGATCAACATGGATGCATTGGTCCCAGTATTTCTCTCCATGTAATAAATTATTGAATTGGTCTCTAATCTCTGTCTTGCTCAGTTTCTTCGGCATTACAGTATATAATCTCTTTGAAAACAGGAACTACATTTTTTTTTCCTTTGAATTCCAATGCCTAACACACAGTAAATGTTCAAAAATGTTTACATATCAATTAATAAAAACTTGTCAAACTAAACTGAATCTTCATAATAAATAGCTGCATATTGTCATTGATTTGACCTTGGCCTTTTAAAGCCAAAAATCTTTAATAGGTTTCAATTTGACTAAAGTCATCCATTCAGTGATTAAAGCTAGACAGTTAAATTTCACCTACGTGCTAAGGAGTTCATTACTCTCCCAAGGGAGCAGAAGTTTCTTTTCCTCTTTGTGGGTGGGTTTGTCTTAGCAACTTTTAGTCAATTTATTTTTCTTTTTTAGAAAATTTTTATTGATGCATTTTGTTTTTACATTACACACATAGTACATAGACCTTTCAAAGTTATTCTTTTTTTTATAGTTTGGTTATTATTGGTTCTGTTCATTTCATTCCCTATCAGTTCTAAAAGTCTCCAAAATTATTCATTTTTACAATGTTAACGTTATAGTATGAATTATTCTTTGTTTCTGATTTTTTCACTCTGCATCAATTCATGTAAATCTATGTCTCATTAATTCAGGTTCCTGTACCAGTCACAGCTCTAAGCTGATTAAGTGGCCTGGCCTTTCCTTGGATGGAGCACACTTCAGAGTAAATCACTAGTCACAGGTACCTTGATATCCTGTTAAGAAGCATTACTGACCCTCCCCTGTCCTCTGGACCCTTCCTGAATTACTGGGTAAATGATTTCAGTCAGGACTGTCACACGATTCTGTCCTTTGTGAATTTAGACTAGCCTACCTGGCAAAAACATGAGAAACAAAGGTTTTCTGTTGTTTAGGAGTGGAAAGTAAAGTCAGGAAAATAGGGGAGGGATGGGACTAGGAAGTCTTTAAGAAGGCATACAAAAATATTCAGATTTCCTACAGAGTTAAAGGGGAATAGCCATTCTAAGGTCACTCTAAAAATGACACATAAATCCACGTCAGTTTTTGGCCTCTCTCTCCAAAATCAACACTCATATCTGAGATGTACTACTATAAAAATCCAGACCAAGCTTGGAGAGACTTACATGAATTGATGCTGAATGAAATGAGCAGAACCAGGAGATCATTGTACATAGCAACAACAAGATTATGTGACGATCAATTCTGATGGACGTGGCCCTTTTCAACAGTGAAATGATCCAGATCAGTTCCAATTGTTAAGTGATGAAGAGAACCATCTACACTTAGAATGAGGACTATGGGAACTGAGTATGAATCACAACAACGTTTTTGGTCTTTTTGTTGTTTTTTGCTTGCATTTTATTTTCTTTCTCATTTTTTCCCTGTTTTATTTGATTTTTCTTGTGCAGCAAGATAATTGCATAAATATGTATGCATATATTGGATTTAACATATATTTCTAGCATGGTTAACATATATTGGATTATTTGCTATCTCGAGGAGAGGGTGGGGAAGGGGGGCAAATTGTAACACAAGATTTTGCAAGAGTTTATGTTGAAAAATTATCCATGTATATGTTTTGAAAATAAAAGCTTTAACAAAAAACTAAAATAGCATGACAATTTCTAAAAAATAAAAATAAAAGTATTTTTGCTAATTATATTTTAATACAATTGTTTTCCTTTGTTATTCTATGCATTTTATTTTTTGAAGGAAGAAAGAAGGGAAAAATTTATACAATGATTATTATATATTTAAAAGGAAGAGCAATGTTTACATAATAGATTTGCAGTTTCATGTGCAATTATCTTTTTTATCATACTATGCTATGAAAATACTTGTTTTACTCCATAAATTAAAAATAAAATAAATAAATGAGCAAAAACCATTATTATTAGAAGGATCTGTTTTTTGTTGTTGTTGTTGTTTGTCCTCTGTTCTTGAAGAAGACTATGACATCAGGAAGGTGAAGCCATGACATGCAAGTGAATTAGATTTAAGTGAGGGAGGGCTGTGCAAAATCACCTGCTTCACTTTCCCCTCCGGGGACATCTGGGTTCAGTGACCAGATACAGATCAGGATGAGTGGAGGCAGCCCTGGATACAGTAGGCCTTGGCCTTTTAAAGCTAAAAATCTTTAATACGTTTCAGTTTGACTGAAGCCACACCCATTCGGTGATTAAAGCTTGGTAGCTAAATTTCACCTAATTGCTAAGTAGTTCATTGCTCTCTCAAGATATCTTGGGGTTTATTGACTAGATTTCTTTCTAAGGACCAGGTCTCAAACCAAAACTATTTTGATTCTCACTTATTAACCACCTACTGGTCTCTGATCAAGTCCCATTTGGTCATTATTTGGTTCCTGATTGACTCAGATTGAATGTAAACAACAATCATTTCTGCTATGGCCAGAAACCCTGTGGTTCTCCTCTCCCAGATTTATTTATTTAGATTTATTTTAACTAGATGAAAGAGGAGATTCTTTGCTTTAATCTAGCCTTAATTCTTTCTGTTTTATTAAAGTTTTTTATTTTCAAAACATGTATGGATAATTTTTCACCATTAACTCTTGCAAAATCTTGTTAAAATTTCCCCCCCCCCCTTTGCTCCCACCCCCTCCCCTAAATGGCAAGCAATCCAATATATGTTATTGGTACCAATATTTACCAACATATAGTAAAATATGTGTTAAATTCAATATATGCACACATATTTATACAATTATCTTTCTGCACAAGAAAAATCAAATCAAAAAGGAAAAAAAAATAATGAAAATAAAGTGCAAGCAAACAACAAGAAGAGTGAAAATGCTATGTTGTGGTCCACACTAAGTTCCCATGGTTCTCTCTCTGGGTGTAGATGACTCTCTTCATCACTGAACAAGTGGAACTGATCTGAATCAACTCATTGTTGAAGAGAGCCAAGTCCATCAGAATTGATCATCGTATAATCTTTTTGTTGCCGTGTACAATGTTCATTTTACTTAGCATCAGTTCATGTAATTCTCTCCAAGCCTCTCTGTATTCACCCTGCTGGTCATTTCTTACAGAATAATAATATTCCATAGCATTCATATACCATAATTTATTCAGCCATTCTCTAATTGATGGGCATCCACTCAGTTTCCAGTTTCTGGCCACTACAAAAAGGGCTGCCCCAAACATTTTGGCACATGTGGGTTCCTTTCCCTCCTTTAAGATTTCTTTAGGATATAAGCTTAATTCTTAATAAGCTTAATTAAGCCTTAATTCTAATTAATTCTAGCCTTAATCAATGAATGGTGAAGCCTCAGTCAAACTGAGACCTTTGAAGATTTCAGCTTAAAAATGCCAAAGTCTCCCATGGCATCCAGGACCATCTTTGGTCATCCTGATCTATCCCTGGCCACTGGACCCAGATGGCTCTGGATGTGACCTTGCCCAGCCCTCCCTCACTTAAATCTAATTCACTTGCATGCCATGGCTTCACTTCCCCATGTCATGGCCCTCTTCAAGAAGGAAGGATACCCAATAACAATAAACCTTTGTCTTAAAGCTTCACTTTGTTTTTACTCTCACCTCCCACAAGACTTAGATATTTTTTTTTTACTTTGTTAACTGATACCCCTTTATTGATTTCTTCCTTCTATCTTTGACATCTCTGTGAATTTGGACACATTGTATAACCTCTCTGGCCCTTCGTTTCCCTAAGGTGAAAGAGTTGGACTAGATAGCCTCTAAAATCCTCACTGACTCTTTAAATCCCATGGTCCTAAGAGCTCTTGCCCATACAATGCTTACTATACATGCCTCTCAGCCTTGCTTCAGGACCACAGACACCCACAACACAGACCCTGATCCTACTGAGTAACCTGATATCTAGTGACAAGGGATTAGGGTGAGACCAGAGGTACTGGAGCAAAAGGGGAAACTCTACAGGCATTTTGAGTGAAGAAATGACAGAATGTGGTGACAGATTGGACATAAAAGAGTAGGAGAAATCAAAAAATAGCTTGAAGTTATTCTGGTTACAGAATAGTGTTGACAGAAATATGAGAGCAAAGACATGGAACTGGTTTGAAGAACAAGGAAACCAGTCAAGAATACTTTTGACAAGAGGATTTGTATCTAGGGACAGTGGTAATAGTCTGATATTCATTCTTTTAATCATCCTATAGACACAGACTCACTACACTTGTTTTTGTTTGAGAGAGTTCAAAATACTCTGGATGAATTTGAAGCTTGAATTAGGCTGGAACCTCTCAGGGGAATGGCTCAGACCACTTTCAGTCCCACAGCCCAAGCAGACATTCATTGCCTCTCTTCATAAGTAACTGTTGCCTCAGGGACAAACTGTCCAAATCACCCAGACACTGCCGCTTCTCCAGAACACTGACAGAGAACAAACCTTATTATAATCCAGCACTTTACTGAGCTCCTCAGGTATCAATATCATTTTCAGTGGCTGGATATTTACTCCACAATTAGATTGAGCACCCCATGGGAACACTCAGAAATGCACACATATGGGCTTTAATCTTTTTCTTGTCTTTAGCTATTAGCTTCACAAATCTTTATGAGATAATTTTTGAAGCTTTGTTCTTCTCCCGGAGTTTTAGTGATCTCCCAGGTTATGGAAACAACAACATCTATCTCTTTTACTCCTATCCTCTCTTTTTACCTTTTTGTTGTTTATTTGTTTTTCTAGGAGAAATAATGGATTTTTAGAAACTGAAATGCATGTCTTCTTGGCTCTGGGTTTCTTGTTGTTGTTGATGATTAATACTACTACTGGGCCAGCCTGTCATTTGTTCCATTTTCATTTCATTTTAGATGAATGATTCTGTCTCTGCCTGCCTCCTCTAGTGTCATACTGTCACTGCCTGTTAGTGCTGTTAACTTGGTTTTCCATGTTCTCTGACAGGAAGGTGAATTGATTGATTAAGCTAACCTGTCAGCCTTTGCAGCTGCCCAAGGCTTTTTCTGGAAGCATATCACATATGTCTCAGCATATGCTCCTTAATTCATCTCACCAGGCTTTAAGGGTGGTAGAATAGGGAAGAAGTCAAGGTGAGCCTTAGAATTTCAAAAAATCAAGTCTTATACAGAGGCGGTTTGCAAAGGTGATGGTTTATGGAAATATATTATTGTTTGGTCATGTCTGACTCTTTTAAATCCCATTTGAGGTTTTTGGAGAGCGGAAAAGATACTGAAATGGTTTGCTATTTTCTTCTCCAGCTCAATTTATAGATATAGAAACTAAGGTAAACAGGGTTTGACAGGTGATAGTTATTCGGAAATATATTTTGTATTTATTTGACTTTTTAAATTCCATTTGAGAAGTATTTGTAAAATAGATAATTAAAGGATTATACTATGAACTTTCCAAAGTCTAATTATATAGATATGAAATCTATTAAAAGTATAGTTATTAGTGTCTATTGTAAATTTTATTTATTTATTTCTCTCAATTCATGGTTAGAACCCAGCATTACCAATATAACAAAAAGGTTATACATAAATTGTAAGTTTATATATACACAATTTGATATATGTCTTATAATATTTAATTAATTATTCTAAATCTTTATTTATCGTTCTTCTCTCCACTGATCTTAGACTAGCTACCATTACATAATAGTCTTTATATCAAATATTTGTTGTTTATATACTAGTCACTATATACTATGTCATTATATAATCTATTCTATAAACAATATTATGTTATTCAGATTGGCTTTGTCTCTGGATCCTCGATAATCTTCATACTTCTTATAGTTCATCTTTGATGTTATAATAGTCAGCTACTTGGGACTTAAAATCATCATCCTTAACATGATTGATATGCAATAAATAGATCAGGCAACTTACATCAGGGACAAATACTTAACTATATACTTCAGATGCTGATGGAAATATAGGTGAGGACATTATACTTACGTTTAGCGATCCTTTGTCGATACATAAAAATAGATCATGCCAAAAAGCTCATGGATCTAGAACCTACTGTATTTTATAAATATTTAGAGAATTGGGAGTAAATATCTGTATCTTGATGTTTGAGCCTATCCTGTCCTTACTCCATACTGTTATGTCATGCCAAAGGCCTTCATGATCCTAGAACATTTGTTTATAAATATAATTGAAAATAGTATTGATCTTACCTTCCTCCTTGACAGAAACTATGAACTTAGCTATACAGGATTACCTAAGATAGATAAGTCATAGCAGAGAGTTCTGACAAAAGGTGACCCTTTGGAGAAGGAAATGGCAAACCATACAAGTATCTTTGCCAAGAAAACCCCAAGAACGGTATTAAAATGATAAAAGAGATGACACCGGAAGATGAGCCCCTCAGATCTGAAGATACCCAGCACACACCACTGGGAAAGAGCAAAGAACAATTGCAAGTAGCTCTAGTACTAATGAATGACTGGGCCAAAACCAAGAGGAGGTTCAGGTGCAGATGTGTCTGGTGACAAAAGGAAAGTCTGATGCTGTAAAGATAAATATTGAACAGAAACCTAAAATGTAAAATCTATGAACCAAACTAGATGTGATCAAATAGGAAATGAAAAAATTAAACAACAGTATCTTGAGTGTTGATGAATTTAAATAGATAAGAATGGGTTAATTTAATCCAGATGATTACTACATATATTACTGAGGGCAAGAATGCCTTAAAAGAAATGAAGAAGCCCATATAATCCAAAAAAGGTGAGAAAAGCAATCCTGGGATATAATCTCAAAAATGACAGAAAATTTGTTCACATTCAAGGCAAACTATTCAACATCACAATAATATAAGGCTCTGCTCCAACCACTAATATCAAAGGCGACAAAGTTTATTAGTTCTATGAAGACCTACGACATCTAGAAATCACACACCACCCCTCCAAAAAAATGTCACATTCATCATAGGGGATTGGAATGCTAAAATAGGAAATCAAATGATAATTGCAATTACAGTCAAATTTAACCTTAGAGTCCAAAAGGAAGCAGGCAGAGATTAATCGTTTTGTCAACATTATACCCTGGTCATAACAAACACTGTTTTCCAACAACCCTAAAGGCAACTATCTACACACAGATATCACCAGTTGGTCAATATAGAAATCAGAATGATTATATACTTTGCAGCCAAAGGTGGGAAAGTTCTACACAATCTGTTAAAATAAATCATGGAGCTGGACTGTAGATCAGATCATGAATTTCTTATTGAAAAATTCAAGCTTATAATGAAGAAAGTAGGAAAACTGTCAGACCACATAGGTATAACCAAAATAACATTCTTTAGGAATATGAAGTGGAGGTAGATTTAAAAGACTAGATCTAGTAAATAGAGTGCCTGGATAACTACGGACAGACATTTACAATATTGTATAGGAAGCAGAAACAATAATAACATTCCAAAGAAAAAGAATAGCAAGAAAGTAAAATTACTGTCTGATGAGTCCTTACAAATGGCTAAGAAAAGAAGAAAAGGGAGAGGGAAAAGAAAAAGGGAAATATATATCTTAGTGAATGCAGAATTTTAGAGAATAGTAAGGAGAGCTAGGAAGCTTTTCTTAAATAAGCAACGCAAAGAAATAAAAGAAAACACTAGAATGGGAAACACATGAGATCTCTTCAAGAAAATTAGAAATATTAAGAGAACATTTCATGTAAAAATGAGCATGATAAAAGACAAAAATGTAGGGACTTAATAGAAATAGGAGAGATTAAGAAGAAGAGCCAAAGATACATAGAAGGACTACATAAGAAAGATCTTAGCATTATTGATCAACACGAAGGTGTTGCTATTGATCTAGAGCCAGACGTCCTAGAGAATAAAGTCAATTGGGCTTTAGGAAACATTGATAACAATAAGCCTAGTTAAGGTGACAGAATTCCAGTTGAGCTATTTAAAGTCCTAAAAGATTTTCAAAGTATTACAATCGATATGTCAGCAAATTTGGAAAACTCAACAGTGGTCACTGAATTGGAAAAAATCAGTTTATGTCCCTAAAAAAAGGCAATGTCAAAGAATGTTCAAATTATCAAACTATTGCACTCATTTCACAGACCAGCAAGGTTATGATTAAGATTCTGTAAGCTGGGCTTTATTAGCAATATGTGAACTGAGAATTATCAGAAGAGCAAACTGGTTTTTGAAAAGTCAGAAGAACTAGAGTCCAAATCACCAACATTTGCTGGATTTCAGAAAAAAACAAGGGAGTTTCAGAAAAACATCTACTTCCATTTCACTGACTACATTAAAGCCTTCGACAGTGTAGGTCACAACAAAATGAGGCAATTCCTCAAAGAAATGGGAGTATCTGATTATGTTACTTGTCTCCTGGGTGACCTGTATTCAGACATGGAAAGACTGATTGGCTTAAGACTGGAAAAGGAGTATGACAGGGCTATATATTTCACTTTGTTTATTTAACCTATATGTGAAATACATTATGCAAAGTGTCATATTGGACAAATCAAAAGCTGGAATTAAGATTGTCAGGAGAAATATAAACAATCTCAGATATGCAGACAACATCACTTTTATGGAAGAAAGTGAAGAACTAAGAAGCCTCTTGACTGGAGTGAAAAAAGGAAAATGTCAAGGCTGGCCTGAAACTTAACATCAAAAAAAACACTAAGATCATGGCAACTGGTCTCATCACTTCCTGGCAAATAAAGGAAGAAGAAATGAAAGCAATATTCTTGGACTCAAAGACAGTAACTGCAGCTATGAAGTTAAAAGATCCTTGCTCCTTGGGAGAAAAACAAATCTGGACAGCATACTAAAAGGCAGAAATATCACCTTGCCAACAAAGATTTATATAATCAAAGCCATGGTTTTTCTAGTAGCAATGTATGGATTATAAGGAAAGCTGAGTGCTGCATAATTGATGCTTCCAAATTATGGTTCTAGAGAAGCTTTTTGAGAGTCCCTTAGGTAGCAGAGAGGCCAAATCAGTTAATATTTGAAGAGATTAATTCAAACTATTCATTGGAAGATCATATACTGAAATGGAAGCTAAATATTTTAAACTCCATCACGCCACAATTATATTTTTCACTTTTCTGCCTCTAGGCTTTTGTTCATATCAGTAAGGTATGGAATGACCTCTACTGAACCTTCATATCTTGCTGATGAAATCCAAGCTAATCAAGACTCAGCTGAAATACTCCCTCCTCCAAGAACCCTTTCCATGATCCCATCCAGTCAGAAGCAGTTTCTTTCTTCTCCAAATTCTTGTTCACTTATGTTCTATTTTACATTTTCACTACAAATTCCTGGAAGATGAGGATTATATTTTATTTGTCTTTGTATCTCCCTCAGCTCTGTGCATAGTTGGCACTTAGTGGTTTGGAAATTGTTCTTTTGCAGATCTAGACTTCTGACAGTATTGGTGTAAAAAGTCTTCTGTGAAAAAACAAAAACAAAAATCTTTACCTTTCCAATTGGGCAACTAGACAGTCAGCTTACAGTCAGAGATATTTCTGGTGTATTAAGGGGATGACTTGTTCAGGGCCACAGAAACATTACTTGTCATAGGTGGGATTCATTCAAGGTCAACTTTCTATCTCCTATTCCATACAAACTATGTAACACTTTGGAAATATTTGTTAAATTACTTAAATATTGTCAAACCATCCTTATATCATTTGAGTTTACATAATTTATCCTCTACTAATGTTGTCCTCTGATGCTTAAAAAAGATGACCTTGGATTATTGAATGACAGACCAACTGAATATCAAATCCAACTGGAAAAGTCTCTAGACAAGGTTAGATGGTGGATGGACTGGGAAGATTAGCCTTGTTAAGATCAGAAAGGCACATCCTCAAATTGATAGTAAGGGGATAACTTTTTAGGTTCTGGTAGCTCTTTCAAAAACCTTTTATTAGTCATAGAAGGGTTGTTTTCTGCCCTAAGGGAGGCAGTATCCACGTTGATAAAATTATATCATTCTAGTGTTGAAATGTAAGCGAAATTGTAGCTGGTCTTTCTTTAGATACTTGGTTCTGAATCTCACCCGGTATCAGAATTGTAGCGTATTCAGAAGATTGCAACGATAATTAAGAATTGGTGGTAAATGGAACATAATGTAATATCAAAAACATGATAACGTTACAATATAACATCACAACACAATATTATAATATATAATGTAATATAATATAATAACCAAAGATTACACTGACAGAGGTAATGGCAAGACAAAAATTTGAATCCAGTTCTAACTTTAAATCCCAGACTTTCCCCACTATAATATATTGATACCTCCTGTACCTTATCCTAGGTTCCATCTTTTAAAATTAGAGAAACCCCCAGTCCAAATCCAATGAGTTTATCATTTAGTTTATCATTGGGAGAAATAGAAAAAAATCCAGCTGGAAAACTGGTCTTAGAAAGATGAGGTCTGTTTTAGAACTTCTGAGTTTGAGGCAATGTCAAGATGCTGAGTGTTCATGTACAATAAGCAAGTGACAGTGCTTGACTGGAGTTCAAAAGAGCAGTAGTCAGAGATGAATTGAAAGTCATCCAAGTAAAAATTATATTTTAAGGCATAAGAATAGCAATTTTCTAAAGGGGAAAATAGAGAATGAGAAAAGCAGAGGACAGAGCTCAAATTTAGAGAAATAGTAAAGGAACTAGAGACATTGAATCAGACAGGAAAGGCATTGGTAGTGATACAGCCAGTGGCAAAGGAAAACCAGAAGCACATAGTGTCCCAAAAGTAAGATGGAAAAAAAGTTTCAAGAAGGCTGGGGCAATTATGGGTCAGATTTGTAGAAAGGACAAAGAGGATGGGAACTAAGGAAATGTTGGCACATTGGCCATTTTTTTCTACTCTACCCAGGTTTTCTCAGTTTCCCTGAAGCATTCCTGTCTTTTTTTTCATATAATCCAGTTTATTTGTTTTTTTTATATGTTTTTTTTATAGTCACAATCTAATGAAGCAGTTAACCAACAATGGATATGCAACAACATTGTTGTTTGCTGTTTGTCCTTCTTTCTTAAAGAGGACCATGATATCAGGGACATGATGCCATGACATGCAAGTGAATTGGATTTAAGTGTAGGAAGGATGTGCAAGATCATCGACGTCACTTTCTCCTCCAGAGTAATCTGGGTCCAGTTACCAGATATAAATTAGGATGACTGGAGATGACCTTCTACAATAACAACTTAGCAGGAAGATGGGAGCAAGGATTATGTGAAGCAGTGATTTGTTCTTCCAAATATTTATGGCACTTCACTATGGCAGAAACAATTGGTGGAGTCCAATTGGAAATATTTAATATGCTTATTAGCAGCATAATCATGGGCAAAATCTGAGCCTCAGTTTCTTCATCTATAAAATGGAAACAGTAGTATTTGGTGGGGCAACTAGGTGGTACAGTGGATATGATGTAATATGATTTTGTGGTCCCCTGATTTTAGGAGGGGCTTCTGTTCTAACAATAAATTAGTAATCCTAATATCTATAATATTTTGAGATTTAACAAAACTCCCTATAAGAACTAGTTCTGTTTGTCTGCTGAATTCTTTCAGAATTCAGTCTGCTTATAAAAGCCTTACAATTACAATAAACTTTACTCCTTGGTTATGGAGATGGGTTCAAGCCTGAAAATTCTTTTGAGACACCTCATGACACTGGTCTATGACCCAAAACTTTTGGGGTCCCCTTCCCAACCTCAACAGATAGAATGCTGGGCCTGAAATCAGGAATATTCGAGTTTAAATTCAGCCTCAGATACTTGCTAGATATGTGACCTTGGGCAAGTCACTTAATCTTGTGCCTCAGTTTCCTCATCTATGAGCTAGAGATAGAAATGACAAACCATTCCCAATATCTTTGCCAAGAAAAACCCAAGGGGGGTCACAAAGAGTCAGATATGACAATTGAACAATGACATTGTAAGGTAGTTCTAAGGGAGTTTTGTTCAGTCTCAAAATGTTATAGAAATACAACTGGTTTTCTTAGAGAAAAAAAGATAAGTTTGCCTAATCAAGATTGTTTTGTTTCTCCTGAAATCTTCCTGTTCATTTAATTTCTAAAAAGGAATTTAACAGAATCATTGACTTTCAGAATGGAACAAGACTCTGGAGATCCTTTGGTCCAATGTGTACTTAAACATGAATTCCCTTCTACAAGCTAACAAATTTTCTAGTTCTTGCTTGAAGATTTTGACATCTAATTGTTCATTTTGCTTATGGACAGCTCTAGTTGCTAGGAATTTTTATCTTACATCAAATCTAAATCTCCTCTGTGATAATAAAGAGAACAGAGAGTAAGCATAGAAAAGAATGGGGAGAATCTAAACTTACCAAGATTATTTCATAGCCTTTTTTCATTTAATTTATTTATTTCACAGTTCTCTGTCTTTCTGAATTATATGACCTCTTTATGTAGAATTCAGGTTTCATTGTGCTAGAGAAGAAAGCCCTAAGTATATCATTGTTTTGAATTAATTATGTTACTCCCCCATCCTTAGCATAGCTAATTTATTTGGCCATAGATTGGTTTCCTCCATATTCTAAAATGATCATTGCTATTCATATGTTTGGCTATTGGTCTCCATATGGAGATCAATTGACTATAATTGTCCAGACTAGTTTATTTGCAATTCATCTCTCCTGCCTCCTTCCTTTTGCATAAGCTATATCCCCAGTCCCACCTCTATCCCTGAAATATACTCCTTCCTTAATCCTTCTGTCTAGATTCTTAGCATCGTTCAAAGTTCTACTGAAGTACTACCTCCTAAGGAGCCTTCCCTAATTCCTCCTCATTTATTAAAAACATTCTCTCCTTCATGAAATTCTTTCTTATTTAACTTTCCTTTTCACGTATTGTACATCCTCAGTAGACTTCAAACACTTTGAGGGTAGGGAAAGTTTTTCTTTAAAAAGATTTTTTGGTTACCAATAGGCTTAGCACAGAGTTTATTTGAATAAACTTGTTGCTTTAAAGAATCAAGGACTGTCATAAATGGTGAACATGTTATGCAGCCCATAAAGAGCTCCACCTCTGCAAAAATACTACATGCCTTTGATTAAGAGAAAAAGTCTGTTTTTTGACTGAGAGTAAGGAGGTTAACCATCACTAGCTAACATTCCAGATTATAGAACTTGGGTCCCAGATGTTTTGACTCCTGAGCACCACTGATAAATGTTCCTCTCCCACTCCATTTATTAATTGTTGGGGGAGGCAATAGCTCAGGACCAATATTCATCATTTCCCCAAGAATATGTTCTCTTCTCTGGCTCCTGGTAACATATCCAAAACTCTTAACCATGTGTCCTTATAGTTTAAATATTGACCTAAGATTCTGTGGTCATCTTTAAGATGACTGGCCTGAATACATAAGCCCTGCAGTATGGAGAATCCATAACAGAGATCTAGGAGTTGGGATCTCAGCTTTCCTACCAAATAACAAAAAGGGAATCAGGATCAGAAAGTGGAAAGAGCATTGAATTTGGAACCAAAGGACCTGGGTTCAAATCCCAGCTTTACCCTATGATGTTGGATGAGTCGTGTGACCTCTTTAGGACTCGTTTCCTTATCTGTAAAATGATAATATTGGACTAAATAGCTTCTGAGAGTCATATCAGCTCTAAATCTATATATCCTATAGTCCTATAAACACATCTCTTCAGGGTTGGTTCCCTTAAGAGCAGAAGAAAAATATGGCCTATCTTTTATAATGACAAATCCAGAAACTATTGGACAGAATATTGGGTCCTTGGTATGGTTTCCGGTCACCCAGGACAGCCAGTTCTATGTTCTCTGACATAAATGCTTGGTTGGAATCTCAGAAAATATGATACAATCCCAACACATTTGTGAAGTTTCCTGCTTAAAGCCAGCTGTCTGAGGAACTGAGACAACTGTTCTCAGATTGCATTCGGCTTTGCTTTTTGATCAGTTTATAGAATCAGAAGCTATTAGAGAACCACCTGCTAGTGGCTGCTGGGTATTATGGGACCCACCTGCTAGTGGCTGCTGGGGATCTAATTCTGACCAGCAGAACAGATCCCTTCATGTAAGAGGATGATAACAATATAAGGAGACTGAGAGGCAATTGCATTCTCTGACTTCCCTCCTCTTCCCTCTTGCCTCCAATTTATTTCATTCCCTATTCCCAAGCAACATCTGCGTCAGTAAAGGCTGATTTACAATTCCTTCAAGTATGTTATGATTCACAGCTGGGGGGGCTTTCAGAGAACTGACCAGCCCCTTAATGGTGCATCCCCTTTAGTCCTTTATGTGGGCTTTCTGGATTTTACACTTAGGCATGGTCCTTAACAAGAAGCCCAGAATCCCAGAGTTGGAAAGGATCTCAGAGGTCATCTAGTCCAATCCTTGCCTAAAGCCCCATGACATCCCCAAAGCATGATCATCCAATGAATTCAAGAGATAGGGAACCAACTACCTCTTCCAGGCATCCCAAATATTTGATAATAGCTATTATGTGCTCCATAAGTTATACCTCCCCAGACCATTCAACAGATCATCATATAGCATGATCTTCACCACTTTTCACCCTATTTACTCCCATCTTATCAATGGGCACTTAGCTGGTGCAGTAGATTGAGCACTGGACTAGGAATCAGGAAGACATCTTCCAGACACTAGCTGTGTGAATCTGAGCAAGTGATTTTAATGCTCTTTGACTCAGTTCATCATTTGTAAAATGATCTGGGGAAAAAACTGGCAAACCACTTCAGTATATCTACTAAAAAAAGTCCAAGTGAGGTCATGAAGAATCAGACACAACTGAAAATAACTGAACAACAGCAACAACATCTTATTTACATCTATCAAAACCATGGTTACCAGGTTGGAGCACGACAAAACAGATAAGGTCAGAGTTGTGAAATACAAAAAAATTATCACCTCCTTTATTCTCAATACAGCTTTTCTTAATGTAAATAGTTCTTTCACTGGCCATGTCATACTGCTGAATTCAGTTGAACTTGCAATCTACTTTAAACCTCCACATCTTTTCCCCCTTTTGCCTTTTTTATCTTTATGTAAGGCTTGGTAAGCAAGAATCAGTACTGTACTGATAATTATTCAATAACTAGCTCTCTGGGGGAAGTATAGGATGACATACATAAATTTTTTTAAAAATTCCTTTTGAACTTAAATACAAAAAGACCTCCCAATAAATTGTGGTATATGAATGTTATGGAATATTATTGTTCTATAAGAAATGACCAGCGGGATGAATACAGAGAGACTTGCAAAGACTTACATGAACTGATGCTAAGTGAAATGAGCAGAACCAGGAGATCACTATACACTTCAACAACAATACTGTATGAGGATGTATTCTGATGGAAGTGGATATCTTCGACAAAGAGAAGATCTAATTCAGTTCCAATTGATCAATGCTGGACAGAATCAGCTACACCCAGAGAAGGAACACTGGGAAATGAGTGTGAACTGTTTGCATTTTTGTTTTTCTTCTCAGGTTATTTGTACCTTCTGAATCCAATTTTTCTTGTGCAACAAGAGAACTGTTAGGTTCTGCACACATATATTGTATCTAGGATATACTATAATATATTTAACATAAATAAGATTGCTTGCCATTTAGGGGAGGGGGTGGAGGGAGGGAAGGGAAAAATCGGAACAGAAGTGAGTGCAAGGGATAATGCTGTAAAAAATTACCCATGCATATGTCAATAAAAAGTTATTAAAAAAAAGACCCCTCCCCGCCAAAAAGAGGAACTTTTCCATGCACATAACACAACATAGAGAATTGAATATGAACCATGAATTCCATTTCAGACTGTTCACTTTTTTCCCTGAAAAATTTTATAAGTACTACACATTGTGTTTTCTTCTAAGTTTTCTTTTGTATTCTACCATTCACTTTTTTTTCTCCCTTTCCACCTCATCCCAGAGAAGGCTAAATTAAACACAGATACACATGTATGTGTGTGTACATATGTGTGTGTGTATATATATATATATATATATATATATATATATATATATATAAAGTTTGTGGTTGTGTGTATATATATAAATATATATAGGGGTATATGTATGTATACATACATACATACACATTCTATATATACCACATATACCACACTATACATATTTTTATTTGTAAGTATTTTCTCTGGAAGTAGATAGTATGAGATCATGATTGATACCCCTGGGTTTTTTATATCCTCTGAAACATAATAAATTTTACTCCAATCTTTTATTTTAACTCTGTGTGTATCTCTCATTTTCAAATGTGTTTCTTATAAATAACAAATTGTTGGATTCTGATTATTTTAATCCATTCAGCTGTCAGTTTCTGTTTTATGAGTGAGATTATCACATTCACATTCACAATTATAATTACTAGTTATATATTTCTCTCCACCCTATTTCCCTCACTATCCTTTTCACCCTCTTTTTTTTTTTTTTAAATCCCATCCTTCCTTAAACATCTATTTCTTTATAACTACTGCCTCCCTAATGTGTACTCTCTTATTCCCTCCCCTTGCTCTACTATTCCTTAAGCTACCCACCACTCTAAGAATTCCTCCCTCATCCTTTCCCCCCATTCTCTTCTTGTTCTATACACCCTACTAAAAAATCTTTCTTTATTCTATTCCCTCTGTGCTCCTATTTTTAAAATAAATTTAGAAGGCTTTTATACCTATCTACAAGATTGTTCCCTCTTTAACCCATAATATTCCAGCACTACAAGCCCTCTACCCCTCTGAGCTTCCACTCGTCTTCCACTCATGCTTTATTTGTCTAATCATTTAATTTAATCTCTCCCTACCCAGTTTTATTTTATTTTTTAAATTTCAAAATTACTTTTTTATGATTTAATAGTATTTTATTTTTCCAAATACATGCAAAGATAGTTTTCAACATTCACTTTTGCAAAACCTTGTTCCAAATTTTTCTCCTTTTCCTCCCCCTCCTCTCTCCCAAAATAAGAAGCAATCAAATTTAAGTTAAATAGGTGCAGTTATTCTAAATGTAATTCCATATTCATCATGCTGCTCACAAAAATAATCAGATCAAAAGGGGAAAAATGAGAAAGGAAAAAAAATCAATCAACAATTACAACAAAAAAGGTGAAAATACTGTGCTTTGCTTTACATTCAGTCTTCATAATTATAGATACATACATTTCTATGTACAACTAGTAGTGGTGAAGTGGTACCTCAGAGTTGTCTTAATTTGCATTTCTCTAATCAATATTGATTTAAATTCATTTTTTCATATGACTAGAAATAGCTTTAATTTCTTCATCTGAAAACTGTCTGTTCATATCCCTTAAGTATCACCAACTTTATTTTTTTTTAAGAATGATCCCATCATTCTCAACTTAAGCCCAAATCTTTTATCAATGATCTTTCAAACTATCCAAGTAATGACAAAGACCTTAAGAGAACAGATAACATTTTCCCATATAAAAAGTAAACAGTTTGATCAGTTGAGTCCTTTATAATTCCTCTTCAGTAGCTACAATAGGCTTTTCTTGATCTTATTTGTCAAAATTTTCATTGAGTTATGGTCCTTTTTTTACAAATACCTAAAAATCCTTCAATTCATTAAATGTCCGGGTTTGATTTTTTGTTTTTTTTCATTCAGGATTATACTTAGCTTTTTTTTTTGTTTGTTTTTTTCATTCGGGATTATACTTAGCTTTGCTGGGTAAGTTATTCTTGGCTGCAAGCCCAGCTCATTTGCTCTATAAAATATATTGTTACAAGCCCTATAGTCTTTTAAAGTAGAAGCTGCTAGATCTTATAGTATTCTGACTGTAGTTCCATAGTATTTAGGTTTTTTTTTCTTGCTGCTTATCGTATTTTCTCCTTAACATGGAAGCTTCAAAATTTGGCTATAATATTCTTGTAAGTTTTCATCTTGTTATCTCTTCCAAGTGCTTATCAATGGATTTTTTTCTATTTCAATTTAACTTTCTTATTCTAGTACTTCTGGGCAATTTTCCTTAATATTTTCTTGTAATATCATATCTAGACTCCTTTTTTAAAAATTATAACTTTCAGGTAATTCAACAATTCACATTGTCTTTATCAATTCCACTGACTTAGCACTTTGTAAGAATCCTTGTTTCAAGTTCAGAGTTCTGGCCCATAACATCTCTTACTTTCTTTTGTTTTAGAACATAGGTGGTCATACCCTTCCTGACTTCTAAGGGAGGTAAAAACCCCAAAAAGGAGGTGATCATGCCTTCCCTGACTCCTCAGAAAAGGGGTGAAAACACCAAAAAAGGAGGTGATCACACCCTCCCTGACATCTCAGGAAGGGAGATGAAAGCCAAAGGAAAATAGGGAATCAAACCAGATTAGCAGGTTTCTGAAGGGTCTCACTTGAAACAGGTATACATAAATCCATCAACATGGGAGTTATTACATAAGCACATAGCAATATAACACAGGCTAGTAGTGATGGAACAAATAACGACTCAACATGAGAAATTATATGTATCCATAAGCCCTAGAAATAGTTCAAAACCAATCTATTGTCCATTACTTTCATGTGTCAGAAAATCCAAGTATTCCTGTAAGTTTTGAAGTCCTGCAACAGTCTTATCAACAATTTTTCATCTTTGGGAATCCAATGATTCTTGCTGGTTTTGAAATTCTGCAACAGTCTTATCAACACTTTTTCATCTCAGGGAATTCTGTGGGTTTTGAAGTTCTCTAACTTATTATCTTATTATCAGCCATCCTCTTTCAGTGTCAGATATTTCTTAGGTCTTCTCCTTTGTTTCAAGCTTTTTTTTCTTTTTCTATCTCTCTTTAAGTTCTTGTTGGCACCCATCTGATTCCTTCTCCATCTCTAGAGATACAAGCAAATTCTTTCTCCCAAGCAGTTAACCTATCTAGTTCCTTCCATTCACCACTTTATGGATTTCTCCACATCACCTGGCAATTACAATGGAGCTGCTCACACTGGACATTGCCATTTTGTCAGATTAAAAAGTCTGTATTCTCCCCAATTGTAATCTCTTTCTCTCATCTGATTGCTTCTCTGCTGATTGATCATGTCAGAGTCCTGAATTTCTAAAGACTTTCTGGGAGTAAACTCGGCTGCCAACATGCCCCACCTGTTTTTTGTTTGACGTCTTAGAGCTGAGTCCCGCCTCTTCCTTCCCTGGGTCAATCTACATTCTGAAGCCCAGTGGAAGCCCTTGCTGCATTTTAGACACAGGGTTTGGGTTTTATTCTCTCACCCTGTCCTCTCACTCTGTCTCTATACCAACATTGAGCTTTCAGATGTCCTATTTTACCACAATGAAAGCACTGATGAGTCTCTCTGGGAATCCCTTGCTAAGAGGGACCCCATCTTCCCATATTCTGCATCATAGCCTGGGTATAAAACACATTTGTGCCCACTGAGGCACAGCATTTTATGATCTCCTCTAAAGGAGCATCCTTGTATAGTCCAAGAATAATTCTTCTACAAACCTCATTAGCATTTTCTGTAGCAAGTTGTTTGATCATTATTCCTGTAGCTGCATTTTCTCTAATCGTTCATATGACAGCTGTTTGCAGATGTCCCACAAAATAAGCAAAAGGTTCATTTGGACCTTGCTCTATTTTTGTGAAGGCTTCCCCTTTATCTTGCTTTTCCAGGAGGCTGCCCCATGCTTTTATAGAAGCAGCAGCAATTTGTCCATATGCTATCAAAGAATAATTAATCTGTATTGAAGTGTCTGCATACTGACCTTTACCTGCTAATTGATCAAAGGTGATTTGTATATTAACTCCAGTTTGCCTATTTCATTGGGCTTGTATCCTACATAGTTCACTATATTCCAAAAGCCACAACAAGTTTTGTCTAAGTTCTAAGCATGTCCTTGTTATAGATTTCCAATCACTAGGGATTAAGATTTCATGAGCCAAATAATACCATCTTAACATAAGATGATGTAGGCCCATAAAGAGTACAACCCTTTTTCAAATCCTTAATTATTTCCAGATCAAAAGGAGTATATCTTCTCCTTTCTTGACCTGAAGAGTCAAACTCTTTAAATAACAGGATAAAAACAGGATTGTTTTTAAATCAGATACATCCTGTCTTTCTTTTTTAGCTTTAATTAGTGCCTTTTGTAATCGTGTCATAGTCTGCTTCATAGATAGTGCTGATTATGTCACTGCCCCTCCCCCTCCTCCTTCTCCCTCCACCCATGAAGAGTTAATTGAGGGGGGGTAGGTCAGGGGTTGGGGAATGGACTAATGGCTCCTGCTGTGAAGCACCACACTCCTTAATTTCATCAGCTTTGTACTTAACTCCTTTCTTGTCTAATTCTTCATGCTTTTCACCTAGTTTGTCATTATCCTCCCCTTCTTGCACTTTCTTCTTTTTCCTTTCAACAAAACAATAAATTAAACTCAGATCTGGGCATCAAACAATTGATTTAGGCGGTATTTTGAGCTGGCTCCAGCACACCTCCTAATAGCCTATACCCTTCCAGCCAATAATAGACAGTACTCCCTTATTTAATTTCAGAACTTCTCCATTCATTGATATCTAATACATCTTAGAGGGCCTCTCCCATTTCCAGACAAATAGATAATGAGAAGCTGCAAAGAGTTCATGTTTCAGTCTGGAATATAGTGCTTCTAAGCTCCTGGATTAAGAGGCTGACTAGGAAACAAGGCTGTTTTACTGGTTCTATCTCAGGTAGAGGTTTAGGCATGTCAATAAGATTTTAATTGGCTTCAGATGAGCTGGGTCTATCAGAGCTAATTAATTTACATTTCCTGAGGATCAAGAGGTAAGCCAAAAGGCTGAAACAAACTGGTAAAACTTCCATTTTCCTCTGATCTGAGTTCTGAGGAATCCCATGCTAGTCCAGAATGAATCATCAAGGACTGATTCTAGAGAAAAAGGGAACTTGGTTGCCATGGTACTCTATATGAATGCTGTGAGTAAGATGAGTTCACTGGTATCCATGACTATTCTAGAGCCATGGAAGGCCTTCTTGAATTAGAGGTCACTTTACAATTCCTTATTCAAATACCCCAGTAAGTGGGGTTAAAGTAGTAACTTATTTGTGATGTCCTGGTTACCAGCCCTAACCACTGGGACTTTGGAACTTTCTCAAACTTCATTCAAGAATAGACAATGAAAACTTTTTCAAGGTAGGACTGCTCTGTTTTTGCACTTGTATACCTATAAAAATGCCTGGCACATAATACAAAATTTTTTAAAAATTTGCTTAATTGTATCAACCAGACATATATAGGCTGAATCAGCTTATACATGTGGAACTAGAAATAAAAAATATTGATTAAAGCTGTCATTTCCAAAATTGAAGGACTGGGGACATCAGAGGCCATTGAGAAATCATAGCATGTTTTCCCTCATCTGTATAACGAGGGAGTTGGAGCTGATCAATTCTAATGTTCCTTCCAGATCTAATCCTGTGACCTTGTGATCATTTAATTCTACACACCTCCACTCACCTTTTCTATGGCTATGAAAATTAAAAGATTGGTCTTGTGTAATTCTGCCATTCAAAGGATGTTGCAATATTGTATGTTCTCTGGTTTTGTCAACATCACTGTTAGTGATTCCCCTGAGATGTGGTTTGAGGCCACCTTAAAAGAAGATCCTGGCCTTCTCCCTTCCCACATCCCATCTACCTCCAGATGTCATAAATGTTTGTTCTTCATGGTCAACCTTCTGCTCTGGCTAAGGTACATTATGCCATTCAACATATCTGGATCCCAGGGATACAGATCCTAGTTGACAATCTTTCCTTTCAAAGTCCAAGGTTCAGATCACCAAGGTACAGATCTGAACTGTATATAAGATAACTTCCCATATAAGAATTCCAGTTCTTTTTGTGAAGATGGAATATTTCCTCAGTCAAGCATATTGTAGTTTACATGCTACTAAGGTCCAGAATCTTTTGTTCTTAATCTCCAGTCTCCAGTTTCTTAGATCAGCTTTGTTCCATTTTTGTTAGCCCAAATTTGACTTCTAAGAGGGCTTAGTTTACATTTGAAAATGAGAAAAAGGGGGAAATGGCCATTTTCAATATACTAACATTGGTCTGTCTAATGTCCCATGTGTTTCAGGGACATTAACATTAAGTCATATTCTACTTTGAAAATATTTACAAATTTATTCAGTTTATCACCTATATCTCAACAAATTTGGTCAGGCTACTCCATCACAATTTACATAACTACCTAAAAGTTATTTCTTCAAGCCTACAATGTACAGTTTCTAATGTACACTAGAATATATTCTAAGTAGCTCTCAAAAAGATGAACACCATTCTATCTGGATTGTACAAAACATATATGGTCCATGAATTTCCACCCTACATTCCCAGACATTTCCATATTGGTAAACAAAATAAGATTTGGGATCAGCTTGTTGACATTACCCATGTGATAATGAGTTGTTCTTGTTCTTGTTCTTACTCAAAGAATAATGCTTTCTTCCAAACTAATAATGTAGTATTCACATAAAGGGAAAGCTAAAGGGGACCAATTTCTGATCGTTTTCTTGAAGTGTACTCATTCCAGATTTGTATTCTTAAGGACAGAGTCTCTTGGTTGCTAACAGAAGAAAAACAAGATTTTAAATTTTCAAAAGAGAGTAAAGAACTCAAGATGAGTCTCTCGTTAGAATTATTTTTCCAAAATAGAATTTTTAAAAATCTAATACTATAAGTCAAAATGACTGGCCAAATTGATTAATATATAAGAGAATGTGAAATGTAATTGCTTTAAATAAAGTTTATTTGGTAAGATAGAAAATTTACTTTCCAGGAAAAAAGAATTTTAAATGATATGATTGGGAATGTGTATATTTCCTTTTGAAATCAATGATCTTTGCAAGTCGCCACCATCACCATTCCCTAGCATGTGAAAAATGGATTTGTGTCAAAACTCACTTTTAAAATAAAATTTGGGGGAAGGGCAAAAAGCACTGGTTATAGAAGCAAAGGCCCTGAGTTCAAATACTACTGCTGTCATTTATTACAAGTGTGCCTGTTTCCTCATCTGAAAAATGAAAAGGTTGGTCTAGATGAGCTCTGAAATCTCTTCTTCCTCTAAATCTATAATAAATTTCTTTTAATTGCCCATTCTTAAATATATTATTTATTTATTTTTAACATTCTTTTTTTTTTCTTGAGTTCCAAATTCTCTTCCTCCTCTAGCCTCTCCCCTGCTCACTGAGAAGGCAAGCAATATGATGCCAATATAATCAATTTCTTAAATCATTTTCTTTTAAACCAAGGATATTTCTAGGGAATTATTTAAAAGCTTTAGATGAGCATATTGACAAATACTAAATCTCTCTAAGAAACAAAGGGAATTTAGGACCAAATTCTTTCATAGATTTAGCCTCCAGAGGAGCTATGAAAGAACAGCTACTATTCTTTCCTACTCTTTCCAAAAAAATTAAATTAAAAGGAGTTGAGTGAGAAGTAGCTGTCTAATAATGATTTGGGCTAGCTCCAGGAATTTTTGTCATTCCTAAAATTAAAAAGGACCAATTTAATTTTCATGAAGGGTATCAAAAGGCATTGTTTGGAAATTAAAACCAAATACTCACTTGGCAAGAAAGAGAGACCATGATCCTGAAAGTGGTTTTCCTAAGGTCGGGTTGATCCATTGCTTTAAAGATGTATCCACATCTACTACTTCCCCAAATGCTTGAACATTGTGTAATTACATTGTTCAAGCTTGATCACAAAAGGATCAGAAAATATATTTATTTGTAAATTATTTGTAAAGGAGGAGACCACAACGATGAAGCTTTAGTCTTCTGTCTGTCAAACTGTCAGATTCAATTGATGTATTAGTCAGTGTTCTGCTGGATGGCTTTTTCTGCCCCCTCTCTATTTTTTATTTTTTTTTGTTATGTGGGATGCCTCTCTGGGTAAAGCAATAAAGAGGAATATATCTGGAAATTCAAACAAAAATTTTTTTTATTATGGCTTTTTATTGACCAAACATATGCATGGGTAATTTTTCAACATTGACCTTTGCAAAAACTTCTGTTCCAACTTTTTCCCTCCTTCCCTTCACCCCCTCCCCTAGATGGCAGGTAGTCCCATATATGTTAAACATGTTGAAATATATGTTAAATACAATATATGTGTACATATTTATACAGTTGTCTTGCTACACAAGAAAAATCGGATTTAAAAAGAAGGTAAAAATAACCTGGGAAGAAAAACAAAAATGCAAGCAAACAATAACAGAAAGAGTTAAAATGCTATGTTGTGGTCCACACTCATTTCCCATAGTTCTTTCACTAGGTGTAGTTGGTTCTGTTCATTATTGATCAATTGGAACTGATTTGGATCCTCTCATTGTTGAAGATATCCACTTCCATCAGAATAGATCCTCATACAGTATTGTTGTTGAAGTATATAATGAGCTCCTGGTTCTGCTCATTTTACTCAGCATCAGTTCATGTAAGTCTCGCCAAGCCTCTCCTCTCTGTATTCATCCTGCTGGTCATTTCTTACAGAACAATAATATTCCATAACATTCATATGCCACAATTTATTCAGCCATTCTCCAACTGATGGGCATCCATTCAATTTCCAGTTTCTAGCCACTACAAACAGAGCTGCCACAAACATTTTGGCACATGTGGGTCCCTTTCCCTCCTTTAAGATCTCTTCGGGATATAAGCCCAGTAGTAACACTGCTGGGTCAAAGGGTATGCACAGTTAAACAAAATTTTTAAGAAAGAATACACACATTGTTGACTTCTTTTAAAAAAAATAATTAAACCTAAGAGAAAACCTACTATGTTGAATTTAGAGAAAAGGAATATAAGCAATGGGTGAAGAAAGGAGAATAGATCCTCTTTTAAAATCTAAAACTAGAAACCAGTAGTGGCCCTGAATGAAAAATTTATGCTAATTTCAAAGGACAGACTTTACTATGCAAAATGTTTTAGTCTTTACTACTATGTACTTCTTGAATAAGGAAACCAAAGCCCTGGAATGATACTCAAGTAAGATTAAGGCCCTTCCTTGGTATCCACTGTGGTCTGGTTTGGATTCTTAAAAATAAATAACCTTGGTTGATGGTCTCTTCAAGGAAGTGTTAACTGGCTGTGATGAGACTCTGGAATGCTTAACATGAGAAAACTTCAACTTCCAGTGGCAACTAATGCGATAGAGCTATCACTTTCTAATGTTTAGCTCTAACTCCAGAAAAAATAACCTTCTCCTAGACCCAGAAGAGGAGTTCCTTTTTGTTCAGCTTCAGTAGTCTTGACCTTCTGGTTTTTGAAGGCTTTAACTGTGTTAGAAGCTGCCAATGGAAACAATAGGTAAGAACCTCAGTGACATAGAAAAAGAAGACAAATCACAAAAGGACTTATAGGTTCAGATCTGCTCTAAACTAGCCTGCCTTCTCAGTATCCACAAACAGTTAATAAGCTCAATAGGACTTAGGTCCCCTGAAATGAAAGATTCAATAGTATTTTCTTAAGCCTTGCCCAGATACTAGGCCAGTATCTATCATAGATTAAGGCTGAACATGTTCCATAACATTGCTGGAAGCTTTATCAATTTTGGAAAAAAAGGGAAGTTCTGAAATGGATACATTTCTGTACTAGTAGGGACCAAAAGTATTCAATGATAAGCCAAGGATGGTAATGAGAATACATTAGTAGAACTGAATAGGCAAGAAGGCAAGAAATCAATGAGCATTTATTAGGTTCCTCCTATGTACCAGGAATTATGTTGAGTACTTTACAAATACTATTTTACTGGATCCTTACAATAAGTATTATAGGTACTATAATTATCTTAATTTAAAGCTCAGAAAATTTTGGCAAACAATAATTAAAGGTCTTTCTCAGTTGGATTTGAACTCAGCCCTAATATACTATCAATTACTTATCTATCTCTAGGAAAAGATGGAAAATGGTACCTGAAGCAGAAGTAGAGTCAAAAAACAGGAACAAAGTCCTAAATGGCTATGCCATTTTGTATCCAAAATCAAGATAAGTGATAGGGTCTTTAGTTTAGCAGATAGAACTCTCACTTTGCTGTGCTCATTAAGTCTATAATCTCCAGTGTGCTTTTATACTAAAACCAGATGAGAATGGGATGCAGAACAAGTGATACTGGATTCAGAATCATAAGACCTGATTTCAAATCCTGACCCTGATATTTACTATCTATGTGATCTTAGACAAATCAACTAACCTCTCTGGATCTCAGTAGTGATTCTAAGTCCCTTCCAGTTTTAGAACAGTAACCTGTAAATAGCCAGCCCACCTATGACCATGGATTTAGAGTCAGGAGAGACTTTTGGTGACAGTTAAGGTGGATCTCTTACTTTATAGTTGAGAAAACTGAGGCCAGAAGATTAAGTAACCTGTTAAGTAACCACATAGTTAATGAGAGACAATCAATCAACAACAATCAAGATTTGAATACAGGTCCCCTAATATGAAATCCATTTTTCACACTTTTGAGCAGAGGGCTGTAAAATGGGCATAATAATCCCCATAACACCTGCTTCACCAGATTGTTGTAGAACTCAATGAGGATCAGGTAAGCAAAGTATCTCATAGATCTCAAAGTTGTAAAAGTGGTAGCTATGGTAGGCAGGCTTTGCACAGGCTCTAGAACTGGAAGGGCCCTCAGAGGTACTCTGGAGATCCAGAAGGTTAACTGATTTGGAGAAGGTGCAGACATACTGAAAAATAATGAAAGCTTTTGTAAAAAATATATTCATACAAATTTTACTTCCCGTCTAAAACCTTTCCCAACCAGGCCAAGTCAAATTCAGCAGCTCATAGAAAGATAAAGCCTACCTCAGGTCAGGATAACTTCCCTGTCAACCATCTCACCAAGAGATGAGGGAAAACCTTACACTTTTCACTCTCAATAGGAGCAGTTTGGTGCTCATAATTACTTGTTCCTGAGACCTCCCTAGGGATATTTATGAACCTGCCTCTTGAATTGCTTGGTGAAGTCACCCCATGAAAGTTTACAGACATGTGGCCAAATCTGGTTCTGGTATGCCATCATTGTAAGAAATAAGTGCTCATAAGCAACCTGCCTCATCCTGATTTTCTGCAGAAATTGCCAACTGAGGGGATATAACCAGAAGCAAAAAATTCTTCCAGTGGTAGGGTGGAGTAATCCAACCAACCAGGTTTGTCTAAAATAATGTTCTGGAATTGCAAGCTGCCTTTGTGAAAAGCATATTTAATTTCTACTTAATTTTGCAAAGTATTAGACTGAAGGTACCATATAACTGTTGACTCTGCCACATTCCACTTTAAATGCATTTATTTTCTTGTTTTTGGTGAAAGGAATTTATCACCACCTGTTAACAACAGTTTGATTTATATAGCTCATTAAGGTTTACAAAATGCTTTCCTCCCAACAAACTTGCAATTTGGAGGTGTAAGTGGTATCATCCCAATTTTATAAGAAAACCAAAATTCATAAAGGTTGCAAGTAATGTGTTCTGTAAGAAATGACCAACAGGATGATTTCAGAAAGGCCTGGAGAGACTTACACGAACTGATGCTAAGTGAAATGAGCAGGACCAGGAGATCATTATATACTTCAACAACAATACTAGATGATGACTAGTCCTGATGGATCAGGCCATCCTCAGCAACAAGATCAACCAAATCATTTCTAATGGAGCAGTAATGAACTGAACTAACTATACCCAGAAAAAGAACTCTGGGAGATGACTAAAAACCATTACATTGAATTCCCAGTCCCTATATTTATGCACACCTGCATCTTTGATTTCCTTCACAAGCTAATTGTACAATAATTCAGAGTCTGATTCTTTTTGTACAGCAAAATAATGTTTTGGTCATGTATACTTATTATGTATCTAAGTTATATTTTAATATATTTAACATCTACTGGTCATCCTGCCATTTAGGGGAGGGGGTGGGGGGGGTAAGAGGTGAAAAATTGGAACAAGAGGTTTGGCAATTGTTAATGCTGTAAAGTTACCCATGTATATATCCTGTAAATTAAAGGCTAATTAAAAAAAAAAAAAAAAAAAAAAAAAAAGGTTGCAAGTAATGAGGCACAACCAAGATTCCAGTAAAGTGGTTTTCCAATTTCCTCCTCCAGTTGATTAAGACAAACAGAAGTTAAATGATTTGCCCAAGAACACACAGCTAGTGATGTCTGAGGCCGGATTTGAACTTGGGTCCTCTCCTTACTCCAGGGTCAGAACACTATCCATTGAACCATCTAGCTACTGTTCTTGGTACAGAGTGGAGATTTAATCATTGTTTTTTACTGATGAACTAATATGGACAATAATAATATAGACTAAGCTTAAAAGTGTGTCATGGATATATGTTTCTTTTGGAAAGCTGATTGTTAAACATTTACCAACATATATTAAGTTGGTACTTAATTCCTTATTGAATGAAGACATAGATGTAAATAATTCAATAAAATAGTAATCACTCCCACAGAAAAGAGTTGTCCCTCTTTTGATATGTAGACAAACTTTCATAGAGGATAATGAAATCAACACAAAACATTGTAGGCCCAAAAGCAGCCATCAATTAAGAAAGCGTTAAAGCTCAAACTTATCAATACTTAATTCCATATTTAATCAAAATCCCTTATTTTATATTGGACATTCTATTCTTATTTAGAAGATATAATGCTAATATGAGTAACCTGAATATATTCTCCTTGAAAGCATATATCGACCGGAAAATTTTAATCAAACAAATAATATAACTATAATTTAGTACCTTATTATATATTTTGTTAACCCAAAATTGCATATAAAGGAAAGATTAAAAGAATAAAAAGGACTAACAAATCGAACCGCCTGTTTACAAAAACATCACCTCTAGCCCACCAGTATAGAGGCATTGCCTGCCAGTGAGTTATGACTTTAAGACATTCCACCGTGCAAAGTAGCATAATACTTGTCTCTTAATAGACTATATAATACCACAGTTCAACTTCTCTTACTCCTAATCATAAATTGACCTTCCTTAGAAGATATTCTAAGACGAGACCCTGTGGAGTTAAGTCGTATACTCAACAAATACTAATATTCAACCTATTGGAATAATTAATAATCTCTAGTTATAGTCTTTGTTAGGGACCTCGGCATAAAAGAAAGATAAGAATAAAACCAAGATTAACAAATCTAAGTGTATATTACAAATATTAATTTTTGATCAAGGAACAAGTTACCCCAGGGATAACAGCGCAATCCTATTTGAGAGCCCATATTAAAACAGGGTTTACCCTAATGTTGGATCAGGACATCCAAGGTGAAAACGCTATTAAAGGTTCGTTTGTTCACGATTAAAGTCCCTCGTGATCAGTTCAGACGGAGAAATCCAGGTCGTTCTATTATAAATTCATTTCTTTCCAGCACGAAAGGACAAGAGAAATAGGCCAAATCCATAATAACCTAGAATTAATATATGAATTTATCTAAATATACTAAATCAACCCCAGATAACCCCAAGAACGGAAAACATTTAAGATGGCAGAGCTGGTAATTGCTAAAAGTTTAAGCCTATCCCAGAGGTTCAAACCCTCTTCTTAATAGAATGTTTACAATCAACTTCTACTTTATATTATCCCAATTCTTCTAGCAGTCGCTTCCTTACACTTATTGAGAAAAGTACTAGGTTATATAAATTCGAAAAAGGCCAACATTGTTTGGGACCTTATGGCCTCTTTTTCAACCATTCGCAGATGCAGTAAAACTATTTACTAAAGAACCACTCCACCCACTAACCTCATCTACCTAATATTTATTATCCCCCATCCTAGCCCTCTCCATCGCTTAACAATCTGAACTCCATTACCCATACCTAACACCTTAGACCTAAATCTGGACTTATTTCATCCTCTCTATCAGGCCTATCAGTCTATTCTATCCTATGGTCAGGATGAGCTTCAACTCAAAGTATGCCTTAATTGGAGCATTCAGCAGTAGCAAGACTATCTGTATGAAGTCTCCTGGCTATTATTCTCCTATCTATTATATTAATCATGGATCCTTCACATTAAAAACAATATCAGTCACCCAAGAAAACTTTGACTTATCATTACAACATGACCTCTAGCTATATATGATATATCTCTACACTAGCAGAAACAAATCGAGCACCATTTGATTTAACTGAAGGAGAGTCCAACTAGTATCTGGTTTTAATGTAGAATATACCGGCCCTTATATTCTTTCTAACAGAATATGCAAATATTATTCCATAAACACAATTACAACTATTCTATTTCTAGGACCATCCTCATACCTAATTTATCTCACCTAAAACAATATCATTCATAAAAACACTCCTTCTCACCATAGCTTTTTTATGAGTCAGCATCATACCCTCGATTCGCTATGATCAACTAATACATCTACTATGAAAAATTTCCTACCAATAACTTTAGCTATATGCCATGATTTATCTTCACACCTATTGCCTCTATCCATTCCCTACAAATATGAAATATGTCTGACAAAAGAATTATCTTGATAGGATAAATAATAGAGGTGCAGCCCTCATTTCTAGGACAATAGGACTTGAACCTATACCAAAGAACTCAAAACCTTTGTGCCCCATTACACCACATCCTAGTAAGGTCAGCTAATAGTTTATGGCCCATATCCCAAAATGTTGGTTCACACCTTCCCATACTAATGTCCCCCTATGTAATTACTATTTTAACACTAAGTCTTTTATCGGAACCTGCCTAACTATTTTCAAAGCGAGCACTGATTCACGCCTGAATAGGATTAGAAATCAACACATTAGCTTATTATTCCAAAATAACAACCCCAAAATCACGAGCCACTGAAGCTGCCACAAAATATTCCTCACACAATCACTGCCTCTATAGTAATAATATTTTGCCATTATTTACAACATGATCAACAAATCAATGAACCTTAATACAACTTTCGATAATTGAGCCATCTAATAACCTTAGCTCTGGCTATCAAATTAGGTCTTGCCCCCTTCCACTTCTGAGTGCCAGAAGTAACACAAGGAATTCCACTACTAACAGGAATAATTCTTTTAACATGGCAAAAACTTGCTCCCACTGCTATTCTCTTCCAAATCGCCCCTCACCTAAACATAAAAATCCTAATTATACTAGCAATCCTATCTACCTTAGTGGGAGGTTGAGGAGGCCTTAACCAAACCCACCTACGAAAGATTCTAGCTTACTCCTCCATTGCCCCTAACAATTTGCCCCTAACAGCTAAATAGTGTTAAGTGATTGAAGTAAAATTTGAATTCTGGTTCTTCAAGAGAGCTGCTGCTCTATCCACTGCACCACCTAGCTGTTTCCCCCCCACACACACACCCCAAGGTAGTTTTCAATATCATTTTTGTAAGACTTTGTGTTCCCAAAATTTTTCCCTCTTGCCCTTTTCTCCCTCCTCCCAAGACAGTAAGCAGTCTGATATAGGTTAAACATGCAATCCTTTAAAACATATTTCCATATTTTTCATATTGTACCAAAACAATCAGACCAAAAGGGGAAAAACCATGAGAAAGAAAAAGCAAACAAACAAAAAAACCAAAAAAAGGTAAAAATACTATGCTTCGATCCACATTCAGTCTCCATAGTTCTCTCACTGGATACAAATGGCATTTACTATAAGGGAAATGCATCTTGCATGTGACATATCCTGAGACAACTCTTTTGACTCACACATACCTTGTATAGTCAGAAGTCAAGCTTTCAAAGGAGGTCAGCCTTGTTTTCTCTTTCCTGGGCCATAAACCTCATCCAAGGAAATGTTCTAGTTTAAGATAGAAAAGAATCTCTTCTTCTTTGAATTTAGTGGACAAGACAGAGTGGGAGAAGAAACAAGATGAAGTAGATTTTCTGTTCTGTTCAAATATAATAATTCTGTTCTATTAAAATAACTAACATTTACACTCTTTTTCCTGTTTACAGCCTCTTCAGAATATATCAACTATTTATGGCAAAAGGCTAATAGAATATGACCATAAGATTTATGATAGTCCTGCCTCACAACACAAATTTCCTACTTCATCTTTATAACTATCAATATCTCTATTATTAGTGAGTTATTTGCTTATTAAAGACTGAACAACAAAAATTTCAATTAATTTGAAATTTGGGGGTATTAATTTCTAGACTAGAAGATATTGTTCCTGGCTTTGCACAAATAAACATGTATATACCCTTAAGTATCATAGCTTTTAGAAGAAGCTGCATAAAAAAAATTAGCCACCGCAAATTTTTATTTTAGTTTTATCTACAAGGTTTAAGAACAATGGTAGTCAACATCTAGATTAGAAAGGTCCAGAACCAATATTAGGGGTAATAGGCAGTTACTTACAGAATATAACAAGGTAGACTTTTAAAATATTACATTATAAATGTATTTTTTAGTGCCAGAATATTACATTTTCTGTGGCACAGATATATTTATTTTGTGTTAATCAAATACACATATGTGCTATGAAGGCTCCAAGACCACTATGGACAGGCAAATATGAAAGGCATAAGGGAAGGTGTCATTTTTAAATCTTGCCTAGGGAGAACTAATGTTTCCTTAATGTATTTTTAATGACCCCAATATCCTCTCTGAAACTAAAACCATATTTAATACCAATATTCTTCTGGTGATGGTGTATGTCTACAAATCATAGACTATCACAATCTCAGGAGAATCAAAATGGCAGCTCTCTCAAAGGGCACTAGTGAGATGTATAGTGAATATAAAAAGGTTCCCACAATGAATTACCCACAATGAATTGTTACCAAGAAATTGTGTAAAAGATAACAAATATATGCAAAAGAAGGTTGGTCAATCATGTTGTGAGAACCAAAACTAGGAGATGGGAAGACTCTGCCCTGCTTCCCAACTCTTTAGCCCCATTTCATTGGTACCATTGTTAGAATCAGAGACCTAAAAATAAGCTCTAAGGTACATTTCTTGTGGGGTATTAGAGGAAAAGAGTCTATAGAATAGCTTGAGATCTTCTCCAGTAGAAGGGATACCCATATGGATCTATTGAAATATAAGCCAAAGCTGTTGGCATCCAGAGAGAGAACTATGGAGACTGGCTATGGACCAAAGTATAGTATTTTCACTTTTTCTTTGTTTCTCATGTTTATTTTCCCCCTTAGGTCTGATTTTTCTTATATAACATGACATATATGGAAATATAGTTAAAAGAATTACACATATTGAAAAGGTACTCTAAATCACTGTTAATCAGAGAAATTCAAATTAAGACAACTCTGAGATAACACTACATACCTCTCAGATTGGTTAAGATGACAGGAAAAGATAATGACAAATTTTGGAGGGGATGCGGGAAAATTGGGACACTGATGCATTGTTGGTGGAATATAAACTGATCCAACCCTTCTGGAGAGCAATTTGTAACTATGCTCAAAGAGTTATCAAACTGTGCATACCCTCTGATCCAGCAGTGTTCCTATTGGGCTTATATCCCAGAGAGATCTTAAAGGAGGGAAAGGGACCTGTATGTGCAAAAATGTTTGTGGCAGCCCTTTTTTGTAGTGGCCAGAAACTGAAATTGAGTGGATGCCCATCAATTGAAGAATAACTGAGTAAGTTATGGTATATGAATGCTATGGAATATTATTGATCCATAAGAAATGATCAATAGGATGATTTCAGAGAGGCCTGGAGAGACTTACATGAACTGATGCTGAATGAAATGAGGAGAACCAGAAGATCATTATACACGGCAACAAGAAGACTACAAGATGATCAATTCTGATGGAGGTGGCTCTTTTCAATAAATTGATTCAGGCCAATTCCAATGGTTTTGTGATGAAGACAGCCATCTATACCCAGAGAGAGGACTGTGGGAAATGAGTGGGCATCACAACATAACATTCTCACTCTTTTTGTTATTGTTTGCTTGTGTTTTGTTTTCTTTCTCATTTTTCCTCTTTTGATATGATTTTTCTTATGCAGCATAATAATTATGGAACTATGGAAACATATATTGGATTACTTGTTTATGGGAGGGGGTAAGGGAAGGAACGGAAAAATTTGGAACACAAAGTGTTGCAATGGTGATTGTTGAAAATTATCTATGCATATGCTTTGAAAATAAAAAAAAAACTTTTTTAAAAACAAAGAAAAAAAGAATTCCACATATTTAACCTAAACAAAAGAAAGAAAGAAAGAAATATAAGCCAAGGAGGTACTAAGCAATTGATCTATTTTGATTTTAAGAGGCTGATAGAGGCAACTAAATGGTGAAGTGGATAGGGCACCAGCCCTGAAGTCAGCAAGACCTGAATTCAAATTATGCTTTAGATACTTATACTTCCTATATGTGTGACCCTGGGAAAGTCACTTTACTCCAATTGCCTCAGGGGGGAAAAAAGAGTCTAATTTCTATATTAAAATGTAGAGATGAGACTATTGACTCCCAGTTTACCTAAGCCTCTTCCTTTAGGGATAAACCTCATAGCCACCATCTTTTTTTTCTCCAGCCTTGACCTTGTCTGTCAAGGACTTCATCTCCTTCTTTGATTGAAGGAGAATTAAAAAAAAAAAAAAAAAAAAAAAAAAAGGAAGCAAGAAATCTAAACCTAGGTGGTTACTCAGTTGGACCCTCGGGGCAGAGCCAGTTTCAGCATCAGCAGCCACCCTCAAAGCCAGTTAGTTACCTAATATTCCCCCAATGGCTGGGGCCCAAATGGAATCAGAGACGCAAGGCATCTTGGTTCAAGGTGGGGGGGTGGGGAGGGCAGAGATCAGCAGATATTAGCATTAATTAGAGCTTAGTATACAGTCTCTTCTTTCTTCAGGCTATATTCCCTCATACTTAACCTGTACAAATCACAGCGTGTTACCACATCTCCCTCATAAATATAAACAAGAAATACAATCTGTCCTAATGTTCCTAGCTTCTTAGCCTAGTCGAACCAAATGATTTTCTCACCCCAGACAGAAGCATCTGTACTTATTTAATAGCTGCAGTATGGTATTCATAAGATTCTTTTTCGCCCACTCAATTCCCGACGGTCAGTCTAGGGCATCAGTGTGCCCAGCTTATCTTGGTAGCTTGTGAGCTGCCTCATTTAAAGAACTATTTAAATGAAAAATACAGTATGTCGTTTTAAAAAATGATTTATTTTAGGAGTATTTTGTATGTATATTTGTCTCCAAGGTCTTTCTGGCTTTCTAGTATTTCAGAGACCATCTTGTTATTTCAGGGAAATATGGGCATCGATCTCTCTCCCCATACAATGTCCTCAAGTACAGATGCTGCTGTACTTGATCTGACACTGAAATATAAAAGGGACTGAGTCTCTTCCACATTGGCTCAGACCGCCTGCCCAGAAGCTATAAATCTGCCACTGTGGGAAACGGTTGCCTTAGCAACAGCCCAAGTTTTCTGCCTGGGTCTGAAGTGCATGGGATCTTATTGTTTGGGAAACTTGACTAAAAATACCCAATTTAGCCAGGGCATAAGCATGCCAGGGATGGCACCCTTGGAGCTTAGTTTCCTTTTGTGAATATTTGGAGATGGGCTCCTACTGGGGACATTGCTCTTCTTTGTAACAAGATATTTATGCAAACACTTCCCACTGATCTCAGTATCAAATGGCACTAACCATAGCTAGAACTTAAATTGGATAAGATATTTTGGCATCTGTCAATTTTTGCTTTTTAATTCAGAGTTTCTTAGGGTTCATGAATAGATGAATAAATGGATGGATGGATGGGTGGGTGGATAGATGAATGGAGGGAGGGATAGAAAGATAATTACATTTTCAACTTCCTTAGTTTTCTTTATGATCCAATGTATTTTATTTTACACATTTAGATACTTTGTTCTGAGAAGGGGGTCTGTTGGTCTGTCAAAGGAGTCCATGTTAAAAAAAAATAGGTTAAAACCCCCTATTTTAAAAGAAATACCATTTTTTGTCAACATCGGGAAAGAATTAAGTAATGTTCTCTCTGAAGTCACATTGCTATCTATCCCTCTTCTTAATTTTAATTTAAAAAATTTAATTGCCCCCCCCCCAAAAAAAAATGATGGGGTGGAGTGGGGTAATGTAAACATAGTCATTGTCAACATCCAAAAACTTCTTAAATAAAGAACTTGGAAGCTTCTCTAAAAGTAGACCTGCCCTTAAATATTTAGGAAGCTTACCAATCCTGAATTAGAGCACATTACTCTCTGCTCTCTGTCCCCTCTAATTGATGCTTCAGCTTGAGCTCTTGGAATTGTAGTTTACTTTAAAATCCTTTCTCCAAACTTCCCCAATCAGACCAGCACTTCTTTCCAAAGCCCAAATTTCCGGGTCTGTTCCAGTAATGAGGATATGAATAACATCTAATCTTTTCTATAAGCTATGAAGAGCTAAACACCCTTCAATCAACATCTTCCTGCTTTAATTTTAGAAGGAAGTTGAATGAAGCAACTCTACTCCTGTTTCAATTTTCTTCTTATGAGTCAGATTTGCCTGGGGGTGGTCGACCACACAAGCACTGGGGCACCCCTTTTCAGGAGATGATTTGTAGACAAAGCACACACACAAGTCAGATGCAAAGTTATGCCAACATTCCCCATTCTTACCTCCGTGGCAGAATTAGTCATGTAGTCATAGAATATCAGAGTTGTAAGGACTTTGAGAGGTTTGACCCTTTCAGTTTTACAAATAAGGAAAAAATTAAATGTTAGATTTCAAAGAATAAAAGTCACACAGTTCCAACGTCACACAGTTGTGGCATTAAACTTCAGTCTTCATTAAACTTCATTTCTCTGTGTCTATTATTCTGCTAGTTTACCACACTGTTATCAGATCATCTTCCCTGTTCTAATGGTCCTTAACATTTAGCCCATGATTTTTTTTGGAGGGAGGAAGAGGGGGAAAGGTGGTGGTGGTGAAACAATCAGGGCTAAGTGACTTACTCAGAGTCATGCAGTAAATATCAAGTGTCTGAGGCTGAATTTGAATTCAGGCCCTCCTAACTCCAGAGTAAATGCTCTATCTACTGCATTATCTAGCTGCTATGAATTGGCAGTCCATGAATTTTAAAATAATATTTTGATAATATCATTTCAATATAAATATTTTCCTTTGTAGTCTTTTATATTTTATTTTATGTTTTAAAAAAATCTTATTTTGAGAGTAAGGTTTAGCCATTTCATTGGGGTTCATAACACAAAGAGTGGTTTAGAATCCTTGGCCTAATGTTTTTTCTTTCTGTCTGCAATTGTTCTAGAGCTTTTTATGTCCTCTAGCTTTCTTTCTTCTCTCACAGAACATAACATACTTCCTGATAAAAAATCACCATAGCCTGGAAAAATTTACATGAACTGATGCTGAGTGAAACAAGCAGAACTAACAATAGATTGTACAGCAAGATTGTGGGATGCTCAACTATGAAAGAATCAGTCTTCTCAGTAGTTCAGTAATCCAAAACAATCCCAATAAACATTGGATAGAAAATGCTATCTGCATCCAGAGAGAGAACTATGGAGACTTAATGTAAATCAACACATGCTATGTTCACTTTTTTTCTTTTTCTTTCCTCTTAAGGTTTCTTTTGTTCTGATTTTTTCTCTCCCAACATAATCCATAAAGAAATGTGTGTTTAAAACAATTAATGTGCATGTTTAATCAGAAAAAATAAAAATAATAAAATTATCAACTTAGTTCACAGCAGCATTGATTTTTAATAGAAGATAGCTACTACAGGTTCAGATAATAGCAGAGATGGTAAGATACTAAATCAGTAAGACACTTCTGTTCCACCCATTGTCAAGGATGTTGAAGAATAATACTTCTTGAGGATTATTCTAATGGTTAATCTCTTTAGACATTTTAATTTTCCAAGTTGGCTAAGAATAGAGACTCTTGAGAGAATCAATATGAATGTGGTGTTTTATTTTTTCCTTAAATTGGTCTCTCACTATTGTTTCAGGCTCTCAAAGGTTCTTAACGTTTGTTTTTTTTCCATCACTGACCCCTTTGACAGTTTGGGAATCTTATGGATCCTTTCTCAAAATGGTTGTCTACATATACTTAACATGCATGGGACTACCTGCCATCTAGGGGAGGGGTGGAGGGAAGGAGGGGAAAAGTTGGAACAGAAGTTTTTACAAGAGTCAATGTTGAAAAATTACTCATGAATATACAAAACATATAAAAAGCTATAATAAAAAATGGTTGTCTATATTCACAACAGAAAGAAATTAGTTAGAGATTTTCTCTAACTTTCAGTTAGAGATTTCAGTTAGAGATTAGTGTATATAAAGATGCATCTTCTGCCCCATACACATATATACTTCACCCTAAACAATTATAAAGAGCCTTGAAATCTATTTGCAGATTTCGAGGGTAAGAATTCCTGAAATAAACAACAGAAAATCAATGAGGGAAGTTGTCTCTCAGCAAGTTTTATGACTCACCTCAGATCTAAATGGGCAGTGTGATGTTATCATATGTCCTTTGTGACATTCTTGAGTCAGCTCTCCTCCAGTTACATCCCTTTACACCTTAGATTCTCAGCAGTGAAGATAACTCAGCAGGGCCATGGTGCCTGTAAGATGGTTTTCATAGGGTCATAGATTTAAACCTGCAAGGGACTTATAAATCCAACTCATTTTCCTGGTTAAGAAACTGAAATAGAAAGTTAAGTGACTAGCCCAAAGTCATATAGGTGGCAAGGGACTGGACTAGACTGATTCCTAATCCACTATTCTTTCCATTAGACTGACACCTGTTATGGTCTAAAGAGGAGGTTATATAGATTTGATTACTTGCTGTCTGAGGAAAGGATATGGGGGAAGGAGAAAAAAAATTTGGAACACAAAGTTTTGCATGAGTGAATATTGAAAACTGTGCATGCATTTTGAAAATAAAAAGCTAAAAAAAAAGGAAGTAGTTATTGCACATCAATGGGAACAGTGTAGAGCAGTGGGATAAAAATAAATAAAAACAGGGCTCTGATCATAAAAGAGGGGAAAGGACCCACATGTACAAAAATGTAGCAGTTCTTTTTGTAGTGGCAAGGAGCTAGAAATTGGGTGACTATCCATCAGTTGGGCAATAGCTGAATAAGTTGTGGCATATGAATGTAATGGAATATTGTTGTTGTATAAGAAATGATGAGCAGTTTGATTTCAGAAAAGCTTGGAAAGACTTGCATGGACTGACATAAGTGAAATAAATAGAACCAAGAGAACATTGTACACAACAAGATTATGTGATGATCAATTGTTATGAACTTGGCTTTTTTCACCAGTGAGGTGATTCACAGGAAATTCCAATAGACTTGTGATGTAAAATGCCATCTACATCCAGAGAGAGAACTATGAAGACTGAATACATATCAAAGCATAGTATTTTCATCTTTTGTTGTTGTTTATTTGCTTGGATTTTTCCCTTTCTCGTGTTTTTTACCCTTTTGTTCTTATTTTTTTTTTTTTTTGTTGTTCAGCATGATGAACATGGAAATATATTTAGAAGAATTGCATGCATTTAATCCATATCAGAATGTTTGTTGTATTGGGGAGAGCAGAGAGGGGAAAAGAGGGAGAAAAATTTGGAACACAAGGTGTTGCAAAGGTGAATGTTGAAAACATCTTTGTGTGTATTTGGAAAAATAAAATACCATTAAAAAAAGAAATAGAACTCTGTAGGCCACATTTTCGCTTTAGAAAATCACAAATTAACAATATCTATGTCATATTGTATTTTTTATTTATTTTGTTAACATTTCCCAATTATATTTTTATCTAGTTTGGTCTGTACTTAAGAGTTTTGCCACTGCTTATAGCCAAGTTTGACCCGGTTGGTATAAAGGTTTCCAAAATGTTTTCCTTGCATCTGTGAAGTCAGAATTATAGGAATTATTATCCCCATTTCACAGATGAAGTAATGTGGCACAGTAAGCTTTGTGTTTGGTTAGCATTTCCCCTATTTTTTGCAACTTTTGAAGTACAGTCAAACCTCTCACTAATCCAGACTAGCTCTTGAAGTTCACAAAGAAACATCCAGCTACAGGACATTTTCATCCCAGCATCATTCCACTAACCTAGAGTTCCATTACCCCATTACTATTTCTAAGTGTGAAACCACAAAGTACAAATCAGCAAGATGAACGAGCTGCCCCGTTTGAACCTACAAAATGTTGACTGATTGCTAACAGTGCTGAATGAGCAGCACAATTCTGGCAAGAAGGCATCCAACTAATTGGGAAGAAATAAAACAGACTTCCTCAATTAGTAGACAAAGCAAAAACTATATGGGAAAATTCTTGAGGATGGATTAGATGAGACAAAAAAAGAAAAAGAATTACAATGAGAGGAAGGAAAACAGAAGAGAAAAGAGAAACATAAAACAATAGTTTTCCTTTTCTTTTCTGTTATATATAATCACAGGAATAGAATTAGAGAAATGTGTAATTGAAAGGGGAATCAATTATTCTAATCCAACTGACACCTAGAGAGGAACACAAAATCCTCACACAAGTCACCACCTATCCTTCTCTTGAAAATCTACAGGGATGGGCCACGACCTTTCGGAGAAGTTCATTCCACTTTGGGATAGTTCCAATTATTAGGAAATTTTTCCTTATCTCATGCCAAAATGTACCTTTCCACACCTTCCACCCGCTGCTTCTAGCTCTGCCCTATAGGGTCAAGGAGGGCACACCTAATCACTCTTCTCCATGGCAGTCTTTGTTCCAGGACCAGGGTTGAATTAGACACTGAGTGAAGAAAGGGAATGAGAGAAGCCCTCAGGGAAAGGGGCATTAACTCTGACCAAAAATTCTTAACTTTTTTTGTTTTATGGATCTCTTTGGTAATATGGTGAAGTCTACAAACCCTTTCTTAAAAGAACATTTTCAAATTCATAAAATGCATAGGCTTACAAAGAAAAACCAGTTACAATGAGTTTTTTTTTTAAAATTTAATTTCATAGAACCCAGCTTACATAGGGAAAAGGGAAAAAACATTTACCATAGTATTTACAAATGTTCTAACCCCTGTATTGTTGCAAATATTATTTCATTTGATCTTCATAACAACTTGTGGAAGTAAGTGCTATTTTTAATCCCTATTTTACAGTTTAGGAACCTGAGGCAAGCATAAATTAAGTGACTAATCCAGGGTGTATGAGGTTGAATTTACTCAGGTCTTCCTTATTCTAAAGTTTACCAACTGCCTCAGTGAACACTGCCTTAATGGAAGTATGCCTCAAAAGCTTTTTTTCTTTACAAAATTTTACCCTTTGGTAGAGGATATGTAGACATGTCTTAATCTTAATCGTTCCTTTACTAAGAGTTTAAGGCTTGTTTAAAGATGAAAAATAGAGGCAGCTAGTAGCCCAAAGGATAGAACACTGACTCTGGAGTCAGGAACACCTAAATTCAAATCCAGACTCAAACACTTCTAGTTGTGTGACCCTGGGCAAGCTTCTTAACCCCAATTATCTCAGGAAAAAAAGGGGGAAAAACTATAGTCACTGCAATATACTCAAAGCTGAGATTTAGATTTAAAATATATCAGAATTATATCACTTACTATTTGATGGTAAGAGAGCATTCACCAACCAAGTATTAAAACATCTAATATTAAATATATTGTTTCCATCATTAGTTATATGATCCTAGTATGTGACTTGGACCAATCTAAAAGCATTACAATGGAATGTTTCAGACTGAGTGAGACTAATTGCCAATAGTTTGAAGAACTTTTCAGAAAAGGGAGGATTATAGAGCAGAGACACTTATTTTACACTTCTCGTTTATTTGTCTAGGCCTAGTCCTATTTGCCTAGGATTCTAGGTCTGGTTCAGATTAGGATTCTTGAAGGGAATTAGAGGGCCAAAGTAGGAGCAAAATGTGTTAATATAGAAAGGCAGATTTGGAATCGATTTAAGGAAAATCTCTCTTTTATAAAAATAAGAGCTATTTCAAAGTGAAATATTAAGTTGTAGTTTTTTTCCTAGATGAAGATCTTTAAGAAGAAACTAAATGACTATTTGGTTGTTACACTGTAGAAAGGATTTGTGGTCAGAGAGAAGTGGTATTAATTTTTGGATTCTTTTATATCTAAGTCATATATCTATTTGGAATTTATCTTAGTGTGTGTTGTAAGAGATGAATCTAAACCTAACCTGCCAAACTACTTGCCAGTTTTCCAAGCAGTTTTGTCAAATACTATAATAGGCTATTTACTCTAGTAATTGGTGGTCTTTGGGGTCATGCTTACAATAAAATACTTGAGAGTCTACCTGACAATACACACAAGAACTGATTGAGTATAACTACAAAATATTCTTCAGAGATAGAAGCAGATATTAGAGAAATATTAATAATTTGTGGTAGGCTGAAGCAACACAATATGATAGTTATCTTAATTATTTGGATCCTTTGTTTTATATACCTAATCTGCCACACAGCTCTAGCTAGCTAGCTAGCTATCTACACATACACATATATACATGTATAACCAGTACCAAATCATTTTTGATGATTACTGTTTTGTAACATAGTTTGACACCTATTAAAACTAGGTCCCTGGGAGGATTCTGGAAAGATGGCAGAGTAGGTTGGTAAATTTTGAGCTCTTCAAAATTTCCCCACAAATAGAACAAATTTGCGCCTCTAGGCAAACATAGATTGGTGAAAAAATCAAAAAGACTTGGGGCAGAACAGGGGTTCTCCAGGTATAACTCGAGAAAATCTGAAAAAAAACCTGGGGCCAGGATTAACTCTTGGGAAGTACAAACACCTCCTGGCCACCACCGCAGAGTGGAGAGACTAGGGGCTAGCTGGATGTGGCTGGAGCCTCTGCAGGAACCACAGAAAATTTCACCTCCTAGACAGTGTGTGGTGTTGGGGTCTGAGTCTGGGAAACCTGACTGAACCTCAGCTGGTTAGGCACACCAGGTCTGGCTGTACTGCAGAGTTAAGGCTCTGAGCAAGAAGGAATCAGCACACTCGTGAGTGCAGAGGCAGTGGATCAGGGAAAGTGCTGGCGACGGGCACTTGCAGGATGGTGGAATTCTGAGTTTAGGGTTCTTGGTCAGAGGAGAGAGCTGAAGTAAAGCCTGCCCATCCCAGGATTAGAGGTACTTATACTAATAACTCTCATTAAAAAAAAAAAAATGAAGCAGCAAAGAAGAAAGAACTCCACCATAGAAGCTTTCTGTAGGAACAGGGAAGACTGGGATTCAACTTAAGAGGATACTGAAGTAAAAAAAAGCTTCCACCCCAAAGAGTAGTAATGACTTCCTGCCCAAAGAGAATTTATAGAATTCAAAAAAGAATTTAAAAATCAAATGAGATACACTGAGGAAAAACTAACTAACTAAATAAAAACCAAGAAAAACAAGAAAATTATATATATATATATATATATATATATATATATAAACAACTAAAAGCTAGAAAAAGGAGTCTCAAAGATGAAAATAATTTTTGAAAACTGGAATTGGGTAAGGGGAAGGTAGTGAAACTACGAGAGACTAAGAAATAATAAAATAGACTCTAAAGAATTAAAAAATAGAATAGAATGGGAAGAAAAATGACATTAAGAAGAAAAGACATAAATATAATTGGACTGCCTGAAAGTTATGACCAAAAAAAAAAAAATCCTTGACATAACAATACAAGAAATAATCCAAGAAAATTGTCCTGGAGAGGGATAAAATATAGGGGAAAGTAAAAATAAAAAAAAACCACCAATCACCACCTCAATGAGATCCTCTTTGGAAAACACATAGGAATATTATTGGCAAATTTTGAAATCCCAGGTGAAAGAGAAAGTTTGGCAAGAAACAAGAAAAAAACTTCAAATATGCTGTAGCTACAATTAGAATTATACAAGACTTATTAGCAGCCACAATAAAAGACCACAGGTCCTGAAATCATATCTACCGACAATCAAAAGAGTTAGGCCTGCAGTTAAAAATATCATATCCAGCAAAATTATCTATAATATTGAATGAGAAAAAAAAGAACATTTAATGAACTTGCAGATTTTCAGGACTGTCAATCAAACTCAAACCTAATAGAAAATTTAATATGTAAGAGCCAAAATCAAAGATCAATTTCAAGGAACTCAACACTGGACAAATAGTTTATGGTTTTTCTTTTACACGGGAAATGTATACCATATGTTTAAGATTGACATACAGTAGCTCAAAAGAAAGATTGGGAAAGAGTTAGGGTAAAAATAATAATTATGTTATATAAATGAGGTTCAGAGGAAGAATAGACATAGAGGCATTAGAGGAGGAAGAGGCTTTGTAGTTCTGATAACTTACTCACATCAGGAATGGGTTAAATAGGCAACAATACAAATATACCATGAAAGGTATAGTACCCTCCAAAATCTATAAAGAAATAAGGGAGGAGGGATAGGAGGGCTGGCAAGCAAAGGATGAGGGAAGACAAGGGAGGGATCCATAGGTGGGGAGGGAGGCTAAGTGATAATTAAGAAGCAGAATTAAAATAAAGAGCCAACAAGGATAGGGAAGGTATGTATGGGGGAGAGAGTGTATGTGTGCAAAGGATGAGGGAAGACAAGGGAGGGATCCATAGGTGGGGAGGGAGGCTAAGTGATAATTATATATCTACATATGTATATCTAAATATATACTTTCTTAACTATAGCCTGCTTAGAGGTAGAGGGATAAAAAGGAGAAAAAAAAAGAATAAAGTGGGAAAAGGTATGCAACAGAGAATAAAAGAACAATTTACAAGGAAGTAAAAAAAAAATGGACACTCATGAAAATAATTTCATGCACTAATATAGATATACTTTCTTGAACTGGTAATTTGTTGTTATATATTTTGAATCCTTTCTGATGTTTTGCTGGGCACAAGACAATGTTCAAGAGAACATTGTTTTGTTTTATATTCCTTTTCTATTTTTCTTTTTTCTTCTGTTTTTTAAATAAAATAAATTAAAAAAATAAAAGATGAAATCAATAATAAATTAAACAATGTTAAATAATAATAACAACAATAAAGATAATGATAACCAAAAATAACCTGGGTCCTTTCTCCTCATTTTTTTCATCATTTCCCTTTAGACGCTTGATCTTTTGTTCTTCCAGATGAATTTTATTTTTGATTTTTTCAGCTCCATAAAGTAATTTTTTGGTGATTTGATTGGTATAACACCAAAGAAGTAAAGTAATTATTTTTCTCTATATTTATAATATTTATTATTTATTATAACATATTATAGGTACATACCATAATTTGCTTTCAATTTAATTCTTTTATGTTCAGGATTTCCATTTTAGTGTTTAATTGGGATTTTTCAAAATGTTGGTTTTCTATAGTTTTAGTTACATACATAATGATTATTTCTTTCTCTTTTGTAAATGAATATGCTTATAGTTAATCTATTTTCTCCCAAAGGATGCTTTGACTAGAGCCCACAAATTTTTAAAAACTTATGCTTTATTTTTTAACATTCTTTTCTTCTAAATTTTCTCTCCCTCTCTCCCACTCCTCCCCCATCCACTGAGAAGACAATCTATCAATGTAATCACAATCACATGTGAAATCACACAAAATATTTCTATATTAGTCAAATTTTTAAAAAGTGAAAAAATAAATCAAGAAAATTATATTTCAATTTTCATTCAAGGTTCATCAGTTCCCTCTCTGGTAATAGGATAGCATTTTTTTTTCATCATGAATCAAGACAATTTGAAATTGTCTTGGGTCATTATATTGATCAAAATAACCAAATCTTTCACAATTGATCATCATTTCAGCATTGTTTTTATTGTGTACAATGATCTTAGTCTTTCTCAATTCATTTTGTATCAGTTCATATAGATATTGCCATATTTTTTCCTGAAACCACACACTTTATCGTTTTTTATAGCACAATAGTACTCCATTACAATCACATGCCATAATTTATTTGGACATTCCCCAATTGATGAGCATCTTTCCAATTTCCATTTTTTTGCCACCCCAAAAAGAGCTGCCATAAATATTTTTGTACATATAAGTCTTTTTCCTTTGATATCTTTATGATACAAATTTGGTAGTGGTTTGTTGGGTCAAAAAATATATACAGTTTTATAGCTCTTTGAGTATATTTCCAAATTGTTCTAAGAATGGTTGGATCAGTTTACAATTCTACCAAGAATTTATTAGTGTATCTATTTTCCCCTCATTCCCTATAGCATTATTTCTGATAGATATGAAATGGCACCTCAGTGTTGTCTAATTTGCCTTTCTCTAATCAATAGTGGTTTAGAGCATTTTTCAAATGACTATAGATATTTTTGATTTCTTCTTTAGAAAACTGCCTGTTCATATCCTCTGATGACTTATCAACTGTAGAGAACACAAATTTTGATATACTGGTTCTCAATGTGATTTCTATTGATGAAATTGTTTCTATTATTATTAGTTCTTTGACCCCTAAATTCCATAGGATTGTTATTTTTTCCTATTTATTTTTCATCATGAGTCAGCAAAGGATATATTCAATATTTTCTTTTCTGTATTTGTTTTTATCCTTTAATAATATCCTTTGTTTTAATCCTTTAATCCTTTAATGCTCAGTTTTTCTAAAGGTGTCATGCTATGTAGAAGTGAAATTTATGTATACTCTACTATTCCCATTCAGTAATTTTCAGTGAGTTAGCATATATAACTTTTCTAAAATTCTATTCAGCCTCTTTATCTCTTTTTTGGGAGTAAGGGGAGAGAGTTGTCTAAGTCTAAATGGTATATATTGAGACATCCAACTATTATAAGTTTGCTTTCTATTCATATAACTTGCTTATCTTTTCCTTCAAATATTTAAATGCTATGTAATTTGGTATATATATTTTACATAGTGATATTCATCTCTGTGGCAGATTTTAGCATAATAAAATTTCCCTGTTTTTCTCTTTAAATAAAATCTATTCTTGCTATTATTTTGTCTGAGATCATGCTTTCTATTCTTGCTTTTATTTTGAGTTGAGAAGAAGCAGACTAAATTTTGCTCAAACTCTTTGTTTTAATTCCTTGTAAAATCTTATTTTTTCAAGTGCGTTCTTATAAATATGTTAGATTTCATTTCAATTCATTCAGCTATTCTTTTCTACTTTATGGATGAGTTCATCCCATTCACATTCATAGTTATGATCTATAATTATGTGTTTCCTTCTATCTTATTCTTGTCTAATTTTTCTTCTCTTCCCTGACATTCCACCTCCATTCCTGCTTTAAAAAGAAGAGTGGGGCAGCTAGATGGTATAGTGAATAGAATATTGGCCCTGGATTCAGGAGAACATGAGTTCAAATGCAGACTCAGACACATTAGCCATGTGACCCTGGACAAGTCACTTAATCCTAATTGCCTCACAAAAAATAATAAAAAATTTAAAAAGAGGGTAGGGAGAAAGGTGTATGCTTAGTGCCAGTGCCATTTTTGATGTAATATGCTTCTAATTAGCTTTCCCTCTTCTTTCCTACTCACCTAGACCTCAATCAAATTTCTTCACCTGTTCTTTTCTTTTAAAACCTTTCTTCATTACCCTCCAAGGTTTGAATTTATTTTACTTATTATTAGTCCCCTCTAAATCTATCCTCTCTGCTATTCCTTTTTCTTCTCTCTTCCTATTCCTTCCTGTTTCTGTGTTGAGTTGAATGTATTTCTAGACAAAATTTGGCTACACTGTACCATCCTTACTCTGATTTAGATTATAATGAGAGTCAAATGATTCCCCACTCCTTTCAATGTTTCTTCTTTGTTTGTATAATCTATTTGTATACCTTGATTAAATGAAATAGAATGTCCTTTCATCCTTCTTTCTTTCTTTCTTTCATAGTGAAAATTCTTTTCTCTCTCTCTTTTCTTTATTCTCTTAAAATCATCAAAATATAAGAAAAGCTATATTTTAGCACTCTCAGGCCCTCTGTTTAATTTATCATTTGTGTTTGTATTTCATAATTTCTATGCACTCTGATCTTTTTATCTGAAATTCTTGGAAGTTTCCCACTTTATTAAAGGTCCACTTTCCCCCCCCACCTGTAGGATTGTGTTCAATTTTGCTGAGTAACTTATTCTTGGTTATAAGCCAATAATATCTTTTGGAATATAATTTTCTAAGCTCTCTATTCCTTCCTAGTTGTAGCTGCTAAATCTTGTGTGATCCTAACTATAGTTGCATAATACTTGAACTCTAAGGTCTTGGTTTTTGGCTATGATATTCTGAGAGTTTTCATTTTGGAGTTTCAGGATATATTCTACCAATTAAAAAAAAAAAAACTCCCAGGAAAACAGAATTTGTGAATTAGAAAAAGAAAATAACTCCTTAAAAAATTTTTATGAAATGGAAAAAAATACCATAGAACAAAACAACTCATTTAAAAACTCAACTGGACAAATACAAAAAGAAGTTTAAAAAAAGTAAATGAAGAAAATAATTCATTAAAAATCAAAACTGAACAAATGGAAATGATCAAGAATCAGTCAAGCAAAACCAAAAAAATGGAAAAAATGTTAAATACCTACTTGGGAAAACAAGACATGGAAAATAAATTGAGGAGAGATAATCTAAGAATTATTGAACTCCCTGAAAATCATGATGAAAAAAAGAGCCTAGACACTATTTTTCAGGAAATTATCAAAGAAAACTGCCCAGATGTGGTAGAATCAGAAGGTAAAATAGCCATTGAAATAATTCATTGAACACCTCCTGAAAGAGACCCCACAATTAAAACTCCAAGGAATTATGGCTAAATTTCAGAATTATTGGACCAAGGAAAAAATATTACAAGCAGCTAGGGAAAAAAAATTCAAATACCCAGAAGACACAATAAGGATCACTCAGGATCTAGCTGCTTCCATGTTAAAGGACTGAAGGGCCTAGAATCTTTTATTCTGAAAAGCAAAGGAACTTGGAATACAGCCAAGAATAAACTACCCAGTTAAACTGAGCATTTTCTTCCAAGGAAGAAGATGGACCTTCAATGAAACAGATGAATTCCATTTACTTCTGATGAAAAAAAAAAAAACAGAGCCAAACAAAAAATTTGACCACCTAAATATAGGACTCAAGAGAAGAATGAAAAGTTAAAAAGAACTCTTGAGAACTGTATTTCTGTTATGGGAATATATAGAAAGTGCATGTATAATTTGATTTTACTGTTATAATATATATATTAAAAAAAAGGAACTAGAGGTGGAAAGGAAATTGTACCAGAAAAAGGGAAAAGTGGAGGTAAAAAGAGAGAAATTACATCTCACAAAGAGGCAAAGGAAACCTATTGTATCTGAGGGAAAGAAGGGAGGGAGATGAATATTGTGTGAATCTTACTCTCATCAGATTTTTCAAAGAGAAAATATTAAACATATTTGGTTTACAGAGGAACTTCTCTCACCTCATTGGAAAGTGGGAGGGGAAAATCAAAAAGGGAAGGACGAGGCTAAATAGAAGAGAATACAGAAATAGTAGTGGAAAGATATAAGAAAGGGGGAGGAACTCTAAGGAGAAGGGATTCCCAAGAGGGAGGACTGCTTGAGGCAAGTGGTGCCCCTAAATTAAATAATCAAAATTATAAGTTGACCCAAAGGGCAATGAAGAAAACATGATGTTGATAAGCAGTCTATTGCATATTATAATAATTTGACCAAAAAGTATATATAAAAAAGACATCATTAAGAATACATGTGACTGGAAAAGGAAGTTAGCTAGTAATGTAATATAAGAGAAAGATTTAACAGAGCAGGTCCCTGTTAGGTAGGTCCCTTATGAACAAGTTTTGGAAAGATGGGGCAAAAATCAGAAAACCTGGTTAGGGGTGTGGCAATGATGCTCAAATAAGATAAAAGATATAAAATATTATGATCCTTAAAATACTATTTAAATACTAGTTATTAATATTACTTTTAATCAACCTACAATTACCAAGCCTCCAATGTGGTGATGAATTCATTTGGTGAACATTCTACTAAATTCCTGTTGAGTTAAATGTTTATAAAGCAATGCAGATGCATGCAGACCTGTGCTGGTAAATATTTAACAAATGACCAAAAAAAAAAAAATAAAATATACTGTACAGACACTTCTAAGCTTAACATTATTAACACTTTCTTAAGCCTAGACAATCAAGAAAAAAAATCAAACTCTGATTTGTAGCTTCCAGTTTCTGAGGTGTAATTGCTCACGCTGAACTCATTTTAAGCAGGGTTTTCGCCAGAGATAGCTGCCTCCAGCACATTCCTCATCTGGATACATTATACTCTGTTCTAGGGGGAGACACACCCTTCCCATCCACCTAGTGGGATGAATAATTTAAGTATTCAGTCTATATCTCCTCTTTTAGCTCTGGGGGCTACAATGTTATATTTATTATCTAGTGCAGTTGAAAACAAAGGAGCTTCTCAAAGACTTTATTTATTGGTATTTCCATCTGCAACTCATTTCCCACACTAAGGTCTTGCTTTCCCCCTCTTCGAGGCATTTTTATGTTAGGTGGGTACACAATGACCAAAAAAAGATTTTAAGATTCATTTCAGACAATAAAGGTTGATATTTTGGAATCAAGATTCCCTTGCTTGAGACTTTTGAATGTCACACTTTATGGGGAGTTGTTGTTATTCACTTATTTTTCAATAGTGTCCAACTCTTCATGATTCCATTTGGGATTTTCTTGGCAAAGATAGTGGAGTAGTTTATTATTTCCTTCTCTAGCTCATTTTACAGATGAGGAAACTAAGGCAAACAGGGAAAAGTGACTTGCCCAGGATCACATAGCTAATGTCTGAGGTCAGATTTGGATTCAGGAAGGTGAGTTCTTTTGACTCCAGATCCAGTATTCTATCTATTATGCCACTTAGCTGCCCTGATATCACATTGTAAAAGTGTCCATCTCCTCTGTCTATAGTTAAAGCCAGGTTTTGCTCAGGAAATATTCAGTTTCAAAGACTGCCAGGTTGCCCTGGCTAGATCTGCCAAATAGGGCTATGAGGTTAGAATTGCACCCTATATAATGTCTGCAATTGAAGTCTTCTTCAATGCTTCATCCTGGTGTGAAAGCCTGTCTGGGTTCTTGAAGTTCATGCCAACTGGACACAAGCTCTGGCAGGTCCTCCGTAGCTAGAGAAATTTCAGTCCAAGCTTGGCAATTATTTATCTGTCTCGTGTTTGAAGACCAGCCCGTGCTTTACTAGCTTATATCTATCATTTGAGAATTTCAGGGAAGATCTCTTATTAAAATACCACCAAGGAATGAGCTTTTGTTTTTATTGTTATAATTTTTTGCCATAACAATTTATGAAAACCATTGGATAGGCATAAAGTTTTTCTGCCAGTGTGGGCACTGATCCTTGAAGCACTGAATTATGTGCCTCCTTAAATGTGCTGGAATGAAGGTGGGTGACATTCTTCTCTCCCTTCACTCTGTTACTTCTCCTGGTTTCGGTGGCGCCCACATTCTTTGATGCAGGGAAGCAGAAGTTAAGTTCTATCTTAGAGTACAGGTTTCCCTTCTTACCATAGTAAAAAAAAAAAGAGTAACATTCTTCTCTACAGGCTTCTACACAAAGAGCCCTTTCTAATATCTTTTTAAATAGGAAGAGACTAAAAGGAAATGCTTCTAGTATATTTCCAAGAGGATAAACAAGGTTGCATAGTCTACATTTATAGTTATAAAAGTATAATTCATTACTTGTTTTGTTTTGGTTCTTTTGTAAAACCTCTCAGAGGAGAATGGATTTCTTTAATCAGCTTCCTGGGTTTCTCAAAGTCATTTAGGTAACCCTTAGAAAAATGATTGTGACACAGGATCAAAAATTGTTGTTTAGTTGTTTCAATCATATTCAACTCTTTATGATCCCATTTGGGGTTTTCTTGGCAAAGATGTTGGAGTAGTTTGTATTTCCTTCTCCATGAAATTTTGTCATTTTACAGGTGAAGAAACTGAGGCAAACATGGATAAATGACTTGCCCAAGTTCTCACAGCTTATAATGTTTGAGGTCAGATTTGAAGTCAAGAAGAGACTTCTGGACTTCAGGATGGGAACTCTATCCATGGTACCACCTAGCTGCTCAATCCAGATTCAAGACTTGCTTCTGATTGTATATGACTCTGGAGAAAGTCCTTTCTTTCTTCCTCCTGAAAGAGATCCCACAATTAAAACTCTTCCCCAGGAAATTTTCCAAGACAGTAAATGCCAGAGGTGGTACTAATCTACATTCATATAGCATGTTTTGCAAAGATACTGAAATCATAGGTCTCAGTCAAAAAGAAAAAAAAAAGATTCTATTTAAAACATTTCCCTAACTTACCTTCTCCCTAGTAATTGGGAAAAAGAGCTTAGATATAAAGATATAAGGGCCCTCAGAGATCTTCAGTTTACATAGGAGGAAAATGAGTCTTAGGAAGTCTTACAATCCTAAAGATCACTTGGGTAGGTAGAATGAGAGATGAGCTTTGATTCAGAATCAAGATCTCCAGAGCTAGGAGTCTCCCAACAAGGCAAGGAGCCTCTACCAAAAAAGTCTGGCCTTTGATTGGCGACATCTTGGAAGTCTGGCACATTGACTAATACCTTCAGGCCTTCTAATATTTCCCTAACATTTAAATATTGGCATTATCTTTACTATCCATGTAGTCTGTCTGTGTGACCCAGACTATGGGAGTGACTTTCCTTCTCAGGAGCCTTACTTATGAAATGAGGATACTTTGGCTCACAATAGATACCTTACAGGTATATGTGAGGTATTGTTGAGGAAAGTATTATAAAACTGTGAGCTATTGTTAGTGATGCCTTTCCATGGCTGACCACAGCTAGTGTTTCCTACTGTAACATATATTACCTGTCTAATAGAATAGATCCAGATGGATATAAATATTCAGTTTTTTCACAGATGACTATTTCTTAGAAAAATACAATGAAAGAGATTTGTGCAAGAGAAACAGAATATTATAAATTTCCTTTAATCCTGTTCTGATTTATTTTAGACTCTGGGTTTGCCTAATAGCCTGAAAAAAACTGTCATCAAATTGATTCTTGCTGTGAATGCCTTTGAAAAGTGACAATTTAAGATCTTTGAAAAATAGGTACTGATCCTAAATATAGTTATTACCTCTTGTCTGTGTTTTTACAATAATATGGCCTTCTAACTAGTCTCCCTGACTTTGATACCTCTCTCTCTGCCTCTCGGTCTCTGTTTCTGTGATGTCCTGAATGGTGTTCTGGACAGAGAGAAACTAAAGAATTGATCCCTAAGACAAGTAGGGATTAGCTATATGGTCCCACTTTCTGTGGAGGTTATCCAGTCTGAAATTCAAGTTATGTCAACCCCCTGAGGCCTCTATAGAGGTCTCAAGCCATCTCACCTTGCCATACCCTGTCAGAAAGCCCAGTCATGTCCCCGAGGTTAAACTTCCCCTATAAAATCTACTTATGGACTATCCCATGGTTGCTACCCTCCTTCGGGTCAGCCTACTATGGCACTCTGTCTCTTGGTGTTTTTCTCCTTAACCCCATCTCCCCTAATTAACCCCTTGTGATATCTCCCCTAATTCTACTCCATTCCTCAACCCCACTTCTCCTTAAGCTAACTAAATTTTTTAAGGTGCTAGTTCCTTTCAGGAATTAGCTTGCCAGCTAAGGGCATACCCCAATTTCATGGGGTGGACCCTTTCTACTAGGTAATTGTAAATTCCACTGAGGAATTTGTCTTTCATATGCAATCCCAACTCTGTTTCATATTTACCATTCATGGTGTCTGTTGTATTTCTTCATTTTGTCTGTAACCTATCCCCTAAATAAATCTATCTTTTGCCAAAGAGAATGGCCATTGTGAATTTTTCACGAGACCAAATCCCAATTTTTGATGTACCAATATCTGGAGTCTACATCATCCACATCATGTTGGTCCTCAAACCACAACATCTATCTGTTTCCTTCCCTCTCTCTCTGTGTCTCTTTCTCATCTGCTTAAACTCTTTGAGTCTCAGTTTCTTCAGCTGTTGATTTGTATCACTTACCTTTTAGATGTATAGTAAAAAAAAATCACTTTAAAAACTGTAAAATTATATATTTATATAGACAAAAGGAGTTAGGAAATTCTTTTGCTAAGAGTCTATCCTTCTTGATTCTTAGTTAACAACCATATTTGGAGGCAGATTCACTCACTGGGTATGCAATCAAGAAGATATGAATTCAAATTCAGTCTCAGACATTTAGTACTTTGTAACTCTGGGCAAGTCACCTAACCTCTATTCGTCTCCGTTTCCTCAACGGTAAAATAAGGATAATAATAGCACCTATTTCCCAGAGTTATTTTAAGGATTAAATGAAATATTTGTAAAACACTTAACACAGTACTTGGATACAATAGACCCAATAAAAAATGCTTATTCCCATTCCTTTCCCCTCACTGGGAACCAATAAGAAACATTCTCTGTGCTCTTTCAGCAAGACCCTAAGGTAATTGTCATCCTCCATGGAAGATATCCTTCAGACAAGATCCAAGTACTGTAATGTTTTTCAAGTTTATTGGGATACTCACCAAACTACCCAATGGTTCATCATTTACTTTTATAATACTTCCTACTTATATAGTGTGTTATCATTGCATACTATTTCCAGCATAATCTTTCTAAGTCATTAATGCAATATAAAGAATGTTGTATCTGAAGCCAAGGGATCTGAGCTCAAAACTCTACTGTGTCCTTTAATTGTGGGATCTCAGATAAGTCAGGTAGCAAGTCTGGACCTCACTTTTCACAGAAGACAACTTACTCCCTTTGAGATAGCTTGGACTGAAATTTATCCATACAGGAGAGAGCCATCTGCATCCAGAAAAAGGATTGTGAGGACTAAATATGGATCACAACATAGTATTTTCTCCCTTTTTGTTGTTTGCTTGCTTTTTCTTTCTTATTTTTTTCCTTTTTGATCTGATTTTTCTTGTACAGCATGATAATTCTGGAAATATGTATAGAAGAATTGTACTTGTTTAATATATATTGGATTACTTGTTGCCTAGGGGAAGAGATGGAGTAAGGGAGGGAGAAAAATTTGTTACACAAGGTTTTGCAAGGATGAATGTTGAAAACTATCTTTGTATGTATTTTGAAAATACAAAGCTATTAGTTTTTTTAAATTAAAGCTTTTTCTTTTCTTTTTTTTGAAAGATAAAAACTTTATTCAACAATCAAGATCTCCTTCACATTCATCAACTCTTACTAACAAGATTTCTTAATATTCCTGCCAAATTCTACATAACTCAAGTAACAATCATAGTTAGGCACAAAGGTTTCAAATTTCATTTAATGTCAATTTTTATAAAACTGAGTTTACTGCTATAAGCAGTTATTATAACTAAAAGATTTGTGTAATAGTTTTCACCTACTAATTAGTACTTACTTAAATAAAAGATTAGAAACATTTTTGGTTTTAATATAAATTTTCATCTGAGAATAAATAGCCAGGCACTGTACATGCTTAAGAAAGATCACTGAAAAGTTCATTGGCACAATTATTGTAAAAATAAGGAGGTTTATCAGAATGTTAATATGGGATTTTATATTATTATACATTTCTTTGGTACAGTATATGTACTGTAGTTGAAATTACATCAATTTTCATTAGCAGAAACTAAGTAAGCTTTGTTTCACCAACTTTAATTGCCAGGATTTAAAATTTCAGGAATTGTTCATTTTGTGTATAATATGATAAGGTAACCATAATCATTATAACAGACCAGTGACAACCAATGCAGATTTTCACTAGAAAATGATATAAAAATAAGCTTAAAGATTTTTCTATTTTTATAAATCAGTATTAGTAGTACCTAATATTAAAACTTGTAATTTTTTTTAAACTAAAAGAGATGAACTGTATTGGTAAAAGGAGACAATTGTAGAAAATTAGTTAAATCCAATATTTAAATTTATTAAGTCTATTGCTATCTTAACAATGAAGCAGTTTCAAAAAAGGGGAGAAAACAGCTTGAAAGAAATGGGGAAAAAAAAATAAAAAAAAATAAAAATAAAAAAAAAACAAAAAAAAAACAAAAAAAAAAAAAAAGAAAGAAATGGGAAGAAAATCTATAGCACTTTAAGGGACTAAGAACTGATTTTCAACAATAAGCTATTACAAATGTTTATATAACAAAAAGGTTTCAATATAAAGTAAAAGTAACCCTTATTTTTATATCCAACAAAAGCTTTTTATTTTCAAAACATATGCATGGATAATTCTTCAACATTGGCCCTTGCAAAATCTTGTATACATATTTACACAATTATCTTGCTGTACAAGAAAAATCAGATCAAAAAAGTAAAAAAAAAAAAATGAGAAAGAAAATGAAATGCAAGCAAACAACAACAAAGTGAAAATGTTCTGTTGTGCTCCACACTCAGTTCCCATAGTCCTCTTTTTGAGTGTAGATGGCTCTCTTCCTCACAAGATCATTGGAACTGGCCTTAATCACCTCATTGTTGAGAAGAGCCACATCCATCAGAATTGATGATCATATAATCTCATTATTGCCCTGTACAATGACCTGCTGATTCTGCTCATTTCACTCAGTATTAATTCATATAAGTCTCTCGAGGCCTCTCTGAAATTATCTTGCTGATCAGTTTTTTACAGAACAATAATATTCCATAACATTCATACACTATAACTAATTCAGCCATTCTCCAACCAATGGGCATCCACTCAATTTCCAGTTTCTTGCCACTACAAAAAGGGCCACCACAAACATTTTTGCACATGTGGGTCCCTTTCCCTTTTTTACAATTTCTTTGGGATATAGGCCCAGTAGAAACATTGCTGGATCAAAGGGTATGCACATTTTGATAGCCCTTTGGGCATAGTTCCAAATTAAAGCTATTCTTTAAAAAAAAAAAGAAAGAAATTTATTCATACATAAAGCCTAACTATGGCCTTGTAGCATTAGCTTTTATCCACTTTTCCTAGTTTCTACTTCCTGGAGTCAAGCAGAATAAGTATAAATTTTTCTTTTGCATGACATATCATTAATATTGCTTTTTTGGATCCAGTTCTTATATCCAATGTTACTTATCTTTCAGTTTGGTGTCATGTCCAAATGTGATAGACAAATGGAATACAGAATCTTTTTTGTGTGTGTAATAAAAAATGTTAAGCAGTACAAAGGCAAGAACAGATTTTTGAGGCATTCCACTCGCGGCTTCCTTAAACACTTAAGCAGAATCACTACTGACTATTTGACAATGATCATTCCACCAGATCTGAATCTGTATAATTGTACTATTGTTTAAAATTCAACTCTCTCTCTTATCTACCAGGAAATTATAAAAAGACATTTCCAAATGCTTTCTTAAAATCTATGCCCTAATACTTACAGCCTGCTTTTGACCTGCCAACCTAGTGACCTTTTCAAATAGTGTAAATGAGGTTGGTCTGGCATGACCTCTTCTGGATAAAGCCATGCTGAATCTCTGATCATTGGTTCTTGTTCTAAATGCAAATTAACCATCCCTTTAATATGAAGCTCTAGAATAATAGAAGCTCAAAGGCCTATTTTTTTTAGAGTTCTCCCTCCTTTTTTTTTTTTTTTTTTTTTAAGTCAGGATATGGATCTTTTTTCTATTCCTAAAGCACCTCTTTCATTCTTAATAATTTTCCAAACATCTTTAACAGAGACTAAACATTCAGAATGTAATTAGTTTGGACTTAGGTCATTGAAGGTACTAATTAAACTATCACTATCTCCCTACTTACTTTGATTCAAAATCCATATTAGTTAATTTTTGTTCGTCTTTCCTGATACAAAGATCCTTCTCCATGGCTGAGAAAATCAAAGTCAAGTAAGAGTTAAGTAGTTCATATCACTTTTCCCTTATCACATATCATCATCCCAAAACTCTGAGCAGCAATAATATCTTGATTTGATCTTCATAGTTTGCTCAAAATAACTTTTTAAAAAGCCCTTTAATTTAATTAAACTGTATCCTTTTAGAACTTTGGTTCTCATGCCTAAATAAACTGTGGTAATGGAATATTATTGGTCTATAAAAAATGATGAACAAGCTGATTTTAGAAAGTTCTGGGAAGATTTACCTGAACTTCAAGAGGGAAGATAGAGGAAATCAATCCCACTGCAGGTTGCTGAAAATAATAATAACAACTCTCAGAATAAATGAGAGAAGCTGGAAGTCCCCTTCTCATTTTGCTATACCATAGACATCAGGGAATTTTCCAGTGTGTAAGACCCAAGTCTATCTTTGTTGGTTGAACTTGTTATCTCCCTCCCAAAGGGAGAGCTCCTTCACTCTTCTTTGTTTGGTTAACTTTCTCCTATGTATATCTTCTGTGATTTCTATTTTGTTACCAATTTGTATAAATGGGTTTTCTTTGCTATTTGCTATGTGTGTTCCTTGTGAAACTAATATTAGATAAAGAGGTCAAGCGCTTTGGATTCCCTTTCTCCTCTACGATGACAGTAGTAGTTGGATTGTTAGACAGTCAGAAGTTAGATTGAACCTAGTTATATCCCCTAGACCAGAATATTTAAGTGTGCAGATAAATAAAATCCTAGCCCAGAATCTTCTTTCTCTGAAAAGAGTAGATTGACCTCCAATCCCAATTTACTGCTTTCCCTCTTGGCAGGAATTAAAATCTTCCTTAAAGGAAGAAAAGGTTGCAAATGTATATACTGCCTCCCTTTCAGCCAAATAATAGCCTTTGACACAGTTAGGCCTCCCTATATGCAGCTATCTACAATTATCTGTTCTATCTTATGTTGTTACTGCATGCTTTTAAAAATATATAATTGGTTAATGAGTTTCTGATGCATCAGTTTACTTAGACAACCCCACTTTGTCCTCATCAGAATTATTTCTCTTTGAGTCTTCAGAGACATGTTTTAGGGTGATGTCTTTTAGGATTTAATTCATGGTATCCTACCCATCCTTTGTCCGAATCCTAATTTCTAAAAAACCCATCGAAAATGTATGTCAGGTTATGTTCCACTTTTCCTTTCTATCACAAATTGTAAAATGAAATGGTCATTTATCCTTAAGTTTTCTCCTATCATTTCTATTTCAGTAATCAGTTCTTCTTTGTACATGAGAAATAAGGTTTAAGTCGAATTCCTTGATAGTTCTACTTTTTGAAGGATGAAATTTTCATTAAAGGAAGCAAAAAAAAAATCATTTTCTCTATTTTGGGCAATTTTTTTTAAAAAAGCTCTAGAAAAAAATCTGGATAACTGGAGTCCCTCATTATTACTATTTTATACCTTTGTGTCAAATTTATGGTCTACCTTCTGAACTCCTCTGATATATTTTTTCTGTTAAGTTGTCCATAGTATACTTTAAGATAATAACAATATTTCTTTTTCTTGATGCAGTGGTTTTAATCTAACTGCTCTCTAGCATCCCTCTTCTCTTTAGTTTGTTTTTCCTCACTTGAGAATGTCTTTTTTTTTTTTTTAATAGATACTACTCAATCCCTACTTTCAGGCATTCCAAGAGCCATATTCTAACTTTTGTGCCAGCTCACAACATTGTGGAATGCTTAGTAGGTTAAATTTGTCTTATTGTACTAGTATCTTTATCTCTTTTTTTTTTTTAAATCACTTCTGCGTGTTTGTGCATCTATGTACTGAATCAGTCAGTCAACATGCATTTATTAAGTACTTACCATGTGCCAGTCATTGTGCTAAGCATCAGGGATATAAACACAAGCAAAAACAGAGTTCCTGTTTTCAAGGAAATCATGAAGTAATAGGGCAAGCAACCAACTATTTAAATATAAGATACAGTATAAATGAGAGGTAACTTCAAAGGGAAGGCACTGGAAGTAAGAGAGAACAGAAAAGGTCTCTTGTAGAAGATAAGATATGAGCTGAGACTGAAGAAGGCCAAAAAGTAGAAGTAAAGAGGGAGAATATTCAAAGCATGGAGGACAACCAATGAAAAGGCAAGGGATTGGAAGAGTGATGTCTTGTTCAACAAACTTCAGTGAGGCCATTGTAACTAAATTATAGAGTACATGGAGAGAAGAAAAGTGTAATGAGACTGGAAAGCTGGGAAAGAGCCACTTATGAAGGTCTTTAAACCAACTGAAGACTTTATATTTGATCCTGGAAGTATTAGGGAGCAATTAGAATTTATTATGGGATGGGGATGTGTGGAGTGGCAGAAAAAGGGTTGGGTTGAGGAATGACATATTCAGACCTGTGCTTTTGGAAGCTGGGTTTTGCAGGTGAGTGGAGGATGGATTGAAGGAAGGAATGACTAGAAACAGGAAGACCAGTTAGAGCTCAACATTTGCATTCAACAAAAACTGAACTCACTATCTTTCCCCAAAAACCCTTTCCCCGACGCTTTCCTATTTCTTCAGTGGTAGCACTCATCCTTCTGGGCTCTGCATTCACAACCTTGTCATTAACCTGAACTCCTCACTCACCCTCACAGCTGCCAAATCTTGCTGTTTCTGCCTTCACAATATCTCTCAGATGTGAAGCATTCTCTCCATTCACACAGCCTACCACCTTAGTTTGGGCTCTCATCATCTCTCCCTTAAGTCTCTCTTCACTCTGGTCCATCTTTTATGTTGCTGCCAAAGGAATTTTCTTTAAGAGAAGTATGTGATTTAGCTGCTCAATTAATTCCCGTGGCTTCCTATTGCCTCTAGGATAAAACAAACTCCTCTTTTAAATTTCTACACAACCTATCTTTCCAGTCTCATTGGACATTTCCCTCTTTGCGTATTCTATGTTATAATTAACCTTTCTTCTTTCTTCACACACATCAAGTCTTTCCCATTCCCTCCAAACTGCTAGTACCTCCCAAAACTGCTTTGTGCATATTTACATTTACTTATTTTAGAATTACACTGTACATATTTATTTACATACCTATCTTTACCATTAGACACTAAGTTTCTTGCAAGTAGGGATTGTTTCCTTCTTTATACTTGTATCCTCTTAGTACAATGTCTGGAATGCAGTAGGCTCTTATTAAATAGCTGGGTTTTTAAAAAAAAAATTGATTAAAATATAAAGCTAATTTTTTTGTTTTATTTCATTTTTCTGAAGATTTTCTTACTTTTGTTTCCTATGAATAATTATTTCTATAACCATCGTTCTTATATGATAGTTAACTTCTCTGCTGTATAGCTTGGTATACATAGAAAAGCAGTTGTAGACAAAAAGAAAGGATGAGATTAGTGTGCCAATCAGAGTATGCTCTGATATGAGAATAATCATAATGATGACAAATATATGTTAATATTATATGTCATAAATATGTGAAATATATTTATAAATATTAAAAATATAAATAAAAATCATAGAAAAGGTCCTTTCCCTGAGGACAAGTCATGTTGTGAAGGTAGATACCAATCTGTAGCTAAGACAGGGTTTTGCTCAAGAATCTTATTCAGTTTTCAGACTATCTTCTTGTCCCTGGACAGATCCACAAAACAAGGTCATGTGACTAGGACTGTTCCCTATAAAAAGCTTCTGCTAAAGTCTTCTTCCAATACTTCATCTTATTGAGAAGATCAGCCTGCATTCTTTCCAAAGGGAAGAGAAAGAGCCAATGGAATGCTTATCCCAGAGGGCAAACATGGCTGACATTTTATATGTACCAATTTAAGCAGTTTTCTCCCTTTTCTTCCTTCTTTCTCAGCTTATTGACCTTTTCATCAGATATGCAGAAAGCTTAATGAATACATTTTTTTAAAAAATGAAACATTAAATGAACTTCTTCACTAGCTAAGAACCCATATATGGAATTATGGGTTCAGAAATCCATATCCTAATCTTAGATATTACCTTTTTAATCAGCCATTCACTTCCAAAATTTTCCTCATTTCTGACAAGTCTTTTTCTTTTATTGGTAGTGTTAACCAAAAGTCATGATGCCATTGTCAAGATATTGGTAGTAACTTGATTTACAAGAGAAAGGCACATGCATATGGAACCACACACTACAAAAAAATTCCCTTAGATATTTATGGGGTACTAACAAAAAAGGGAGATCTCACGAGAGTAATGGAAGGCAATCCCCTCCCTAGTAATAATAAAAACACTGCTTGTTCCACCACTGTCTTTACTTTCTTGCCTAGGATTTCATATTCTATAGCAATGCTTCAGTGCCCACCAGTCTACTTCCAATGTCCTTTGCCAATTCTCTCTCATACTCCTCCTCTTTGTACATTCTATGCAAAGTGGACTTTTCTCCATTTACAATCATGTAACATGTTTCTATGGGCTTTTTTCTGGAAGCCCATAGCATGGGACTTTCTTCTAATTGGTAAAAATCAATGCCTCATCACTATGTGAGAGGTGGAATATGATGAGGATGGGAGAGAGGAGAGGTTCTTTCTCAAGATCTTTGTTGTTTTGTTTTGTTTTGTAGCACTTTGGGCACTTCTAATTTCCATTTTAAAGAAAGAAGATAGAAGATTATCACTGTACTTCAGATTACTAAAGGAAAGGACTCTGGGAAGAAGCTGGCATGAGAGGAACAGACAGTCTCCGTAATATCCCTATTTCTAGTTTACAATCCTGGAGACTTTGGGAATTTCCCCTTAAGTAAGATCTAGGATACTTTCTTTTGGTTGAGCTGAGTTACTTTTCTCCCAGTGAGAAGTCCTTTATTCTCTATAGTCTAACCTATGTTCTCCTGCATATATCTTTTTTGATTTCTGTTTTACTACAAACTTAGAAATGGGTTTCTTCTCTACCTGCTATGTGCATTCATTGTGGAACTGGTATTTGGTGGAAAATAGCATCAAGTCTTGGATATAAAGCTTGGAGTCCTGCTGCCCTAATTAATGAGGCAGTCAAATCTAAGAGAGTAGATAGATTGAATTCTTACTTGGTACCTCTTCTCTCTGAGGAGGACAAATGTGAAAACTTCTGGCCCCAATTTCCTATTTTCCATTTTCCCTCCTGGAAGAAATTTAAATAACCCTTGGAAAAGTGTTTGGGGAAAAGAGGCTAAAGATGTCTATTCTGTTTGTGGCAGCCCTTTTTGTAGTGGCTAGAAACTGGAAACTGAGTGGATGTCCATCAGTTGGAGAATGGCTGAATAAATTGTGGTATATGAATATTATGGAATATTACTGTTCTGTAAGAAATGACCAACAGGATGATTTCAGAAAGGCCTGGAGAGACTTACACGAATTGATGCTGAGTGAAATGAGTAGGACCAGGAGATCATTATATACTTCAACAACAATACTATATGATGACCAGTTCTGATGGACCTGGCCATCCTCAGCAATGAGATCAACCAAATCATTTCCAATGGAGCAGTAATGAACTGAACCAGCTATACCCAGAGAAAGAACTCTGGGAGATGACTAAAAACCATTACATCGAATTCCCAATCTCTATATTTATGCCCACCTGCATTTTTGATTTCCTTCACAAGCTAATTGTACAATATTTCAGAGTCTGATTCTTTTTATACAGCAAAATAATGTTTTGGTCATGTATACTTATTGTGTATCTAATTTATATTTTAATATATTTAACATCTACTGGTCATCCTGCCATCTAGGGGAGGGGGTGGGGGGTAAGAGGTGAAAAATTGGAACAAGAGGTTTGGCAATTGTTAACGCTGTAAAATTACCCATGCATATAACCTGTAAATAAAAGGCTATTAAATAATAATAAAAAAAAAGATGTCTATTCTGCTTCCCTTGAGCCACACATGATACTCCCATTCTGTACATGGAGGACAACTTTCACTACCTTTATTTTTGTGCCTTTACTCATGTTATTTCCTTCCCATTCCTTTTATCCATTTCTGCTATTAATGTTCTCCCTATCCTTCAAGGTTCAACTCAAATGCCACCAAACTTCTCCTGATTTCTCACAAAAAAAAAAAAATCTTTTCCCTCAAATTTTTTAGAATTCTCTTTTACTTTCATATATTTTTATATGTATCTATTCTGTTTAAATTTATATCATCATTATTTACATATCTGTCTATAAATTGAAGGCTTATTTAGAGGAACTTGACTTTTTAAAAAATTCTTTTGTGTGGGTTTTTTTAATCTGGGGTCTACAAAATGGATTTTAAAATATTTTAGTATCTTTTAATGTGATTGTTCTTTGCAACTCTACATGCTTATTTTAGGCATTTAAACACATTATTGCCTTTGCTAGACTTCCAAAAGAGTCTATAGCACTAATAAGGTTAAGAAGCCCTGCTCTAGAGTTAGTTTAACTTTTTAAATAACTTGAATAAATAAAAATTGAATTGAATAGCTTTTAGAGAAGCTATTTCATTGTCCATAGAATAAGTAAAGATATCTGTGTCCTCTTTCCTCCACTCTTCCCTCTTTTCCAACACATACTATTCTTTGGATAGTGAGCTCCATACCAAATCATTTCTGTATATCTCTTGGAGTAATAAAAAATAAATGAATAAAATAATTAATTAATAATAAAATAATAAATAAATATAATTCATCTATATGTCATATTTTACCATTTGCCTCACATCTTCATAGCACATATATTTTTAGAGTGGCTTCATTTGTTGATATTTTGTTTCATTTGAGCTTTAGAACACTTTTATGGAGTAGAAAGGACAGGTATTGTTTTCATTTTACAGATCAGAAGCTGAGGTATTGAGAAGTAAAATTATTTGTCCAAAGCCAGAACAAAGCAGAATGATATAGTAGAAAGAATACTATCCAGCGTTTCAAAAGATCTAAGTTCTATGTCATTGGCCTGCTACTACATATCTCTGCTATACTGGACAAGTCACAATCATTCTGAACCACAGCTTCCTTATATTTAAAATGGAAATAATGCATTGAAGGGTTGTGGGGCACAAATATTATGAAATATTACTGTATTGTAAGAAATGACAAATATGAGAAATTCAGAGAAGCAGGGGAAGACTCTGGAATTGACATTTAATGAATTAAGTAGAACAGAGGAAAAAATATTCTCAATTACTACTACAATGAAAACAGAAAGATCAATAAAATGTAACTGAACACCATTTAATTATATTGACCAAGCTTGACCAAAGAGAAGAAATGAGAAAATGCGTAGCTCTTCCTTCATTGTAATGCCAGTGTGGATTGTTGCTTTAGCTGTCAGACACAATGGTTCAGTTGTTTGCTTTTTCATAACTATTTATTGTTTTGTATCTTATATTAAAAGAGCAGACTTCCTGGGGAAAAGATTAAGTTGAGGCATGTTAAAAAAAATGAATGTGATATAAAAATAAAATGCATCAATAAACATTTTAATAAACAAAATAAAATAAAAAAGTCAAAACTAAATATTTTGTTAAACTCCCTACAAGTTCTAACAATGTATAAGCCTATGGCCATGTTTCCTTTTGTTCTAAATGGTGGTAGGCCTATTTTCTAACTAAAGCATAAAATGGTTGGAGAAGAGGAATGAAGAGGGGAAGTAAGAATATTGTATTGGAATTTGTAGAACAGACAGGTTGAATGGAACAGGCCTATTGACAATAAAAACAAACGAATGAATAAATAAACAAATAGATTTTCACTTGTGTTCTATTGATAATATTTCTTCCTTTAAATAAACATTATATTCTATCCCTGAGATTGTCCTCTATGCTACTTCTAAGTCCTTCTATACCCAAGCTTGACAATTAAAAAGCCAATCCATCCATTCTTAGGCAGATTATCAGTTTTTCATTTCAAGATAAATTCTCCTGTAACTCTCTAGCTGACTGTTTCTATTTCAGAGATCATACTAAAACCCCTCATTATTTCCCAGATACATTATTGTAATGCTTAGCTGGCTAGAATCCCAGCTTGGCTGCCGGGTTGTTCATTCTAATTCTGCAGTCAAGTTTCTCACTCACTCACATGGATAGTTCCCAATATGTTGCTCACCTGGAAGCATTTAAATATACTCCGTTACTAAAGAAGAGCATTGGGAGGTTGTCAAATACTGAATATTACAAAAGTATGGCAGTTAGCACTAAAGCGTCTTTCTCTTACAGAGAACAAATGCAACCTCCCAGCTTTTTAGGACATCTGTGATTTTTGCCATTATATATATGGAAATTTAACATTTTCAATTACAACAGTATTCCTGAACTAAAAAGGGTCGATTCTGCATATTCAGAATTCCACTGAGGACATTCACCTTAATATTCAGAATCAGTAGTGAGGGGCTAGAGTCTCCATTTCTGCCAAGTCTTTATAGAGGATTTTCATTTCCAACCTTCATTACTTGACCTGTTCTATTCATGCTGATTGTGCTTTTCCATTGGGAGATATTGTCAGGAAGAATTCCACTGAACCCCTTAGGACTGATTTATGTCTGTCCTTAAAGTCAAGAGAAAAAATAAATATTTATGCTGTAATAGGATTCCCCTCATTCTTCAAGAATGAATAACAGAAAATATGACCTGTTCCTACTCCACAAACTTAGGTAAAACTCAGTTTGCAATCACAGAAGTATAAATAGGTATTAGAAAAGATAAATATTTCTGAGCACTGGGGAATCTAACAGGCCAGTGATACACACACACACACACACACACACACACACTAACTTCAAGTCTTTGTAAAAAGAATAGGAATCCATAACATATACAACAAAATTCATAAGCTGACATTACTCTTATCACAATGAGTTTGTTTTACCACAGGATATATTTAAAGGAATTGGAAAATTTTCTTTTTCAGAGAGAGAACTTTAATGAAAAATCTCCTTATATTCCCAGGTTTCAGCAAATGTCTCTCTACAAGATTCCCATCAGTGCTTTTCAGTTATCTTTAGAGAAATTTTCAGTCTAAAATGCTTTGAGCTATTCTAAGGAATGTGGTCAAAGAACCACAAAACTTTGGTCCCTAGGCTATGTTTGGCAAGAGTACATGTGAAAGAATTCTTAAGGACTACACAATTTTAAAATTGCAGATGTAAGTCCAGATGAAAATTAGAATAACCAAAGAGGTTTGACAATTGAATTTCAGAAGAGAAATTGAGAGGTGGATAGCAAAGGCAAAGAGGTCAAAATGCCTACATTTAGTTACCTCAATAATAAATTATAGCTGACATTTATACAATGCTTACTATGTGCCAAGCACTGTGCTAAGTGCTTCTTAATTGTTATTTCTTTTGATCCTCACAATAACTTTGGGAGATAGGTGCTGTTATTATCCCCATTTTACAGTTGAGGAAACCAAAAAAACAAGGATTGAGTAACATAGCTATTGTCTGATGCCCAGTTAGAATTCAGATAGTCCTGCCCTCAGGTCCAGCACTCTATGCCTTGTACCACCTAGCTGCCTATGTCAGAAAGACAAGTTCAAATCTAGCCTCAGACACTTATCCTAGGTAAGTAACTTAACCTCTGTTTTTTTTTTTTTTTTTTTTTTTTTTTCCCAGTCCACCAGAGAAGGATATGGCAAATCCCTCCAGTAAATTTGCCAAGAAAATGCCATGGACTATATGGTCTGAGACTGGATTTGAACTCAGGTCCTGAGTTCAGGGCTGTTACTCTATCCACTGTACCATCTAGCTGCCCCTCTCAAGCCCATTCTTAGAGAGATCAGGCCGTATTTCCTATTCTTGGCTCATGTCTTGACTGGACTCCTAGAAATTTTCCCATAGTCCAGAAGTTTATTCCTCCACATACATGGCCATTAGCTCGTAACATATCTTATGACAAAACAAAGAACAAAGCTGTCATTAAGTGTGTTCATGGCCTTTTCATTACCCCTTAATTCTGCTGAGCCAGTTTCCAGATTCTTAAACATGCTATAGGTGCAATGAACAGGCTAACATTTACCCAGGGCTTTTTTTCAGGGTTTTTTTTTTGTTTGTTTGTTTGTTTTTTGTTTTGCTTTGTTTTTTACATCAAGCTATCTGGCACTACAAAGCAACTACAAATGGCTACAATAGGTCCTATAATACTAGCCCTTCCTTTAATAAACTAGAAGGCAAACATTAAAGCCTGGGGGTTAGGAAGGAGGACAGAAAAAACCTTGAAGCATCTACAATTCTGATTCATGTATATTCGTGTATTTTTCAAAGAAGGTATTCCTGACAGGACAGAAGTGGCCAAAGCTTATGAATATGTGGGTCCTGAAGAGAAAATGCTAAGGTCATCATAATTGCTAAGCAGCAGTAACAAAGCCTCTGACTCTTCTCTGAACATTGATGCACAGAAGCATGTTACACATTGAACTGGAATTGGGTCAGCTGTGTGAGGCGTTCTAAGAATGTATTAGTCAAGTTGATTTAAGTTGTAAAGAGAGCCTGAAGACTGAGATGAATAAATTCAAGAAACAAGCTTTTCCTCAAGTATTTTGTGAAAGGATTTGCTTTCACAAATACTGAGTGGCACACATCTCTGCCAACAACAAACATTCTCCTTAAGAAAAAAGGGGTTGTGGCCCCTCTGTAGCTAGTAACTCTGTGGGGGCTGCCTCAAAGATGTGTGTGTGTGTGTGTGTGTGTGTGTTTTCAAAGCTGTCTGCTTGTCTGAACCTGACTTATTGTCAGTCTTTCTTTAAAAGTCCAGTTTTGAGTATAATTTTAACTATATGATAACTCAAACTCTGGACTAAACATAATTATATTTTTAACCATTGTTACCAGGAGTAGCTTTGGTTGGACAAGGACAAGGTTGTAACATTTGGCTTGCCTCTCTCTCTCCCTAAAGCCCAGGATATTCATTTTACTAGAATCTGATAATATAGCATTTCCCTCCTCCTTCCCCATACACACACATGCACACATCAATACTGGCACTATAACCCAAGAGAATTTTATTAGTAATAATACCTACCATTTTAAGGTTTGCTAAGCATTTTATAAATATTTGGTGGGAAGTAGATACTATTATTATTTCTATTTGTAAATGAAGAAACTGAAGTAAATAACTTTGAGGCAGATAGGTGCTGCAGTGGATAGAGCACTGGGTCTGAAATCTGGAAGACCTAAATTCAAATCCTGCCTCAGGGCGGGACTTATTTAGTGTGTGATAATGAGCAAATCAATTAACCTTTGTCTTAATTCACTGGAAAAGGAAATAAGAAACCACTCCAGTATCTTTGCCAAGAAAACCCCAAGTATAGTCACAGAGTTTAGTCAGAACTGAACAAATGACTTGTCCAGGGTCATATAGTCATTAAGCATCTGACAAATATGAACGTTCTGACTGCTGGCCAAATGTTCTATCCACAGCACCACCTAGCTAGCTGTCTCTGATAATGAGGCTCATAAAAAAAAATAATAATAACAATGACAGAAGTGTGAAAGGGAAAAAACACTGAATTCAGAGTCAAAAGACCTGTGTTTTCTAGTAATTAGTTGAATAATTGGGCAACTCACTGAACCCCTTTTATGTGCCAAAGTGAATACAGTTTAGGTCTGATTATGTCCCTCCCTTACTCAGTAAACACCTCTAGGTCAGAGGTTCATAACCTGGGGTCTAAAAACTTGTTTTGAAAAATACATTTTGATAAATAATTCAATTTAATTGGTTTCCTCTATAATTCTATGTATTTAAAAACATTATTCTGAAAAGGGGTCCATAAGCTTCATCAGATCCCCAAAGGGATCCATTACACAAAAAAGATGAAGAACTATTCCTCTAGCTTAAAATATAAACTTCTCTGTTTGGCTTCTTAAACTCTTTGTAACTTGGCCACACCCTGCTTTTCCAGTCTAATTACATATCACTCTCATTTACACTCACTGGCCTTCTTGCTTTTCATTATATTATATAAGACACTCCATGATTGCACTGACAACTTCATACCTATAACATACTCTCAATTCATCTCTATCTTTCATAACCCCTATTCAAGACTCAGTTCAAGTGCTACATTCTAACCCCAGTCTTTCCTGATTCTCCCAGTTGCTAGTGCTATCTCCCCCATTATATTTACTTTCTATACATTTTGCAAATACCTACCTACATATAATTTTTGTCATTGTTGTTCAGTTGTGTCCTACTGTTCATGACCCTATTTGGGGTTTTCATGTCAAAGATACTGGAGTGCTTTGCCATTTACTTCTCCAGCTCATTTTACAGATAAGGAAACTGAGGCAAACAATGATTTTTTTTTTTTTTTTTGCTCAAGGTCACACAGCTATCTGTGGATTTGAGGCTGGATTTGAATTTAGAAGATGAGTCTTCCTGACTCCAGGTAGCATTCTAGCTGCTGAATCATCTAGCTGATACAATGTTACAAGAACCTAATTTATTTCTTTGAAAGCATTTCCTAATGTCAGTCCTAGTCCACCAAGAAAAGCTTTGTCCCGGAAGAGGGCCTTATGCTTTACTCATAATCATGAATCCACATATTATTTTACTGAATCTACTGTGCTGTCTGCAGGACCTGGGTTGATGCCATAATCTAAGGGAAACTACTGTTTGCTCTCTCTTTAACTGCCAAGAACTCTCATGCCTATTAATTTAGTGAAATGACCAGGACAAAGGACTCTCAAATCTTGGCAGTTATGTCTGTTTCCTCGCATCAGTTGCTCATTTTTTCTATTCCTTTTTTAAGTCTAAATGGTAAACAAAAAATAATAACAATAAATCAAAATTTGCCAATTTTGGAGGTGTAAAAGGTAACACTGAAAATTCAATAATTGGTTCTCTCAAACTGTCGTGGCCAGAAATTCATCCTAGTAACTGCAATTAAGCATGACTTACATGAATTATGAGTTTTATTGGGATGTATATTGATGTAGCACTCCTTGGGAAAAAGGAGTGGTCCTAAGCTCAAAGCCATTGGGGGAAAAAGAATCCTGACAGAAGGGGATTGTCACTTTAGTAAATCCACAGAGTTCTGATATGTCAGCCAATCAGAAGGATTTTCCCCACTCAGCTGCTACATAGGGATATCTCCATTTAAAGGTGAATATCTAAAAAAGGACAAAATCACTTTTCTTTTTTTCATGACTTATTTTGCTCATTATCTACTTGTAGGGCAGTATAATATAAAAGATAAAGAAATGATCTCAGAGTCAAAAAGACATAGATTCTAGTTCCCTCTTCTGACACATACTATTTGTGTGATCTTAAGCAAACCACTTTTGTTTGAGAGTTCAAACCATATATCTGATACAAGAAGGTATCACCTGCATTGCTAGAAGGAGTTTCCTTATCAAGATGTTCTCTCCACCAATGAAGTTGGGAAAGAATAATAAAGATAGGAAATTTATTTTAGAGCCTCAATTCTGGTTATAATTCATACTGTATCTTTGAGTAAATGATTTCATTTTTCTGAGTCTATTTCTTCTTCTTCAAAAAGAAGAGGGTCAGACTCAATGGCTTTGAAATCCTTTCTACTTCTAAACAATATGAGTCTGATCACATGTTACTTCCAGTACTACTGCTGTAATTTTATCTTCTAGTCTCCCATTCATCTACTACCCTCCAGTCCATTCTTTGTGCTACTGCTTGAATTGTCTTCTGAGGCATCTGATCACATAATCCTTTAATAAAAATTATTTAGTGAGTAGCTGTTGCCTAATGAATAAGATATAAACTCCTAGTCCTCTCATTTAGGACTCTTCACAAGTTAGCTATAGATTACTTTTCCAACCCCTTCTTTTATTCTTTATTATAGATTATTCAATTTCTATTTTTATTGTATCTTTTCTTATCTCTGTGCCTTTTCCCAAGATATTGTCTATGCCTAGAACATACTCCCTCTATATCTCTACTAGGGAAATTCTCTTTCTTCAAGTCCTATTTCATGTATTAATTACCTCCTTCTTGAAGCCTTCCTTGATAAGTTCTCCTGGCTACATATATTCTCAGGCATAAATAAAAGAACCTGAATAGTAGCACTCACTCCTCTATTGACTTGCACTTACTGGCCACTTCATGCCCTTTCAATATTGGGAGAAAGCAAGGTACCATCTCAGCACATTGGGAAACCCCTCCATGATACCTTTTGGGAAAATATGGACTAGAGTAGCCCAGGATGGGTATGCATCCCTCTTTCTATTTTGGAGGGAATTTCTCAGTTGATACAATCACACAGGTCTTTTTGAGTAGTTGAGTTGAAGACTTAGGTTTTTCAATGGTTTGAATGACATTTTGGTTCTAATTTGGATTTTCTGTCTTAACTTTTATATCATTGCACTGATTGCTCATAATGCAGGCTTCCTCAGTAGTTGTGCAAAGTTTTCAGCTCTCTCTCTATCCTGACAGGTGAAGATTCTTGATTTTGGGTTCAGTCTCATACTTTGACTTGCTTGTTTTTAAGGTTTGTAATGCGACCAAGTGTCCTCAGTGATACCACAGAATAATCCATCATCTTTTTAAATGTTTTAATTATCATGCTTTGAAATGACATGGTCATACATAGACCAATACTCCTGAATGATTGTTTTGAACAAGACTTTGGGAATAGTCGGTAGTGACTCCACAGCTGGCCTTAAGAAATGTATGCAAATTAAAAACATCAGAGGTCCAAATGCTGACTCCTGTTGTACTCTTTTTAGTATCTCCCTAAGCTATTCTTTTTTTTTTTTTTTTAATTTAATAGACTTTTATTTACAGGATATATGCATGGGTAACTTTACAGCATTCACAATTGCCAAACCTCTTGTTCCAATTTTTCACCTCTTACCCCCCCACCCCCTCCCCTACATGGCAGGATGACCAGTAGATGTTAAATATATATTAGATACACAATAAGTATACATGACCAAAACGTTATTTTGCTGTACAAAAAGAATCAGACTCTGAAATATTGTACAATTAGCTTGTGAAGGAAATCAAAAATGCAGGTGTGCATAAATATAGGGATTGGGAATTCAATGTAATGGTTTTTAGTCATCTCCCAGAGTTCTTTTTCTGGGCATAGCTGGTTCAGTTCATTACTGCTCCATTAGAAATGATTTGGTTGATCTCGTTGCTGAGGATGGCCTGGTCCATCAGAACTGGTCATCATATAGTATTGTTGTTGAAGTATATAATGATCTCCTTGTCCTGCTCATTTCACTCAGCATTAGTTCGTGTAAGTCTCTCCAGGCCTTTCTGAAATTATCTTGTTGGTCATTTCTTACAGAACAGTAATATTCCATAATATTCATATACCACAATTTATTCAGCCATTCTCCAACTGATGGACATCCATTCAGTTTCCAGTTTTTAGCTACTACAAACAAAGTATTTTCTATTTTTAATCAGTGTTTTTTCCATGACTTTGTCCTAATGTTTCACCATAAAACATTTAGCAAAAAAATTACTACTGGGTTTCAAAATATAATCAGTTAATCCTTAAATATAATCTTAATTTTCAATCTTTGACATGCACTTGTGAAGAAAACTCCAAATGAATTTATGAAGAGCTGAACTTAAATGAAAAAAAAAAAAAAAAGACTGAACAATAAGGTTCAAGAGGTCCATATTTAAGGCCAGAGGTTCTAAGAAGTAAAATTATCTAGAGGAGGAGAAATGGTTCTTAAGAATGAGATTCTATGAAAACTAAGTGGATGCCCATCAGTTGGGGAATGGCTAAATAATTTATAAGTTATGGTGTATAAATGTAATGGCATATTATTGTCCTAGAAGAAATGAACAGTAGGCTGATTTCAGAAAGGCCTGACCTGATGCAAAGTGGAGTAGAACCAAGAGAACAGTGTACATAGCAACAACAAGATAATGTGATGATTAACTATGATGGACATGGCTTTTTTCAATAATGAGGTGATTCAGGGTAATTCCAATAGACTTGTGATGGAGAGAACTATCTGCATCTAGAGAGAGACTCTGCCAATTTTAGTAACTTTTCCTCTATAGATTATTAAATACAAAAGTATATATCCAAAATACTAATTGTGTGTCCAGAACTAAAAAAAAAATACTTCCTTCTAACTGGTTCCAGAATTATCCTCCCTATCCTTTGTTATTTAATAAAATCCCAGATCAGTATTCATGGTTCATGTGGACATATTTCAGGCCCCAAGATATTCCATGACCAAATTAATTTAAGAATCAAAGATATTAATATAGACTCACAGGGAACTGTTTGATGAGCTCTACTTCAAAAACAACATGTACAAAATATGGGCCCTGTTAAGAAGGAAGAAAACAAAAACAATAGGTTTGAAAAAAATGGTGGCAAGAAGACTAAAGCTAAGAATGAAATAAAGTTTATGGAAAATGCCAAATTAAACAAAAAGAAACTTTTAAAGCTATATTTAGGGCAAGAAAAACAAAGAAGCATTAATCTACTACTTGGAATGAATGGATAAAAGAGAAAATTATTAAGTTGCCTTTATTCATTATTTTTTGTCAAAGGAGAAAATTGGGAAGGTTGAACAAAAAGGGTTATTAGAAAATGAGAACAAGAGATAGATAAGAAAAAAAAGAAGAGACCATCTATGGACTAAATGAATTTGAACTTCCTGCCCTGAATAAATAGTCTTTCATGATACTAAAGAACTCACAAATGTGATGATCAAACTTCTCTCAGAGATCTATGAGGAATCATCAGGGAAAGAAAGTTATAGAAAACTAGAATTGGGAAAATGACATTATAATTCTCAAGAATTTAGATTTTACAAACTGCTAGTCAGTGAGTTAGACATTGATATCAGACAAAATTCCAAAATTGATTATTAACTATCAATTAGTATTTTAAAAAGAGTAGCAATAATCATTAGAAACTAATGTAGTGATGGACCTGGCCATCCTCAGCAATGAGATCAACCAAATCATTTCCAATGGAGCAGTAATGAACTGAACCAGCTACGCCCAGAGAAAGAACTCTGGGAGATGACTAAAAACCATTACATTGAATTCCCAATCCCTATATTTATGCCCACCTGCATTTTTGATTTCCTTCACAAGCTAATTGTACAATATTTCAGAGTCTGATTCTTTTTGTACAGCAAAATAACGTTTTGGTCATGTATACTTATTGTGTATCTAATTTATATTTTAATATATTTAACATCTACTGGTCATCCTGCCATCTAGGGGAGGGGGTGGGGGGGTAAGAGGTGAAAAATTGGAACAAGAGGTTTGGCAATTGTTAATGCTGTAAAGTTACCCATGCATATAACCTGTAAATAAAAGGCTATTAAATAAAAAAAAAAAAGAAAAAGAAACTAATGTAGGCTCACTAACACTAATGGTCAGGACTATGTTATAGATCATATGATTGTATTTATGGAAAGTTTCTGACAAATTCTTTATAATTTCCTTACAGAAAAATTGGAAAAAGGTGAATTAGAGGATCATGCAGAAGGGTGGATTCATAACTGGGAAGACAGAACCATAACTCCCCATGCTGTTGAATAAGGCTTTGACGTTAGCCTATAGGACAGTTTTTAGTGGTTATATTGAGGGGTTCTTGCCTTGATTCTTTGCTGGTCAATATCCTTATTAATTTTATCTTCAACTAGGGAATATAGTGACATCTGCCTGCAATCCTTCCTACCAAAAAGGTTGTGGCATAAACTCTGGAGTTCTTTGCTACAGTACATTAAGTTAATCTGATATCTGAAGTAAGCCCAGTACCAAATATGATGAGCTCCTGGGAGATATAAATGAGGCCTCGGTCCACCAGGTTGCCTAAGGAAGAGCAAAGTAATACATAATAGAAACAAAAGTAAGAATTTCAGGGACAATCAGTAGTGGAATGGACTGGTAAAGTGTGGAGAAGAGATTTGAGAGTATCTCATACTGAAGGTCATGGAGGGAACTAGAGATGGTATGTGAATTTAGAGACAGAATAGAGTAAACTAGTTGGGATTTTAATAAATGTCTTTAATTATTTGAAAGGTTACTGTATGGAAAGGAGATTGGTCTGTGTGGCTCCAGAAAGAAGAATAAGGTACAGATGGTGGAATTTATTTAGAGGTAGATTTCTACTCAATATATATATATATGTGGGAAGACTTTCCAACAATTAAGGTTGTTGAAAAAGTGAAAAGGGGTGTCATGTGAAGGAAGTGAATTCCACCTAACCAAAAATTTTTGAGCAAAAACTTATATTACCATTTGTTGTTGTTCTTGAATCATCATCACTGAAAATATGCTGCAGCCTACTTATGACTAGCATAGATCTTCCCTTTGCCCTTGAGGTTACTATAATTTTAATGCCTTTGAGATTGTGACATAGATTCAGATAGTATTTTGAGGTTCATAAAGTACTTTCCCTATATTATGTCCTTTGAGATAATATCTGTTTGCTGACATTGGAAACGTGCCTAGCAAGCATACCATTAAAACAAAGAGAAATGACTAGGCTCCTATCTTTTTCTTCTTTTCTATTTAATTAGAAATTATTCTGTGATTTCTTATACTAATTTAGAATCCACTCTTTCTAGATTATTTTTCTTGGCATGGGGGAAAATCTTGTTGAATGACATTTTTCCTCCATCTACCTTCACAAGTTTTCCTGTTAATATGAATGAAATATGAAAATTCCATTGGTTCTGGTTTCACTCCTAGTGCAGCAAAAGCAACTGAGAAAAAGAGGGCTCACATTTGACACAGGACAGAGAAGTAGAGTTAGGTAAGGTCTTTGACAAATGAATGGGAGACAAAAATTCAGTCCAGAGGAAGGAAAGTTCCATTGATTAATGTGCTCCTCCTCATGTCTGGTTTATATCTGTTCTCTATCATGCCTCCTTTGCAAGAAGAAAGTTCGGAAATGATAAGCCAGTATAATAGTTTCTCTACTGACAGTTACATTAAAGTAATAAGGTTTTGCAGGGTTACTTTATAATCTATGCTCTGTCTCAATCTCCTTCTATATGTGGGGAGGACATGGAACACAGCAGGATGTGTGTATGGGGGAAATTTGTCTCTGAGGATTCTTCTACCTACCAAAATATCAAAGGAGCTTCCCATGTTGGGCACAGGCTGGTGAGAATTTTATGAATGATTATTTATGTGTGAATTTGGATAGAAATAAGAATTTAATCATTGAAATACATGGAATATTAGTTTATGATATTTATATCTAAGAGAATAGATGAGAGGCCGATGAGGAAAGGATAGAATCTGAACTAGAAGGAACCTTAAAAGGTATATTTATTCACAGCCTTCTTTACAGAAACAGACATAAGCAAATTAAAGGACTTGATCATGCTTTCTGAAAGTTAAGTTGAGCCACCTTTTGTCTAACTCTTCCCTAGCTCTTGGTCATTGAATGGGCATGGCCTCAAACAAATTAAAACCAGGAAAAGAACTTGATTTAGAAAGGCCAAGGTCACCTGCTGCATCCTGGTCCAATGCCAGTGGTTTAGTCTTTTGTCTTATTACTGGATTTTGATGACTCTGGAGGAAAGAATGGGTCAAATGCCTTTGTGTAACTCTGCCTCACTTGTATTCAATTCATGCATAACAACAATGACTTGGTCATGATCATATAATCAATTGCAGAGTTGGATTCTGACTTCCAGATCAGAACTCTTTCTTTTAAGTAATTTTTCTAAACTTCCTCAAGTCTTCCACTGTCCCTATTTTGAATGTCTCTCAGCTAAGAATCTTGCATCATTTATAGAGGAAGTTAAAACCATTCATGCCTTCCTCTTTTCTCTTTCCCGTCATCTCAAAACTCTTTGACATTATTTCCCTTTCTCTTCTTTTTGCCCTAGTTTCTGATAAAACAGTGGTCCCTTTCCTTGCCAAGACAAATCCTTTCTACATGTGCACTTATTCCATATCTTCCATCTTATTCAGTATGTTGTAACATCAATTATCTCTGTGTTCCTTGCTCTCTCTCCACTCTCTGATATTTAACATCTCCTGTCAGTCATCAAAATTGATTCTCTTCCCCATTCCTTTAAAAATAAACAAACAAGCAAACAACAAGAGCAAAACATTCACTAGACTCTGCTGTCCCCTAAATTTATTGTACTATAGAGCTCACTTCTCCTTTTCAGCAAAGGGCTGAGGAAAAAAAAAAAGCTATCTGCACTTGATGCTTCCTCTTTCTCTCATTCTTCAATCCTCTGCATTCTATTTCCAACCTGATGTCCCTCAACTGAAACTGCTTTCTCCAAAGTTACCAATAAACTCTTAATTGTCAAACCTAAGTCTTTTTCAGTCCTCATTCTTTTCAATCTACCCATTGCCTTTGATACTGTTGGTCACGTTTTTTTCCCGAACATTCCCTTTTCTCTTGGCTTTCATGATCCCTATTCTTTCCAATTCCTTCTCAGATGCCTTTAATGTTTCCTTAGAGAAGGCCAATGTGTATTAAGGACATGTATTATATGGGTTGTTTCCCATCTTGTAGCACAGGAGATTTTTATGTGCCTTGAAGGGAGCTTTTCTCTCATCCCTCCCCCCTTTCTCCAAGGAAGACTTTAATTCTTGTTAGGAAGGTAAATAAGAGCTTGGGACCAAGACTACTCTACTTTCTTCAGGGAAAATTTGTAACTGGACTAAAATTATTTGTATCTGCTCCCCTAAATATCATGTTTTAAGAATTGTAACTTTCAGTTTCAAACTAACTAACCCTAATCTAACCCTAACACCATGCTTTCTTTATATCCAAGACTTCACACCAAATACCAATTCCACAATGAGTAGTGAATAGCAAACAAATCCATATATCCAAATTATAAGAAAACATAAGTCATAGAAAGTATACCTAAGAGTAAAGTATTTATAGAGTAAAGGAGCTCTCCCATCAAGAGTGAGGTAATTTGGCTCAACCAAGACAGAGAAGTCCTAGATTAAATCAAAAGGGAAGTTCCCTGAAGTCTCAAGTATACTAATCTGGGTATAGGGATTTGATAGACTGCTAGCTTCTTTTATGTCTTCCTAGAATCTAAACTAAAATAATCTCCAAAAGAATTGAAAAGACAGCTCTCTATCTTGACCAACTCCACTCTGCCCATCAGGAAGAACAAAGCTGAATATTTATCTCTATACTTTTGTTGTAATCTGGATACCTAGTAAGATCTTGGACACAAAATAGATACTTAAGAAGTGCTTGTTAACTGATGATTTAACACCACAATGACTCTGCTAAATAGTTTCTGAATTTAGGAGGGCCATAGGCTCATATAATTTTAAGTGCTTAATGAATACTAATAAATAATAATTACGTAATGCTAACTCAGCATGGTAGTTAAGATACAAGGGACAAAGTCCATACTAAAATGAGAATGGACACTCCCTGTTACATGTAGGAGCAAAAATAAATAAATAAATAAATTGTTAGAAATCAGTGGTGTCAATTCAAATAGAAAAAGAAAAGATTGCCACAGGCCCACATAATGATTTAGAAAACCACAAATTAGTATTAACTGTGTTCTATTGTGTTCCTAATTACATTTTAATCTGGTTAGGACACTACTGAAGAAGGATTGTATTGTAAATCACCAGACTTAAACCACAGTAAGTCTAGGACAGAGGTTCTCAGATTTTCTATATTTATATCCCCCTCCAAATACTCTTCTGGCTCTTCTCTCATGACCTATGTATTAGTCTTCCACAAAAACAGCTACTGAAGTGCCACTTTCTTGCAACGGCTTTGGGAACCTAAGACTTCTTAAAAATCACAGTTTCAGAAATCATGACAGACAATCATTTCAAAGTTGAATATTCCAGCTGGATTTTGTAAAACAAATTATATCATCTCCAAAGCTGGATCATTTTTCTTCCTCTTTGTTATTTATAGCTTTAATTGTCTCTTTTCATTGTTAGAGATAGCATTCCTATAACTATGTCAAATCGTAGAGGGGAGAGAGACCACAGTTATTTTACTCTAGGATTTATTGGACAAACTTTCTGTGATTCACCATTGCAGATAATACTGGCGCTTAGTTTTAAATATATGTTTTTTGTATTAAAGAAGGACTTTTCCATTCTTAGGCTTTAGAAGATTTCAAACATAAATGAGTATTGTATTTTATCAAAGGCTTTTTCTGTCTGTTGACTTATAATCACGTATACTTGACTAATTATTTTTAATACTAAATCTTCCTCAAATTCCTGGCTTAAATCCAATTTGGTCATATTCAATAATCTTTTGAAGATATTATTATAGGGTTTTTAAAAATTAAAATCTTATTTAACATTTTGCATCAATATTCACCAATGAGAATGAATTAATATCCTCTTTCTCTTTGTCCCTCCTTGATGTGGGTATCAGAACTCTTTCACTGTTGTTTAGTTATATCTGACTCTTTGTGACACCATATGGGATTTTCTTGACAAAGATGCTGGAGCAGTTTGCTATTTCCTTTGCAATCTCATTTTACAGATGCCTAAAGCAGACAGGCTTAAGTGACTTGCCTATGATAATATAGCTAGTAAGTGTCTGAAGCTAGATTTGAATTCAAGTCTTCCTGACTCCAGATTCAATCTTTATTCACTGTACCCATCTAGGTGTCCATCAGAACGCAATTTTTCTTATAAAAATAATTTACTAGAATACATTCTTTTTCAATTATTGAGAACAGATTTTAAAGTGTTACTAATTTTACTTTTAAATATAATTTACTTAAAAATCTGTCTAATGTGGCTCTTTTCAACAGCAAGATAATTCAGGCCAGTTTCAATGGTCTTGTGATGAAGAGAGCCATCTTCACTTAGAAAGAGGACTGTGGAGACTGAATATAAATCACAGCATAGTACTTTCACTTTTTTGTTGTTGTTTGCTTGCATTTTGTTTTCTTTCTCATTCTTTTCCTTTTTGATCTGGTTTTTCTTGTGCAAAATGATGATTGTGGAAATATGTATAGAAGAATGGCACATGTTTAACACATTCGATTACTTGCCATCTAGGGGAGATAGTAGGGGGAAAGGAGGAAGAAAAAATTTGGAACACAAGGTTTTACAAGGGTGAATATTGAAAGCTATCTATGTATATGTTTTGAAAATAAAAAGCTTTAATTAAAAAAAAGAAAAGGATCTGAAACTTGCTTGTGGAAATGAGCAATGGTAGAATTGCAGCTTGAGAGTAATTGTGAAGTACTGCAGTTTTATGCTTTCTAGCTATTTCTCATGGAAGAAACCATGCATAAGCAAACTTGAAATTTGTGTTATACTAAAAAATTGTTCAGTAAAATGTCAGTCACATTGTAACAAATTCACATTTCTAAAATAAGCATTATAAAAGAACTGACTGTATATAGTTTGTGTAGTAGTTTCTTAGAATTTTAAAAAAAATTTCCTCTGTTGTGAGTTCAACTTATTCATTTTTAAATTTTGGTAATTTGCTCATTTTTATGAGAGGACTTAAGTTAACTAATTTTTATTAATCTTTTATTTTTTATTTTTATTAGTCTTTTAAAAACAGCTTTTATTTTTGTTTACCTTTTTGTATTATTTTAATTTCAATTTTATCCTATTTTTCTCTGATTTTTAAGACTTTTTTATATTTTGTATTTGCAACTTACTGGTTTTTGGTTTTTAAAAATTGTATCCTCATTTGATCGATTTTCTGTGTTTGTCTCTCTCTCCCTTCTCTTCCCCTCACTACTACAACAAATGTTTTCAGAGCATTTCCTCTAACCAAAGTCTTCTGTAGATTAAATTAGAAGATAACAAATATAGAAAATATAACAGATTTACTGGTCTTTCTATTAACTACTTTCATTATCAATGGCAATGGAATGATAGCATCTGTGTTCTACCACTTCTGAATTCCCTATGCCATATGAAAATGTCATTTACACTTAAAATGAATAAATTAAGAAGAATAACTGGGCCCAACCAAACAGATGCAAAAGAAAAAAGATATTGGAGGTATGAAAAATTTAAGGGTACTTGATTTTCCAAATACAGGAAGTTCCAAAAGAATGGAAAATATCAAGGATCACATTATTACCAAAATGAAGTTTACCAAGAACTCCTAAGTAACCATTAATCTATGAACCTACTTCTTTATCCTTATAAAATCTTTATAAGAAGTCTCTTTGCATGAACTGAGAATATCCTTGATGAAAATTTGAGAAAGTGATGGCAGACTTTTAATTCAATTCAATCTGTTCTCCTTGATGGTTTTTCTATAACAGACAACTCACACAATTGAATGAAAGGTGCAAAGATAGAAGACTGACAATTTTACAGAATCCTATGTATATTAAGATCATATATGATTACATGACAATTGGAATCAAAAATCACATTTTCATTGGGAATGGTTTCAGTTTATCACCATTACATATGATGCTTACTGATGGTTTTAAATAGATGCTACTGACTATTTTAGGGAAAAGTCCATTTATTCCTATACTCTCTAGGGTTTTTAATAGTAATGGGTGTTGGATTTTATCAAATGTTTTTTTCTGCATCTATTGAGATGATCATATGGTTTTTGTTAATTTGGTTATTGATATAGTCAATTATGCTAATAGTTTTCCTAATATTGAACCAGGCCTGCATTGTGGTATAAATCCTACTTGGTCATGGAGATGATTTTCTGTAATCTTTTTGCTAATATTTTATTTAAGATTTTTGCATCAATGTTCATTAGGGAGATTGGTCTATAATTTTCTTTCTCTGTTTTTGTCCTACCTGGTTTAGGTATCAGTACCATGTCTGTGTCATAAAAGGAATTTGGTAGGACTCTTTCATTCCCTACAAAAATCACATTTTCAAACAATCCTGTGCATATCATTCTAGATATGGAGAAATATATGTATCATAAAGGAATAATTCTCATATACAAAGACCAAAGAAAATAATTCTCATATACAAGTTGAAGTTCTGCAAATGCTCCTTTTTGAGAATGTCATTGTATTTATTACACAAAACTCCTGCATTACAGGGCCTCCTTAATGAGATGCACAGTCATTCAAGAACTGGGTACAGCAATCCACACAGAAAAAAACAAAGTGAAAGAAGGCTGAATATTGCCCAGATTATGATATGTGGATGGATATATAACTCATTGAATTAAGTAATCTACTAATAGATACCAAATGTATATTTATATGAACAATGAGCTGGATGCACAATTGAGTAAGAGAGAATATCAGCTTGAATTCAGGAAACTGACAGCACTTTTAATAATCTCATGTTTCATCATGAAATAACATAATCTTAGAAAAGTAAAAATTCTGACCAACCCTGCACTTCCTTCATTTGCTTCTCAGAGGACAAACTCTATGCTACAACTTCTCTTGTTATACACAATTCTTCCAGAAGTTGTCAATTCCTTACATGTTGACATATAGGGTCACATTAAGTACCAATAATTAAATTAATAAGGGCAAATGATCAAAGAGCATGGGTAATCCTTAGCACCTGTTGCCTTCTCTAGCCTCATCTCCATGGAAAAGGAAAGTAGGTACATTCAATAGAGGACTGATTTGTCCATTTTGTGGGTTACTGAAGACAAGCAGAATTTTTCACCCTGTGGATAACCTTACAGGATGAACTGTTTCATTTTTATAAAGTTTGGTTTTAGGACACTGGACTCATCCTAAGTTTACTCTGGAATTTGGTAGAAACTATCACAACTTATCCCTTCCATTGCCTTTGATTGATTATTTTTTTTTTTTGGTTAGATTTATCTAAATCTGAGAGAGGCAAATTGAGGATGCCTATTATAGTTTTATGATAATATTTTCCATTATAGAAGTTTATATTCATCTGTTTCTCCATATAATACATTTAACTTTTTCTTTAAGTATTTATATATTCTGCTTTTTGATGGATATGTTTACTATTGATATTGAATTCATTATCTATAATACTTTTCAGTAAAATGTAGGTTTATTTTTTTAAAAATCTTAGATAATTTTTGTTATTGCTTTTTTCAAGTTCATTATTGCTACTGTTTTTTCTTTTTCTTTTAACTTTGCCTAAAATATAATAGATTTTGTTCTAGTTCTTTATTTTAACTTTCTGCTTTTAAAATCATCAAAGATCTCTGGTCTTATTAGATTCTTTCCTTCCTATATAACCCTAGTGATGAGAGAGTTCTGAGGAGACACATGTATCATTTCTCCATATTAGAATATAAAGTTTGATCTTGTTTAGTCCTTCATGATTGCTTACTCATGGTTGCCCTTTTATGTTTCTCTGGACTCCTGTATTTGTATTTCAAAGATTCAACTCAGCTTTGATCTTTTTATTAGGAATGCTGTAAAGTCTTATCAATTATAATCAATTATAATTTCCTCTGTTGTGAGTTCAACTTATTCATTTTTAAATTTTGGTAATTTGCTCATATTTTATGAGAGGACTTAAGTTAGCTAATTTTTATTAGTCTTTTATTTTTATTAGTCTTTTAAAAACAGCTTTTATTTTTGCTTACCTTTCTGTATTATTTTAATTTCAATTTTATCCTATTTTTCTCTGATTTTCAAGACTTTGAAATCACCCACCCTTGTGGGGTGATACTCAGTTTTGCTGGGTAGATTATTCTTGGTTAAAAGTCTATATATTTTGTCTTCTGGAATATCATATTCCAGCTCTACCCTTCTTTATAGTGATGGTTGCTAAATTTAGTTTTCTAGATTCTGATCATGGCTTTTTAGAACTTCAATTCTTTTTTTTTTTTTTTTTTTTTTTTTTTTTTTTTTTTTTTGTGGCAAGGCAATCAGGATTAAGTGACTTTCCCAGGGTCATACAATGAGTTTGTGTTAAGTGTCTGAGGTTGGATTTGAACACAGATTCTGGTGCTCTATCCACTGTGCCATCTAGCTGTTCCAGTTTGATTTCTTTTTTTATGGTTGTTTATAGTATTTATATAATAGTACTTACTTAACAGAGCCCTAATTTGAAGAGTTGTTATGAAGATCAAATGAAATAATATCTATAAAGCACTTAGCACAGTACTTGGTAGATGTTTTTGATTTTCATAGTATTAAGATTAGATTTTTTTCCTCCAGTTCTACTAGTCATAAAATGTTTTGATTTATACAAAATAAGGAAGTGGAATAATCCATAGATAATCTCTAAAGTGATTTAGGGTTCTAAACTATGGTTTTCTTTAAGAGTTTATACATGAGATTTTGTATTGTGCAAGAATTTTAAGCAAAATAGACCTGACTGCAGAATGTAATATATTAGTGGAGGGTCTAACAAACAAATATAGAAGTTTTGCAATATTTTTTAAGTTCTAAAAAAAGAAAAAGACACTGCTAAGTCTTGTAATTTAGAAGAAGGAAATGTTTTTTGCCATAGCTTGTAACATGTCAAGATGGTTAAATTTACAGAAAACAATATAAAATGAATAAATATCACTTCTTGAAATTTTTTAGAGAAAGGAATAAAGGGAAGAGAAAAATTATTTTTAAAAAATAGTTGAATGCCAAAGCCTGTATAACACTTCCTGAAATTATTTCTTTAGAAAGTAACTTAAGTCTGTTTATAGATGAACAAATCTGTTTTTGTAATTGGCAATCCAGACAAAGTTGCTTTTTTTGGTGATGTAGCAGATGTTTCCAATAAATCCCATTCAAAAAGGATAATAATGTTCATTGTGTTTGACAAATACAAAATTAAGCAAGTTAAATCTGTCCAAAAGTAAAGTGCCTACTCAGGCAATCCATCGTATGACTGAAAGTATCAACTGGCAAAATTCTTCCTCTACCTGAAAACAGTACTACTTAGATAAGATTCCTAACAGAATAAAAAAGCCATGTGTTTATGATCTTCTTGTATCCAATATATTCCTTTTTAAATTCATTTTCTAAACTGCTGCTTTCAAGTCAAGATCACTTAATCAATAAACATTAAGTGCTTACTATATGCTAGACATTTTGCTAAATGCTGAAAGTCTCAACTAAAATTCCTCCTTCTAAAAGAAACCTTTTCTAATACCCCCAAATCCTAATGCCTTCCTTCTAAGTTGATTATTTCCAACTTATCCTGTGTATATAATTTGATTGTATATAGCTCTTTACATCATGTTTACTTCATTACACTGAATTCTTTGAGGGAAGGGACTGTTTTTCACCTTCCTTTGTATTCTCAATATTTAGGCTTAGTGCCTACTGTGTAGTAGGTGTTTAATAAATATTTATTGACTAACTGCCCCAAATCCCTTTTGTACCTCTATGATCATATTACTTTTCTACTTAAAAATTTTCACTTTGATTCACCAGTCTTCTGTTAGATGCTTATTATGTGTAAGGCATCATTCTAAGCACTTGTAATAATACAAAGACAAAAAATGAGATACTTTATAACATTATCCTCCCTCATTACAACAATTTTTTATTAATATATCAGTACATAGACCAAAGGCAAATACATACATACATATATAGGACAGAGACAATCCTTGTCCTTACATTGCAATGGGAGAGACAAATATATTTAATAGATGCATACAATATATACAGAATGAAGTTTGAACTTTCCACCCTGATTTTCCACCCACTCCTCCTGAATCCAACCTACTATTCAACATTTTATTCCTCTTCTCCCCTTTCTGCATCCTATTTTCAAATCAAATTGGGCGCATCTTTGTCATCTCATCTTTTTTCAATACTTATTGTATTGAATAGTTTAGAATAAACTCTTCTACCCACTTCATCTGAGGTATTTTACTTTTTTTTTTTTTTTTTAATAGCCTTTTATTTACAGGTTATATGTATGGGTAACTTTACAGCATTGACAATTGCCAAACCTCTTGTTCCAATTTTTCCCCTCCTTCCCCCACTGCCTCCCCCAGATGACAGGATGACCAGTAGATGTTAAATATATTAAAATATAAATTAGATACACAATAAGTATACATGACCAAATCTTTTTTTTTTTTTTTTTTTTTTTTTTTTTTTTTTTGCTGTACAATAAGAATCGGACTCTGAAATATTGTATAATTAGCCTGTGAAGGAAATCAAAAATGCAGGTGGGCAAAAATATAGGGATTGGGAATTCGATGTAATGGTTCTTAGTCATTTCCCAGAGTTCTTTCACTGGGCGTAGCTGGTTCAGTTCATTACTGCTCCATTGGAACTGATTTGGTTCATCTCATTGCTGAGGATGGCCAGGTCCATCAGAATTGGTCATCATATAGTATTGTTGTTGAAATATATAATGATTTCCTGGTCCTGCTCGTTTCACTCAGCATCAGTTCGTGTAAGTCTCTCCAGGCCTTTCTGAAATCATCCTGTTGGTCATTTCTTACCAAACAATAATATTCCATAATATTCATATACCACAATTTATTCAGCCATTCTCCAATTGATGGGCATCCACTCAGTTTCCAGTTTCTGGCCACTACAAAAAAAGGGCTGCCACAAACAATCTTGTACATACAGATCCCTTTCCCTTCTTTATGATCTCTTTGGGATATAAGCCCAGTAGTAACACTGCTGGATTAAAGGGTATGCACAGTGTGATAATTTTTTGAGCATAGTTCCAAATTGTTCTCCAGAATGGTTGGATGTATTCACAATTCCACCAACAATGTATTAGTGTCCCTGTTTTCCCATATCCCCACCAACATTCCGCATTATCTATTTCACTTTTTTTTAAAGCCCAACTTAAATGGTAGCTCCTATGTGAAGTCTTTCCCCTTCTCATTTTCCCTCCAAGTGAAAAATATTCTCTCTTCAAATTTCTCACAGCACTTTGCCTGTTTGATTTTTGCCCCAGTAAGTTTTACCTTATATTATTCTTACTTGTGTGCAAATAATTTATATGCCCCTTGTTAAGATAGTAAGTTTCTTGAGGTCCCAGACTTACATGAAGTTTGCAATTCTGTCATTCTGAACCTTCATGATTGAAAGTGTATGAGTCCAGTTGGAGTTTCTTGGAACTTAAGAGTAAACTAATAGGAGTACTTCAAAGACTCAAACCCAGGTCAAGTTGTAGAACTCAGACCATAAGTGTGGTGACTAATTTTTATCCTGAATCAGACTACTTTGGGAGTACTGTAAGCTTGCCAGGTCTCTAATCTGGGTTGTCACTGAGATCTTGGAATAATAATACTAAATGACTCAATGCTCTAAGAAAACAGAAGGACGTTAAGGTACAAAAGCTCAGTCCAGATGTTCTCCCAAAAGTGTACACATCCTGGGACTAACATTAAGTCTAAAGTCATTCTAGAAGAATGAGCAAACAAAGAAAGAATCCCACCTAAACGAGCTATTATGGTCAGGATACTTGAGACAAAATCCCAGAAGAGAATAACAATAAAAAAAACCTACAAGCAAAGTCTCAAATTTTTGAGTTCAAGTCCAAGAGATGATGCAAGAGTTGTTTGTTTGTTTGTTTTTTAAGAGTTTGAAGATGATTTAAAAACTAAATGAGAAGAAAAACTAGGAAAAGAAATGAAACCTAGGGAAAATAAGCAATTAAAAAAAAATTCTTTACAAAAGGTATATTTTGCTGACATGGTAGCACACACTTATAATCCCTTCTATATAGGAGGCTGACACTGATGAATTACTTGCATTTAGAAATCCTGAGCTATTATGGATCGAGTGTCTACACTTAGTGCAACACTTGCCTAAGACTAAGTTGGGGATCGGGTGGGGGCAATTGCTGGGGAGAAGAGCTCCACACATAAGCTGTGTGACTCCAGGCAAAGTCATTTAACCTCTTCCAGTCTCAGTTTTCTCATCTGTAAAATGAGAGGAAAATGGATTCATTGACCACCCAGATCTTTCAAATCTGAATTTCTATTATCCAATTTAATGTTTATCCATTGCTCTGCGATTTTAAATGATTAATTTCACTTCATTAATAGCAAAAAGAGATTTATTAGCTGATCCATTTGATTGTGAAAAGAAAAAGAGAAAGTAAACCAAGGAAGGAGAGACACCTAGATCAAAAGATTCACCAGTTCCTTCATCTAACAGTAGCTATTTAAGATAATCTTTCCACATTTCTGTTCACTTTCACTCTATTGTTTTCTTTCCCACAAGAACAATTCACTTTGTTTCTATACAATTAACCTTTTTAAAGCTATATCTTAAAGTAATCTCTACTTAGGACATTGTCTCTGTGACTGCTTTACTTAAAACTCCTGGTGCCCTAATTTAATAATATAATTTAAAACTTTAAATTACAATGAATGTGAGACACTGAATTGGTAGAGGAAATATCCTCACCTAGAGATACTAATGAAATCACAGATCTAGTCCCTATCCTTGTCCCTTGAAGATATTTATTTTAGTTTTTTTCATTTTTTGTTCATTTAATTCAATCCTTGAGACATTAAAATGTTTTGATTTTACTGCTTTGGATTTGGATACTAATTTGCTAGTAGAGATAATTGTGTCCTTTGTTGGCTGGAATGATTTGAGGTCAAAATAAATGCTTAATTTGCTGAGTAATAATCTGTTTTTCTCTCTCTAAACTGTGAATTTGATTTAAAAGATTCTCAAGTTTTCTGGCTTTTCAAAAAGCCATGTGCATTATAAAAAGCTGAAGAAAATGGCCATCTGTTTTACTGCAGTGTCCCTAAAACACCTCTCACTCCACAAATGAAAGAGAAAAGAGGCTTATTTTTTTTTCTTTTTTATGAAATCATTTATTCTTCATGTATGTGGAAAATAGGTACCTTTAAATCTGAAAATAATGATTATTACTATTTACATAGTATTTCACAATTTTAAAACTGGAATTCATTCCACTCTCACATAAATTCCATGGAGTAAGTAATGCAAAGATTATCCTTTCCATTTTATTGGTAACAAAAGCACACTCAAGGGGAAAATAATTAGTCCAAGGTTTACCCAGTAATAGAGTTAGAAACCTATAGCTCTAATTGCCCTTACCATTTTTAGCTATACTCTTCGGAATCTAAGAAAAGTGATCCTTTAGTGAACCTCAGATTTCATTGATGAAAATATCTTCCCCCTGAATATATAGGCAATACAAGTTTGAAGCAACTTCGAGGCAGACTACTATCTATTTTTGTCATCATATTATCTAGATTATGGTACCAGTTCTAATTTAATAAATTCTAGCTCATTCTTCATATTTATTTTGTTGTTATTCAGAAATTTCATCATGTCTAAGTCTTCATGACCCGTTTTGGGGATTTGAATTCTGCAAGCTGAGTTTTCCACTTTAGACTCCACATTCTATGAAGGACTTGGACAAATTGTCTTCTGAAGTTCCTTATGTCCTATATCTTTCATGTGCTACCCACTTTAAAATAATTCAAAAGATATGCACAGGGAAGCTAGGCGGCACAATGGATAGAGCACCAGCCCTATCAGCACAGTCAGGAGGATCTGAGTTCAAATTTGATCTCAGACACCTTAACATTTCCTAGCCATGTGACCCTGGGCAAGTCACTTAATTGCAATTGCCTCAGCAAAAAATAAATAAATGAATAAATAATTTATATATATATATGCATCTGAAATAAAAGTGTTATAGGGATAAAAAGCAATATAAACATAAAATTCTGAAAAAATAGATATGCAAGAAGTGCAACTGTAAATATTTTTTATTTTCTTCCCATCTACCAGATAGAAGCTGAAATGGAGCTAAGCCTGGAGGAGTCCTCTGTTATTTAGAAAGGCTATCTCAGTGATTCTCTGAAAATTCTATTGAGACAAAAGGATGGGCAATTAACTCTAGGGACATCACCTTAGACTCCCGAAAGGAAATTGGGAAGACAAAGGAAGGAAGAAAGAGCAAAATCCATTTTTCCTATTGTAAATAGGTGGCTAAATTGGATCATAAAAATGTTTCTTTCTTCTCCAGTTTGAAGGTCACCAAAAAATGTACTCCTGTCAAAAAAAAAATACCTCATCTCTCACCTCAAATCTCTTTCCTAAAACTGATAAGACAGATTTCTTTTTCTGTAGTTTTTTTTTTTTTTTTTCTTTCTTTCTGGAATGATATATCATATTCTAAAAAAGTACTCTGGTACAAAGATGTCAAACTCACAGGCCACTTTAGTTTTTTTTTTTTACCAGATTCAAAATGTAATTAAATGTTTAATAAAATAAATAAAAATATAATACAACACAGATAATGTTAATTTGTGGTTTTCTAAGTCTCTAAGATCCATTTTTATTTGAGTTTGACATTATTGCCTGGATACATCAGTGAAAGATAAAAGAGGGTGACAAATATGTAGTAAAATGATTACCAGATACTAACTCTACTTTCTCAGACTAAATATAATAATAATAACAACAATAATATTTTGCTATCTCCAATTAACTTACAATTAAGATTTTTTTTCCCTTCACCTAAGGTACAAGATCTTATGCATTTAAATCAACAAGTAAATTTTGGACAATGGCATTTCCCAGTCACTAATAAGTCACCTTTTGAAAAGTCTAGGTACCTAGAATTTAGGACAGTGGACTTTCTCATGATTTAAATCTGGCCTAAAGTCTTTGCTTCTTGTTCATCCCAGGGTTAATCACTTATCCTCTTTTCCTCATATGAAAAAAAAAAAGTTAGACATTTCTACTTAATTAACTTTTAATGTCCATTCCAATTCTAAATCCATGTTGCTACGTTCTATGTTCTAGGGTTTAGCCTCGTTGGATTTATTTGTTATTCCCTGAATAATATATCAATTTTCAGCTAGCCTTCCTGATCTTACTCATCCTAGGCTTTCATAATAATAATTAGCAATAATAGGTAACATTTACATAGGTAACATGCATTTTAAGATTTGCAAAATACTTTTCAAATATAATCTCATTTGATCCTCACAACAACCTTTGAGGGAGGTGTTTCTATTAATCCCCATTTCATAGAAGATAAAATGGGGACAATTCAAATCTATCCTCAGACACTACAAGCTGTGAGACCTTGGGCAAGTAATTTAACTCCTCTCTAAATTTCCTCATTTGTAATAAAGAGATAATAATAGCACCTCTCTCCCAGGATTGTTATAAGAATCAAATGAGGTAATAATTGTAAAGCACTTACCATAGTATCAGACATATATATAATAAGTGGTATGCAAATATTAACTATAAACCATGATTAGTATTTAGGAACTTTGCTAGGATCAGACAATTAGTAAGTATCTGATGTAGAATTCAAATTCAGTTCTTGATTTTAAGTCTAGTGCTGTGTCCATTAGGTCACCTAGCTGCCTTCTCTGTTTCATCATAGAAACAGTTTTTTTTCCAACCCCCTTTATCTGTGAACATGCTACAATAAGATATTCAACGTTTACTGAAATTATCAAAGGTTTTATTTTATGACATTAATTTACCAGTACCTGTTGAAGTACAATTTGCATGGCCAGAATTGACCAATACAATCTTCAATATGATTGATGTTAAAGAGAAGGGGTTGATTGTGCTTAGAAAGCTTTTAGAAGTTATTTTTTCACAGCTTTATGATTTATTGATTTCCTTACTCTCCTCTTACTCTCCCTCCCCCATTTAACAACAAATATTTATTTAGGGCTTACTATTTGAATAGCTTTTTATTTACAAGATATATGCATGGGTAATTTTATAGCATTGACAATTGCCAAAACTTTTGTTCCAATTTTTCCCCTTCTTCCCCCCACCCCTTCCCCTAGATAGCAAGATGACCAATACATGTTAAATATGTTAAAGTATAAATTAAATACAAAATAAGTATACATGTCCAAACCATTATTTTGCTGTACAAAAAGAATCGGACTCTGAAATAATGTACAATTTAGCTTGGCAAGGAAATCAAAAAATGCAGGTAGACAAAAATATAGGGATTGGGAATTCTATGTAATGGTTCATACTCATCTCCCAGAGTTCTTTCACTGGGTGTAGCTGGTTCAGTTCATTACTGCTCCATTGGAACTGATTTGGTTCATCTCATTGCTGAGGATGGCCAGGTCCATCAGAATTGATCATCATATAGTATTGTTGTTGAAATATATAATGATCTCCTGGTCCTGCTCATTTCACTCAGCATCAGTTCATGTAAGTCTCTCCAGGCTTTTCTGAAATCATCCTGTTGATCATTTCTTACCAAACACTAATATTCCATAATATTCATATACCACAATTTATTCAGCCATTCTCCAATTGATGGACATCTACTCAGTTTCCAGTTTCTGGCTACTACAAAGAAGGCTGCCACAAACATACTTGCACATACAGGTCCCTTTCCCTTCTTTAAGATCTCTTTGGGATATAAGCCCAGTAGTAGCACTGCTGGATCAAAGGGTATGCACAGTTTGATAACTTTTTGAGCATAGCTCCAAATTGCTCTCCAGAATGGTTGGATGTATTCACAATTCCACCAACAATGTATTAGTGTCCCTGTTTCCCATATCCCCTCCAACATTCTGCATTATCTTCCCCTGTCATTCTAGCCAGAAATTTTCATTTCTCTGATCAATAATGACTTGGAGCATCTTTTCATATGGCTAGAAATAGTTTCAATTTCTTCGTCTGAGAATTGTCTCTTCATATCCTTTGACATTTATCAATTGGAGAATGGCTTGATTTCTTATAGAGTCAATTCTCTATATTTTGGAAATGAGTTCTTTATCAGAACTTTTGACTGTAAAAATGTTTTACCAGTTTATTGCTTCCCTTCTAATCTTGTCTGCATTAATTTTGTTTGTACAAAAACTTTTCAATTTGATATAATCAAAATTTTCTATTTTATGATCAGTAATGATCTCTAGTTCTTCTTTGGTCATAAATTCTTTCCTCTTCCACAGGTCTGAGAGGTAAACTATCCTGTGTTCCTCTAATTTATTTATAATCTCATTCTTTATGCCTAGGTCATGAACCCATTTTGACCTTATCTTGGTGTACAGTGTTAAGTGTGGGTCAATGCCTAGTTTCTGCCATATTAGTTTCCAATTTTCCCAGCAATTTTTGTCAAACAGTGAGTTCTTATCCCAAAAGCTGGGGTCTTTGGGTTTATCAAACACTAAAGTATTAAAGTTATTGACTGTTTTGCCCTTTGAACCTAACCTGTTTCACTGATCAACTAATCTATTTCTTAGCCAATACCAAATGGTTTTGGTAACTGCTGCTTTATAATATAATTTTAGATCTGGTACAGCTAGGCCACCTTCATTTGAGTTTTCTTTTTTTCCATTAATTCTTAGGGCTTACTATTTGCAAGATTAAAAACATCATGACATTGGATAGAGAGCTGAGCTGGGAACCAAGAAGATCTGGATTCTAGTCTTGCATGGTCCAGGGATTCCCAGACATGCCATTTAGATTTTCAGAGTGGTCCAGGAAACTTCCTACAAGGGTAAGTAGCAGAGAATGTGCTGGCCTTTTTTGGTAAAGAGTTTTCTCATTTAAAAGATTCCTATAAATGAAACCACAGGTTTAGTTCCTCTCCCTTTCTGCCACAAATTATACTAATTTTTTGCTAGGGAACAAAAGAAGGAGCAAAATTTCATTCTACTAGGAAGATATGCACAGTATGCAAACACAACACACACACACACACATCCAAAGTAATTTTTAGAGGGCAGATTGCCAAAATCAAGAGAATCAAGATATATACATGGAGTAGCATCAGGGCTGAAGCATAGGAATTCAAAGAAGCAAATGAATACATGGTGCATTCTAGGCATGAGGTACACAGCCAAAGTAAAAGTGTTTCTGGTGAGAAAAGAAAATCATGACTGAATAGGAAAAAAAAAATCTATTAAGTGCTTACTAGAACACAGTCAGTGCTGAGCATCAGCGATATAATTACAAAAAGCAAGAGGATCCCTGCACTTAAGGAGCTTCTTGTATATTAATGGGGAAAGATAAGATATAGGGGAGTAGTTGCCCCAGAGGCTGTTCAAATCTCTCAGATACTATTTTAGTGACCCTGGGTAAATCACTTAATCCTGTTTGCTTCAGTTTCTAGGTCCTAGAGTTTAGATAGTAGGTTATCTATAAAATGAACTGCAGAAGGAAATGGCAAGCCATTTCAATATCTTTGCCAAGAAAACCTCAAACGAGGTCACAAAAAATTGGATCCAATTGAAATAGCCCAACAAGTGGCCTAAAGAAGAATATTGGGGACTGGGAAATTACTAGAATGGGATTAGTGGGCTTTTTGGTCACCTGACTGAGTCTTTATTTCTAGCAAGATTTGTGTTCATTTGATTATAGTTTCTAGAGGAAGGATTGTCAGTAACTATTACTAAATGGCTATAGTACATATGGCTCTGCTAAATATCCAGAAGGCACAGCCTTAGAAATGGGGAGCAAGTTCTGGGTCAGAGGCAGAGGATAGAACGAAGCAACCCGGTAAAAAGATGGCTGCATAAGGCAAACAGCAAACATGATGATTACTTTAGTGGAGAAATGTGAACTAAATAAGTCTGGCTCTTTTGTAAAGAACTTTAAATAGCAAACTGAAGAGTTTGTATTTTATCCTAGAAGGATTAGGGAACACAGAAGCTTCTTGAGCAGAGGAGTGACATGGTCAGATGGGTACTTTAGGAAGATTATTTTGGCAGCTGTGTGGGTAAAGACTTGAGACATACATCGTCTTTTGTGGTTTGCAAAGTGATTTAGTTACAAAGACTCTAGCTAGCTTCATTTTAGCCTTCCCTTCTAACAATGCCTAGTCTCACTTTGAAATTCTAAAGGCACTTATTAGAAAAAATAAAACAACATGGCTCATTTGAGCCCATTGGCTCATAAAATATTTTACATTTTGTTTGTTATTTGATCCCAGACAGGGGCTTCCTCTGTTCTCTTCATTAAGAGCCACTCACATAAAACAATCCAGGTCCTGCATATGAAATACACACATGGCGTTCAGGTGTTCAACAATTTCAGTTAAACCTATGTTTAATAACAATAATAAAAAACTCTAAACGTCTGCCCATAATACATGTGGAACATAAGTAGACCACTGATCATCAACACACTAGTAACATTGTCTTTTTCAAGCGATATACACTTGAAATGTATTTTGTGTTTCCTTAGAGAACTTTAAAATCCTTTCAAAGGGCAAAGTATCCAAGCAAGGTAAGTAGTCATAATAATTCTGCCCTGGCAAGTCAATTAATTATTTATTTCCCAGCTTCCTCATCTGTAATGTAAGGATAATAGCAATAAACTACAACCTGGATTGTAGTGAAGACTGTAAAGGAGTTTGCAAACCTTACAGAACTATATAAAAGCTAGCTAAACGCTGGCTGTGGATGTCATTTGATGAGAACACCAACAATCTAACTCAGGATTCGGAAGATTGGGTTTGAATAGGAATCCAATCAAATAAAATCCCACCTCCCTCATAAGAAGCATTAATTCTTTTGTTCCAATCCTTAATTCCATTGCCTTTCCCCAGCGAATTATCTATTTTACATATAGGTACATATATGCATATACATGTATATGTAAATACATATTTACATACATATAGGTTTACCTCAGTTTGCAACCGGCAAATGTCTCTCTCCCCATTAGCTTTTGAGTGCAGAGCGTCTTCTGGCTCCTTTTGGCTCCCCATCCCTCACCACAGCGGAGGGCATGTAGGAGACACGGATTGATTTCTCTCTTTTAATTATTTCCTTTTTATCCTGTATGTAGCTTGCTTTGCATAAATTTGCATGTTGTGTTCGCTATCAGATTGTAAGCTCTTTCGGCTTAATACTGATCAATTGCTTGCCCTTTTACCCGAAAAAGCATGCAAATTATATAGACTGTAAGCGTCTTGAAGACAGGGGCTCTCTTCTGTCTCTCTGAAGCTTCTAGTAGGTACCAATAAATGTTTTAATGAATTGATTTTTATTAAACTTAGAACCAGTCAGGTTCAGTCAACTAACTACTCTGGAAGGCGTTTTCTTTAATGAGAACGTCGGGACCCCCCCGCCCCCCGGCGGCCCGCCCACTCTTGGGCCTTTCCCTGCTCTCCCAACCCCCCCAGCCTCCAATCACGGTTCCTCCGAGGTGCTGTCTCGGGCCCTTCTCCCGCGCTTCTCCGCTTTCACGCCGGGCGGCCGCGCCTTTTATGGAAAGCCGCAGCCAATGAGCGCCCTTCTTTCCTTATGGTCGGCGGAGGGACCAATCATGGCGCGGCTGGTGTAATCTTCGTCCGCTCGGCTCTCCTCGGCTCTTTTCGCTGTTGCTGCCTTCCCGGGGGCGGTCGCTTCGCTGCCAGAGACGCTTTCTTTTTTTTCCGGGTTCGGAGCCGTTCCGGATGCTTTAGGTTGCCGGATGTCTGATCTTCGGATAACTGAGGCGTTACTGTACATGGATTATCTGGTAAGGTCCGCGGCGTCCGTGCTGGAAGAGCGGCGGGGTCCCCTCGCCTCCCCACCCCACGCCTCGCCTCCGCCTCTCGTGTCCCTCCCCTCTTTTGGGGCGGGCGGGGAGCGGAGGGGAACTGCCTCCCTTCTCGTCCTCTCTCACTCCCTCTTTCCCCGCTGTTCCCTTCCTTCTGCCCCCCTCCCCCCGCCGCCCCGTGCCTGGTTCTGGACTCGGAGCTGCTGGGCTGCCCCGCTTTGGGGGCGGGGACGGGGTGGGGGGGATGAAGCAGCAGGGGGAGGGGGTGGGGGAACTGACAGGTAAAGGTGCAGTCCCGGGGCGGGCAGATTTACAGCCCCGGTTAAAGATCGCTGTGCCCCGGGGGGCTGGAGAGAGGGTGGGCAGCGGCCGCAGGAGAAGGGGGACCCTCCCTTGTCCCCCCCAGCCCTTCTGCCGTGCAGCCCCGGCAGGGAGTTTGTAGGTGCCTCTGCCACTCCCGGGTCGCTCCGGGCTCGCCTTCTTTAAGCAGGCTGCAAAAAACTATTAAAGACCCATAACCCGAATGGGTTCACCGAAGTGCACGGGCAGCCTCGGTCATTTGGTTGCTATTAGACCTCTAAAGCTATGACCCCGGGTCGCTGTTGGTCTTTTAAAAAAGCACACGAACATAAAGCACGCTCCAGTGAGCTCCGTTGTAACCTTGGGCACTGGGCAGGTCTTGCACCGGGGGCTGGGTCTTCTTGCTTGCCGGGGTGGGGGGGACGTATCTGTCTGTCTGAGGAAGGCTGCTGGGCATGTTGGGGCAGGGGGGGGAGTGTTAGGCCAAGGGGAGTAGTAGGAAAAAGTTTAGGTCCAGAAAGGGATGGGCAGCTATGTGGGGAGGGGGTGTGAGGGGCGACGAGTGGGGGGTGGAAAAAGGGGCAGTCGGAGAAATAACGCCTTTGGTGTCCCCCGTCCCCCCTTTCCCTTAAACGCAATTATGTTGTTTCATTATTCAAGCAACAAGTATTGCTCCCAAACTCGTTTTCCTCAACGCTTTATAGTACAAGGAAATTCTGTTTCAATGTATTGCTAAAAGCTAAATAATTGAATGAAATTTACTGGCCCCCAGAATCATTACAGCGACCCCGGGTTGGATCAGCTGGTGAAAATAGTGACCCAGAAATCATCTGGTTGCATGTTTGTAGCTCCATTAGGCTTTAGGCTGCAGGATTGGCCAGGCAGAATTTTGACCGTGCCTTCTAGGAATTGTCAGGTTGTTTTGAAACGTATGGGCCACATGTAATTTTGAAGATTAGAAGTTTTGAAGAACAAGTTTAAATGATAACCGAACAGTTGCTTAAGAGTTGAATGTTTAAATTTTTATTTAACAATTGCTTGATATTTCAAAGTTAGCTGTGCAGTTGTGATTACCCGAGTTCATTTGGGGGTTATGTCACTTCCTAAGTTCTGGGGGCCTACAGAATGTTTTTAGTTTATATATAATCTTGTATTTTGAACACTGGATGGGAGTCAAGACATCTCAGTTCAAATCTTGATTTTGCCATTCACTTATTAAATAGTTCTTGGGTTTTTTTTGAAAAATAGGGTACTATCCTTTTACTCAAAGGAAGATATGATTACTTAGTTTTCATGAATGTCATTTGAATGCAAAATGACTGTTTTTGTTGGGCAGCCGTCTTGATTATTTTTTGAAGACATCTTCGAATTTAAATGGTTATTTTTCCTCACAAAGTACTCTTGATTTTTATTTGGAATCTGTCCAAATAAAAGCCAAAGATTGTAGCTTGAAATCAGCTTATAGAGAAGTATGGTGATAAACTAAAGGTTTGTTGATAGTGCCTGAAAAACTTTAAAAAGGAAAAAAGTCTCTAATTATGTGACAAGTGAGGCAGTGTTTATGTCCCAGGTATGATTTTTTTTTAGTTATGTGCACATTTAATGTTTGAATCATTAATGTTATTTTGCATGGTGCCAAAATAATCCTTAGGCTTTGTTTTTAAATATTAAATTTGTTGGCATGAAACTGGTTAATTAAATGGATTCATGCAGACAAAGACAAAGGTGGAAATCACTTTTCTTTTTTGGGGGGGCAGTTGGGGTTAAGTGACTTGTTCAGGATTATACAGATAGGAAGCATTTGAACTCTAGGGCTGATGTTTTATGCACTGTATGACCCAGTTGTCTTGGAAGTTATTTTCTTATAAAGATAGTGATTTCATAAGAGCAGGTTCATTTGCTTGATTAGTTTACTCTATCTTGTCTTGTCAGGGTTGATAAATAAGGAATAAATCTTTTATTCCATCAACAATTTGGTCATTAAAAATCAAATGCATTTTCTATTTGCTTATCTTTGATTATCATTTAAAAAAATTCAAGGTATCGGAGAGGTATCATGGCATGGTGAATAGAGACAACCTTAAAGCCTGGCTTCATGTTCTGTCTCAGACACATAGGCTATATGGTTCCGGGCAAGTAATTTAAAACTTCTCAGGACTCTAGTCAAGTAAGATTGTACCTTGAGGAGAAAGTGTCTGCCTTCATAAGTTGAGAGGCATGGAGGAGGGTTTCTTATGCCAGTGAAATCACAGGTACTACATCCCTATGCCTCTTCTAAGAAGTCTAAGCCGATGTACCAAGCAAGATTGAGAAAACATTCTTAGAAATATCATATATAATAAAGGATATGTGCTAAGCCCTGAGAATATCAAAAAGGGACAAAAAGGAAAGAAAAGAATAAGAAAAAAATCACCACCAACAAAAAACCAAATCTCTGCCCTCAACGAGATCACAGTCTAATGAGGAAGAAAACATGTAATCAAGTGGGTACAAACAAACTGTATATAGGATGAATTAGAGATAATAAAAGAAGAAACATAATCAGTGTTTGTGGCAGAAAGGTTTCTTGTAAAAGGAGAGATTTTAACTAGAATTTGTAGAAAACTAGAACTAACCACCTATTGAGTAAAATTTCATGGTCCTGTCTCCTAAAGGTTAAATAAAAAAGTTTTAGATTTAATCATCACTTTTATGCTATCCTTGAAAGAATTCCTACTAGTGTCTTATAGTGTGTTCTTTCTATCAAAACACATGTGTTTTGCCTCACTCTGTTCTGATGGAATGATAGATTACATAGATTGTTACTTCTTCAGCAGCTTCCTTTGCTTCTCTTCCCTCAGTCAATTAACTTGTTTAATCATATCCTGTGTGGATTAATACAAATTTTTTTTTTGACTGTCACAGAGTATTTATTTCTAAAATAAATCACTTCTCTTGAGTTTCTACACTTACATTTCAGCTAAAAATGCAAAAGTTTTTTTTTGAAGTTGTAAAGTGTTTCAAATGTATAGATTTTGTTGGGATCCCCAACAAATTGCACCTGCCCTTTGCAGGATTACTGTCTACTAATACAAAATTGAAAAGATATGTGAGTGCTTACTGCTGTTTTCTTGTTGGTTTTTAATAGATGTTTTATTTATTTGTTGCTGGGGTCTGGTAGAGGAAGCTCTGCCTATTATTTCTCATTCTTTAGGTGGGATATTATCATCTTGCCCTGTATATGATTGAAGAATGAGGAAAAATGGAGAAATATGAAACTATGGAGTTGCACTTCATAATGGAAATGAGGAATTAAAAATAGTTTTGGAAGCTAGTAGGAGTTTGCTATTTCTTTCATAGTTATAAGAAAATAAATGTAAGTCAGGTTGAAAAGAACAGTGATAGTATTGTAAAATTCATAAGCTTAAGATATTTTTTTCCCATTTCAATAAGTGAGCTTTTATAGAGCAACAAGTATATGCTCCAATGTCAGTTAATAAACCTAAACTAGTTACAAAATATTAAATGTGTGACTTGAAGAGACTGGTATTTTCTGTTACTGACACCATTTGAAACTAAAGCTTAGATAATAAATAACCTGATAAAATCTGTTTAGTTTAGGTGTTTTGTTTTAGGGAATGCAGAATGTATCCTTTTCTCTTAATGCCAAGATCATCAAGATAGGACTTTTTTTTTTTTTTTTTTTTAGCTTGTCTGGCAACTTAAAAAGAAAAAAAAAAATCGCATCCCTCTCTTGGGCTTTCAACCCGGAAATCTTTTATTTTAATTTTTACATAGGTGATTTCTTCCTCTGTTTCCTTTCCTTCTCTCCTAATCAGGAGCTTCTGAGAAATTTGGTTCTTTTGAATCCATATAGAATCAATGAACTGCAATAATGATTTTCCATTTATTCCCCACCAGTTAAAGTGTTGGTACAAGTCTGTGATTTCATCTCTAAGAAACTCCCAGCAACAAAATTTCCTCCAACAATATAGATTCACAGTTCTGTCATTTTTTGTTTTAGGTAATTTTTTAAACACTGAGAAGTGGTTACATGATTAGCCAGAGTTGCACAGACAAGCCAGGTTGAATCTGGAGGGATTTAAAACCTGGTTGTCCTGACTGTGATACAGGCCTTCTTTTATTCAGTGTACTGCTGCTTTTAAATGACTTGCTTATATTTATCTAAATGGGAAAGTTGGGATCTTTGATCTTCCTTTTCCAATACTTCCCTTTATTTTTATGTGCCCTTTCCATTCTTTCTCTTGCCCTTCACAAGGAAAAATTTGTTCTTAAATTATTGCTACTAATTTCTGGACAGACAGAGGAGAGATTCTCTAAAGTTTGGTTGTGATACTTATCCTCTTCCTCTTAGAAAAGTACTTCTCAGGGTTGGGTCTGTGCCACATGTCAATTGAATACATGTTTTAGGTTAACTCATTACAGAAACACTTGGAAGGTGTGGGTTCTCCCATCATTGTAGAAAGGAATGGATCTTATTTCTGCAAGATTTTTCTGTGAATAACTTCTTTATATAATATATAATATAGCAGTCAGTACATCAAAAAGAATTTCTCACAGAGAAGGCAAGCAAATGAATAAGACTGCATTCTAATAATTTTATTACTTCATTCAATAACTATTTATTGTCTGGTAACTGTGCATAGTATTGGAACAGGTACTGTGGGAACATTTTTATATTTTTATATACTTATTTAGGATGTTGTCCATTTTATTCATTTATGTAGGTTTTGCCATTTGTCTGATTTTTGTATTCATTGAAATATAAACATATTAATGTTTGGAGAGAAATGATAAGCATGACCTAATGTTTATTCTTTCTGCCTATTTTGTTCATTTGACTGGAGCATTCTGTTGATGAGGCAAAGGAAATGAATGAATAGATATAATCCCCTAATTTGAAATAGTTCCAGTTACTACACCTCCCCCATCCTGGAAACTCATCCTGTGGAAATCAGGTGAGAGAGGAGGTGAATTCAATTTAGCAAACACACATTGTTGAAATGCCTTGTGTTTACCAGGATACCTACTATACACGCTGGGATAAAATGAGAAAAAAGTCACTTTTGGTGGGGGGGGGGGGGGGGGGGGGGGGGAGAGCATTCTATGTGTGTTCTCTGAGCATGATGAGAGGCAGAAGAAGATAAGAGTTAAGGACAAGTGCCTACAAAGTGCTCTGAGAAATGTGAGGAAGGACTGATAAGTTTTAGGCTGAGGGCCTCAGCTTAAGCCTGAGCACCTCCCAGAGGAAGGTGGTGATAATGGTGTCTTGAAGGAAGAGAAGTATTTTCCAGAGAAGAAGAGATGAATGGGAGAGCAGATGCAGATATAAGAGAAAAGTGGACCAGATAGGCAAACAACTCATTGTCTGTCCAGTTTTACTGGAATAAAACCTACATAAGGGAGAACATGAGAGTGGAGTAAAGCTAGGCCATTAGGAGCCGGATTGTGCAAGATCTTGAATGTCAGGCTAAGGAATTTGTATTTTATCCAGTAAGCTGTTTTGTTTGTTTGTTTTTGAGCATGAGAATGATGTAGACAAACCTGAGTATTGGGAAGATTGCTTTAGCTTCAGTGTCAAGGATGAAGTGAAGAGAAGAAAGGCTAGAAGCAGGAAGATCATAGGAAGCATTTATTAAGCACCAACTATATGTCTGGCATTGTATTAAGGGCTAGAGATGCAAAGAAAGGCAAAAAAAAAAAAAAAAAAAAAGTTCCTGTCCTTGAGGAGCTCATGATCTAATGAAGAACTCAATGTGTAGTGATACGATTCAGTTAAAATAAAAATGATAAATTAGGATGTTGACAAGATGAGAGCTTGGGGGGCTATGAATATTATGGAATTCATATAAGTCACAGGACTTTGTCCCTCAGTGTGTGTGTGTGTGTGATCTGAGGGTTTGGTAAAATGTTTGTTCAAGTCAACTGAAGTAAGGATGTTGGGAGAAAGGATTAGTTTAAATAGAATGAGCAATTCACGTTTGGATATGTTGAATTTGAGGTATAAGTGGTATATTTAGGTAGAGACATCCCTTAGAAAGTTAAGTAACTGGAATAAAGAGAATGAGGGCTTTGAGGAAAAAAATAAACTAGTGAAAGAAAAAGGGAAGAAGTGAGAATCAAGATAGAGCTAGTTATCAGTTTCAGATGTAGTAGATAGCTCAGATATTAAACCAGTGGATTTGGCTGATAGGAAGTCATGTGACCTTGGAGAAAGTACTTTCAGCAGTGTGCTGGGATTGTAAGAGTTTGGAGAAAATAATTAGGCCTTGATGGCTCATTTCTCATTTGATTGAGGTGGTACAATGAATGAGAGAGCAGGACTTTGGGTTAGGAAGAACTGAGTTCAAAATTCTATCTCAGACTCTTATTTGCTCTTATTTATTCTGGAAAAGTAAATTACTCTTTCTCTGTCTCAGTTGTCTACTTTGTAGAATGGGGATAATAAGGGTTTTAAGGGTCAAATGGAATAAGAAAGTAAAGCCTTAAAGAACTGTATAAATGTTAGTTATTGTTATTAAATATTGACTATGCTATTTCCGAAATGAAAGAGAAGGGAGATAAGGGCCTGACAAAGATAAGAAACCAGTAAGTTTTCTTTTTCTTTTTTTTTTTGCTGAGGCAATTGGGGTTGTGACTTGCCTAGGGTCATACAGCTAGAAGTGTTAAGTGTCTGAGACCATATATGAACTCAGGTCCTCCTGACTTCAGGTCTGGTGCTCTATCCATTATATAACCTAGCTGCTTTATCTTATATTCTTTGTGAACTCACTATCCCATTTTGCACACTGGTTCTTCAAAATTTTTCATCCCTTCTCCAACCTCTCATTGAACCTCTTCCCACTCTCTCAGCTGAGATCTTTGTCTCATATTTTGCAGAAAAAAATCAAGGCCATGCACCCTTTACTCCCTCTTCTCCCTTCTTCCTTATCTCCTGTAACTTGGATGTCTTCTAATGTTATTTTGTTTTTCACCCCTATCCCACATGATGAAATAACCAGTAACATTTCTTTAAGGGAGAACTGAACTTGTTTGGATGCAAGGCTGAAAGAACCATTGGGGGAGAGAATGAGCATGAAATGGGATGAATGGATGGAGAAAATCAATGAAGACAAATCCTGAATGGAATAGAATTGGGATATATGACGGGGATGTTAATCTTGAGAAGAACCATTGCCTTCTTATTTGAGAACAGAAGAAAGGAAAAAATTGATGAAGTTATGGAGAGGTTTTCAGATTTGGAAGTGGGGAGAGGAAACTCATCTTGTATAATCTCTTATTTAAGGGAAAAAAGATGATGCCCTCTACCAAAAGAGAAGTAATTGGGCTGGAGTAGTGTTAGGCATTTGACAAAAATCTTTGGAGTAGCTACTATGGGACATGAGTATAGGATAAGTAAGAGGATTATTTTATAATAGGTAAGTGTGAATTTGTTGAATGTCATCAGAATGGTGTTCTGAAGATTGGCCCCCTAAGAAGAAGACTATAGTAGGCACATGGTTTAAGGTTATCCAAGGTTGAGAATATAACAGTAACATGGTAAGGTCAGGGGACTAAGGGACTGTGAGTGAAAGAGTTGCATTACTACTATAAGAAGCCTGAGGGAAAGAAGATGATAGAGTGATAGAATGATGAGTGAGGAGGGGAAAGGGGGACTACAACCAGAAGTTTTTTTTTTTTTTTTTTTGGCTTTACAAAAGTCAACTTTTATTATTGTAAATGTTGTTATATTCTTTTCTTAGCTATAGATTTTATTTTATTTTTTAATGTTATTCAATGGTACTAAAGAGTGTCTGTTGACCAAAGTGATTATTTGGTAATCTTATAAAAATGATAAAATTAATATTTAATCAAAGGAAGTCAACACCCTCTATCTCTTTTTTTTCTTTAAAAATTTTAATAGCTTTTTTTTTACAAGTTATGTGCATGATCACATTGTGCACAATTGCCAAAACTTTTGTTCCAATTTTTCCCCTCCTTCCTCCCCCCCTTTCCCCTAGATGGCAGGATGACCAGTTGATGTTAAATATGTTAAAGTATAAATTAAATACAAAATAAGTATACATGTCCAAACGGTTATTTTGCTGTACAAAAAGAATCAGACTCTGAAATAGTGTACAATTAGCCTGAAGGAAATCAAAAATGCAGGCAGGCAAAAATAGAGGGATTGGGAATTCAATGTAATGGTTCTTAGTCATCTCCCACAGTTATTTCGCTGGGTGTAGCTGGTTCAGTTCATTACTGCTGCATTGGAACTGATTTGGTTCATCTCATTCATGAAGATGGCCAGGTCTATCAGAATTGATCATCATATAGTATTGTTGTTGAAATATATAATGATCCTCTGGTCCTGCTGATTTCACTCAGCATCAGTTCATGTAAGTCTCTCCAGGCCTTTCTGAAATCATCCTGTTGGTCATTTCTTACCAAACAATAATATTTCATAATATTCATATACCACAATTTACTCAACCATTCTCCAATTGATGGGCATCCATTCATTTTCCAGCTTCTAGACACTCCAAAGAGGGTTGCCACAAACGTTCTTGCACATACAGATCCCTTTCCCTTCTTTAAGATCTGTTTGGGATATAAGCCCAGTAGAAACACTGTTGGATCAAAGAGTATGCACAGTTTGATAACTTTTTGAGCATAGTTCCAAATTATTCTCCAGAATGGTTGGATGTATTCACAATTCCACCAACAACGTATCAGTGTCCCTGTTTTCCCACATCCCCTCCAACATTCCGCATTATCTTTCCCTGTCATTCTAGCCAGTCTGACAGGTGTGTAATGGTATCTCAGAGTACAACCAGAAGTTTTGATAAGCTGAAGGAACAAGTTCAGGAAAAATAAGCTAGGGGAGATGAAAGTATAGAAGATTATATTTACAGATAGAAAGTTCGAAGAATCTTTGAGGTAAAGCACTTAGAAGTGATGCTGAAGTCTAAAATTCAGTGCAAATTTGTCATTACTATCACAAAAACAATTGAATCATGTCCTAATGGAAATGATAACGTGTTCTGGGAACTGATTTGTCTAAATTTTAAAGGATGTCATAATCCTAATTTGGGTAAGATGCCTAGAATGTGATAGCATGATGGATGTGGGATCTCTTTCTGGTTATTTTCCTCCATTGATATAAATTGCAATCTTTCCATGCTTTTTTATCCTATAAGATTCTTGTCCATTTTCCCCCATAGCACTTCCATCCAAAGTGCTGGTAATCTTCTTCTAGATCTTTTGTCACATTTCCTTGGTGACAGTGGTAGGCTGTCATCCATCATTCTTTTTTTTTTTTTCCAAAACATTTACAAGGATAATTTTTCAGCAATGACTCTTGCAAAACCTTTTATTTTTCCCTCCTTTCACTCCCTCCTCTAGGTGGCAAGTAATCCAATTTATGTTAAACATGGTAAAATGTATGTAAATCCAATATAGGCATATATATTTATACAATTATCTTGGTGCACAAGAAAAATCAGATCAAAAAGGGAAAAAAATGAGAAAGAAAATAAAATTAATGCAAACAACAACAACAAAAAAATGAAAATGCTATGTTTTTTATCTACACTCAGTTCCCATAGTCCTCTCTCTGGGTATAGATGGCTCTTATCATCACAAGATCATTGGAACTGGCCTGAATCATCTGAAGACCCACGTTCTTCAGAATTGATCATAGTATAATCTTGCTATTGCTGTGTACAATGATCTTCTGGTTCTGCTCATTTCATTTAGTATCAATTCATATAAATCTCTCAGGCCTGTTGATCGTTTCTTATAGAATAATAATATTCCTTAACATTCATATATACCATAACTTATCCAGCCATTCTCCAACTTGGCAGCCACTGCAGTTTCCAGTTACTAGCCGCTACAAAAAGGGCTGCCACAAACATTTTTGCACATGTGGATCCCTTTCCCTCCTTTAAGATTTCTTTGGGATACAAGCCCAGTAGAAACACTGCTGGTTCAAAGGGTATGTGCAGTTTGATAACCCTTTGAGGATAGTTCCAAATTGCTCTCCAGAATGGTTGGAGTCATTCACAATTCCATCAACAATGTATTAGTGTCCCAGTTTTCCCCACATCCTCTCAATAATCATCATTATCTTTTCCTGTCATCTTAACTAATCTGAGAGGTATGTAGTGGTACCTCAGTTGTCTTAATTTGCATTTCTAAGATCAATAGTAATTTATTTAGAGCATTTTTCATATGACTAGAAATGGTTTCAGTTTCTTCATCTGAAAATTGTTCATCTCCTTTGACCATTTATTATTTGGAGAATGGCTTGAATTCTTATAAATTTGAGACAGTTTTCTATATATTTTAGAAATGAGGCCTTTATCAGAATCCTTCAATGTAAAAAAATGTTTTCCCAATTTATTGCTTCCCTTCTAATCTTGTCTGTATTAGTTTTGCTTTTAAAAACCTTTTTAACTTAATATAATCAAAATTATCTATTTGGTATTCAATTATGAACTCTAGTTCTTCTTTGGTGACAAATTCCTTCTCCATAGATCTGAGAGGTAAACTATCTTATGTTCTTCTAATTTGCTTATAATATCACGGACCCATTTTGACCTTATCTTGATATAGGGTGTTATATGTGGGTCATTGCCAATTTCTGCCAAGCTAGTTTCCAATTTTCCCAGCAGTTTTTGTCTTATCTCCAAAGCTGGGGTCTTTGGGTTTCTCAAACACTAGTTTATTATAGTCATTGACTATTTTGTCCTGTTATCCTAAACTATTCCACTGATGGACTACTCTGTTTCTTAGCCACTAACAAACAGTTTTGATGATTGGTGCTTTATAATATAGTTTTAGGTCTTTCTCAGCTAGGCCATCTTTATTTGCATTTTTTTTTCATTAATTCCCTTGAAATTCTTCACCTTTTGTTCTTCCAGATGAACTTTTTTTTTCTATTATTTTTCAAGATCTGTAAAATAATTTCTTGGGAGTTTTATTGGTATGGCACTAGATAGGGAGATTAATTTAGGTAGTATTGTCATTTTTGTTGTATTTGCTCGGCCTACCCATGAGCACTTGATATTTTTCAAGTTGCTTAGATCTGACCTTTATTTTTGTGGAAAGAGTTTTGTAGTTGTGTTCATATAGTTTCTGACTTTGCCTTGGTAGATAAGACTCCCATCCATCATTCTTAATATCTTTTTTTTACTCCTAATGATATCCCCTATATCATTTCTTATGGCTACATCATCATTGGAAATGTATTGTAGCCTGCTTGCACTTACCATGTGTCTCTCCTTTGCTTGCTGCATCTACTGTAAACCATGAAACAAAGTTAGATGCTGTATCAGTCAGCAAGCCTTGATTGGGCCCTGGCTCTGTGCTAGTGACTGTGGTAGGGATACAAAGACACAAATTAAAGAGTATTTGCCTTCAGGAATTTGTTTTATCTGGGGAAACATGTTACACATATTAGTAAACATAAGTTAGATATAAAATATAACTTTGGAGGAGGATACTAGCACCTGAGAGGGGCTGTCAGGTCATTCCCTGGCCTCGTTCAGAAAGTACAATTGCTCTGAACTTTGAAGGGAGCTAGGGATTCTGGCTTACAGATGGAAAATGGAGGTGGGAGGAGGGAGGAAGAGGAGGTGCATTCTAGGCACCTGGACTAGTCTGTGCAGATAACAGTTAAAAAGATACAAGAATGAATGCTTCCTATATAGACCAGCTTATTTGGACCATGGAGTGCATAAAAGTAAATAATGTGTAGTAAGCCAGGAAATAGAAGTTAGAGCCAGATTGTGAAGGTTTTTGTATTTTTGAGCTGAGAAGTAACACTTTTCAAACTGTACGCTAGAAATACCATTTTTGCAACTGTGTTGAGGATAGTTTGGAGAGTGGAGACAAATCTGACTAAAATTTCAGACAGAGGTGATAGGGCCCCAGAGGATATGGCAGTGTGAGTGGAGAGAAGGAATAAATGGAAGAAATGTGATTGCGGTTGAATGGACAGATCTTAGCAATCAGATATGAAGTATGGCTCAAAAGTAATTAAACTAATTTTCAAGTATGGAATCAGTTTTACTACTTTAGGGTCATGTTTTGGTTGACTCTAAACATTTTTTTTTTGGAGTAGGTGGTATCATTTATCAACAGTCTGCTCAATGTCACTGTGATAATACAGTTACTTTTTACTTAATTAAAAAAATATCAAGTAAAGAAAAGAATTTCAAATATCTAATAGTAAAGGAATTTTTAAAAATTTAGAAAATCAGGCAGAAGCATTGACACAGAAAATTTTTGTGTTATCTGCCTGGCTGCATAATTCCTGAATTACATGTTGTAAGTCACTGTGCATGTTTTCCACTGCTCCTATGTCTATATTTCCATCTTTGACTCTTTCCCTCATCCTCACTTCCCATATTCACTCAGGTGCCAAGTCATAAATAAGTGAAAAACACTTATTAAATGCTTGTTTTCGACCAAGCACAGTCCTAAGTGACAAGTATAAAAATACAGAAAGAATACAATTCTCTGCCCTAAAGGAGCTTAAATCTAATTTGAAAGAAAATATATATAGGGGAGTGGTGGTTAGGATAGTGATAGTCTGGGATATTATATTTAGACTGCTGCCATTACCAGTTTGGTCTCTTGGATCATCTTTGCCTAAACCATTGTAATAATGATCTCTATTTTCCTATTTGGTTCATGATTCATTCAAGTAACAAGATAATCTCCTAATGTCAGAAATCTTCAGTGCCTTCCTATTAATAATAGGATAAAATACCAATTTCTTAACTTTTATGGCCTTGCAAAATCCAATGCCAGCCTATCCATCTTGTTAGACTTTTTTTCTTTTTCTTCCTTTTATGCATTTTGCTGTTTTCGCCAAACTAAGTTACCTGCTTTCCCCTAATCTTGTTTAGCTCTGCCGCTTTGCTGTTTTTTCTAGACATATGCTTGTAATGCACACCTCACGCATTTCATCTATTCATGGTATTGTACAGTCTTGGAATCTGTTGAAAATATTTTCTTTTGAGGTCAAGCTCAGGTGTTCTGTCTTCCACAGCTCTTTACTTGATCTCTGAAGCTGAAAACAATCTCTTTCTTTATAGTTTATTGTTTAGATCTATGCTTTCAAATCAATTCAACAAACATTTATTCAGCCTTTAATGTGTGCTGAGCCTATGCTAGGCCTTAGGGACACAAATGAAACAATTTTTGTTTTGAAACATATGGATTGGGGGTGAGAAGTGGGGATTGGGTAAGCCTTAGAGTGTATATGTGTATACTCACCTGTGTGTATTTCATATTTATATGTAAATACAAAGTGATTTGTGGAAAGGGAAAGATTGACAACTGGTGGGATCTGGGAAGGTGTCGACAAAGAAGATGAATCTTGAAGAAAAATAAACATTTTAAGAGACAGAAATGAGGAAGTGGATGCTTTGGATTGGAGAGGGTTAGTAGAAGTCATGCAAATATATGGAAGAAGGAGATGGCCTATGGAGGTTGGGAGATTTTAGACCAGTTTGTTTGTTTGGCTATTGCAAAAATAATGGTGGACCTGGCTTCATTTAAACTAAGTTAAGGAGTTTGTATTTTTTCCTAGAAAAGACAGAAACCACTGAAGATTTTTGAGGTGAATAAGTGATATGGTCAGAATTTAGGAAGATTATTTTGGCATCTGTATGGAGGCTGGAGTCTATAAGAAAGAGACTAGGAGTATAGAAATTAATTAATTGGAATTAGGAGGTTGTTAAAATAGACCAAGTGAGAAGGTAGGGTTCTGTACTAGTTTTGTGGATGTAGGAATGGAGACAGGACCACAGATGCAGAAGTGACTGTGGAACTAGAATTAACAATCATTAATTTTTTAAGTACCTGCTAATGTGCCAGGCACTGTGCTAAGCTGTGAAATTACCCAAAAAAAAAAAAAAAAAAAAAAAAAGAGGGTAATGAACAGTCTCTGCCCTCAAAAAGCTTATAATCTAATGAAGGGACCACATTCAAACAAATGTAAGCAAAACTAATTCTATGCAGAATGAGTAGAAAATAATTAACAGAGGGAATTGAGAGGTTGGGGAACCTTCCTGTAGAAAGAGGGATTTTAATTGGGACATAAAGGAAGCCAGGGAGGGCAGTGTCACTAGAATCAGGTGAGAAAACTGGAAAGGTAGGCAAAGGCATAAAGAGCTTTGAATGCCAACAAAGTATTTGTATTTGATCTTGGAAGTGATAGGAAGTCTTTGGAGTTTGAGTAGAGGGATGATATGATCAGACCTGTGCTAAGAAAATCATTTTAGTGGCTGAATGGAGGTTGGATTATAGCCAGAAGAGATTTGAGGGCCTGTGATGTCAGGATCCCAGGAGGAAAAGGGGCATATTCAAGAGAGTTCACAAATCTGACCAGATTTGGCGATTACATTTACATTGTGTCATCCTTATTTTTCTGGTTTCTCACCTATTAGATCTTAAGTCAGCCCCTGAAAACTTGCATAAACAGCTTGAAACGTGGATTAAGTGGTTTCTTAGATTTGTATCTGTAGTGTTAAACACATCATTTCTTATTAAATATTTGTTGAATTGGATTAATGTGTATATGAGCAGAGCAGTCTGAACATATTTAAAATATAGTTCTGAAACTTTTGGGAAACACTAGCTGTTGATCATTTGCGAAGCCCTAGAGACAGGGATTCCACATGTCACTGGAATTCCACAGAATTGTACTGTCTCAGGCAGCTTTCAGTCACCACTACCAATGCCCCTACTGTTACAATAAAGGTGAAATATTATCTCGAAAGGCAATTTTTGTTATCTATAAGGTAAGGTATACCATTTATTGATACTGTAACGTAGATTAGTTTGTTATATTTAATCCTTGTTGCTTTGGGTAGGTTACTTCATACATAGGTAAAGTTTAATCTGGGTATTGGGGAAATGTTGGGGGGGAAACGGGGATATTAGAGCCTGGGGAAAATGTTATGGTTCATTCAGTATTACCTAGACCTCTTTTCTTTTTTTTTTTTTTTTTGGGATGATTAACTATAACAGACTTGGTTCTTTTTTTTTTTTTTTTTTTTAAATTTTTTTTATTTAATAGCCTTTTATTTACAGGATATATACATAGGTAACTTTACAGCATTAACAATTGCCAAACCTCTTGTTCCAATTTTTCACCTTTTACCCCCCCACCCCCTCCCCTAAATGTCAGGATGACCAGTAGATGTTAAAATATGTTAAAATATAACTTAGATACACAATAAGTATACATGACCAAAACATTATTTTGCTGTACAAAAAGAATCAGACTCTGAATTATTGTACAATTAGCTTGTGAAGGAAATCAAAAATGCAGGTGTGCATAACTATAGGGATTGGGAATTCAATGTAATGGTTTTTAGTCATCTCCCAGAGTTCTTTTTCTGGGTATAGCTAGTTCAGTTCATTACTGCTCCATTAGAAATGATTTGGTTGATCTCGTTGCTGAGGATGGCCTGATCCATCAGAACTGGCTAGACCTCTTTTCTTACCACCAGGGAAAAATATTAAAAACAAACAAACAAACCAACCCAGAGTAGATCCATGAAATTAGGCTGGAGCTAGATTGTGGAGGGCATCACATGTCAGGATGAGGATTTGAGTTTTATTCTGGAGGCAGTTGTTAGCATCTACAGATTTTTGAGCAGGGGAATGACATTATCTGCTCTATGTTTTAGGAAGGTAATTTTGGAGGTAGATGGACTGGGAGAAAAGAAAGAGTAGAAATAGCGACCAATTTGGAGACTCTTAAAATAATTGAAGATAAAACAGAGGAGACAGAAGCAAAAAAAAAGCAACAGATGTTGAGAAGGTAGAAGTGATAAGACTTGGCATGTGACTGAATCACTGGGAGATGTGTGAGAGAAGGTGAAGAAGTGAGGATTATTACCTTGCCTGTGATTTTTGTTTCAACCCTATTTGACTCTTTGTGACCCCATTTGGGGTTTTCTTGGCAAAGATATTGGAGTGTTTTTGCCATTTTTTTTTTCCTCTAGCTTATTTTATAGATGAGGAAACTGAGGCAAAGTGTAATCAATCTATTTATTCCTTATAGAATGGTACTGCTAGCCTTGGAGTTGGGAGAAACAGATTCAAATTCAACTTAATGATCCATCTGTTATTGTGTCTGGATAGAATTAAGTTTTGATACTTTATCCTATATAATAGGGATAACAATACCTAGAGTTCTATTTTGCTGGATTACTTTGAGATTCATATGAAATAAAGGAGCCTTAAAGTGAATTATCTGTTGTTTGTCATTGTCATCAACATTAAGATTGTCCTCTAAAGGTAACAATCAGAGTGGACATTCACATTGTACCTTAAAGTTGGTGAAACATTTTCTGAAGACCAGCAGCATGGATAGGTGGTGATTTATATTGTTAAGAGGGAATGCCCACATTAATGTGTGCATGGATACTCTGAGGTTTTGGAATACTGAAAAAATATTAATGATCTGACTAGCCCAAGTTCTTTTCCAAATGTTTATCTCTTGAATGACATCTTGAATGTTCAGGTTACTTGAGTCCAATTCAACAAGCATTTATGAGCACCTGCTATATGCTGGCCATTCTATGAGGTGCTGAGGTATAGAAATAGAAGAGAAAATGGTTTCTGCTCTCATGGAGTTTATATTCCACTGGGGGAAGCAACACATTCACAGATACAGGAATGAGATTTTGAACAAAATAAATGTGAAGTCAATTTTTATTTTATGATGGAGGGATGCTCACTAGGAGAATGAACAAAAGCTTCAAGGAGGTGACACTTTAAGGAGGTGACATTGAACTGAGTCCAAAGTTAACTGAGGGAAGGAAGGGATAACTTTTCAAAGACAAGGAAGTGGGAGATGTTATCTATAGTCAATAGGCCAGTTTGGCTAGTATAGGATGCTTGATGGAGAGTAATATGAAATATCCTGATGGCTGTTATGCCGGCCATATGTCTTTCCATTATATTTTAAGTGATCCATAACTTTGATCACAGCTATGTAGCTTCAGAATATTACTGGATGAATATTTGCATTGTAAAGATAAAGATTTGTTTCAGGGAGCAACTTGGGAGTTTTTACAGTTTTTCCAACTGTATTTCACTTAAGTCTCTTCCAATTCTAGGTCTGGCTCATTGTTCCCTTAGCATTGTTTGCTCAAGATTTGGTACTAATAAAATGGCTCAGTAGACCATTCATCCAGCTAGGTATTGGTAGGACATTTTTTAATCCATTTGTTTTTTCTTGCATCGGTTGTAGTATTCAGCAACTTCTATCACATTTAGAGGCTTGTTATAGGTAGTACAAAATCATCTGTAAACCAGAGTACCTGGAGGACTTTACAGGATCTTTCTCCACTTAAATAAAAAATTCTTAAGCACAAGTACATATATCTGCAGCATATCCATGTTTAAGTAACTTTTTCAATATAGCAAATAGGTAGTTTTGTGGAAAGTCATTTCACTTCTCTGGACCCCAGTTTCCACATTTGTAAAATGAGAATGAGTAGATGATAACTAATTTTAAAATTCTATAATTTTTGTACCTTGCAACTATGCCCTTTGCATTCTTTCTCTCTTCGTTTCTTAACCATTTATTTTTCTTTCTAGCTCAGGAATCTGAGTGAAAAGATGAAAATGGTCAGAGCAAAGGGAAGTAGAGAATGAGTTGAATAGGGAAGAAAGCATAGGAGATAAAGAAGGAGAAACAGGTATATAAGGGTTACTGAATTGCAATTGGTGCTATATAGTATTTCTCTAGCAAATTAAGGTGATGAAAATAAGACCATTTGAGAAACTCTTCCTCCTTCTGTCCTCCATTTTCTCTTGCCTTAAAAAAAAAATAGTAATTATTTCTATTAAAAGCTGTCCTTGGGAGGGTACCAAGGACAGCTTATAGCCATTATATATAACTTTGGCTCTGCTCATTGTGTACATTCACACCTTCTTTTCACTTCATTTCTACTTTCTATTAGAGTATTCAAGACCTCTAATCATAAAAATTACTTCATTTTCTTTGCCTTCATCTAGGAACCACAGTCAACCCTTCCCAGATAGTTGAAAATCATTCCCATTTAAAAGACCTCCTTGAGAATTAGATTCCACAGGCTTTTTTATGCCTTTCTAGAGTATAATAAATAATCAGATTATTATTATTATTATTTTTTTTGCCTAAATGATTTTGACCCTTATCAGCCAAATCCCTTGTTCTGTATTTTGGCCTTTTAGTTTCCTCCATACTTAGAAAGACACAGCATAATTGGCTGCTGTTCTCTTTTGAATCTTTGCCAACAGCATTAAATTGTTCCTCAGCTCTCTTTTCTCTAGGCTGTATTCTCCTACTTCCTTTAATTTTTCCTTTCCTTACCCTTTAATCAACCCCGTGGCTCAGAACTGAACTCTGCATAGCTTTTCCATAGCATTGAAAACTTTGATGTGGTATATTTGGCTATTTCTAGGCAAGGAAAACTTCATTCTGAAGAAAAGGACTATGTTGGGTAACTTCACCTTGGTTGAAATGAGTAAATTGTAATTCAGAGGTGTTTATTCTGATATCAAAAGAAAGGTGCAAGATAAGTGCTGTGGTGAGATCATTAGACTTGGGCGTTAGTAGACTTAGGTTTGTCTGGGTCATAAAAGCTAGGTTATGTTGTTATTGCTGTTTTTTAATTTTAATTACATTAAAAAATAAACATTCATCTTCTCTCCCCCTTTCCATATTGGAAAAAATAAGGAAAATAAAGCCCTTGTAAGAAAAATGCATAGTGAAGCAAAACATAATTGTTCAAAAACATGTGTCTCATTCTGCATATTTAATTTATTATCTTTTTTGTATAAAAATTGTATAGTTTTCTTCATCCTTGGACCTCTGGACATTTTGTTGATCAAAATTCTTAAGTATTCTAAAATTGTTCATTTTTCATAATGTTGTTATGATATAAATTGGCTTGCTCACTTTACTCTGAATCATTTTATACAAATCTTTCTTAGTTTCTTTGTAACTGATTTTTCATAATTTCTTACAGCACAATAACATTGTGTTATATTCATATGCCATAATTTGTTCAGCATGCTACAATTGATGGATATAAATTTGGTCTCTAGTTCTTTACTACTAGAAAAAAAAAAGCTACTATGAGCTACAACACATGTTTGTTTCTGAGAATGTGTGTATATATAATGTGTGTATATGTGTATATATATATATGTATATATAATATATAATTATATATAATAAGGAAATGGCAAACCGCTTAAGGATCTTTTTCAAGAAAACCACAGATGGGGTCATGAAGAGTCAGACACTACTGAAAACTATTGAACAACAACAAATCATTAGTAATATGGAGCATTTTTTTTCCCACGTGGCTATAGTTTAAATCTTTTTCTTTGACAATTGACTGCTCATTTCATTTCACCAAGGAAGACTTGAAAACTGAAAATCTAAGGATTTCCATGTCTGTAAAATCAGGAAGTTGAATATATCATTTGTAAGCTTCTTTCTAACTTTTAACAGGCTCTGTTTGTCTTTTATAGGGGATTCTGATATGCTGACCACAAGTATTTGCAAAGCTTTTGCTTTTTCTAGGAAGAAAGTGTTATTTTAGAAAGGTTATAAAACATTCTATAAATAGGTAGAAAGCGACTCACAGTTTAAGGTCATAGATCATTCATTCATTCATTCATTCAGTTGTAGCAGTGGGCCATTTTTCAAGAGTATTTTCAGTAAGATAAAATATTTCTTCTTTGGGGTTAGTTACAGGCAAACTTGTAAAAGTATGTCACATTTGAAGATGGTGGCAGGGAAGAGAGCTTCTGTGGGCAGAAAGGCAAATTCTCCAGAGTCCTTACATAGCTTTCTCTGTGTGACTTCCATTAAGGAGAAACCTGGCTCCCAAGGGAGAATTTTGGTCATGACTTCTTAATGAGAGGTTGGTTATGATGGTTATACAAAGAACATTGGACTTAAAATCTGGAGACCTGGTTTTTGGATCCTGGCTCTGCCTTTGGACAAATCATTTAATCCCTTGGGGGGTGTTTTCCTTATCTGAAAAATGGTGATAGTTATACTTGTACTCCTTACAGGAATACCTTTGTTTTATGTACATTATTTGATTTTATCCTCAGAACTACCCTTTGAGATCTTTTAGATGCCATCCTTCTTTCCATTTTTTAAATGATGAAGCTATGAGACTGAATGACTGCAGAGTAATTTCCCCATTACAGAGGAGGAAAATAAATCAGTGATCAAATAACTTATGGTTCGAAAATCATAGATTTAAAATGAGCTGGAAAGGACTTAAGAGCCACTGAGTCCAACTCTTTCATTTTACTAATGTGAAAACTGAAAGAGGTTAAGTGCTTCCCTGGGGTATTACCCATTACATAAGTTGCAGGCAGGAATCAAGTCCAGATTTCTATTTTACCATACCTACCTAACCCCTTCCTTTGTGTCACTTGCAAAGCCCTCCTGGATTCTTGGGAGAGATGAGAGCTGGGGTGGAGGGAAGCCTTACCTTGATGCTTACAGCTCCAGTAGGCAAATTGTGGATCTTTTTGTGGTATTTTGGTACTTTAGTTTTTTGGGGGAGTGATCCTTGAGACTGGGAGCTCCTGAAAGTTCAGTCCTGGGGTATCTTCCCAGACATCTGTAGTACTGATGGATGCATTTCTATGCTGCAGTTATGGGATGATCTCAAGTTGATGAAGGTAATGGAATAAAAGGCAGGAGACTGAAGTGGAAATATTATTTCAGTGACCTGAGCAAGATTAGAAGTGAAATAATAGTATTCTTTTTTTGGCTGAGGCAGTTGGGGTTAAGTGACTTGCCCAGGGTCATGGCCAGTAAGTGTGAAGTGTTAATTAAGTGTCTGAGACAAGATTTGAACTCAGATCCTCCTGACTTCATAGCTAGTGTTCTATCCACTACACCAACTAGCTGCCCCAGTAGTATTGTTCTTTAAGTGTAGAGAACTATACTTTGTGCTGAAGAACTTTCTTTTCTCTGTGCTTCTAATCTACTAGATGCTTTCACATTTTGCATGTTTACTCAGAGAAGCACATACATTAAAACATGATAGCTGGAAGGAACTTTCTGGAAACTATTTAGTTTAACTATTTATTTTAGAAATAGGAAAACTCAGGCCCAAGGAGGAGAGATGAATTGCCAAATGACACCTAGTAAGTTAATGGCAAACATGCTGTTTTTGTAATCTGTATATTGGGTGTTGGGGGGAGATGGACTGGCTAATGACAGCCCAGTTGTTAGAGTGTGGGCTATATGATCTGCCTGATATCAATTCACCTGGAGGTTTGGTGATCTTGCTTCTGGAAATTCATGATGGAGGGGTCCTTCCTGCTTTGCCTCAGAGCACATGCAGATATTCTTTGAGTGGCTGCATGGTCACTAACTGCTGAGATGCTGCCATGAACTCTAGTTACTGAATTTCTTGTGATTCTTTTCAGTCTTCATTATTTACAAGGACATGACATGCTCTATTCTTTCTCTGATTCACCTAAGAGTAAAGAGAGAATAAACTTATCAGAATGAAAAAGAAAGGGTGGGACAATACGTTGGGCATATGGAGTAGGAACCTTGGGCAGCTCTTCCACCACTGGCTTAGTAGCCACTTAACAAGTTTTTCATCATCCTGTTGTAAGGAAGCAGGAAGCAATCATGTGATTCCCTGAGCATTTAGTGAAATTGGAGGAGACAAGCTCCTTCTATTGTGTATCTCAGGAATACATGAGACCTGTACTCTGGAGGAGAGAATGGGGCTGATGACTCTGCATTACCCTGCCTCATTTAGATCCAGTTTGCTTGCATGTCAAGACATCATCCTCCTGATGTTGTTGTCCTCTTGGAGAACGAAGGATGAACCAACAACATCCTCAGGAAGCAGACTCCTTGGGCCTTTTCTTGGTTGATGCCATGCATGTAAGGTCTGGGCTTCAATGGGAACTTCTCCTTTGACACTTTTCATGTTCCTTCCATCTTTTGGATAGTTGGATATATGGGCTAGACCTGCTTGTCAGGTAGTGTCTATTTTGACCTTTAGACATTTTTACTTTTATCAGATTAAAGTACTCTATCATCTTAGAATTGTAAACATGTAGGAAAAAACTGTTAGTGGATTGATTACCAGAGGAATTGTCTCCCTATTTTTCTAAGACCTTTTTTAGGACTTATGAGTGACTGAAATTTAGGTCAAGAGACATTTTTCAGCTATTTAGATTTTTGTATCTCTTTGAATTATGTCCATTTCTTATGATTTTTACAGTGAGGTTTTATTCTGTAGTAGAGATTCTAATGTTAATTTATTTGTATATAGTTTCAAAGGATTTTTTAAAGTAATTTTTTTGTTTCCATGTCAGCAATAATCACATTCACATTTTTATACTATTCCCACTGAATAATTTTTAAGAGCCTTATGACTCTTCATTTTAACAAGCATACCATTTTTATACAAGAAATTGTGTCAGGCTACAGCACTAAGAAACCCAAACCCAACAGGTCATCCCCTCAAAAGCTTATGTTCTACTTGAGAGATAAAGGGTGTTCTGAAAATATTAATACAGTTTTAAGTTTTCATAGCTTAAAATTGCACTAAGACTTTTGCAACATCCTGTATCTTTTCAGAAAGCGGGGGAAAGAAAAAGAGATAGAAAGAAAGGAGAGTACACACTATTACATATGCTTTATAATGTATATTTTTACTTGTGTCTCTAGATTTCCTTACCCAACTCCACGATAGGCAGACTGTAGTCTTAACTGTGTTTTATATCTAAGTAAACATTTGTTGAATAAATCACCTTTATAATGATTTTTGATTTGATATTGCCAAAGTCAAACCAACATGTCTTTCTTTGTGTGCTGATATTGTTCTCACATAGGCATCGGCATTGCTGGTGGGGGGTGGGGCACTCTGAGGGGAGACAGCAGTCCCCTTAGCCAATACCGTTTCTGGAGACCCCATAATTATCTGGGGTATTGCCACTGGTGATGTTCAACATCAGAATTGGATTTAAATTTATCAGGACAAATGAGATAAAGAAGAGGCAGTAATAACATCTTTTTTCCACAGCACCCTAAGGACCATGGAGTATTTCTATCAGACTTTCATATAAGTGTTGTCTCCCTCCAAAAAATGAGCTCCTGAAGAGTGAGACTATTTGATGTTTCTATTGGTATTTCTAGCACTTAGCATGATTCTTAGCACATAGAAACTGCTTGATAAATGCTTCATTCATTCATTAATTCATTCATCCCTTAGTAGATCTGGCCCTAGTGGTAGCAATTAAACTAATTCTGCCCACACATAGCAGTGTAATTCAACTAGGTGATGTATGGGCCTAGAATTAGGAAGATCTAAGTTCAAATGTGCCTGACACCAACATCAGTGTTACCCTGGATATGTCACTTAAATCCCTTCTATAAAGTAAGGATAATAGTTGCAACTCCTCCCAAGATTATTGTGAGGATCAAATGAAATAATTGTAAAAGACTTAGCACAGTACCTGGCACATAACAAACATTAAATGTTTGCTATTATTGTTGTTATTGTTATTATGAATGATATATATGAATATTGTTATTTTAAATATAGAGGAAGTTGAAGCACAGGACAATAAAGTGATCTGCTCAAGATCACAAAACCTCAGGCAGCCAGGGACACAGGATAGAATGTTGGACCTGGAACACCTGAGTTCAAATTTTTTCTCGCTTTGTAACTAGGACAAGTCACTTAACCTCTCTAAGTCATAGTTTCCTCATCTGTAAAATAGGAAAAATAACAGCATTTATCCTCACAGTGCTCTTAAACCTAATGAAGCCCCACTCTCTTGGTAACACATCATGACTACCACATTCTTTGAGCATCTAACCCACAAAACATTTTTATTAGTTCATGTCTGTCACCCTCAGAACTGATTTGCAAAAGTGCAAAGCATCTACTATTCTATGGGTCCTGGGAAAATAAGAGGTTTAGATAAAACACAAATTTTGCTTTCAAGAAACATGCAGTATGGTGGAGTGAGAGGACTTTAATGCAGAAAACTGTGATATAGATTATAAGATTATTGCTTTCTCTAGCCACAAAACAAAGGATGTGGTTACAGGGGTGAGTGGTAGGTGATTACCAATGGTGATGGGGAGGGGAAGAGATCATAGAAACTTTCCAAAGGAGATGACATCTGAATCAGGTTTAAAAAATGGCTTGGAGTTCATTAGACATAAATAGAGAAGAAAACATTTCAGGCATAGGGGACAGCTGCCTTTGGTGGCAGAATAGACATAATATGATCAAGTACTAGTATCTCTTGTTGTGAATACCTCCTATACACACACTAATTCAAACTTAAACCATTAGTAGGAAATTAATTCATTGAACTTAATATGAAACCAGAAATTTTAGAATTTTCTAGGTGAAAGTTCATCATCTAATAGAAGGCAGCCTCTACTGGCAAAGTTTGTTACTGAAACTCAGCTCTATTAGTCACTGATCTTGGTTTTTTTTTTTTTTAAATTTAATAGCCTTTTATTTACAGGTAATATGCATGGGTAACTTTACAGCATTAACAATTGCCAAACCTCTTGTTCCAATTTTTCACCTCTTACCTCCCACCCCTCCCCCAGATGGCAGGATGACCTAGATGTTAAATATATTAAAATATAAATTAGATACACAATAAGTATACATGACCAAAACGTTATTTTGCTGTACAAAAAGAATCAGAGTCTGAAATATTGTACAATTAGCTTGTGAAGGAAATCAAAAATGCAGGTGGGCATAAATATAGGGATTGGGAATTCAATGTAATGGTTTTTAGTCATCTCCCAGAGTTCTTTCTCTGGGCGTAGCTGGTTCAGTTCATTACTGCTCCATTGGAACTGATTTGGTTGATCTCATTGCTGAGGATGGCCTGGTCCATCAGAACTGGTCATCATAAAGTATTGTTGTTGAAGTATATAATGATCTCCTGGTCCTGCTCATTTCACTCAGCATCAGTTCATGTAAGTCTCTCCAGGCCTTTCTGAAATCCTCCTGCTAGTCAATTCTTAGAACAATAATATTCCATAATATTCATATACCACAATTTATTCAGCCATTCTCCAACTGATGGGCATCCACTCAGTTTCCAGTTTCTAGCCACTACAAAAAGGGCTGCCACAAACATTCAGTCACTGATCTTGTTAAACTATATTAATAATCAACCAAGAGGCCGAGCACTTGGTAGAAAGAAGAGACTCTCCAGTTGGAGAAGCTTCAAGTATGGAGTCAGGTGAAATATAGAACAATTTCTATAAGCTAACAGGGCAGATGGCTGGATAATGGAAACACAAAAGCAGAATGACCTACTAGTAAGGGATCATAACTAGTTGGGTGTATTATAATACCCATCCTGCTCCAAGACTGATTATTATCTTAAGACTGATGTCATTAAAAAAATTTTTTTTTTGCTAGGGAATTTTTTCCATATATAGTTTTTTTCTTAGGAATCAAAGTAACAGTTAATTTTGCATTGTTGGGTCATGCCTATTTTTGGTAAAATGGGAAAGAGAACAAGAGAGCCTGGAAATCTAGGTGGTGTTGTCCTGAATTTACCACTAGCTGACCCTACCTTGGCAAGTCATTCAACTTCTCAGTGACTCATTTTCATCATATATAAAATGAGGGGATTAAATTGAACCCCAAAGGAAGTTTTCAGTTTTGAGATTGCATTTTCTTGAGACCTATGTAGGCTGTTTGTTTTTAAAAAGAATGAAAATCCTTCTCATCATTATTCACCTGAGAACATTTCAAGTTGCACCAAGGAATTGAGTTGCCAATTAATTAATGTTTTAACCAGAGTTAAGCTTTGAAAATGGCTAGTTATGATTTAAAACTTAATTTTATATGTAAATCATTTATCAAAAATTTTAAGGATTTTTTTTTTTTATTATAAATAGTCTTCATGTGTCATGCATGTTAAGTACTTGCAGATTGATCTGCAAACTGCTTTATCATTCAACTCTCCTTTTTGGACCTCCAAAGCCTCATGCCATTAACTCTGAGAAAGCATCTCAATGGTTATATTCCCCTGAATGCCTAGCAACTTATAATCACCTTTCTATACAGGAAGGAAATTAACTGAGCGTCAGACTTTTCTTGAAGACTTTATAGATGGTCAACATTCCAAGTTTCTCAGTAAAAAGAGGCAACTCCAGCACTCCCCATAGTCCATCCTACTTACTTATCTAATGTAGTCATCTCAAACTCAACTAGACATAACATATTATTTATGTTTTATTGTATTTTTATTTACTTTGTTAAGTCTTTCCCCATTACATTTTTACCTTGTTGGGCAGCACTTTATAGAACCTGTTGCAATGAGTTTGACTCCTTTGTTTTAATGAATTTATTTAAAACAAGAGATAACCATATCTGATTATATTATGACTGTTCTGGAGGAGGCAGTTGTTAACAGCAAAAACAAATGAAAAACTTCCTTTAGCCAAATTGGATGGGAAAGGTCATTAAACTAACAGAGAAGTGAATTTTGATTCCTTTTTTTTTTTTTTTTTTTTTTTGTATTTGTTGCTAAGTCCTACTACCTGAGGAACAATTAAAATAAATTAAGCTCTCATTATTCTATAAAAATTAGAACCTAGGTGCAATACAGAGAGATAGTGGGAAAAGAAGTAAACAAACATGAATCCTGGGTACCAGTGTTGAATATGATTGCTGCTAAGAATTGAAGTCATGATAGTAATTGTAAATATATCTTGAGGTGTATGTGAGCATGCACATTCACTTGTTTGAGAAGCAAGTGGGAGAAAAGCAGATCTTAAAGCCCAAATGACTTCTGTATGATTTGCTTGGCCATTTGATAAAAATTTGCTCTCTCTGTCATCCTGCCACATTTTTAGAGGTGTCCACATTAGAAGTGCACTCTTATCATTGGATGCTACTAATATTCTTATTACCGATAAGATTTTCTCCCAGCACAGTCCCACTCACTGTCCCAGCCAGGTCTGAGTTCTTCTTCTTGGGGCCTTCTCTTTTCCACTACCATTCTGCCCAAATCCATTTTCCTTTCTTATCTCTTGTATGAACTTGGTAACTAGCACTGAGGCTTATCCAATGTATGCCTTGAACCTGGGGTGACTTTGAGGGGTATGTGTGTACCTGCACATGTGGGCTACTTAGATTTGAAAACTTAAGGGAAACTGATGTCATCAGTATGGAGATTCTCTCTTTGTGATTATTTCGGTCCCCAAATATGGCATTATGGTGGATTCTGGTTTCTTCTCTCTCATTTGTGGAGTGCTTAAAGAGTTTTCGTAGAACTTTGAGAAGGCATCTTATAGTTTCTCTAAGGCTGGATTCCTTCTAGAGTTGGCAATTTATGTACAAACATCAATATTATTTGATCTGGGGATGTTGCTGGGACAATGATGGGAAGATGGAGAGGGAGAAATACATTGTACTTTTAGAAGCTTACAAGATTCTTCTGCCAAAGTGAGATTGGTATACAGAGACCTGGGCAAGATCAAAATCAAGACTTCCTCTTTTTCTACTTTTCACCCCATCTTGTGGTTCCTTTTTAGGGCCTATACTGGAAAGTCATACTTGCTCCAAGTTCTATAAAAATTATAATGTTAAATTTTAGTCCAAGAACTATTTTTAGATTTATAGACTGCCCTGGTAATATTCTATAGCAGCTGGAACATGCTTCCATTGCCTGTTTCAAAAATATTTGATATTACTGATAGAATTTGAGTAGGAACCCTGTATTCACAGTGAAAAGCACATTGAACTAGGAATTTAGAGATCCTGTTTTGCCAACAAGTAGTTGTCAAGTCGTGATGTCTATTTGAGCCTCAGTTTCTTCTTTGGAAAATGAGGAGATTGGCCATAATGATCGTTCTAAAATGAAATCTTTCTAGCTCTAAGAGTATTTTTTTGTTTTTACTGTGACTCTTAAAAGAAAGGCTTACGTATCAGTTAAAAATCTTAGGTTTTTTTTTAATGATTGAAATTTTAGTGATTTTTGGACCCCAGTGAATTTATTTTTTAGTGGCTACTAAGCTTGATTTTCGGACTGCTTTGTCAGAATCGATTGTAAAGTTATCTGGATAGACCTTTAAAATAGCTCTAATGGGCTTTTTTTTTTTTTGCTTAGCTGCAGTTTGGAGATTTGCAGGGAATAGAACAAATCTCAGCAATATCATACAGTGTGATGAAGCAGCAGAAACCTTTTATCTGAAGAGTTGACTCTTCTTTCTCTGATTCTTGAAATACTTTGTTTTGCTTTCTTCTCTCTCAACCTTTTGGATACATTGCAGAATTACTGGGTTGAAATGATTACAATTTTTGTCTTCAGCTGTGTTTTAAGTTGCATCTTTGTCTGATTTATTGAGCTTAAAGACCATGACCTAATTCACAGTGACTCATATCTTTATCAGATAGTCATTAAGCAATTCCAACACAATTTTGGGGTAATTTTTGCCTAATAGAAGGATTCACTTTAATTAGTAGAGGAGTTTGCTTTGGCCCTGTGCTGGAATTATATTACATGTTGGCTCTCTTTACCTCACTAGTGTTGCAATTGAGTTATTCTGAAGATACTGTTTGTACTTTTGAGAGCTCCTTTGTTTTTTTAGCATGTGACTGACTAGATCATCCACCAAAATCTGGCATTGGGGTGTCTAGGTGACCTTGAAGGCAGTGCTAGTGAAGTATGAGACCTCCTGCTGAGGCAAGATAGATTGGAGAGGCATTGTGAAAAGATGTCAGTATTTAAGCTTGGCCCTTAGGTGCTCACTGACTTGAGCAAGTTTCTCTGGACGTCAGCTTTGCATTTGGAACTGGTCCACGGACCTAGTTTTTCTGCCTGGAGTTTTTTCACTTTGCACTCATTACTAAATATGTATCTTTTTGATCTGTTTGCACCCTTGGAACCTCAATTCAGAGATTTGCTTTATCTAAACCTACTATTGTTTCTTTTGCTGCTGCCACCATCTCCATGGGCCCTTTCCCCTATAGCTACTGTTCTTCCTGTCTCTCCTTATTCCCCTCCACAATACTTGTTTTCTAAATATATTTATAAAGGAAAAGAAATGACATAAATTCAGAAATGATCAATATGGTAAAGGAGATCAATCCTCTCCTAAACTAAGTATCCCTAATCTTCCTAAATTATACTATACTTAAAATTCAATAGTCTGGTCATCCTCTTCCTCTTTGACAGATATATAGTGCTATGCTTTCCTTCCACTCATGGTTTTAGTCAAGGTTTTACTCAAGTTGAATTTGTAATTGACTTACTTGGACTGTCTGAATTAAGCTTATCAGAGTCCATACATTCTTCCCAATTCTGGTTATAAAAGGAAAAAAGACAAACATGATGTAGGAAGAGGGCTGATTTTGAGGCGAGATTCAAAACCTAGTTCTGGTATTAGCAACCTTTAGCAAATAACTTAAATTCTATAGGCCAAAGTTCCTTATCTCCAAAAATGAGAAGTTGAATTAGATGACTTCTAAAATCTATTATCCTTTAAAGTGAGTTAAAATAATCTTCAATATCTCACAATCAGAATGCAACTTGACATAGTTCTCCCCCAAGTTCACAAAGGTTTTTTTTTTTTTTTTTCTGTTACCAATGTCAACAGTTGAGTAACCACCAAATGAAGAATTTTTTAAAACAGTTGTTGAAATATTTCATAAAGACGAGCTGTTAATGAGTTGAAGTATCAGTATTGATTTGGTATCATTGTTGCCATCATTTGTTCTTTTCTGAATCTTTTTTGAATAAAACAATTTTATGAAAATCCTGTTTTTTTCTATGTAGTGTCTCCCCAAAGTCTCTTTAATGCTATTAAAACTTAAAAATACATTAAGGTTTTTGTATTATTTATGAGCTCAGTTTTTCCCAATCTCTAAAAATGTTGGATTAAGTAATCCTTAAAGTCATTTCTGGCTGTAAATCATGTGTTTCTATATGTGGCATTGAACCATCACTCTAATTTTGCTCCTTCTATCTGGACGACTTCCTTTTTTGTTTTGTGGCCTGAGGTCTTTCTCTACTGCAGTCTATGTGATTTTCTAAAGTACAGGTCTGACTACATCACACTCCTATTTTAAGTAAGCTTCATTAGCTCCCTGTAACATTTTGAATTAAATAAAAACTCGTCTGTTGGACCTTTACAGCCTATCCTCAGTCTATCTTTCTAAACTATTATATATTACTCCTCTTCATGCAGACTAAGGTCTGTCAAACTACCATAATTAATGTTTCTCAGGTTGCTGCACTGGTTGGAATCCTCCATGTCTGGAATGGAATGTAGTTATTCTTCAGAGACTTCTTTATTTCTTCAGAAACTAGTTTGGATATCTCTTCTATACAATTGAAGCCTACGTTGATTTTTCCCACCTACAAATGTGCTTTACTTCCTTTATTAGGTTGAACCTGTTGTCTGTCTGTTTTTGAATATATCTGCATGGGTACATCTTGTTTCCTTTAGGTAGATGATAAATTTCCTCAAAGGCAAAGGTTGTTAGTATTGGTGGTAGTCTTTGCAGTCCTAGAACTGAGCACTTTAATTCTTCTTGATTAATGTAGAAAAATGATTCCTGATGATATTTTTAACTATATGTTACATTATTTGCTAAGCTTAGGCTTACTGTGCTCTTTTCCTTGTCATACTAGCTTTTAAAAGGTGGTTTTAAAAGGTATAACTGCATAAAATAATTTAGATTGTGTCACATGTTTTTTGTTTGCTCGCTTATTTCTTGGCAATTGTGTGTATCTCATGGCTGCTATTGATGTAATTTCTTTTGTTGATTATATTAGTTGTGAAACATTTTCTATTTTTGCTAATTTTTCTATTTTCTATTTTTTATATTAAAGGGCATAAAAAGAAATGGCTTTTTTGTGTATCTAGAATTAAATATTTCTTTATTTATCATCGTACTGAGAAGTCTTTGCCTTTACTGGCCATTTTTTTTAATAATAGCCTTTTATTTTTCAAAATACATGCCAAGGTAGTTTTCAACATTCACTCTTGCAAAACCTTGTGTTCCAAATTTTTCTCCCTCCCTTTCCACCTTCCTCCTTGGACAGCAAGTAATCCAATGTAACTTAAACATGACATTAATTTTCATAGAAGATAGTTGCATACAAATAGATTTACCAATAGTTTCTCTTTAAGGAGGAAAATATATCCAGTTCTTGACTTTGAAGTTGGTTTTTTTTTTGTTGTTCTTTTAAAATCAATTTTAAGTGTTTTCTACATGTTTTCATTCTTCATCCAAAGATATTTTTAAAAATTAGAAATCATACATATGTGTCCTTTTAATGAAAGAGTGTAGGCAGAGATCTTAAGACAGGGTGAATCCATGCCTAATTTGGTACTGTCAAGCTTCTGAAGCAATTTTGTTTCATTTCCCAAAATGCAGGGGTTTTTTTCCCTATTAAAAGTTAATATTTATGCATTCCATTATTACCATTTAATATCAGATTACTTTAATCCAGATGCCCGAGTGACAATAATAGTAGGTGATATAAAAATTGATATCCCCCCCCTCCCTCCAATAACTCAGAATTAGCTAGGGTAATAACTCATGAAAGGATTTGTCTGTATTGGCACATTTATTTGTTTGAAAAATGTAGCAACATAACCAAAGGAAGTAAGAGTTGGCTTAAGTATTCCAAAATAATTTAGGCAGACAACTCTGTGACAGAACACCTTCTGAATCATGAAGCATTGTGCCTATCCCAGAAAAGTAGCTTAAGTCCTACTTTTAGGACTTTTTTGGTGGATTTAAAATTAAGACATCACAAAAACATCAGCTATATGTTACTATTTATATATGAATTTTGATAGGGAATAATTTTTTTATAGGTACTACAATAAAAGTGTTCTTTACTATTCAGCATACAAGTGGTAGACAGAATTGGATATACTGATTCCTAGAAAATACAAAATAACAAGTATATTTTCTAGAAAAAGAATAGTAGTAATCTTACTGTGCCTCTTATTAGATCACATAGTTTTGTTTAGTTGTGGACACTGAATTTTAAAACTACCAAGGTCAAGCTGTTCTGTATTTATAGGAGGGCAATAATGATGGTGAAGGGTCAAGAAATAGTCTCTTAAGATGTATTTAAAAGAATTGGAGATGTTTAGCCTTCAAAAGAGATGGCATATAGGAGGAACATGATGCCCTTTTCACAATTGATGGCCCTTCAAATATTTGAAGAGGTATTAGGCTCATTCGGGATTGTTCAACATGTCAAAACTAGGGCTAAATAAGATTTTCTGGGAGGCAGATTTTAATGTAGCGCTTTCCCAAGATGTATTGTGTACTGCTTTTTTGTAAAGTAGTGAGGATCTTGTTATTGTAATTGTTCATGTAGAGACTGGATGACCCTTGTCATTTCTCTTATAGAGCAGAGATCTTCTGACTGGAGTAAGATTCTGAGATTCTTAAGCTCTCATTCAAGCTGAGCTCCTGACAGTTTAAGGGTTTTGAAAATCAGTTTTATACATATCTTTTTATTTCTCTTAGATTCTTCAATTTTTAATTAGTATTTTATTTTTAAAGATATATGTAAAGATAGTTTTCAACATTCATTTTTGTAAAACTTTGTGTTCCAAAATTTTTTACCTAACTCCCTTATCTCCCCCTTCACAAGACAGCAAGCAGTCTGTTAAGTGAAAAATAAGGTTAAGTATTCTTTTAAACATTTCCATATTTTTCATGTTGTGCAAGAAAAATCAGAACAAAAGAGAAAAATCACAAGGAAGAAGAAAAAACAAGCAAACAATAAAAACAAAAAAAGTGAAAATACTATATCATGATCCACATTCCGTCCCTACAAGGGGACTGTAAAGTCTTAAATTATTAAAAAAAAAAAAAAAAACTGACTTGAAAAGTGTCAGTTAATAGTCATATGGATGGAGACTTTGTTTCAGACTGATTTAAATTTAAATTTGTTTTGTTTTCATCTCTCTTGGGCCTAAGTGCCATATTTAAAAGTAGAAATTTTGTTGGCTTATATGTTCCTGAAGACAGTCTTGGTGATCTTTGCTATTATAGCTGTTTTTACCACTGTGCTTGAAAATGGTAAACAGGTAAGTTGTAGATAATGCTTTTTGTAGCAGGCCTCCCATTTTAAGAACTTAAACTCTTAAATGCTGGAAGTGAGTACTAAAATATCAACCTTAAAATTAAATTATTGACTCTTGATGGCCCCATTCTTGCACAGGGCCATGGATCTAGTCTGTAAAGACATATAGTAGCATATCAACAGAATGAACCCTATGGTGAATCACTCCATTCATAGACTTAATAGGCCTCAAGATCATTTTAACAAATGGGGAAATAGGACCAGAAAATTTGGGACTTGCCCAAGGTCCAGAGAATTTGGGACTTGCCCAGACCCTTTCAGCTATTTTGCTTTTCCTTACCATTAATTTGTTCATTTAATTAAAAGATTATGCAGTTATTGTTCTTAGGCATGAATCTACTTCCTGGTAGTGTTAGTCAATCTTGCATGATAGTCTCCCCCTCCCCTTATTTATTTCTTCTTACTAACTTTGAGCTTAAAATTCTTTTTCTTTTCCTCCTACATCCATTGAGAAAGTAAGCAATGTGATATCAATTATACATTTGAAATCATGTAAAACATACTTTTATATCAACTATATTGCAAAAACCAAAAAGAGCAAAAGAAATAAAGTGAAAAAATTAGGTTCTTATATTATGCTTCAATTTGCTCTCAGTGTTCATCATACTCTCTTAGAAGGTGGATATCATTTTTCATCACGGTTTTCTTAGTTGCAAGTTAACTCTTTAAGGCTACTGTCACAATATTTGTTAGGTTAAAGGATAGGGGTGTGTGTGTGTGTGTGTATGTACACAATACACATTTATATGTGTATACATATGTATGGTTGTAATTTCATTTGCACTATTATTTATTGTCTTATGTATGCTGTAGTAGTGCATAGTACAAGAGAGCAGAACCCGGGGGTATTCTGTTACCCACTAATTTTTTTCTTTCCTTCATTCCTTTGACTTTGCAGGAGACTGTTATACAGGGTATTATAAAATTTTACTTACAGGAGAATCAATTTTTCATTAACTGTATATGAAGTTATTGAGATAACAGTGTACCCTTTTTCTGGAGTAAAGGATTTCAGAAATTATAAGCTTGACATCTGGAAACACTTTAATTTTCCATCAATGTACAGAGAATGAATTTGGGAATGGATTTTATGCTATTCTTTTGCTCCTTAAAAAACTAAGAAAAGCATAATCCATTTGTATCTCATTAGTGAGAAGGTAAATGCTATTCAACCATAGTTGGTTGGGTACACTTTTCTTAGAAGCTACTTCCTATTAGAAGTTTTGCAAATTAACTCAGGCCACCAGGGCAAACAAAACTGTTACAGAGGACATTGATTCACTAATTTAATAGCTAGGTTTGTCAACATAATCTTACTGATCATTTGAGTCTCATTTGGAGATTCTAAATGTATTTTAAAAGTACACATGATTCGCAAATAATGGAAAAAGAAAATGATGACATTTTGGGAAATAAATTACAGAATTATAATTTCCTGGGTTTTAACCTTTTGATAGATGAGACTCAGAAAAGGAGTGCTGATATAAGTGTGTACAAAGGAGGTGGCATTGGGAGTTGAAGGAGCCATAATGCTCTAAGGAATTCTAAACTTCCTAAATAATACCTGTGGCTTATTAGCAGTAGTTGAGACAAGAGGGTTTAGGTATCTGTTAAAAAGTGTTATGTTTCCATTGATGTGGAGGAAACTGGCCTTTTGTTTAAGTTATTTCTCAGCTACTAGGTGGTACCATAGTGTACAGAGCCTGGATCTTGAGTGCAGAAGACCTGAATTCAAGTTTGGCTTCAGATACTTATTAGCTGTGTAACTTTGAGAAAATCAGTAAACCTGTTTACCTCCATTTCCTCATATATAAAATGGGAATAATATTAGCAGCTATCTCCCAGAGTTGTTTTGAATATGAAATCAACTAATTATTTGTAACTCTAAGTCTAATGCCTGCTACACAGAGGCACGATATAATTTGTTCTTGTTATTTTGATGGAAACCTCTCCTCCCACAACCCTCTATTCTTGTTTTCAGGATTTGCTACAGAAATTTATGAAAGTAGCCTGAGCAGCACCTAGAAGGAACTAGTAGAAATTTAAGTTGCTTGAACAAAAGCTTGCTGCAGCTGCTAGTGGGAAACAGCTGCAATCTGTGTGTCCCAGCTTTGGAGTTCTCTGTGTCTGGTGCCTCTAAGGATATAAAATGTTCAGAGGTTCTGAATCTGGCATTGTGTTGTTCCAGGGCAGCGTACTATGGCATCTGCTATCTAAAGTGAAGCTACTGTTATAATGTTTCTTGATCAATGGACTCTTGGTGTTCTTTACAAAAAAATATGTATTTTCTTGATATCTTTTGTTTTTACTTTGTCTTAATTTCCTTGCATTTTTATTCTCTATGCCCCATGCATAATGTTCTGTATTACAATAAAAACTCAAAAAGAGGGTAGTTAGGGAGGCCAAACTAACATTATGTCAGATAGTGTGGGCAGTTTTTCACATACACCTTCCAGTCCTTCGAAGAAGGGGTACTCTGGTGCAGTTTAATTCTTTTCCAAGGCCAAGCTTGGTCACTTTTGTTGTTATTATTTTAATTTATTTTGTTGTAGTCTTTGTGTATATTATCTGCTTATGTCATTCTGCATCATTTGGCTTAGTGGAGAGCTCACTGGCTCTGGCGTCAGGAGTCCTTGAGTTCAAATGTAGCCTCACACACTTAACGTTTCCTAGCTGTGTGATCCTGGGCAAGTCAATTAACCCCATTTTCTTCAGCAGAAAAGGAAGGAAGAAAAAGAGAAAGAAAAAAAGGGGAATTAAAAGAAACTATCCATTTTTCTATGAATTCTTATTATTTGTCATTTCTGATGGCACACAGTGTTAAATTCTGTTACATTCATGTAACTCCCTAGTTGTTGGGCATCTACTTTGTTTCCAGTTCTTTGCCTGCACAAAAAGTGTTGGTTAGCATTGTTCTTGAGGAGTCATTCAACAAACATTTCAATAACCACTATATTTCATATATTGCATAGGTACTGTCCTTAAGGAGTTTACATTCTATCAAGGGAGATGCGTTTGATAAGTATGTTCAAGATAATTCATAGGGAGTCACTAGTGACTGGGAAGATTAAGGTTTCATGTTAGAACTTGTTGGAAGAAAATAAGAGATTTAAACAGGTGGAAGTGAAGAAAGTATACATTCCATTAAAGAATGGAGAATTATAATTTTAAGCTTTTCCCTTTTTGAAAGAGAAGAAGGCTGGCTGATTTTATTGTGCAAGGTGCATAATTTTACAGAATCATTTATATTTATGTATAGCTCTGAATCCTGTTATCTTGAGAAAAATGAAAGGAATTATCAGCTTGCAAAAAGAGGCTCAGCTGTCAGAAATTTCCATGTTGTTTGTCCTTTCTTCTTGAAGACAACCAATGGCATCATGAGGGTGACATCTTCACTTGTGAGGGGATTGAATTGAAGTGAGGCAGAAAGGTACAAGGTCATCAGCTTCACTCCGAGTAGGTAGGGAGTATGGTATAATAGAAAGAACCCTAGGATTAGGACTTGGGATTTGAGTTATTTGTAGTTCATGTGAACATGGTTAAATTACTCAACCTTTCTGAAGCTCAGTTGTTTCACCTCTAAAATGGACTACATTTCTGTGCCTAGTACTCTGGCATTGAATGATTTATTTAGATAGGAGAGACTAAGCACCTATTATGTACTAGGTACTATGCTAAGCATGTAATTATTATCATTTTGTTAACTTAAAAACCGATCTAAAACATAAAATTAGATAATATATCCTACACATTTAGGACTTATGAAATCATCATAATAATATTGGTATATTGGGTTAGCTTCTTTTTGGTGCAGTTTCTCAAAGCATATTACCTTTGATGCTTCTTATTCATAATGCTTTTTTAATTGCTTACTTTTTTTCTTTTATTAAGATGTTCTTTGCACAATCTCCCCACCATCTCTTTATTTAAAAAAACCCACAACCAATAACAACTGTAAAAAGCAAACAAAAAAACCCAACCAAAACCAAAAATAAAAGTCTTTATATGTTCATAGTCCAGCAAAACCGTTTACTAGATTTACCATGTTTAAGTTCCTGGTAGAAGGTGAGTGGTAGGTTTCATCTTTATTCATTTGAACTTATAGTTTATCATTGCTTTGATCACAATAAAGTTTTTCAATATTGTTTTTCTCTATAATTATTGTATAGATTATTCTGTTTCTATTCACTTTACTCTGCTTCATTTCATAAAGGTCTTTCCAGTTTTCTCTGAAATTGTTCACTTCATAATTTCTTAGGATAAAATATGTGGTGCAATAATGTTGTTCCCTTACCCTGTATGTAACAAAATGTTTGTGGCAGCTCTGTTTGTAGTGGCTAGAAACTGGAAAATGAATGGATGCCTATCAATTGGAGAACGGTTGGGTAAATTGTGGTATATGAATGTTATGGAATATTATTGTTCTGTAAGAAATGATCAGCAGGATGAATACAGAGAGGCCTGGAGAGACTTAAATGAACTGATGCTGAGTGAAATGAGCAGAATCAGATCATTATATACTTCAACAACGATACCGTATGAGGATGTATTCTGATCGGATTTCTTCAACAAAGAGAAGATCTAACTAAGTTTCAATTGATCAATGACGGACAGAAGCAGCTACACCCAAAGAAAGAACACTGGGAAATGAATGTAAACTGTTGGCATTTTTGTTTTTCTTCCCAGGTTATTTTTACCTTCTGAATCCAATTCTTCCTGTGCAACAAGAGAACTGTTTGGTTCTGTACACATACATTGTATTTAGGATATACTGTGACATATTTAACATGTATAGGACTGCTTGCCATCTAGGGGAGGAGGTGGAGGAAGGGAGGGGAAAAGTCGAAACAAAAGTGAGTGCAAGGGATAATGTTGTAAAAAATTATCCAGGCATGGGTTCTGTCAATAAAAAGTTATAATTATTTTTTAAAAAATGTTCCCTTACATTCATCAAACACACTTTTTATTCATTATTTAACAGGAGAATTTCCTTAAATTTCCAATGTTTGATTACTACAAAAAGAGCTGTTAAAAATATTTTTGTACGTATAGTTCCTTTTCCTCTTTGATTTCTTTTGGTTTATAGATTTAATAAGTGGTACAGTTGACTGAAAGTATTCACAGTTTTATAACTTTAGGGTAGAGTTCCAAATTGCTTTCCAAAATGCCTAACAATTCCCTGAAATTGAGGTGTCAAATATGGGGCCCACAGTACTCCTTTGTGTAGTCTGAATCATATTAAAACAAGCATTTTAGTATTCAAAAAATATTTGATATAAACATTTGGCATTAAAATATTTAACAAAATAAAAAGATAATTCAATATAATATCAATGTGCAATTTTCTAGGTCTGTATGAGGCCGACAGGGATCCTGATGTATGGTTTTAGTAGTCCCCAGTTCTATTTGAATTAGATACCACTTTATAAAGGTACAAACCCTTTGACATTTGTAATTTTCTTCTTTTGTTATCTTTGCCATTCTGATGGGTGTGAGGTAGAATCTGTAGAATTCTTGGACATGTCAATTTGTGCTCACAATTTAGTCATCTGAAAACTCGCTCCAGCTCTGCAGATAGTATCAAAAAATCTTTTGACTCAAAAGTCTTATGCTCTTCTTCTTACCAGTATTATGGCAGAGATGAATTTTAAGAGGTCAATAACAATACTATATAGAAAGAATACTTTGTGAATGGAATCATGATTCCAATTATGATTTGGTGAATAAAGTAATGAAATCAGACTCTAAGACTAGATGTTTGGCCTTGGAAAAAGTAATGAATCTTTTAAACTTATCATTTTTTTTATCTGTAAAAAGTTGGATTTGATTTATAAAATCATTTCTTCAAAATGTATATTTCTACAATATTATAACATGAGCTTTGTAAATTTATAAATTATTTTAATTTACATTTTCTGTTTTAAGTTATAGAAAGGAATTCCTACTTCATACTTAAAAAACAAATTTGTGTATTCTAGTATTTTTTTTACATAATAAAAGGCTTAGAATTTAGCATGTTTTCCCATTCCTGCATGCATGGTATCCTCTATTCAACTTTAGTAGATAGATTACTGGTAGGAGCCTGTTATACCATTTCATAGATATAGTAAGACTGAAATCCCTTTTAAGGGAGAACCTTGTATAGTTGTTCTTTATGATAAATTAGAATACCATAGGTTAGAAACCTATTTCCAGATGATTGTTTATATGAATAGCAGGTGTGCAGTACCCCATTCAGAATGAATTCTTATTGACTTCAAAGAAAATAAAGACATTTATCAAATGAATGAAATATTTTTTTTATCTTGCTGCATATGTGTATGTCTATATATATATATATATATATATATATATATATTTCTATTGTAGATAAATTATTTTCATTCCCTTGATATCACCATTGAGTTAAAGTTTTGTTTATAAATCAGTTTTCATATAATTGATAAAGTCTCAAAGGCAATTGGAAGGGACGAGACTAAAAGCCAGTTGGAAGAACCAACTGGTCTTGAGAAGGAGGGAAAATATTTGCTTCCTAGGCAGAGTAAAGAATCAGAGAAATTTAGAGGTAGGGAATATGGATACTGAGAAAGCTTTGAAAGATGATTCCTATCTCAATAAAATAGGAGGTAGTGGATAGAGGCTTGAGAAAAGTGGGAAAAAATTAAACAGCTACTCTGTGGAAGTCAGCAAAGAATTGGTAAAAGTCCAGTTGAAGTTTGTTAGTATGGACGGGTAGTTAGAAACAGTTTTGGTGACTTCTTCCCTTCCTCCTCCTCCTCCCCCCGCCCCCACCAGATGGGCATTCTGAGAGCCAGAGCAGGGCAGTAAAGGCAGAAGAGTCAAGAGATTCTAAAGTAATAGTGAAAGCACTTTGAAAATTCAATATTCTTGGCTGGGTATTGAAGTTGTTGAAGCCAGGAGGGAGAATCCTGAGAAAGAAAGGGATCAGAATAAAGGTGAAGAGCAGCTTCAGTAATAGGAGTGAAAGAGTGAGAGAAGTAGAGAGAACTGAAGAGTTTAAGGAGGAGCATTTTAGGTTAATGATGATGCCACATCTATGGGTGGCTGGGAGGTATAGTGGAGGTTAAAATCATGGAATGGAAGTGGTCATGGAAGTATGAACCCTAGTGTTCACAGAAGGAACATTAATATAGATGTTGAAGCAATAGATGAGAATATAGCAAGAAAGATAAGAATACAGCAAGAAAGGAGGTGAATGGGAAAATTTTGAGCCAGATGCCCAAGTCATTCAGAAAATTTGGGTTGTGATATAGAGGTCATTTAATTTAATTGATGATAATAATATCAAGAATGAGGATTGAATGGGATAGGAAGATAATCCAGACATAGTTTTAATAGGCTATTAATAGGTGTACCTGGAGAGTTTGTTGAGTTTTGGCAGAAGAACATGATCTGGAAATGACAAGAAAGAAGGATAAAACAATTGATGCCTTCTTGCTTTGTTAGTCAAGGGAGTGAAAGAAGGCGAGCCTTCAAGAGAATAGTGACATCAAGGGCAAAATAAGGCTTCATCAGGTTATAGAATTTAGAGTTAAGAGGTGAGGAAATGGAATGTTTTTGACTTAGAAGATGTGCAAAAAGAAGAAGCTGATGCTTTGTTAAAATTTCTTAACAGATATGAAAGAAATATAGGAGACATATTTCAGGACGTTAGATAAAGTATGCATTAGAGGATGAATTGAGTAACTTACCTTAATGTGGTAAATTGGGATAATAGGAGTATAATAAGATATTAAATGCTGTCAATTAAAATGATTACAAGTGAACAAATACACATGAAATATGTATTTGATAATCCTGGAGTGTGGTGGCAAGCATGACAGGGCAGAGATTGGGTTAAAGTTTGGGGAGAGGATTTGTCCTGTTTTTGTGAAGGAGAGGGATGCAAAAAGATAGAATCTTTGGAGAAACCTGGAGATTTTGGAAAAAATTTAAGTTGTATTCTGGCATTTTCTGAAGATGAGGGTTGAGGAGGGGGAAACTTAATGCTCTTTTAACTCTTCCCTACCCATCACATCATCTTGAAAAACAGCTAATTTGTCTTCTGCTGAGGAAAACTTAGTTTGATTTCAAGATGCTACTCCTCCAATTTCTTCTCACTTGACATACTGATGATTGAAATTTCATTTAACTATATATGAAGACTTTTATTCCCCCCAAAAAGAATAAAGATTAAATACAAGTGTAGGTTTAGTTTTAGCTAAAGTCGACAGCAAACAAACGACACTACAGGATTTACTATTTTGTTAATAGAAAGGTAAAGAACAGAATTAGGAAACATTGTTTGAAGCCTGAAGGTGTCACAGGAAGTGAAGATTAGATAATTTGATGAAAAACTTGTTCATATATGATATATAATCATAGAAAAGGGAGATTTGTATTTACATATTGAATATACATATGTTTATGTATACAAACATACATGCATAAGCTTTGTTTTTGTTCAATCATTCAGTCATGTCTGACTTCAAGACCCCATAGACATGCTTCTATTCTCTACTATCTATAGAAGTCTGTCTAAGTGCATAGTTGTTTTTTCCATTATGTTTTTTATCCAGCTAATCTTTTGCCATCCCCCCCCTTTTTTTTGCCTTAAGTCTTTTCCCATATCAGGGTCTTTTCCAATGAGTCTTATCTTCTCATTATGTAGCCAAAGTAAGCTTCAGCTTTGGTATGTGACTTTACAGTGAGTACTAACTGATTTGATCTTCTTGCTGTTCAAGAGACTCTCAAAAGTCTTGTAGTGTCTCAGTGTTGATTCTGAAACTCAGCTTTCTTTATTGTCCAACTTTCACAGTCATATATTGCTATTTGAAAAACCATAGCTTTGATTATATGGATCTTCGTCAACAAGATGACATTTTTGCTTTTTGCTATGTTGTGTAGATTTGCTAAAGCTTTCTTTCCAAAGGAAAAGCATCTTTTAATTTTATGGCTTCAGTTGCCCTCTACAGTCACCTTTGAGTCCAAGAATCTAAAATCTGACACTACTTCCATTTTCTTTTCTTTCTATTTTCCAGAAAGTGATGGAACCAGTTGCCATAATTTTTTTTTTAAATATTAAGCTTCAAGTCAACTTTTACACTCTTCTTTTTCACCCTCAAAAGACTTCTTAATTCTTCCCTTTCTTCCTTCCATCAGAATATTATTGTTGACCTTAATTCCAACTTTTGATTTGTCCATCCTACCATTTTGCATGATGTTCTCTGCATGTAAGTTAAATAAAGTGATAATACATAGTCTTGTATTCCTTTTCAAGTCCTAAACCAATCAGTTGATCCATATTTGATTCTAACTATTGCTTCTTGGCCCCTCACGAGACAAGTAAGATGATTTTTCCATTTTGTACTTGAAGGCCAAACTTTCCTGTTAATCCAATAATCTTTTGATTTCCTGCTTTAGCATTCCAATCTCCTATGAAGAATGTGACATTTTTTGGAAGGGAAGAGGTCTGTTATTTCTAGGTTTTCATAGAACCTGATCAACTTAAGTCTCTTTGTTATCAGTGGTTGGAGCAGAGGTTTATGTTACAATGGTTTGCTGTCACTTTTGAGATTATACCATACTCTGCTTTTTTCACCCTATTATTAACTGAGGGCTTCTTTTATTCTAAGGGATTCTTGCCCACGGTGATATATATATAGTGATCACCGGAATTAAATTCACTCATTCCCATCCATTTAAATTCACTGACACCGAAGATGTGGTTGTTTAATCTTTCCATCTCCTGTTTGATCACATCTAAGCTGCCTTGATTCATAGATCTTACATTCTGGGTTTTTATGCAATATTGATCTTTACAGAATCAGACTTTCTTTTTGCCACCAGACACATCAGCAATTGAGCCTCCACATCTGCTTCATTAGTCCTGGAGGTGCTTGTAGTTATTCTCTGCTCTTCTCCAGTGGTGTATTGAACACCTTTCCATCTGAGCGGCTCATCTACTAACATCATCTCTTTTTATCATTTTAGTACTGTCCATGGTGGTTTTTGTTTTTTTTTTTGGGGGGGGGGGCAGAGATATTGATATGGTTTGCCATTTCCTTCTCCAGTGGATTTCTTAGTCAGAATTCTTTATATGGCTAATCTCATAATTACATTGAGTCCAACTGCCATGACAAGGATACATAAGCTTAACAGGTACCAAATTGGGAAAAAACAAAACAAAATACTTTTTTCCCCTTGAGCTTTAGAGCAAGAGTGTGAGATTTTATGTGTAAAAGAAACTACCACATGATAAGCTAGAATGCACAAAAGTTAAAACTCTTCAAGTGGTGGGGCAGAAAAATTAAAGTAAATCAGTGTATTTTAAAGAAAAATATATGTTTGTATTATATTGTAAGTCATATACACTTACATATGTATGTATATACATGTATCTATATCTACATATTGAAACATTAGTTACATGTGTTTGTATTATTTTTATCACCTACTGAATACTATACATCTGATTTGTTTTTTAAAGGGAAAATTTTCCCTAATTCATCTTTTGTACTGCTTTCATCTTTTTTGTTATTTAAAAAAAAGTTTTTATACAACTCTCTTGTTGAAGTAGAAGGTCATTGTTGAAAGTGTTGTTCCTGTGGTTGTGAATTCAAACTCAGAAAACCTCTTAATTGCATGATCTTGGGCAAAGCAAAGCAAAGAAATTAACTTTGTTAATTGTTTTTGCCTTTGTAAGATGGGGATAGTAGTATTTCTACAACCTACCATAGAAGATTATCCTAAGGAAAATGTTTTGCATCCTTTAACCACTGTATAAATGCAAAACCTTTATACCGTAATTTCATTGGTGAAAGTCTTGCCCAGGTTTATATATAGCTAGAATGTATCAGAGTAGTACTTGAATCCAGGACTTTTATTCTGAAGTGAGCCATCCAATCAACATAGTTCTCTGTTGGTTTTATTGTTAATAATAATCAGCTATGATGATAAATATATTTTAAGAAAAATTAAGTTTACTTTTGGATAGATAGCTACCTGGAACCTTTGTACTGTACCTCCCCCAAATGATTATGTATATGATAAATATGTTTTTCAATAATTATTTTGAGTTTAATGCATGAGCTTTCAGTATTCTTTATACAGTTTTGTAAAATTGACTCATTAGTAAATGTTATATGTTTTAAAAATAAACATTTGGAATGATGATGGAAGTAAGGCAAAAAGCAAATTCTGTTTTTAGAGAGACTTAATTTTGTCAGTTTTGCTTTGGATACAGAATGTTTCCATCATCCTTTGATTTTCATGCCTTTTCCTATTTACGAAGTTAAAAAATATTTGATGAGCTGCAAAAAAGATGCACTTTAAATATTAACTTAAAAAAAACCCCAACTTTTATAATGTTTTCCGCAAAGGCAAAAATAAGCTTTTTAGTTTAAGTAAGTTGTTAAATAATTCACTGTTAATGTTTGCAGTGACATCTAGAACAAGACTAGCTGTAATACAGATAGCACTACAATCAGTTTATTTCAAGGCTGTCTTAGTAACTCAAATGTGATCGCAATATGTTTTCTTCATTCTGTCATATTCAAAGAGGAAAGAGAATCCCAGCAATCAGGTAGCTGATAAGGACATAGATCTTTCCCCCAATCCTGTACCTATTACTTTCAATGTCCCTTTGCTATGGGGTAAACAAAAAAAATTTTTTTTAGTTAGCTTTGTGGGGAAATGGGATGGTTCCATCTCTCAGATCTCCAACTAGACTGGCTTTGTTTGAAAGGGGATGAAACCTTCTTCTGAGGGATTTCTCTCTTTTATTCTCTCCTGTGTTGCCTTATTCACACTTTGCTTTCTCTTAGATTTTCAAAAAACATTTAAAAAACCTGAAAAATTCTAAATTTTATATTTTTACAGTTTTTTTAAATTAAAATTTAATATATTAGTTCCATCGCTGTCCTACTTTCCTATGTCCTCTTCTGAATTTCTCTGTATTTTCTGTGTTTTTTAATGGATTTTTAAAAAAAATCTTCCTCCACCTATAGGGGGAAAAAGTCATCCCTTGTAGCAAGCAAGCCTAATCAAGCAAAAGAAATTCATGCATTGGTTATGTCTGAAAATGTATATTTTACTCTGCATATCTTGTCCATCCTCCTCTGCCATGAGTGGGGAAAAGGATGATTTATTATCCGACTTTGTAATCCTCAGTGGTCTTTGCATTGATCATAGTTCTGAAGTCTTTCACAGTTGGTTTTCTTTATAATGTTGTAATCATTGTAAATACCCCTCCTGGTTCTATTGAACTTCAGTTTGCATCGGCTCACATAAATTCTCCCAGGTTTCTCTGAATTTAATTCCTTTTATCATTTTTTACAAAACATTGGAACTTTTTATTATGCATACAACATATTTTTTAGCCATTTCCCAATTGATAGGCAAAAAATTGATAGGCAAAAAAAAAATTGTTGCAGGATTTTTATATTTTTCTTTCTACTTTCTTCCCCATAGTAGTTATACAAGGGAAGAGAATGAATTGACAATTTTCTCTTTTGTGTATTGTGAGGATGAAGGATTGCAAAGAGAGGGTTATATTTGAAACTGTATGTTGTTTCTCTTGGCAAAGAAATGTTTTTATCACTTCTGGTTGACTAAGATTTGATACGTTTTTGGATTAAGTTGTTACAGACTTTTTGCTAATAATACTTGTTTTCAACTTTGTTGTTTCTGAAGGTTTTTCTTTTTCTTTTTTTGCTTTCATGCTTACCTTCAAACTTCCCTAGAGAAAACAGCTGTAAACTGTAAGTAAATCAAACCAATTCAAATGCAGTGTATTCTACACCACCCTCTCCTCCTTCCCATTCCCCACCCTGATACAAATTTTTTTTAGCCAGGAGAGCAATTTAGATCAGTAACTAGTTTTTGCTAAATCCTTCCTCCTCTTCTCTCTCTCCCCCACCCCCCACCCCAGTCTTTGAGGAGGAATAGATCTTAGCTAAGGCTAGGCTAATAGAAGACAGCTATTTGGAAGAAGCATCTTGACTTCTTTTTCTGGAAGAAGCATCTTGACTTCTTCTTTTTCACATTTACTGGTCATAGATCACACATTTTCCATATGTGCAGATTAGGCCAAGATAGCCATGCCTTATACTTACCAAGAAAGGAAAGGCCCTTAACAAAGTAATAAAAATAATTTGTTGATCATCTTAGTACTTTGTATTATGCAGAGTGATGCATGGGGTGGAATTAGAAATAAGACAAATACATGGAAACAGGTCAGATGCTCAGAGTAATAAACTGCTAGTTTCTCTTTAAATACAATTAATTATGTCTTTCTTAAATGCGAGAATCACAATGCCATTTTTCTCAGTTACTTATTGGGTAGAAAAATCTTTTGGCATTGATCATTGAGTCCAATGCAGGAAATATATTTATAGGAAAGTTAACTTAGCACATGGGCCCTGAGGGAAAATGAGTGTGATCAGAAGAAAAAAATAGTGATGATAATGAACTTATATAACAATTAGAGTATTTTCAAGAAATTAAAGCAATTGTGTTATAAAGAGTAACTATTTTGATAGTCCCCAAATTTTGATGTTTTCCATTTTTGGAGCCAGGAGGGGAAGGAAGTAGGAAACAAGATTTTTAATGAAGATTATCTTTTCTTTTTTTTCCCCTGACCCCTATTTAAAGAGGGCAGCTCCTTTAGCAGGCGGTACTATAAGCCTGAATGTTCCCTAATTATATTGTGCCACAGCCCTTTTTCTTATGATACAGAGGATATATATGAATTTCTAAAATACAGATATCTTACAATCAAGTATTGATTTGACCTTCTTGTCTTAAAATATTAGTTGTTTTGTTCATTTTAATTAAGAAAAGTCAGTTATGCTAAAGAAAATTCATTAATAATGTTGCAAAAATGGAAGTTTTTATAAAAAATAAATATTTACCTTAGTTAAATTGTTAAATAAAAACAAAAAATGGTTGGAAAATTTTGGCAACCTCAAGTTTTGGCTTAAATTATTTAGATCAACAAATATCTTCTACTCCAGTTTTCATTGAATTTTCATGTGTATGTGTGGAGGGGAGGCAATATATATATATATTTAATGTCTACCCCATTCCTTTTTCACTATTCTCACAGTATTGTCACTGACATTGTTTTGAAGGATAAGATCTGATTCTGTTGAATAGTCCTTTGATCTAATTGCTTGTGCTACAAAAAGGAAACCTTTGAAAGATTTTCATCTTTTGGTGGGAAATCCCAGGTGGGATTCCGTGTTATTGCTATACTTGGCACAGTAGATAATACCATAATTGATCCACCTTGTGCTTCTTGGGATTATGGCATTAAAATTCTATTATAGAAGCATTTAGTTGATAGTATGATGAAATAATTACTGATATACTAGTAGGTAATAATTTCATGTGGACATTTTGTGTCAAAGAAGATAGCAAGCAGCATAGTGATTTTTATGAAAAATGATGTACTCACTCAACAGTACCTGACATGTAGTAAGTGCTTGTTGATATGAAAATGGGAGTAAGCTCAGCTATATTATCAAAACTATCTCTTCTGTCCCTAGCTACTTGCTTCGGTTTTCTTTAGTTGCCAGAGAATAATGGTAATTGGCCTTTTCAAGAGGTTTACCCTACATATACAAAGTTTTTATATCTTAAAAATTTTTTTATTAGTAAAAGTATAATAATGCACTTAAAGGCCTATATTGTAAAATATATTTATGAAATAGTTCTTCAATTCTGTTGTAGAAAAGGCTTAAATGTTTAGACTAAATCCTGCAAAAAAGTACCCAGAGTGTTGTCTATGTTTTATTTTCTTCCTAAATTGGAGCTGTTACAGTAACATTCTGGGAAAATTATATTTAAAGTAATTCATTATCAAAAGATAATTAGCCTTGTAAAACGACTTTTGAAAATGATTCTCCAATTGGTATCATACATTGTTCCCTGAATTTTAGTATTTTCTGAGACGAGACAAGAAGCCAAAAGATATCTGTATCTATAATTGATAATTTGTTCATCTGTAATCACTTGATAGAGCTCTTATTTCTAGCATTGCAGTTTCTCCAAAGTGGGAGGTGAGGGGAAGGGGAAGGGGAAAAAGTAAATTCCATAATATGTACACTTACTGGCAATCTCATTCTTATTTTAATCTTTTAGAGAATGTCTGAGTGTATCCAGATCTCATTTGCGGTTTGTAGAATTGGCATTTACACGGTAAGCAATGTATGTTTTTGCTGTACCAAATGTCATACCAAATAGGTGAATAAGTTGTTTTGGTTGCTTATTTAGGGGAGGAGTTAAAGGACCTTGACCTTTTGACTCACTACTTTCCACTAATATCCATGCTGTGGTTCAGGCATGCAAAGTTGTAAACTAATTTTCCTTTTCTTTTTCTTATACCTTCTTTCCTTTTGAAAGGCCTGAGAAAGAGGTGCATGAGAATGTGCCATAGCAGGTAAGAGGCCTGTGGATTTTTGAAGATCCTAATTGTCTTTAAGACACTTATGATAGAATCTTGTGTTGTTCAACTATACTACTCAGAAGAGTATGTGTTCCTGAAAATCTTTTGAAAAGTGTAGTGCCAGAGTTCTCCATAATGTTAAAAGGATACAATCTTTCATGCCCAATTTGAATCTGGAGAATTGGGGGAGAGGCGAGGATTTTTTTTCCTTCCTTTTTCCTTTCTGTAAGGAAAATAACTTGTGTTATTTGGGCTAGATGTTATTATTTTGAGAACCCAGAACCCAGAGTGACTAAATATTTAATGACAGTAGTGAATATATTATTAGAAGTTTAAAATTTTAGAGTCAGAGATATGAAAGTGTTTTCATAAACACTAAGGCCTCAAAACAAAAGGCATCTATGATATTTGTTCCCAGCTTGATAAATGGGTGACCTGGAGAACTGTATTGTTAGTTTTATAAGATTAGAGGGTGGGTCTATACAATAAAATAGTTACAAGCAGAAATCTATTACTAAGTGGCCTGTTGTATTTAGGGGGGGAAACCTCCTTTAAAGGAAAAAATATCCTACTGAATGGGCAGGACCTACCAAAAAAAAGTAAATGTCCATATAATTGACCATAATTGAAAGTTAAAAATTCTATAGAGAGAAACAAAAAGAGGTAGAAAAGACCACTGACCAATAGATTGTGGTAGAATCTAATATATTTGACTATTCCCTTTCCTCCACAACAATTCAAGATAGCTTAGTCAACTTTCATTTCTATAACATTAATAGTACATCAAATAGCACTTATTAAATAGTTAAAAAAAACAGTTTGAAAGTTTTGATTCTTTCCTCTTATTTTATATAAATTGAATGGTATACATATTGGGCAGATTGTCACAGGCAACTATGTTGCCATGGAGAAATAAGTGGGATAATATATGAATGCTTACTGGCATGGTAGTCATATAAAAATGGCAAAAATTTAATGAAAATCAAAGTATATACAGTGCATTCTTATCCTATCTCCTTTTTAAGGTTATATAGAAAATTAACAAAATAAGCCAGTACTTCTCCTGCAAGTAATGTAATCTGCTTTTCCTAGAACTTCAGTTAAGTAAGAATGGGAGGGTAATTCCCAGTTTTCAGACAGAGAGTTTAAGATAGAGATAATATAACTGATTAATATTTAGTCAATGATATAAATTAAAGTAGAACCCAATAGACCTAGTCTCCCACCTGTGTGGGAAAAGGTGAAGAACTTACAGCACATATTGATCAGAGACTGTTAACTAAAGTAGATCAAGCCTATAGGCTTCAGTTTCAGCTTCTCCAGAGTCATGTGATTTTAAATAAGGCCTGGACTACATTTCATTGTCCAGTGTGGCTGAAGAAACTGCTTATCACTTTGTCTACTACATTCCACTGACCAACCAGGGGAACTGGCCTTACATGACCAATCACAACATATAGAGGGCGGGATTTTGGAAGTTCTTTGTCTGAAATGTATAAAAGCTGTAAGCATTTTCAAGGCTCTGTCCCATCTTGCTGTGAAATTTGGCTCTCAGACCAGGATGGGGTACGCTTCTCGAGATTCTAATAAATAATTCTGCTTTCTATGAGTGATCTCAGTAGTAGTCAAATTGGGTAGATATTTTTGTCCCAAACACACCAAAGCTTAGAATTTAAATGGAAGTATATTTAAGAAAAAAAAAAAAAATCCATACACAGACTTTGGAGCTGAGCATCTGTTTTGAGAAGATAACTTTCTTTTATATTATTTAAAAATAATCTTTCAATTGCAGGGAATGTTACACAGGAGATAATGCATATTCTCTAGAACCTAGTGTCTTGATGTAAGTACAAAGAAGTAATTTATTTTTTAAAAACAAAATTGGTTTTGTTAAGTGGGCCCACACTATTTTTGGTATTAAAAAAAAAACCTCAATGGTTGCCAGTAAGGAGAGAGAAGGGGAAGTAGGTTAGTGCAGAAATTGTCATTACAATTGTGGTTGGATGTGGTACTGGACATGAACCTAGGCTGGTTTTTTATTTTTTTTATTTTTTTTTATTTTTTATTCTTTTCTATTTTTCTTATTACCCTTTTCTTTATTTAGGCTGCTTTTTTGTAACCTTAAAATTAACATTCTGGAATCAGGGTTTGACTAACCACAGGGCAAAGAGGGACATTCCTGAAGGCCATTTGTATAGGAAAATGGCTTGTCTTATCTCTGTATAAACAGCAAACATTTTGATGAGAACAGGTTTTAAATATTCCTCAAGGAATCTTCCAGGAACCTCTGTCACTGAGGACAGTTGGCTTTTTTGCCAAAATAAGAAGTGTCTTGGAATTATTTTTTACTGAAGATATTGATAATGACTCTTGTCTTCTTTTGCTCTTGTTTGAAATAATGAAAACAGGTAAAAGAAGTGGTCAGTGTATTTTGTTCTTCTGGCAATCCGCCTATGACAGTATGCTTTGGAAGCCTAGGTATATTGATAAGGAAGGAAGAAATGGACCTTTAGTTTCAGTTCTTGGAGCTAACACTCAACCAGCATATGACTGAGACATATACCAAGTAGCACTAGCTGTCTTTTGGTCATTAAGGCTACATTTAAAGGAGCTTAAAATTGTCTCAATATTATGAGAATAATGTAAAATAATATGAGATATTAAGTCTTGAAAGAGGCATGTCATCCATAGAACTCAGGGTTTGTAGTTAAGAGACCTGAGTTTAGTCAAGAGACTTCATTCACTTAGGGTCCTGAAGTGAAAATGACCTCCAAAGTCATCTAGTGCTCCCTCTCATTTTGTAAATAGAAAAATTGAAGCTCAGAGAAATAAACTAATTTGTCCCAAGTGTTAGAAATAATTTCAAAGGGTCCTCTGCCTTAGCTTCTGGTGGTGGTTGAACTGGGTGACTAGACAACTCTGATAGCCCCAGTTTCTTCATTTTGTAAAATGGTAATAATAATAGCGATGATGCTTTTTCCCACAGGATAACTGAAAGTTGTTATACAAACTTTAATGCTGCAGATAAATATGAGATAATTATTATTTTGCCACCACCAGACTTTTTAAATTTTTTTTAATATCAGATGAGATTTCATTGGTATAGGAAACTTCTCCTTTCCTATGCTAGCCTAATCAGAGAAAAGCAAATTAAGACATTATCTTCCTTCAGAAGATCAATATTGTAAATGAGGTATCATGTGCCACATTAAAATAAAGAGCAGTGATAGTTTTCTGCCTAGTTGCTATGTAGTTTCCAGTTTTGTTTATGCCACCATTCTCAAAATTCACCTTAGTGATAGTTTTATCATGCACTTCTTAGCCATGTTGTTTACCATCCAAAGGCAAGACTTCTGTTTATAACTATTCTGCTATTATTAATACTTTTTACCTTTCAGCTCACAGGTGTGTTGGATTAAACAGGTGTTAAGATTGAACTTGAAACCTTAGCTGTCTTTTTTATATTTTGTTATATTTAATATAACACAATTGAATTAGGTATGAGATAATCGAAAATTAGCATCAAGATATCAGGGAGAAAATGAAGAGTTTATGTCTGGCTGATGTTGAATCAGGAATCATCTAACTTTATGAAGAAAGGCATAGTTTAAATCTTTATGGCACCAAGTTATCCGTCAGGCAAACTGGGACATCTGAACATTGGCTTAGTACCTACTGCTTGTGATTATAGGTCCAAGAATGATGGCAGTATGCATGCATTGTGGGAAAGACTTCATTGAACCAGAATTTGGGAGATACTGATCATCTAGTCCATCCCCCTCCCTGGAGGGGAATATGAGCAATCACTTTTTATCAGTAATGTGATTTTGGAAAATGGGCTGCTGCAGTAGTAAGCCAAGTAGGAAGTCGAACTACCCACAAGCAAGATAGTTAAAAGAATGGAAGGACAAATTAAACTGAATTTCAGGGAACCCAGCAGATTTTTGTTGATTTTGGGGGAATAGAAAGAATAAGTGATGTACAGGCCAAGATGTACAGAGATGGTGGGGAGTAAAATTGGCTTACAGATGGGAGCAGAGCTTTTGTAACTGGCAACAATCACTAGATAAACAATAGACCAAGTCTGCGTATGGTTTTAAAAACATATGTGACAATGAATAGTTAGTCGTTTATCAGACCAGCTTCTTGGATAATTCAGGCAGAAAGGAGCAAGGATGGGGCTAGAATTATATTTAATATGCATAAATATATTTCTGCATAATCTTCATAATGGGAGATGCAGTGTAGAAGAGTGGACAGAGAGCTGACTTTGGAACCAGGGAAACCTTGTTTGAAGTCTTGAGTCTGACACACACTGACCTCTGACACATTCTGGCTGTATGACTCTAGGAAAGTAATTTAACCCCCAAAATTTTCTAAGGCTATCTGTTCCAGGACAATTGTCATTCTGGTTTGATAGAAGAAATTTACTTGCTGACAGTTCCTCATGTCAGTGAAATCTCAAGTCCAATTTTAAAAGTTCAACAATAACAACAAAAATCCTTAACAAAAAAGCCTCTCAACACACCATCAAACAACCCCAAAACCTATCCATTTAAACTTGGAATGCAGAAAATTAGAGTGTATAAATGTGAAGATGCTATTCATAACACATATAAGGGAGCTTAATATATTAAGATAATTTTGGAAGCTCTTAGAAGGACCTTAGCCACCATCTAGCAGTGGATCATTTATATCTTAGGAAGGCAATTTGGGATGGTACATAGAGAACAGGTCCTGAAGTCAGAAAGACCTCAATTTGAATCCTTAAGACACTTAAATGTGTGATCCTGGGCAAATCACATTAACCTTTATGAACCTCAGTTTGCAAAATGGAAATAATCATAACAACTTATCTCATTGGGTTGTTGAGAGAATCACATGAGATAATATATATAAACTGCTTTGCAAATTTTAAGATGCTATGTATTTGCTAGCTCTTACTAACAGAAAAAAGTAATATGTTTAAAGCTTAAATGATCCAGTTTAGAACAACAAGAGTTTAGAGGTCTGGGACCTCTTCATAAAATCTGAAGTGTAGTTGCTATAAAAAAATAAAGTTAGATTGAAGGAACTATGAGGAACTTCTGTAACACCTTTTGAAACTGAAACTTGAACAGTGGCAAGATAAAATCTGTTTTGGGGAATAGTATCTTTTGGGGAAGATAGTATCTTTTTCTCTTAACTTCAAGATAATAAAGATATGACATAGATGGCAACTTAAAGAAAATCTTTGCTTTCCAGTGCTGGGCCATTCACAAGGAAACCTTGAAGCCCCACTACTCCATCTTTTTTCCTTATTTGGCTCAGGGCCAGTTTTCAATGATGGTAAGTAGAGGTCATGGTCACATCCTGTCCTCTATAGATAAAATGTTCTTCGCTGTCTTTTTCCTTCTATAGAAGCAATTTTTGGCGCATTTTTTTGTTTTTTGTTTTTTTCCTGAGTTAATTTGACCAATATCTAGAGATATGCTAGAGCCAGTTCAGATTCATTGTTAAATTTTTCATTGGAATATTTATATTTGGGAAATAACTGAATATTACAAATCAGTATTTGATTAGTTTTGTTTGTTGGATTATATATATTTAAGAAAGTGCTGGATAAAATATTAATATACTCACACTTCTTTCTTATACTTCTTCCTTTCCTATCCCTCTTCCCTCTCCTTTCTTCCCCACCAAAAAAAAAAAAAAAAAAAAAGCTGGCTAACCCTCACCAATATCCTTTACAAGATGATCTCAGAAAAACTTTTGAATAGGGTAGATTAGTAGTACCTACTAAAATAATACTGTAAGAAGAAAATGTCTTTCTACTCTCATAAGTTTTATAGAAGAAAGATCACTGGACCAGAAATCAAGAGGTCTTTGTATTTAATCTCAGCAAAATTCTATTCAGCAACTGGAATTTTCCATCTAGAAATATATATTTTTATGGGTTTCACATGAATCCAACTTTTTAGGAAATCTTTAATTTTCTCAGTACCATTAATACTTTTTGTAGTTGAAGAAATCCTATGAAAATGAAAGTTATAACATAGAAGACTGTTCAGAATATAATTTTTCTTTAGCTTTGGCTGTTTAATTTACTTCCTTTACTAACTTCAGCAGACTACTGGTTTCTGTTTTAAAACACTTTTGATGGACACTAGTCATGGCTTTGATTTGGGTCAGTACTTCATTTATATAGACAAAACTTTAAAAAAATAGTGAATTTGTACTGGACTTTTGTGTATCAAGGATAATAGATATACAGTTATTTTAGGAAAAAGTAGAATATACTGGGTAGAATTTAGGGATTGAATATAGTTATTAATGCCTGGGGGTAATTGGTGTAAGAAAGTTAGAATTAGAAAAGAACCCCTCCCCCCAAAAAAAAAAAATCAGTTAAAGTAAACCTAGGAAATGAATAGCTTGTATATGAGGATGACTGACGAGTTTAGGGTTCTTTTATCCCCACTTGTACCTGTTGTTACTTTTTTTGTTTTTGTATCTTTAAGTAAATTTGTGTTGAACCTACTTAAGAGTGTACAGTGTGTTGAGGAAAGACTAGCAGCTCTCATGTGACAGCTTGCCAACTGTTTTCAGAGCTGTCCATCTACCCTTGGTATCCTCCTTTACCCAACTACATATAAGGCAGTATGTGTAGCAGCCACACCTTGGTAAACTGTCCTGATAGGTGGAATAAATCAAGTCCAGGGTAACTGATTGTTACCTGGGGGGTGTCTGCCCCAAGGACTTGGAGACATTTTCCAGCAGAGTGGGCAGATGAGAACAGATCGTTCTGAATGCTACAAAAGTGATTGAAGCAGACTTTGTGTAGCACTTGAAGCTAGAGTTTGGTCAGATCTGGGAGATGTGAGGGTCATCCTGCATCCTGGGTTATTGCCAATCGTCTTAATTGGACTTTGGTTGGACTTTAGACTTTGATGACTTGAGAAGAGAGAGGGAGGCTGAAGACTTTGTGCTGCCTCACTTAAATCCGCTTCAGGGGCAAATCAAGGCATCACCCATGATGTCATTGGTCCTCTTTGAAAATGAACTACTTCAGGCAGTGATTTTTTTGATGGTAACAATTTGAGACATTTCTGACCGCACCAAAAAGCCTTAAAAACATTCAAATAGCATATTAGTTTAAGGTCACTTTAACCTATTTTTAAAGGATAGCTGTCTATACCTTGGGGATCTTTAATCTGATAAAATAAAGGCTGAGTAGTGCTATAATTTACAAGTTGGGATGTAATGACCCCTGACAATATTTAAATACTAGTAATGCTAGGAAGTAGATAATTTCAGGAAAAATAAGTTGAAGTGTGCCTTTTTCAGTGGCTAATACTCTTAAGTTCTATAAACTAAAAATATAAACAGCGTTCAAAGATAAACAAGGATTCAGATCCATGACAGGGAAGAGGGAACTCTTGGAAATATACTTTCCTATCAGAAAATGACAGTAGTTGACAGAAATAACACAACATTTCTTTCTTTTTATTTACAAAACATGCATGGGTAATTTTTCAACATTGACTCTTACAAAACTTTCTGTTCGAAATTTTTCCCTCAACCTCTCCCCTAGATGGCAGGTAGTTTAATACATGTTAAATATGTTAAAATACATGTTAAATCTAATATATGTATACATATTTATAGTTATCTTGCTGCAGAAGGAAAATTGGATCAAGAAGGAAAAAACCCAAGAAAGAAAACAAAATGCAAGCAAACTTCAACAGAAAGAGTGAGAATGCTAGGTTGTGGTCCACATTCAGTTCCCATAGTCGTCTCTCTGGGTGTATATGGCTCTCTTTGTCACTGAATAATTGGAACTGGTTTGAATCATCTCAGTGTTGAAAAGAGCCATGTCCATCAGAATTGATCATCCTATAATCTTGTTGTTGCCACATATAATAATCTCCTGGTTCTGCTCGTTTCACTTAGCATCAGTTCATGTAAGTCTCTCCAGATCTCTCTGAAATTATCCTGCTGATCATTTCGTACAGAACAATAATATTCTATAACATTCATGTGTTATTTATTCAGCCATTCTCCACTTGATGGGCATCCATTCAGTTTCCAATTTCTAGCCACTACAAAAAGGACACATGTAACACCACATTTCTTTTGTTGTTATGGGTGATTTTGTAATATGGATGAAAGTATGCTCTTTGTGAATTCTTTTTTGTTTTTTTTTGTTTTTCCATTTAAAATAATCAGGGTTAGTTTAGTTGCTCCTAAACCAGACAGATGGCACTTTCCTGCCTTAAGCTGTCCAAATTTGTTTCTTACTTTGAAGACAGGTTATAGTTATTTAGCATTTCATTCAAAATATAACCTTGTGAACACATAGGCACTGTTTGCCTGCACACAGGTCAGTTATTTCTATTTTTCATCTTATTTGTATTTCTTTCTTTTCACCATCAACAATGTAACTCTTTCATGAAGTTGTGTTTTTAATCCCTTTTTAGTTCCTTCTCATATGTTGTTCTAAATGGATTAATTTCTAGTCTTCTGACTCCTGACTTCTGTTTATCTTTTCAATAGAATATTGAGATTTCTTCATAGGAATGCTGTGTTTTTTTCATAATCATAACTAAGTTAAATAAGCTGAAAATGCTGCAGTTCCAAGATATTTCTCTCTATCCATAAGCATTTGTTAAGTACTTTTCCTGTGCCAGGCATTGAGCTAAGGAATAGGGAAGAATTGGAAGGAAGCTTCTATTTTACAGAAAAGTTGCTGAAGCTCATCACATTGGAGTTTAAGCTGAGGTCCTTTTACTTTCTACTGTATCTCTCACTGTCTTTATCCCTTTTCCTCTGTTTCTGTCTTTCTCTTGCTTCTCCCTGCCTTCCTCACAAATATCTTCCTCATGATTTTGTCAGGAGAAATTATTTAAATTTGGCCACATATAGATATCTTATTTCAGCTCATAAATTAATTACATTTTATGTTTCATGAAAACCCTAAACAATCCCAAACATAAGTATTTCTGAACATAATGAGACCACCCACACATATTTCTATTTTTAATCTTTGTGAATGTTTAAATTTTTAGTTCCTTTCTTCCAACTAGTTATAATGCCATTTATAAGTGGGTTATTTATTGCCACACCATGGGGAGATGGAACTTTGTTGAAATGAGTGGCCTATCTAAAAGTTGAGGTTAGTATGTAATGATATTTTATATTGTGAGGAAAAGGGTATTCTTTGTATCCATTTAATCCTGTGGAAGTGATGTACTTCTGAAAAAGTTGTCCATTTGATTCAACAAATAATTTAAAAAACATTTATTAAGTAAGCCAATGTGATACGCTATATACTGGAGATGCAGAGATATGTGATCCAGATACTGTTAATGAGCTTATATCTCATGGGGGAAAGGGATGGAGATATAAGTGCACAGATAACTGATATGAAAGCAAATTAGGATCAATGAAAAAGATCTATCTCCCAAGATAGAGATGGCTATGAAGGCAGGCAAGATCATTTTCCCTTGGGGGGGGAGGGAGGAGGCGAAGTTTAGGAAAGGCTTTATAGGAAGTTGTGGCCGTTGAGTTAGGCTTTGGAAGAGGGGAGGGAGGGATGTGTTTCAACAGGGGAAGAGTGTGAGAGGGAAGGACTGCATGAGAAATGGTGAGGACAGAGCCATGGAGTCCAGAGAAGGCCGGCAAGTCCAATTTAGCTGGAAGACAGGCTATGTGTAGCCAAGAAGGCTAATAAACACATAGTGCTTAGAGATTTCAGTAATGCTTTACATGCATTATGTAGTTTTCTTAATAAAAACCCATATAAAAGGTGCTATCAACAAAAATATTTATCAACAACAAATTATAAAGTTGGAAAAGTTAGGTGGCTTTTGGGGAGAAAAATAAGGAACTTGGCTTTTAAAATTCTGAGTTAATTAAATTCTATTGAGTTAATTAAAATTCTATTTTAAAATTCTGAAATGTTGGCTGGGCATGAGAAAAGGGATTGGTGTTTTGGAGAATTCTGTATATCAGAACTAGTCTTTTTATATTAACATTGCCTTTGTGAGCTCATTCTATTGTTATAACAGTTTATGAGAATGAGTCTTAAATCTGTATCTTTTACTTGACTTTTTTATTTACTATCATAAAATTTCAGAGCAAAGAGGGACCTTAGAGATCTTCTAGTTTGTATTTCAAGCCCATGTTTCCAATTGTCTGTGGGATATTGACCCTTCTGTCTTGTCATTAATTCAAACACAAGCCAAAACTGAACAAATTATTTTCCCTACCCCTTCCCAAACTGACTCTTTTTCAGTTCCTATTTCTTTCAGAAGCACTACCATCCTCCTAGTTTCCTATGCTGCAAACAGTGATGTAATATAATCATTTTTTAACAAAGAGAATGAAACATATTTAATGATGATATGCAACCATATGGAGTTTTGGCTAATTTCAATCCTAATTACAAACATAGGATTATTGATTTGGAATTCCTCATTTTATTTTGTTAACATTTTTATGATATTTATTTTTTATTCTGATTCTAAATAACTCCAAAAAGCATTTCTATATTCACAGCTGAACATAAAAGGATTTGTGTGTGTATACATGCACACATATGTGCACACACATATATATGAAATTGCACACATTATTTTCAAAGCTGACCTACTCCCTCTGTGCTTTCTTCAGTTCTCTTTGGTGCTTTATAAAAATATTTATTGGATTGGGGAACAGAGATATCTTTTGCTAACCATCCTCTCCTCCAACTCTCTTCTCCCCAGTCAAAACTGAAAGAAAGAAGAAAAAATATCCTTTGTAACAAATAAGCATAGAAAAGCAAAAAGAGTGACTACATTCAAAAGTACATCTCTCAGTGTACTTTGAATCCATTATATCTGGATCCTCTGAGACAAAGTTGGTCATATTCATTGATCACAGTCCTTAAAAGTTTTCCAAGTTATTGTTCTTTACAATGTAGTTGTCCTCATGTAAAAATTGTTCTCTTGGTTCTTTCTCCTTCATTCTACATCCGTTCATATTTTCTAGGATTCTCTGAAATTATCTTATCATTGCTTCAAATACCTATAGGAATAAACTTATAAGAATAAACTATAGTTTATTCAGAATTCCACAGTTACCTGAGAGGTAATTGAAGACACCTTCTTTGTTTCTAGTTATTTACTTTTTTTTTTTTTGAATCCTTTTTAAAATCCTCTGTTCAGGATCAAGAAGTTTATTGTGCCTGTATTTATTCCATGAAAGGCATTATCTTTCTTAAACGGCCTTCCTCCCCCCCTTCACTTATTTCCCTGTTGAATTTGATGTATTTCTTCAATAAACCATTTCTGTGTTTGTTTAGCTTTTTATAAGCCTGAAAGTACTATGTAACTGCTAGCTATTTTTTTTTTTAAATTACTTTTACAGAAGGTTTTTTCCTCATTTCTGTTTCTCATTTAAGAAAGCTAACTTTGGCTCCCATGCCTTTGCTATTGTCCTGCCCTTCCGGCATTAACTGGGTTCATATTACTGCCACTGTCACCTATATCGCTGTGATTTCCTTCCACATGGAAACATTGAATTAAATAATGAACTCATCTACAACTTTCTGTGGGTTTTATAGTCTCTAAACATTCTTTATCCCAGCAAGCCTTCTTATCAGTTTTAATCACATGCTTATTTATTCTGAGCTTTGGGCAAAAACCATGTAGGAAAACTTTTTTTTTCATATTGCCTTGTTTTATGGAAACATTTTAACTCTTATGTTACAAACAGTATTAGAAGGAGAACTGGAACATATGAGTGCGTCATTCATTTTTGGTTTTTTTATTTGAGGCTGGCTAAACACAAAGTAATTAGGATTGGGATATGTTGAAATTCATGATGGTGTAAGTTTTGTTATCTTTAAAAATTCACCTTGAACCCTTATTCTTTGATAAAAAACAACAACAAAATCTCACTGGTCACTTTTAATTTGAGACAATCAGTGCCTTGCCAAGAAGGGATTTTCCCAGAATCACACAGTCTTGTCTCCAGCAACTGAAAGTCTGAGGTCACCTCAACCAGGTGGGAAACCAGAGCTAGCCCATCAGTTAACTCCTCCTCCTCCTCAGACCAGGAGGAATTAGTGCCTCTCCTAATCTGCCCCTCTAGGAAAACCAGGCACCCTTCTTTCAGTTTACAACTATATCACTCTGCATGTGTCTTTAGCCATTTTCAGAAAAGGAGCTTCTTTAGAGTTAAGTTCTCTCAGTTTTTTGTATGTATCCCCAAGATTTATCACAGAGTTTGCATAAGGTTTGTAAGAGTTGCAAAGTACTTTACAGACTTCTTATTTTATCCCCACAACAATCTTGGGAGGTATGTGTACTATTTTTATCATGTGAAGAAATTGAGGCAGATGGTGAGATAAGTGACTTGCTGAGGTCACTTGCTTGGCCTGGTAAGTTTCTGAGACCAGATTTTGATTTCAGAGCTTCCTGACTCCAAGTCCAATATGCTGGCCACTGTGCCTCACACTGTCTATGTATATAAGGAAACAGGTGCAAAGAATCATTGGAACAAAATTCCCAAGGTAGGGGTACCTCAATTCCCTCCTGATTTTAAGTTGAGGAATAGTTTCTTTTATAAAAGATCTAGGGAAAGTTTTTAAAACTGGATTATTATCTCAATTTTAAATAACCATATCATTGTTCTAATAAATGCTAAAGTAAATCATCATGATACTCTGACCTCTTTTGTATTGCCTATCAGTCTAATGATGCAGGTGTTTATGTCTACCTTTTATTCTCTGTCAGATTGTAAACTCTTAGATGCACAAAGATTTTTATCTTTTGTATATTCTTTGTTGTTGTTCAACCATTTTTTAGTCTTGTCCAATTCTTTGTGAGTCCACTTGGGGGTTTTCTTGGCAAAGATCCTGGAGTAACTTGCCATTTCTTTCTCCAACTTATTTTATAGATTTTATATTTTATATTTATAACTTATAAATATAATATAAATTTATAGATTTTATATTTTATGTAGGGAACTGAGGCAAACAGGGTCAAGTGACATGCCCAGGGTCTCATAGCTAAGAATTGTCTGAAGCCAGATTTGAACTCAGGAAGATGAGCCTTCTTGACTCCAGATCCAGCACTCCATGTGTACTTTCTAAGTGCCTTGTATCTGTTAGCCTCTAGCATATCTCATACCTAAATAAATAGGCACATAAATATTTGTTGAGTTGAATCAAATATGACAGTATGACAAAGTAATATATATGTAGTTCTAATCTTTTTAGAAAGACAGGACTGATGTAATTGTATTAACTGTTTTCATACCATCCATTACTGAATCTTGGGCAAAAAAAAATTCATGTTAATCTTTTTTATCTCTAAAATGGGAATAATGTTGGAAATATAACTTAACATAAACTTCACCTATTTGATTCCTTTTTTATCATTCCATGACCGCTTTATGAAGGCATAGGTTCTGGTCCAAGTTTTGTTAGTAATTAACTCTGTGACCTTGGGCAAATCTGTAAATTCTGTAAGCCTTAGTTTCTTTATGTATAAAATTAGTGATCACCCCATTACTCAAAAGCTCTGATTCTGAAATGAGGAAGTTCATATAAAAAGGAAAAAGCAATTTCAAATACATACACACACATACACGCACACACACGCACCTGCGCCTTAGCTTTAGTGTTAACTATTCTCCTGTAGTTTGCTGAAGTATGCTTTTTAATCTTCTCTTTGTTTACAATAACAACTGATAATCATATTGATGATCTAGAATGATCAAAAACAGGTAATGTATTGATATATTTTATATCCTTTTAAGAAATTCTCTGTTGCTTTTTCTTAATGCTGTAGTCACTTTTATTTTAAAGCTTTTTATTTTCATAATACATGCATAATTTTCAGCATTCATCCTTGCAAAATCTTATGTCACAAATTTTTTTCTCCCTCCCTTCCTCCTCCTAACTCCCTTAGAAATCAAGTAATCCATTATATGTTAAACATGGGCAATTCTCTCTATATATATTTCCACAATTATCATGCTGCACAAGAAAAATCAGATCCAAAAGGAAAAAAAATTGAAAGAAAATAAAAAGCAAGCAAACAACAACAACAACAAAATGAAAATAGTATGTTGTGATCCACACTCAGTCCCCACAGCCCTCTCTCTGGGAGCAGATGGCTTTCTTCATCACAAAATCATTGGAGTTGGCCTGAATCAACCTGTTGTTGAAAAGAGCCACATGCATCAGAATTGATCATTGTATAATCTTTTTGTTGCTGCTTACAATGTTCTCTTGGTTCTACTCACTTCACTTAGTATTAGTTCATGTAAGTCTCTCTAGGCCTCTCTGAAATCATGCTGCTGGTCGATTCTTATAGAACAATAATGTCCCACAACATTCATATGCTATAACTTCTACAGCCATTCTTCAACTGATGGGCATCCACTCAGTTTCCAGTTAACTTGCCACTATGGAGGGGGCGGAGCCAAGATGGCGGAGAAGGCACGCTCTACTTTCTAAGCTCTTACCCTCTCTATCAATATTATATCAGCCTCAAAAATAGTCTTGACTGCTACAATTCGTAAAGATAAGAAGTAGAACAACTCACCAGCCGAAAAAAATCTGCAGTCTCGCCAAAAAAAGGTTGGTTCCGGGGCCAGGGGGGAGATCGGCGCAGACGGGGAGAGAAATTAGGTTCCGAGGAGAGTCTCAAACCGAAAGTGAAAGCACAGATCTCAGCACAAGCATGCGGCCCCAACCCGCAGTACGGGCTTTTCCTTGGGGCAGTTGTGATCCTGCACAGCAGGAGGACGCAGCCCGGGTTTGCCTCCAATCTTCGCAGTGGGGAGTTCGGCTTGGGGCCATAGAGCTTTTCCAGGGCCGATTTGCATCAGGCGACACTTTCACCCCTTTGTCTCTAGCTGAGGGCAATCGCTAACCCACTCAGCCCAACTGGGCACTTAGATAGCTGGCCAGTGCTGAATCCCCTTCCTGTTGGGGGAAGGGAAGACTCTCACTCAGAGCACTCCCATACCTCGGAGCCGGAAATCGGTTTACATCTCTCCCTGCTCTGCAGAGGAAGCTGGTAACCCCCTTGCCTAGGAGACCTACCCTAAAGGCTTTAAAACATGAATAAAAAGATGAAAAGAATGATCGACAGCTTCTATGCAGAAAAAGAGCAGGTCAGCAAACCTGAAGAGACCTCAAACTTGCCACTATGAAAAGGACTGCCACAAAGACAGGTGGGTCCTTTTGCCTTTTTAATGATCTCTTTGGGATACAGACACAGCAGAGACACTGCTGGATCAAAGAGTATGCACATTTTGATAGCCCTTTGGGCATAGTTCTGGATTGCTCTTCAGAATGGTTGTATCAGTTCACAACTCCACCAACATTGCATTAGTGGGTAAAACCCAGTTTTACCACATCCCCTCCAACATTCATTATTACATTTTCCTGACACCTTAGCCAATCTGAGAGGTGTGTAGCATAGTCTTTTCTAATAATTATCCCTTGTATAAAAGTTTGCCTTGTGAAAAACAGTATCAAGTTGTTGTTTGTACATCATTCTTGAAGAGGAGCATTGATATCAGGAAAATTGCAATTCACTTGTAAGTGAATTGGATTTGTGAGTTAGAGTTGTACAAAATCATTACCCTTATTCTTTCTTTCATTGGAATCTAATGTCAAGATATTGTTCAGAATGATTCATGACACCAAATGCAGTGGAGACCTTAACCTTTTAAAGTTAAGGTCTTTCCCAAATCTTAATTTGAATAAGATGAATGAAGGCCATTCAGCATTAAAGGCTGGGTGAGAATTGAAGCAAAAGATGGCCTAGTTTACTATCATTCTGGGAGGGGAAGACTCTCAGAGTTAGGATGGGATCAAAGACTTAAGTATTGGGATTCTTCTTAGGGAAACTTCATTATAAGAGCTGGGAGTAAAGAAGAGACTGTTGAAGGAAGTTTTCAAATATACCAAAGGGTCAAAGAAGAAATGTGGGTGTTCTTTTTCCAAAACACAGCCAGCTGATAAAAGTTCAGATCTTTTATTGTGTCCTTCAATATAGCCCAGTTAGCTCAGGCCTATCTCTCTGCTTGGTTCCAAGACCTCTTGCAGCTTTGTCCTTGGCTTCTGCCTCTGCTTTCTTCAGCCTCCAACCAGCACCAAGTTGGAAGATGCAATGAATCTCTCCTGACTCGAAGATAGGGCTTGTGGGCTTCCTCCCAGAGTGCTCCTCTTCGACCCAGTCAATGTTCCCAAGTAACTCTCCCGAGTGGCTCACTGGAGCTGTATTTATGCTACTTCTCGGAGAGTGGGATTGTGGGATATCTCCCAGCATGCTCTCTGAAATCTCCCAAACGTGAACTCCAATTGAGTACTTAAATATTTCTTGCTTCTATGAGCTCTCTAAAGGTGTGAATACAAGCATCATTTCTTTGTAAAGATTCCAGCAAGGAAACTCATTGAGAGTAGTTTGATTAAAGTATGAGGTGAAGTCCTCAATTGAGAATATGGGAGACAGGTAGGAAGGAATTGGAAGTTTGAGAAGACAAAGTCCAGAATAAGTTGTGAAGAGTTGGATAAAGAATTAAGTAGTCACTAGATTTTTTTTTTTTTTTTTTTTTTTTGCTACAGTGAGCGTCCAGTAAATGTTAGATAGTAAAAGTTTGTAGTTTGCCCTGACCAGTTATATGACTTCCTCCCTTTCTGTTTAGTAGCATGTAAAACTTGGAGTTTGGGCAAGGCATGAGAAGTGCAGAATGAGAGGATTTGAACCTAGAAAACTGAGGTGAAATTGAATTGGTTAAATTGAATTTAGTTGAAATTGGGAAGAAAGGAAAGTGAAGTTATAGCCTGAAAAAGTACTTCAGTATGCATGTTCTGGAAGTCATGTTGAGGATTGAGGGCAAGGGATGAGGAGATTTAAAATGATAAATTATGATTAGATAAAAGTTGACAAGTTTTTGAACTGGAAATGGAAGACTTGTAGATCCTTACCTATAAGTTCAAAAGTGTGTCCAAGCATGTGTGTGAATGAGGTATAGTAGAGCTTTAGTAGATCATGGGAACTGAGGAAATAGAATTGGAAAATCAGGTTTTTTGAGAAAGCATATTATGTTAGAAAGTCATTTGTTAAACCCCTGGAGAAAAGAGAAAGAATAACCTGGAGGTATAACTTGCATAACCTGATCTGTACTAAATGTTGATTCTAAATTGTGTTAGATTGTGTGTGTCAAAGGACAGCAGTTGCTAAGACATAGGCTGCTGAAGGATGATTACTAAGGGAGAGTCTGAAAGTAATACTGGGGAGCAAAGAGTATTCACTTTCCAGTACTAGGTGATAAAAAGGTTATGGGAGAAGGATGTTAAACTTGGAATGAAAATTCTAAAAGCTGTAATGGAAGAGGTGAGCACCACTAGAGTGGGATATGACAAGAGGGGTAAGATTCAGGAGGATGGAGATAAGAGAATTGGAGGGGGGTGACTTATTAGCAGTCTATGATGAAGTATAACCTGGATTTGGAGAGTCACAGCTTCTAGAAGTTTGCTAAACATTGGGAAGGAGCAAGAGATGGGATGGGAGCAGTTCTGCTGAAGATCTTTTGTTTCAAAATCTAGTCCTTTTTTCATTGCATTGTGTACAATGGGGTACCTTGTCCTTAAGAGTTGTTGTTCATGTTTCACTTTCCATGTCCCCAATTTGAAGTTTTCTTGGCAAAGATATTGGAGTAGTTTGCCATTTCTTTCCAGATAATTTTACAGATGAGGAAACTGAGGCAAATACGGTTAAGTGATTTCTATAGAGTCACATACCTAGAAGGGGTCATAAACCAAATTTGAACTCAGCTTTACCTGACTCCTGGATCGACACTCTATCCAGCTGTCTTTTAGAACCATCTGGCTAAAATCAGTTTCCTTCCTTCCTTCCTTCCTTCCTTCCTTCCTTCCTTCCTTCCTTCCTTCCTTCCTTCCTTCCTTCCTTCCTTCCTTCCTTCCTTCCTTCCTTCCCTCCCTCCTTCCTTCCTTTCCTCTCTCCTTCCTTCCTTCCTTCCTTCCTTCCTTCCTTCCTTCCTTCCTTCCTTCTTCCTTCCCCTTCTTCCTTCCCCCCTTCCTCCCTCCCTCCCTCCCTCTTTCTCTCTTTTTCTCTTCCTCTCTTCCTCCCTATCAATTCTTAATTTTAGTACCTATTTAAAAGTTATTCACCAGACAAAACTGAGCCAGAACTGAGCCAAAAGGAATGGAGAATTCTCTCATACCTGCATGTCTTTTCTGGTTATGAACAAATTTCTTCTCTGAGTGGTAGTTTTATCTGCTTCTTAAATAGTGTATCAACACAGAAGAGATCTAATAGACTACTGAAAATTTAGGAAATCTTCAAAGGATGATCCTAACCATTGAATGTAGTAATTTCTACTGTGGAACTCTGCTTGAATTAAAAAAAAAAAAAAAAACAAAAAAAAAAAAAACTGATCTCTCTCTTAACCTGTAGTTACTTTAAGTATATCCTTAACTGTAGCTTGTAAGCTTTAACAATTCTAATTTTCTCTTGTGGTTTGGAAAATAACCTTCTTGGTTTTGAATTTTATGTGTTTATATTTTGATTTGGAAGTAGTTTATTTTTGCGGTTTTCTCCTCCTCCCCCATGGAGAAGAGGAATGCTGCTGATTGAGAGTGTTTAGTATATATGCCCTGAGAAACCTGTTGTACTAGCCTGTGATCCATTCTGTTAGACTGACTAATCTAAGAATATAGCATAAAGTTTATGTTTGAGATTAAGCTTGTGGTTAGTCTGGATAGGAAAGGATTCATTTGATTTAATTTAAAAAAATAATAACAAATGCATTTCTAGTTTTTTCCTGTGAAAATGTGCATAATTGAGGTTAAATTTTAGCTTTGCATTATTACTTTGATCACTGAATAGTGATAAATATTTGCTTCATGAATTTGAGGGCCATAACCTTAGGAAGTAAGATTTACTAACCTAAAAACCTTAACTGTCCAAGCATGTTCCAGTAGCTTTCTCTTGAGAAGGCACTACTTTTTTTTTTTTTTTAATAGCTTTTTATTTACAAAACATATGCATGGGTAATTTTTTCAACATTGACCCTTGCAAAACCTTCTGTTCCAAAATTTCCCCTCCTTTCCCCAACCCCTTCCCTAGATGGCAGGTAGTCCAATACATGTTAAATATGTTAAAATATATATTAAATCCAATATATGTGTACATATTTATACAGTTATGTTGCTGTACAAGAAAGATCCGATCTAGAAAGAAAAAAAAAAAACCTGAGAAGGAAAACAAAAATGCAAGTAAACAATAACAGAAAGAGTGAAAATGCTATGTTGTGGTCCACACTCAGTTCCCGCAGTCCTCTCTCTGGGTATAGATGACTCTCTTCATTACTGAAAATTGGATCTGATTTGAATCATCTCATTGTTGAAGAGAGCCACATCCATCAGAGTTGATCATCGTAAAGTCTTGCTGTTGCCGTGTACAATGATCCCTGGTTCTACTCATTTCATCCAGCATCAGTCCATGTAAGCCTCTCCAGGACTCTCTGAAATCATCCTGCTGGTTGTTTCTTACAGAACAATAATATTCCGTAACATTCATATAACACAATTTATTCAGCCATTCTCCAATTGATGGGCATCCATTCAGTTTCCAGTTTCTAGCCACCACAAACATTTTTGCACATGTGGATCGCTTTCCCTCCTTTAAGATCTCTTTGGGATATAAGCCTAGTAATAACACAGCTGGGTCAAAGAGTATGCACACTTTGATAACTTTTTGAGCATAGTTCCAAGCTGCTCTCCAGATTGGGGGTGGAACTGTGAATGGATCCAACCAATGTATCGGTGTCCCAGTTTTCCCATATCCCTTCCAACATTCATCATTATCTTAGCCGATCTGAGAGATGTGTGGAAGGCACTACTTTTTGAATAATATTTTACTCTTGAAATCTGTCCTACATTTAAAAAATTATTATTTCTATTTCCCTCCCTCCCTACTTCCTTCTTTCCTTCCTTCCTCCCTCCCTCCTTCCTTCCTTCCTTCCTTCCTCCCTCCCTCCCTCCCTCCCTTCTTCCTTCCTTCCTTCCTTCCTTCCTTCCTTTCTTCCTCCCTCCCTCCCTCCCTTCCTCCCTCCCTCCTTCCTTCTTTCCTTCCTTCCTCCCTCCCTTTCTCCTTCTTTCCTTCCTTCCTCCCTCCCTTTCTCCTTCCTTCCTCCCTCCCTTTCTCCTTCCTTCCTCCCTCCCTTTCTCCTTCCTCCCTCCCTCCCTTCTTCCTTCCTTCCTTCCTTCCTCCCTTCCTCCCTCCCTCCCTTCCTCCCTCCCTCCTTCCTTCTTTCCTTCCTTCCTCCCTCCCTTCTTTCCTTCCTTCCTCCCTCCCTTTCTCCTTCCTTCCTCCCTCCCTTTCTCCTTCCTTCCTCCCTCCCTTTCTTCTTCCTCCTTCCCTTTCTTCTTCCTCCTTCCCTTTCTTCTTCCTCCCTTTCTCCTTCCTTCCTTCCTTCCTCCCTCCCTCCCTCCCTCCTTTCCTCCTTCCCTTGCCTTTTTTTTTTTTTTCCGTTACAAGATTTGTTCTCTACCTTGCCCTCTGAATTCAAAGGGAGAGGGACTCCTTAAAAATAGCTTCAATCAGTGCTTCATATCTATGGTGGTTTTCAGAAGGGATTCATTTGGAAACTTGACTTTTATTATCTGCTAGAGTAATTAATCTGTAAAATTCCATGGAAAGTCTAGGGAGTATTGATGAATGTCATGTATTTTCCAATAAAAAATATTTCCTCCTTATCAAGACAAAATAATCCCACTTTGCTGCCCTTTTGTAACAGAAAGAGTTTGAAGAAATAAACTGTTTAGATGTAATAATATAATGTGACATCTGTGCTATAAGGAGAAAAATGTCAGTGTACTACTTTCTTTGAAGTGATATGGAAAAACTTTTATCATTTACTTTTCAGGTTATTAGCAAATGTATTGACCATGCTAGCACCCTGGATACCTCAGAATCAGCCAGAGTCAGGATAAGCAAAAGTCCTCAGTCTTTATTCTTGGTCTTATATGCAGGATTGAACAGGATGGAAGCAGAATCTCTGTGACTACCTTCTCCCTCTTCTACCGCCCAAGTGTGACTCTGGCTCGTCTTACTCCACCCCCTAGTCCCTCCTACAGTCCTCTGTATACACCAATCATTGAGCCAGTACAGATAGTGCAAAGGACCATTTTCCAAGCATATGCCCATAAAGTATCGTCCAGTCAGAAGTTAAGCTCAAGTGCTCGGTAGTCCCCACTTCAGTGCATCGACTCAATAGTTTCAGCCCTGTACAAGCAAACTTTTAAAATTAGGTCATTTAAAGCTTTTTATTATCTGATGTTTATTTGGTTTTACTGGGGCTAACCATTCTCTGAGAATCGGTCTGATCCACTGAAGCCTTGATTTGATGTCATATTCATGGAGAAAAAAAATCAGCTAATATATTACTTGAAAGTTTGCATTTTATTATAGACCTGAACTATATATTGGCTACCACTTCTATAAATATATAAATTCTATAAATCTTTAAATCTGATTTTATAAAGTTCCCCCCACCAATTCAAACCAGCAACTCAGCTGTAACATGAACTTCTTGGAATTGTCTTAAGTCCTAAGATATTTGAATGTTTTTGCTGTCATGTACCTCCTGTGTCAGAAGTGGCACTTGATCTTTTGGAACCAGATCTAAGCCAGATCTTTTCCATTTCGAGGCCAGTCTTTTATCTAGAACTTGAGATGCCTTTCATTTGTTAAATAAGATTTAATTTCATATAGGAATTAGTTTAAAACATGCACACCTATGTAGTTAGACTGCTAAGCTTATTTCTGGAGCTTCTAGAAATAAAGAAAATCTGTTTATGTTTGAAACCATAATTCATTCTTTGTTCTATGACGGACACAGACAAACACACACACATGTACACACACATATGAACTAAATATTAATAGAGGCAATGTGGCATAAAGGGCTGTCCTTGAAATCATGACCAAGTTTCAAGTCCTTTCTGAGGTTATTCTAGCTGTGTGATCCATGGCAAGTCAGTTAACCCATCAGTGTCCACAGGTAAATCTCTAAAACTTTAAATTCCATATTATTGTTCTGTAAGAAATGACCATCAGGATGATTTCAGAAAGGCCTAGAGAGACTTACATGAACTGATGCTGAGTGAAATGAACAGGACCAGGAGATCATTGTATATGGCAATAACAATACTATATGATGATCAATTCTGATGGACCTGGCCATCTCTAGCAATGAGATGAACCAGATCAGTTCCAATGGAGCAGCAATGAATTGAACCAGCTACACCCAGTGAACTGGGAGGTGACTATGAACCACTACATAGAATTCCCAATCCCAAATACACGGAGCATGTATCTACAGCCTCTATTCATATGAAATCATTTTTAAAATGTTCACAATAAGCTATGAATCAAATCCATTGCTCTTTTCTCAATGTTTACTTTTTTGCACCTGATTAACTAGGCAACCATTTCAAATCATTCATTGCTCCTTTTATATCTCTTCAGCTGATTCCATATTCCATCTCCTAATTTTAGACAACCCATAAGATTCTGTTCTGTAAAACCTCTCCTCTTTTTTTTTTTTTTTCCTCCCACCCTTCCTGGGGGAGAGTATTATCTCATGTAAATAATTCCTAAATGTGTACATATGTATGCTTACCCTTGATATATATACACAGTGTCCTAAAGCCATTGTATATCTCTAGGTTTGACCTTTAATTCTGCTTTTTTTTTTTTTTCCTAATTGCTTATAGGGCAAAATTCCCATTTAATTAAAAGTCAGAATATCCAAAATTAAGCTCATCTCTTGCACTGTGCTAAATTGACTTTTCATTCCAACTCTTCTTTATTCCTTTAAGTTGCCCTTCCAAGAAAGAAATTTAGACATATTTATTAAAATGACATTCTTGCCATTTTTCTTCATTTTTTGGCCAAAACGTCTTAGATTTTCCCCTTTTATTCCAGTTCTGCTGCCTCTACCCTACTCTAATACACATTTTAGTAAATCTCAAAATTAATTTAATTAAATTATATTTATTAATATTATCAATTTTAAACTTTTAATTTTTTTTCCTCTTGTAATCCTTTATTACTACAAGTTAGGTGTCCTTTCATATTGTTTCTTTGTTTCTTTTTAATTCCCCCATAGTATCTAGTATGGTGCTGGAAAATATGAAGACTCAGTAATAAATGTTTGTTGATCGACTCCAACATCCATATATACTCACTGATTAATATAAAGTTTATTGATGGGACTAAGAGGTATTAACAGAGGAGCTCTTTTATTGATATGTTTTATGGGAGACTACAAGTTAAAATTTCTATTTAATGGGTAATCAGGGAATGATTTTAAAGGCACTGTGATGTCTGCATTTCCCCATATGGGAAGAGCATAACTATTGGGCTGGGCCTTATGGAAAATTTGAATGAGATGACTTCTGCAGCATTGCAGTTATTAATCCTGAACCCATGGGCAAGCAGGGTCACCTAGAACAGCACTGAGTAGTAAGCATATGAGAGTATGCAGGGTCCAAAGAACTCCCAGATAGCTACAGACTTTTTGGCAGTACTTTATTGGTAAACACTAGCAGGTGGGTAATGCTGTGCCACCCCTTGCCAAAGCTCTAGACCTAGAAATCAAGCTCTGTGTGTGGCCAGACTGAAACTAAAACAAGAAACTCAAGGTGATATAGCTATAAGTTTGAATTTAGGAATCACGAATTACTTTTCTTAAAGCATCGGTCTTTTATCTTTTTATTCCATTGTATTCATGTATATGTTTTTCTGGCTGATGCTGAAATTTTTTTTTTTTTATTAGATTACATATTAAATCTCCTCTTCTAATAGCTGAAGTATTTTTGTAGTTTTTACATACATATAATAAATTTTTATAAGTTAAAAAAAATGGAGAATGATTCTGTGAATAGAAATAAATGACATTTGTTGGATTGACAATGGGCACCAGAGTATTGAGAGAGTTTTAGTAAATCAAATTGTGTATGGACTAGGTATTTGACTTTTAGGAATAAAAAATAAAGAGGAAGCAAATTTAGGGGATGCTGTGAATGTTCCTTAAATTATTTTTTGTCGTGGAACAGTATGCCTTTTCCTTGAAGAATACTCGATGCTTTTTATTGTTAATGGATTTAATCCAAGATGTAGTAGTTAAAATTATTTTTAGGTATTATACCCATTTTTGAATGTTTTAACCTTTAAAATGGAAGTTTTAAATTAGATATTATTTAGTTAATATAATAGATTCCCTGGACAATTTCCTTAAAATCTTTGATGAAAAGATAACTTTTTAAAATGTTTAATGTCCTTCATATTCGCATCATCTTCTTTTCCAAATATAACATTCTATTTCCCTGTCTTAGAAAGCCATTTCTTCTAATAAATAATTTAAAAAGTAAGGAACAGAGCTAAGTACCACATTACCTGAACTTTACAGTTTATGCAGTGTTGGAATATTTCATATCCTTTGTTGCTATTCTCCCATGAAGGGAGAGAGAACCATTTTTGCCATCTCTTCTTGGGGCCAAGCTTGGCCATTATGATGATACAAAGTTCAGTTTCATTTTTTTGGTCATCGATTGAGCCCTGATTTTAGAGTCAGAGGATTTGAGTATAAATGCTATACTTCTCATTCTTACCATTCTTACCATGACATTGGGTAAGTCATTTCACCACTTGGGTCTTCCTAACCTATCAAATGAGGAGCTTGGACTGGATGAAAGGCAGAGGCAAGTTCTTGCCAGATGTCCATTTCCAGAGGGTTGCCAGACCTGTCCTCTTTTCAACTTTTGCCACATTGCATTCCCTTTGTGCCCGAGACTTTCCACCCCACCCTTTTTCAGCTTCCTTTCTTTTGTTGTCTTCCAATATTATTGTAAACTACTTGAGGGAGGAGCTGTCTTTTTTGTATTTGTGTCCTTGGCACTTAATAAAAATGCATTAAAATATAATGATTTACATTGTAGTAATGATTGTGTATATTTATATATATCTGTTTACATTACTTTGTATTAGTTTATATATATATATATATAATTTGTCTAGTCTTCATAATTAGCCATTTTTTCACTTGTTGATTATCTACTTTATCTCCAATTCTACGTCACTACAAAAAAGTGATTCTCTAAATATTTTGGTGTTTATGGAACCTTCCTTTGTGTCTTTGAAAGAGACTTTTATTATACTTTAATCATTACTGTTAGGAATGGAAGCTTATGTCATGAGCCTCTAATGTTCCTCAGGTGGTTGAGAGCAGTATATTTGTATCTCATGTTCTTTCTGGCTCTATCTTGCACATGCAGAAAGAAATTTGGTTCTTCCACAACTGCTTTTTCTTTACTTATTTAATGTGTAGTGAGATTGCTCCAGGGAAAGAAAATATGACTCAGTGAAGTTTTTAGTGGTTAAATGTGCTTTTAAGAAGTTAATGAAATTAGTGCAAGATAGGCATTTAATAGATTTGTGTGTGTGTGTGTGTGTGTGTGTGTGTGGGTGGTGGTGGTGGTAGGGAATAGCTAGATTTGTGTGTTGTTGCTGTAAAACATTCTTAGTGAGTAAACGGATTTTAGTATTGCAGGTCTGTGCAGTTGCATAATTGACACACCTAGGGTCACAAACCTGAGGGTTTCCATTACATTGAATTCCCAATCCCTATATTTATGCCCACCTGCATTTTTGATTTCCTTCACAAGCTAATTGTACAATATATCAAAGTCTGATTCTTTTTGTACAGCAAAATAACGTTTTGGTCATGTATACTTATTGTGTATCTAATTTATATTTTAATTTATTTAACATCTACTAGTCATCCTGCCATCTAGGGGAAGGGGTGGGGCGGGGGGTAAGAGGTGAAAAATTGGAACAAGAGGTTTGGCAATTGTTAATGCTGTAAAGTTACCCATGCATATAACCTGTAAAAAAAAGGCTATTAAAAAAAAAAAAAAACTGAGGGTTTCAATTCTAGGTGCCCCCCAGATAAGCTATAGTTAGGAAAAAATATATTTATGTATACATGTGAAGACTGAGTTAGCACCCTGGATACCTTAGAATCAGCCGGAGTCAGGATAAGCAAAAAGTCCATTCGTCTTTATTCTTGGTCTTTAGGGGTAGAAGTGAATTGGATAGATGCAGGATCTCCACGACCTCCCTTCTCCTAGTCTACCACCAAAATGAGTCTGGCTTGTCTTATTCCACCGTCTAATCCCTCCTACAGTTCTCTGTATACACCAGTAAGATCAAGCCAGCACAGAATAGTAGGAAAGGCCATTTTCCAACCATATGCTAATAGAGTATTGTCCAATAAGTAATTAGCCTTAAGTGCTTGGCTTTCCAAGTGCATCTGCTCAGTTTCAGCCCATTACATCTCCTGCTTTCTTTTGTTTTAGAACACAGGTGGTCACCCCATCCCTATTTCTCAGGGAGATGAACTCCTCCCCCCCCCCCCCCCACACACACACACACACCCCTCAGGAAGGGAGGTGAAAGCACTAAAAAGGAGATGATCACGCCCTCCCTGACTTCTCAGGAAGGGAGATGAAAAGCACCAAAGGGAAGTGGAAGAGTCAAGTCAGATATTGCTAGTGGGTTTCTGGGCTGAAGGATCTTACTAGAGAGACAGGTATACACAAACCCATCAGCATGGGAGGTATTACACAAGCACATAGCAATGACGTACAGGCTATTAGTGGTAACTCTCCCCACAGCCAGTGCAGGCTCAGTGTGGTGTAACAAGCATGAATTGTACATGCAAGTAGTGATATAACAAACAATATGAATCAACATGGTGTTGTAAAAGATTTCCAGAAGTCCTAGAAGGAGGGTATGTAAATAACAATCTCACACATACGCTTCCTTCAGCAACTAAGAGATAGTCGAAAAGCAATCTATTGTCCATTACTTAATATGACAGGAAATCCAATGATCCCCACAAGTTTAGAAGTCCTGCAACAGTCTTTTTTATGTGTCAGGGAATCCAATGATTCTTGTAGATTTTGAAGTCCTGCAACAGTCTTATCATTTCTCAGAGAATCCAATGATTCCTGAGGGTTTTCAAGTCCTACAACAATCTTATGTCTCAGAGAATCCATTGATTCCTGAGGGTTTTCTCAAGTCCAACAATTTTTGATGCCCATGAGTCAAATGCCATAACTGCCAGGCTCTTTCAGTGATGGGCACAGTCAGTGATGGAAGCACCCGATGTTTCTTGGGTCTTCTCCTTTGTTTCAAGGGTCTGCTCCGTCTCTCTCTGATGGACATTATGGCTCATTGGCATCCATCTGATTCCTTCTCCACCTTTAGAGATACAAGCAAACCCTCTCCCCCAAGCAGTTAGTCTTATCTGGTCCCTTCCATTCATTACTTTCTGGGTCTCTCCATATCACCTGGAGATTATCTAAATAGAGTGATGCTGCTCACACTGGACACTGCCCTTCCAGGTTTTATAACCTGTCTGCTGAAACCAGTACATCTTTGTCAAAAATCAAGAAGTTAATAGTATAAAGGGTTAGATTTAGAAGTTCTCTAGGGTTACCTGTGGCTCCCCCTTTCTTTTGTTTTTGGAGGAGTGTCTTAATATCCTCTCTACTATTACATAATAGTAATAGCAATAGTAGAGAGGTTTCTCCTCTCTACTATTGCCTGTCTTTGAGGATTAAAGGGTATGCCAGTGGTGTGTAAAATCTTCTACTGTGCACAAAAGTGTGCAAAATGTTTAGAAGTATATGCAGGTCCATTATCTGTTTTTATTGCTTGTGGCACACCCATGATTGCAAATGCTTGTAATAAGGATATTCAGTGACCACTCAGGCTGTTTCTTTTGCTGCTGGTATTACAAAAGTGAATCCTGAAAAGGTGTCTACCCAACATGGATAAAAGACAGACAACCAAAAGATTTATAATGGGTCACATCCATTTGCCAAATTTCATTGGGTCTCAAACCATGAGGGTTCTTCCCTGGAGGCAGTATAGGATCGTGGAAAAGAAGGCAAGCTGTACAGGGTTTTACTATGCTCCTAGCTTCCTCTCTTGTAATTCCAAATTTGTAAATGTAAAGCTTGAGCAGCCTGATGATATTTAAAATGAGATTCTTGGGCTTCTTGAAAGAAAGGAGTGTTGGCCAACATAGTTAGGAGGCTATGTGCCTTTGAATTACCATCAAAAATAGTGGAAGTCCACTATGAGAATGGATATGCAAGATATAAATCTCACCTGAATGCTTTCTCACTTGCTCTTAAAGTTCCTTAAAGAGCTGATATATATTAGAGGCTACAAATTTTATTTGGGCTGTGGCAAATCTTTGTACCACACCTACTGAATAGGCTGAATTAGATATTATATTTATGTCTCCTGGATAATAAGTAAGAGCTAGAATGATTGCATACAATTCATCCTGCTGAGTGGACTGAAAAGGAGTTCTGACTACTCTCTTTATAGTTAAGTCACGAGAGTATACAGTGCAAATATTATGTTTGGATGCATCTGTAAAGATAGTTGGTTCCTTAATAGGAACTTTAGAAACCTTTTCCTCAAGAATCCATCACCAATTATGTAATAGTCTGGTTATTTTTAATGGAGACCCGTGTGTAAAATTTGGAGTCATGGCTAATAAAATTTGCCACTCTGGGATGGTTTCACAGCACACATTAATTTGTGTGTTAGTATAAAAGGTGTATATCTTGTCAGGTCTTATTCCAGATAATTTTGTACTGCTTGCTTAATGGCCTTTAATAAAATTCTAGCCACAAGCACTAGGTAAGGAGTAAGGCTTTGTTCTGGTTGTTCTGGGAGGTTCACCCATTCTATCGCACTGTCTCCTTGATGGACTGCTGTGGTTGCCTCTTTTGTAGCAAAAATTGATATTTCCAAAGGTTTTTGAGTGACTCTTTTAACCACATTGGATAAAGTCAGTTCAACTACTCTCAAAGCCTCTTGAGCTTCTTTTGTAACCTGGCTTGGTGAGTTTAAAGCAGTGTCTCACCTTAAAATAGCATATAATGACCCCTGTTCTGTCCCAAGTTTTCTTAACTTTTCATAGTCTGTTTGCCCTGAGGCACAAATTTGTTCTGTTTGTGGGAGGAAAATATGGAGAACTTGAAATTTACCAACCTATTTCACTTCAGAATTCTCATCCATTTTTTTTTTCTAAAATGGTATTCTTTAGGTATTTTATTTCCTTTTCTGTTAATCTGGGCAATTTATATTTTTGTGAAATTTATTTCACTTAGATTGTCAGATTTATTGGCATATAATTGGGCAAAACAGCTCTTAATCTTTTCTTCATTGGTGGTAAATTAACTTTTTTTTTAGTTTTTGATACCAGCAATTTGATTTTTTAAAAAATTAAATTAACAAATAATTTTCTTATTTCCCTCCCCTTTTGCTTCTCTATAAAGTAAGATAGATATCTATACCCAACTGAGTGTGTAAGATATTCCCTCTTTGAGCCCCAAATATGACAAAAGCCAGGGCCACTTCTTCTTCCCTACTCATCTTTTGTACCACTGTAAAATTTTTTTTTACACATGTTTATGTAATATAATTACTCTCTTTTGTCTTTCCCTTCTCCCAGAGCAGTCATGTTTTTTACTTCTAAAATTTTTTTATGTCATTTCATCAAAACTCATACTCTTTGTCTATGTATATTCTTTTAACTGCTGTGATAGATTCTTCCCTTGTATAGGTGTAAACAGTTTAACCTTATTGAATAACTTGGTTTTTTCTTCTTCTTTCCTGTTTTTTTTGTGCTTCTCTTGAGTCTTGTTTTTGAAATCTGATTTTCGGTTCAACTCTAGTCTTTTTATTAAGAACGTTTGAATGTCCCTTATTTTGTTGAGTATTCATCTCCCCTCCTGAAATATGCTCAGTTTTGTTTGGTAATTAATTCTTGGTTGTAATTCAAACTTCTTTGCTTTCTAGAATATCATATTCCAAGTCCTTCTGTCCTATTATGATTTTCGAATATTTGAATTGTTTCTTTCTGGCCATTTGCAGTATTTTCTCCTTGAGTTCTAGAATTTGCCTATAATATTCCTGGGATTTTTTGGTTGTGGGATCTGTTTCAGGAGGTTTTGGTAGATTCTTTCAATTACTATTATACCCTGCCTTTTTATATTCTCAAACCATTTTGCCTCTAGAAGTTGCTTAAGCATCATTAAGCACTGAGATGATTTGTGCTGTGGTGGAACATCAGCATCTTTGAAAGAAACAAGTAAAGGTCCTAGAAAATGAAATATGACTAGATCCCAATTAGTAAGAATAAAGAATTCCCTGAGTTATTGGAATTTATAGTGGTTATTTCCATCAGGCTGGAACCAGTGACCACATATTTTAATTATAGTTTTGCATAGTGAGAATTTGAGTATAGGCAACCTCTTCAGGGAATTCATTATTTTTACTAATTGAGACCTAGATATATAGTTATGTGAAGTGTTGAACAAGTAGGTCTAGGTGACATTTGAATAAGCTGATCCTATTATAGTTAAGAAAATTTTTTTTGGAACTCTAAAGTGTATGAAGATCCCCTGCAGAGCTCACAGTGTTCAACACCATATAAAGATCATTAATAACTTTTGAGAGAGCTTGAAGGAGGAGGTTGGAAGCCAGAGCATAGAGAGTTTAAAAAGAGAGTAAGCTTTTTCATCGAATTTAGCTACTAAAGATAGAAGAAACATGGAATAACAGTTATTGGTAATGGGAGCAGCCAGGTGTCATAATGAGTAGAGCACTAGCTGTAGAGTCAGGAGGGCCTTTTATTCAAATTTGATCTTAAGACCCTTAATAGCAGTATGACTCTAGTCAGGTCATTTCATCCTGATTGCCTCCAAGAAAAGAAATAATTAGGGGGGTAGATAGACCAAATGAAGGTTTTCTGAGGGTAGGCGTGCTGTGGTCATGTGTGTAGGCAGTAGGGAATCATCCAATACATGGGAGAGAGATTGAAGATAAATGATAATGTGGGGATGATGGAGTAGGCCATCTGCTTGCTGAGATGCTGTGAAAAGGGGTCACTTGTGTATAAGGAGGGATTGACCTTGGTAAGAATTTATCTGAGTGAGATAAGGAGGGTATAAGAGGGAACTTTTGTTGAAGGATGAGTAGACTACACTTTAAGATGGAGATAATAGTTTCTGTAGTATCTATTCACAGGGTTGTTGTGAAATCAAGTGAAATAAAGTATGTAATGAGCTTTCCAAACATTTAAGTACCATATTTAATGTCAGTTTATGTTTATCACTTGCAATCACTTGGAAATTATAACTGTTATTTTCTCTACTTCGGTTAAATATTTACACTAATTTATGATTCTAATGATTGTTGAAAAAATTATAGCCAAGTTCTAAAAAATTAGATAAGGAGTATTAATCTTAAATTCACACCATATTTTGCCTTTGTTTTAAAATAAGTTTTTTCTTCCTTCCCTCTTCCTTTTTAACACCCCTCCACCCCTCTTTGTGTTCAGAAGTTTAAAAATGGGGTGCAACAAAGGAAATGGAAAAGTGCCTATTTTGTTGTTTTGTTTTGTAGTTGTTGAGCTTAGCAGACTATGTGATCTTTGGGTGTGAATTACAGGATGTTGGTTCTGGCCTCCTCCCTACCAGCAGACCCCAGAACAAGGATATTCTATTAAGCCTCAGCCAGAGGAGACTGCAAAACATGGGATTGAGCTTTTTCAGGTTGCTAAACAGGATGCAGATATAAATAACCTTTTAGTTTTAGATTTGTTGAAGCTGCTTCCTCATTCACATTTTATAATGTAAAGGAGATTATTATTTTAAAAAATTATTAATTGGTTCCCTGAACATATTTAATAGAAAATAATGCCTTAATAAGGTACTTTTCTTTTAACACCTGTAACAGAATCCAATTGTATAAAATAAGACTCAGATGAATTTGTTTAATCTGGTTACAATTCATGGCTGTTAATGGTTTCTGTGTAGCACCTATAAACTTAGTCCTAAAGTGTTTTCTGCTAAGTAGTCTACTGGTTTAATCCTTTTTTCTCCTATGAAGGAATAACTAGACTCTTGATTATAATAAATTCATTATTCTAATGGAAAATGGCACTCTGGAAATAATTGTGATAGCAATAGTAATATCTAAGATATAGCTCTTCAAGGTTTACAGGGTGTTCTGCATGTGTAGCTAATTTGAGCCTTGGGACAACCCTGTGAATAGTTGCTAGTATTATCCTCATTTTAACACATGAAGATTTCTGAGATTCACAGAGGTTCACATGGCTAGTAACTGAATCAGGATTTAAACTCGCCTTTATGATTTCAAGTCTTTTATTGTACTTACTACCCTGTTCAGTTGCTTCAAATCCTGTGGTCCTATACTGGTTAATTATGAAATTTAAGATTTTGGTGCTAGGTCCACTTTATTTATTTATTTATTTTATTGTTGTTTAAATGCTTCTAGAAACAGGACTACTTTTAAAAAAAAAAAAAAAGAAAGAAAAAGAACAGAGTGTAACATTTTCCCCTGTGTATACCTAAGTGGTTTATAATTTCTTTTAGAGCTATTGTCAGTTTCAAGTTACCCTCAGAGGAGTTTTAATCCAGTATTTTTTTTTTTTTTTTCTCATCATAAGCAAGTTAAGTATCTTCTGCATCATCAACAATTTTTTAAAAATTAGCTACCTACAATGTTGTGCTAACTTTAATTACTTTCCAAAGATAGAGATAGTGTTCTGAAAATCGACATCTCATGGTCTTATATGTGAAAAAAAATCATTACATAGTGCTGTACTGATTTAAAAAGAGAGCATTTAGTTCCAGCTGTAGACACTTAAGAAAACAAAGTTAAAGGTGATTTAGTTCCTCAGACACAGAGCTAGCACAGGATCTGTGCTTCTTAACTTCCAAGCCTGGACTGTTTCCTCTCATTCTTGGGACTTCGGTGATCGAAGGTAGACAGCAAGGAGAATTTGTTTTTTTTTTTTTTTAAAGTATTAACATTTCCCTGTTTTGGCAGTTTTTTCTTCTTTTGGAAAATGGGGATGATGGTGGTTGCCAAGTTGGGGCTTCTCATTCTTTCCATACTTCACTGTTTAGCTTTTAGAGTACCATCAGAAAGTGTAGAAAGCTGAAACTATTGAGTTGATGCACTGAGGTCAGGACTGCTGAGCACTTGAGGCTAACTACTGATTGGACAATACTCTATGGGCATATGCTTGGAAAATGGTTCTTCCCACAATCCTGTGCTGGCTTAATGATTGGTGTATACAGAGGATTGTAGGAGGGACTAGGGGGTGGACTAAGATGAGCCAGGGCCACTCTTTTGCGGTAGACGAAGGAGAAGGCTGTCGCTGAGATTCTTCTTCCATCCTGTTCTATCCTGTGTCTAAAGGCCAAGAATAAAGACTAAGGACTTTAGCTTCTCCTGACTCTGGCCGATTTTGGGGTGTCCTGGGTGTTAGCATGGTCGTCACAAGAAAGACCAGTTTTCCTTCTGTGGCCCTGAGCATTGATCTTTTTCCTATGGATTGATGATGTTTCATATTCTATACTGTTTTTATTGTTGTTAGACATGGGCATAAGAGATGACGTATAAATTAGAAACTTTTGACTTTTTTTGGATAACATTAAATTTCTGATTTTAGATTATAAACTGAGAAGCAGAGAGGGCTTCTTATCATAAAGATAACTTTGAGGTAAATATTTTGTACAAGACTTTCTTTCCATCTTTCTACCCAACACCTGTGTGTAGAGCTTCCATGTCTTACTAACTTGAGTATGACTTTATTGGATGAAGTATAATCTTGTTAAACTTTTAGAATGCCAGAAGTCTTCCTATATTCTTTTTTGGGAACTTGATATAATGTGCTGCACATTACAAAGATGTATGACAGTGATTATGTAAAAATTTATTTGGTGGAAGGTTAAGTTTTCTGATATATCCATTAAGTTTTCTGATATTCCATAATGAAGAATTCAGGGAACCTTAAATTCTAATTCAAAATGCTATAAGAATTTACTAAAAGCTTACCATGGAAGAGAACTTTGTGTTCGTGAAGAGATGAAGTTAAAATTAGATTGCTGTACTCAGACCTTAGAAGTAAGATCATAGTTTTAGAGTGGGAAAGGACTTACTGGGTTGCCAGTTTAGCCCTTTTATTTTGTTTTTAAAAATTTGATTGTTCTTCATTGGACAAAAATCCATTGTCTAACCCTTTCAGTTAACAAAAATTTCTCTTCCTTCACTTCCCCTCCTCTGCCTCTGATGAAAAAGAAAAAAAAAAAAAAAGCATTGAAATAAATATGCATGTTCAAATGAAGCACATTCCTACCATGGACATTTTCCAAAAAGTATGTCATGGTTTGTACCTCTTATCAGGAGCTGTCAACCCTCACTTTCTAGATGAGGAAAGTGAGCCTAAGTATAAATAAATATGTATTGTTACATATATGCTTAACTTAAGTGTCTTATTATGTGTATTGTGTGTAAGTGTATGTATCTTATCTGTAAGCAAGAATAGGGCAAATGGGTTGTTGTCCTCTTGTACTGCTGTCTGGGATGAGGGTTGGCTTCCTTCCCGTACTTTTCAGATGTATGAGCAACAGTACTTCAAGTTAGTACTTCCAGACTCTCAAGACAATGGCACTACTCCATTTTTCTCTTGAAGATCTACAGTAAAGGGGAACCAACCAGCTCCTGGAGCAGCCTTTTTTTTTTGGTGGGGGGGGGAGAAACTCTAATACCCATGTCTCCTGCTTTTGCCCTATGAAGATAAGCTGTACAAGTCCATGTTACATGTAGATTCAAATAGTTGAATACAACCTTTATATCACAGAATCACAATGTCAGAATTGGAAGGGTTGAGAAACTAGTTATCCTGCTGTTAAAAACACTGATCTCCCTAATCTTTCCAGTCATATGGTGCGAGCTTTATATTTAGGACCATATAATATTGACAGTAGCAACAATTCATATTTATATAATATTTCACTTGGCATATTTGTATTTCAAACAGCCCTAAAGTGTAGATAGTCCAGATGAAGGAAGGGGAAAACTGTATGATATTTTCTTTTTCTTTTTCCCCAGGTAAAAGGTGGTAGTGGCAAGTCGTTTTTTTTTTTTTTTTTTTTTCACCGAGCCACATTCTGATATTATTATTACAATGCTTTATTCCTATATAGGACTTCACATTTTTCCAAAGGTTTTCATATGCACATTTATTTGAACCTTACGACAATCTTATAAGGTATACGGGGAAGGTATTATTGTTTTTACTTTAAAAAATTGAAATTGAATCTTGAAGAGTTTGTGATTGATTTGATCATATAGATGAACATCAGAATTATGAGATTTTCTAGTTCTGTGAACATCTTTCTTCATCATAAACATGAAATTTTATCATAAAGGAGGGTCAGTCACTTTGCTTTTATTATGCTATTTCAGAAAATTAGCGTTCTTAAGGAATAGAAGGAAGCCATGTTGAAATGTGTGTCACTGCAAAAATATCCTCCAACTTGGTTATTCTCAGGGGGGAAAGTTGTCAATATTTTAAGAGAGGTAACATAGTAAAATCTGATTCCAAGATTGCATTCACTGAAATAGAAATGTTCAAAGTCATGAAATCTTAAGTGTAGTTTTGAATATTACTCTGTATGTAATTTAAAATCTGACAATGACAGTTTTAAATTAAAATAGTATTTTTGAGATTTAAAGAAATACCACAAATGCAAATTGTTTAAAGATGTATTTGAAATTTTAATGTTCTAGTTTGATCACATTTATAACAAATGGAGTTAGATAATATATAGCCTAATTATAGGGATCTTAAGGAAATCAGATTATTGCAGTTTCAATAAGAATAGCAAATAAAATCATATGCCCTACTGTTTGATGTAAAATATTGGTAATTACAAAAAATCTAAAATAAATGTATCAATAACTATGAAAAGAATGTTGAATTGGTGTTATGAGAGACCTGAGTTTGAATTGCTCATTTGACAACTAACTGTGTGACCATAGGCTTAACTTGTCTGACAAATACTTCCCTATATCTAAAATGAGAATCACAACAGTTTTCATAACTATTTCATAGGCTTATTGTGAGGATCAAGTGAAATAAAGCATGTAAAATGCTTTTAAAAAACTTAAATTACTATACAAATGTCAGCTTATTCTTATTGGGGAAATTATTCCTTAGAAATCTTTATAAGACAGTTATACAAATAGCAGGCATCTCAGATGATTGAAATAGGTGATTATCATGCATCAGAAAATTCCAAAGAAACAGTAGTTGTAATCATGATTTCAGATAAGACAATAATAAAAATTGTTGCTTAAAGGTGTTACAGACAACATCATTGTTAGATGTACTTCTACGAAAAGGAAAAGCAAGCTGCATTTAAAAAAAAAAAAAAACCTTGAAAAATAAAATAAAATAAAAAAACAAACAAACCCTAGAAACATTTTTATATAAACACAGTAATCACAGAACACTTTAGTACTTCTCTATCCCAATTGATAAACACAATTGAAAGATAAGAAGGAAAATGTATATAGGTCAATAGATTTTTGGAAAAGTGGTTTGAAGGTGGTATGGAGTGTTAACATTAAAAAATTTGTTCTCAGGGATAATGAAGATATCTTAGAAAAAAATCATCATATCAGAAGGCATAAAAATGTGAAAAGGCATAAACTGAAACTTTTAAAACCACATTTTAAAAAATAGGTAATCAATAAAGTAAATATGAACTAAATGTAACAGATATAAATGACATCCTGAGTATTAACTGGATCAAAAGACAAATCATAGGAACAATAAATCATTGTGTTTAACACAATGATGATTCTTCAGGTCAAAATTTCACTTTCTGAAAATATATTGACAAAGTATAAAAAGAAAAGATTGATGAACAGAGCCCACACTTTTAAAAATTCATGGAATAACCACCAAATCAATACCCCCCAAACAAATTTTGAAGTCTTGTAAACTAGGGAACTTAATGAAAGTCTTATGACTTTATAATTAGTAAAGACTATTTAAATAACAAACAAAACATTTTTTTAAAAGGACTAACAAAAAGAATAAATCACTGCATTGAGTTTAAAGAAAAAGTCAAAGAGAAAATCAAATTACCAAAATAAAATAAAAAAGTGAAGTGCAATGAATGGAAAATGGATACTTTTCAGAAACTGAATAACTATAAAAAAAAAAATCTAACTAAAAGAGAACTGGAGAATTTAAACACTCCAATCTCAGAAAAATTAATTAAAACAAATTAAATAAAAAAGGGTAAAATGTCTGATCTTGGTAGATTTACAAGTGAATAAAGAATATTTTACTTATGATACAAAAATTATCCTCAAAAATGGAGAAAAGTCTACCAATAACTCTTTATGAGACTACATAGTCTTGAAGTTGGGAGAGATAAAGCTGAGAAATAGAATTATAGATTAATAAATATTGATGAAAATGCTTTAACATGTAATCTTAGAAGAGATTAAACATTTTTTTTTTAAATAAAGCTTTTTATTTTTAAAACATATGCATGGATAATTTGACAAGATTTTCTCCTCCTTTCCCCCATCCCCTCCCTTAGATGGCAAGCAATTCAATATATCTTAAACATGTTAAAATATATGTTAAAATCCAATATGTATAAACATATTTATACAATTCTCTTGTTGCAAAAGAGAAATCAGATCAAAAAAAGAAAGTAAATGAGTAAGAAAACAAAATGCAAGCAAATACCAACAAGAGTGAGAATGTTATGTGTGATCCACATTCAGTTCCCACAGACCTCTCTCTGGGTATAGATGGCTTTCTTCATCACAAGATCTTTGGAACTGGCATCAATCATTTCATTGTTGGAAAGAGTCACGTTCATCAGAATTGATCAGTGTATAATCTTACTGTTGCCACGTACAATGATCTCCTGGTTCTGCTCATTTCAGTTTGCGGCAGTTTATGTATGTCTCTCCAGGCCTTTCTGAAATCATCCTGCAGGTTGTTTCTTACAGAAAATAACATTCCATAACATTCATATATCATAACTTATTCAGCTACTCTCCAATTGACGGACATCCACTCAGTTTCCAGTTTTTTGCCACTACAAAGAAGGCTGCCGCAAACGTTTTTGCACATGGGGGTCCCTTTACCTCCTTTAAGATCTCTTTGGGATATAGGCCCAATAGGAAGACTGCTGTGTCAAAGCGTATGCAGCATTTGGTAGCTTTTTGTATATAGTTCTAAATTGCTCTCCAGAATGGCTAGATCCATTCACAACTACATCAACAATATATTAGTATAGCATTTTTCCCACATTCCTTCCAACATTTGTCATTGGAGATTAGAACTCTTATCTCTCTTTCTCCATTCCTGTTTTTCTGCTTTCCTCCTTTTTTCCATCCCCCAGTGAAATTATTTATTATAACAGTTTGAATTCTTACCAATGATGAAAGAAATTAAAAAAAAAAAAAAAAAAAAGGAGTAATCCTCTGGCCAAAAATCTGTCTTTCCTATATTCTGTTCTGGGGAGGTCCTGGATGTTTAACCCATTCTCTAATGCTATTAAAAATATAATTATTTACCCAGCTAGTAGTTAATTTCTTACATCTTAATTTCTTTCTTTAAAAAATAGGCAATAATGAAATTGTCACCTATGTCTTTACATCCTTTTATTTCCTAGTCAGGATTAGAAATAAAATGTTGCCTTTAAAATTTTTAACATAGTCATTTTAGAATGACTTTCCCCAACTCTTTCCTTTGTACCTTTCCTTGTAAAGAAGAAGAGAAAGAAATCATTTATTAAATATCTATTTCTTTGTGCGCTAGGTAGCAAAAAATATTTATTAAAGAGACCACATTTGATAGTATATACAATTTTTTGTTTAGTAGACAACATGCAATAATGTACTTTGTTTTTTTCATTTGTTCAGAATTTTAAATCCTGTTAGTGATCCTTTCATTTACCTTATTGTAGTAAATGTGTTTATCACTTCCTTGTTTATTTCTTTGTTACCTAACAATGGTTTAGATTGGTTTGTATTAGACTTCTGTCAATTTCTTTGATGGCCTTGGTATTTTGCCAGTGGTGGGATTGAAGGGTCTAAGATATAGGTTCATCATTTTTCTTACATAATTTTAAGTTCCAGAACTGATTTGACTACTTTCCCATTCTGCCAATAATGTATTTATTTTGTCTTCTTATAACCCTCCCAAAATTGAGTAGTCTACATTTTTTGTTATATTTACTAATTTGCATGGTGTGAGGTGAAGTCTGAATGTTGTAATTTGCATTTCTTTTTAGATTTCTAGCATGTTTTCAAATGGTCATTTATCATCTGAGCTATTTTTTTGAAAACCGCTTATCTTTCTTGAATACTTATTTGTTGGGAGAATGTCTTCTAGTGTTATATAAATTTCCTATATATTTTGGTTATCAGACTCTGGTTGGAATCATTTGGTATAAATATTGTTCTTAATTTCACTTCTAGTTCTGGTTTTTTTTTTATATTATTAATGCAAAAGTCTCTTAATTTCATGTAGTTGAAATTGTCTATTATGATCTCCTCTGTCTCCTATTTTCAAGTGACTCTAGATTCCTTTTGGCAGTGTGGATCACCAGCACTGGATGATTATCATCAAGTTTGACAGGTCACAAAAGGCTCACTCCTCATCTCAAATGCACAATCCAGGAAGACAGCCCATCTACAGACTGTTCATATTGGGTCAAAAGTATGGCCACTTCCATATCTCTCAATAGAAATTCTCTTAGCACCATTACTTATCTCTGCTTCCTAGTGCTTCTAACAGATGCTTGTCACTTTTTGTGACATCTATTATTATTATGTATTATATCTCAAAAGTCCTTCCCTTATTTTTTTTTTTTTTCCTTTTCTGTTCATATTATTCTCTCTTCCAACCGTGTTGACCCTCATATTCTAGTCTTGTATTTATTTGTTTCCGTATAATGTTTTTGCTTTTGTTTTCTTTCTAGGCCCCCCCCCCCCCCCCCCCCCCCCCCCCCCCCCCCCCCTTAGGGAATGTTATCTGCCTTGTTAAGTTATAGTAAGCATTTTATCATCTTATCTTCTTTTCTGATGGAGAAAAACATTTTTCATTTAGTGTAGACATACTTTTGGGTAGGAATACAGACATGGTGTTGTGTTGGCAACTTATTTAACAGCCTCTCAAGCTGTCTAAATCTAAGTATTGAGTTGTTATTTGTAGTCTTAAATCTAAAGCTAAAAATTCTTCATACTTATTTATATAAACTTTTAGAACTTAGGACTTTGTTAATTTAGTATTTTCAGTGGTTATTGAATGCAAATTTTGAAAATTGTGGGAAAAAAAGATTTGCTAAGCAATTGAATAGTCTAAAAATTATAGTTTGGGAATAGAAGTGGAAATTTTAATCTGTGTATGGTAGCAAACTATTTTCAAGCAGTTCAGAAATAGCCATTTTAATTCATTTTATCTGCCTGTTAATATATTTGTTTTTACTAAAGCAAGTAACTTAGCTATTTGCTAAAAATTTGTTAGCCCATTTCTAGTTACTGTTTGTATGTAATAAAACTATATTTATTTTCAAATATTCTGTATATATATATATTTTTTTTTTTGCCCATTTAATTATTCCAACTCATTGGAAGTAGTGAGATTTAAGTCTCCCTTGAATCCGAACATCTAATTCTCAGATTAAAATCTGGTCATAAAATAAATCTTCCATTTCCTATTTATGTTTGAAACATTTTGGGCTTTAATTAATTGTTCCACTAAAGTTAATAAGTGAGGATGCTATTTATAGTGAGTGTGAATTCATAATTTTAGCTTTTAACTTAACTATTTGGATACTTAATGAAAATAATTTTGCATTCAATTCAGCTATTCAGATTCAGCTATTACTACTTTGATTGGCAGATTTAACTGGTGCATCTACCAGAATACTACTTCTAGCCACATAGTACTCTCAGAATTTGCTCATACCTTTCTCAGAAGAAGAGAGGCTGGAGATTATGAAGAAGATGGGGAGCTGTGGGAAAATGGTATTATTTCTATCTTGCATTTTAAAATGAATTCCAGTACTCTAAATTATACATAAATATATGTACCCATCTCCCCAAATTAAAAACTGTTCTGTGATCAAAATGTATTAGGCCATGCTTTGGCAAGTATCTTCTTGATTCAATTTATATGCATACTAATTGGAACTTAATGCTGATTAGGATAAAAAAATAGTAACATGTTTTGATTTTTAAATGGACAGTAAAAATACAATTTTAGTTACTACCCTTGTGTTTTTAGTCTGCTCTGTGGAATCAAGACAACACAGATGTGAAAATGTTGATAGGAAAAATAAATGGGAGGGAACAGAGACATTGTGCACTTAGGCCTTACAGAGTGCCCTTTCATTTAAAATTGCTCTTCAATCATATGTGGGCAACTTAGTTATTCCAATAGATATAAAATCCTATTGCACTGTATTTATAATGGGAAGTCATGGCATTACCATGAATTTTTCAGCTATTTCTCATTTTGACCTTTATTGTGTTTGAATTTGTGACCTCTATACTGGTTTTAAAAAATTAATGTTAGGGTGTCAACAGAAAAGAAATTCCTTCCTATGCTACTAGGGAGTGGTACAAAATACATTTATGTGGCTCCATAACTATTTTTCCTTTTGAACTTCCATATAGATGAACAAAGAAGCTGAGATCATGAAAGAGATAGGTTGGTATTTTACTGCTGGTTTCTAATGTCATTGAAACGAAAAGCTTTGCTCAACTCTGTTCACTGCTCTCATTTCTTTTTCTTCCTCTGTTTTGTAAAGCCATTATCTCTTTGAGGTAAAGAGTCTGTGAAATTTGATATTTCAATAGCAACTTTCAATCAGATTAGGCTCATTTTCTAGTATGGATTGCAAATGGAAAATCTTTTTGTAGAATAGTCTAAGGCAGGATAGACAAGGAGAGTAATAAAAATAATCATATCATTTGATTCAAGGTATTAGGAATATGTCCTAAACATTTTCATAAGAGGAAAAAAAAAAGAAAAGACCTTCAAGTATATTTGTAGGCAAATATAATAGCAAAGAAATAGAAACAACTTGGGTTTCTAATGGGAGAATAGTTGAAATCAGCTATATCATCTATATATATATATATAGTGGGATGCTGACATGCATGTAATTTAGATATGATAAATATAAATTTTAAAGGACTTATGAAGTAATGTAAACTCTTGAGACTTGAAGAAATATATATATATATGTGTATATATATATACACACACATATGTGTGTGTGTCTGTGTGTGTGTGTTAATTTCCTCTATAGTAAAGAAAAACTATTTATACAAATATGCAGAGGAATAGACAAGAGGGAATAGCCAGAGACAGAAAAGGGGTGAACAAAACTCTTGTAGATATTTGGTATTTGGAATCCATTTAAAATATAAATATCTATTTTGTTAAGTACACTGTTTTCTTTGGGGCATGAGAAGGTTGAAAAGTGAGGTGGAAAACTGTGTAGAGTTCAGTGAAGAACTTCTGTCAAAACCTCTCAGCATCATCTACGCTATTAACAATCTTAGAGTTGCCCAAGGACTTTGAGAAGTTAACTGACTTCCTCTCAATTGAAGGTACAATTTATACTCTTTACTCTTCTCTTGCCTCTTCTTTCTCCTTTTCTCATTTTCCTCTCCTTCCCTTTGCTTTTTAAAAAAATAAATAAATTACTTGTTTGACTTTTGATGGATTCTATCCTGGCTAGCTGTCTATCTAGACCATTACACTCATTAATTATTTAGGTTAGAGAATATAAGTAGATAAGCTTCATAGGACCAAGCTAACTCTGTGCCAATGTTTAACACAATGTCTGGCACACATAATAGTTTCTATTGACTGATTATTGACTGATAATATATAGTAGAAGAGAGAATTTTAAAAAAGAAATCATTGAAAGTCTCAGATTTTAGGATTTAAAGAAATCCTAAAGAAGTTTACTAGACCAACCTTTATTTTATAGATCAGAAGGTTGAGGCCCAGAAGAGTTACCTACTCTGTATAAGTAGTGATAGAACCAGTACTCTGTGTACACTGCCACAATTTTTTCTGTGTAGTAGGATTCAGTGAAGATAGAGAGGAAGGTATGGGTGCTTGAGAGATTTGAGAATAGTCTTCATAGGACCTTACAACTAATTCAATGTGGAATGTGAGAGGAAAAAAAAATAAATTTGGAAGTATACAATAGGTGCTGTGTTTTTTTTTTTTTTTTAATTGAAATTGATCTTGGCCTGAAATGGGTACATTGAGTCAGAATAATATTGAGATTTGATTCAAGGAAGAAATTTGGAAGACCTCCAGTGAAGTAGAATAGGGAAAAATATCTAAGATATATTATAAAACTACATTGGGGGGGGGGGGGAACTCGCTGCTTTTAAAAGAACAAAATGATGGAATCCAAGATATACCTGAAAATGATTTAGTGCTGAAAGAAACCCTACTCATCATCTGGTTTAAGTTCATCTTTTATAGAAGAAGATAAGAGACCTAGAATTTTTGTGACTATCTGGAAAGCAGTTGGAATTACTCAAAATAAAATGACTATTATGTCCATGCCTTTTGAGTTAGAGACCCCAGTGCTAGACAAGTCAGTGATAACAAAAAAGTCCCCATACACACATTTTTTGCAATTGGAAAAAACTAGAAACAAAGTAGATAGTCAAAGATTGGGGAATGGATAAATGAATTGTATTATGTACATATGATAGGATATCACTATATTGTAAGAAATAGTGGATATGATATATACAGAACATCATGGAAAAGTTCCAAGGGAGAACAATATATTCAACTACAAAAATGTAAGAATAATAGCAACAAAAGAATAGAAAACTGGACACTGAGAAATTATAATGAGCAAAGAAATCTGAGAAGGCATTTCCCTCCATTTTTTGCCAAGTTATAAACACTTAATATAACATCAGACTTTTTTTGAGGTGCCTGTAAGTTTTATGTAGCTACAATTTGTCCTTTTGTTGTTGTTTAAGGCTCAGCATTTTGTTGTAGGAAGAGTGTATTGGAAATAGAACAGATGGTAATTTTTTTTTTTTTTTTTAAGAAACTTGAACAAGGTAGTAGCATTGATTTCTCCATTATGGGAGAAGGATGATAATAAATGACAAATCTGGCTTGTTTTTTCTGTCAGAGAAAATGATATTCAAATTGGAATGGATGGACTAAAGTGGAAAAGATGGACATTTGGGAGTCAGTTTGGTAGAATAGAAAGAATTAGAAAAGGCCCTTAATGATTTAGAATCTTGGTTCAATCTTGGTTCTGATAGTTGTTGCCTATATAACTTTGGGCCACTCACCAAACTCTGAATTTCTTTGGTCTAAGTCTTCTTGAAAATGAGAGTGCAGTACTTGACTTTTAGGTATAGACTTACAACTCTATGAACTAAAACAGTTATTAAAAAGGGAAATAAATGAAAAGATAAGGAAACAACTATTAGTAATTCTAGATCATCTCACTTGGGAGAATTACACCAAAGACTGCTGAAAAATTGGCAGATGTCCTTGTTTAACCATTATTGGTGATCTTAGCGTTATTGTGAAGATTATCTTATTTGGTCCCAAGGACCAAAGAGTTAGGATTATTTGATAGTAATTAAAGGGAGTAAAATTTTATGTCAGCATAAGGAAATAGTTCCAAACAGATAGGAAAAATAAAAGATCTTTAATTTTATTAAATCAAGTAATGATTTTATTAAAATGGGTGTTCCCTCCAGTGACAAGTACCATCATTCAAGCCTAAGAAAATAATTTGGTGAATGATGTTTATGATTGCTAATGTTCAAGTTAATAATAATAAGAATCTTTTCTGAGTTGAGCTATTTTAGGCAAATTATCAGGGGGAAAAAGATACTTCTGGACTTTTCTTCAAGAATATGAGCTCTTTATACTCAATTGGTTTCGACTTCACAGCATTATGTCTCCCTTAGGATGAGTGCATCATTTAAAATTTCAACTTCATGGAGGTAGATCTAGCTTTGACAATCAACACTTTTTCAATATTTTCAGTTATTTCTCCTTTCTGAGGGTGGAGCAATGTTGTAGTTCAATCATTTCAGTTTTAAACTCTTTATGACCCTGTTTGGGATTTTCTTGACAAACATACTAGAGTGATCTATCGTTTCCTTTTCCAACTCATTTTAAAGATGATGAAACAGAGGTAAATAGGGTTTAGTGATTTGCCCAGATACATGCCATTAAATGTCTGAGATTTGAACTTGGGAAAATGAATCTTCTTTACTTCAGATTAGGCACTTTAATCTACCACTAGGTGTTCATTTGTTATCATCTTCATTATATTTGTTAGAATAACAAATATTCCCATGCCCCTGGTAGTCACTAGGCTTTGTTGATCTCAACTTGGAAAACTCTGCCATAGAATTTGTAGTAGTCTGAGAATTTAGCCATTTTACCAGTTTATAATATGATTTGGATTAGGAGACATATTGATATAAAACAATTTTCTAGCTTTTTGGGAAATATTACTGTTTTTTAATTTTGTAGTAATGTCCCCACATCATCATTTAGTTCCAGCTTTTCCAGTCTTCTCCTTTCTTCCAGTCCATCCCGTGGATGAGAGATCTTCCATTTAGGGCCCCATCATAACAACTCAAGTGACATATTTATAGCACAACACTATAGTACTTTGTATCGATTGTCTCCCATGTCTTCAATGCTCTTCCTCCTCACCTCTGTCTCTGACATCCTGGCTTCTTTTAAGACTTGGATATCATGAATTTCCACTGGTCTTGTAGTCACTTGAGTATTTTTCTCCAAGATTACCTTCCTTCTGCTGTAAATGTATCTTGTGTGCAATCATTTATTTATATAGGCAAGTTAGATGGCACAGTGGATAGAATCAGAAAACTCCTCTTCCTGAGTTCAGATCTAGTCTGAATACTAATATTCATACTAAATATGTGACTTTGGGCAAGTCCTTAACTGTTTGCCTCAGTTTCCTTATGTAAAATTGAGTTGGAGAAGGAAATAGCCAGCCATTCTAGTATCTTTGCCAAGAAAACCCAAATTGGGTCCCAAAGAGTTGGACACAACTGAAAAGAATTGAACAATATATTATTTATATATTGTCTTCCCTTTTAGTATGTAAGTTCTTTGTAGGCAGGGACTGTTGTTTTTGTTTTTGTTCCTAGCAATTAGCCCTAGCACTGTAATAGTGTACATATAAATCACTTAATAAATGATCATGTATTGGTTTAAAAATTGTATTAATAGAAGAAAAACATTGAAATCTATATTTTCACTTAAGTATCAGAACTCTTCTTAAAATCTGTGATCTTTCCATATATACATATTTGAGGACTAATAAAGACTTTATTTTTATCCAGTAATGATGATAGTATAGTTTAGCTTATTGATTTTATCTATATTAAACTGCTTGTTGTATATATTAAGTATATCATAACAGTTGTTCAAAGCTTAGCACAGTGAATGGCACTTCTCAGGCAGTAAGCAAATGTTTACCGAATTGAATTATGTTAATAGTTTCAGCAGCCCTGTAAATCAGATGTCTTTCCATACATTTTGAACCCTGACTTTGGGAGCTTTGGTAAAAAAATCATCAAGTTAGCTTCTCTGGAATTCATTTGGCATGATTATTGTCAACTAATAATTCTAATTTGCTAAATCTCAAAAAGGGAAAGTTTTGATGCTACATTATGTATTTTCTCATTTTGACTCATATTCTCTGCTTTATTGTCCTGTTTCCCTTGGAAGAAACAGGTCCTTACAACAAAAGTTGTAGATGTACTTTAAATGACTTTTAGGGCACTATCAGAGAATTCCATTCTTTGATTGGGAAACTACAGAGGACTCAAGCAAAAGCATTTTGAAAATCACAGTTAATGATAAATGAAAGCAGTGGTTTTTAAATAGATAAGAATTTAAGCTTAAAGAATTTTGATTCATTTCTCTCCCTCAAGGAACAGAAACACTTTTAAAGGTGGGCATTGCAACATCACCATGCTCTGTAAGTTTGTAAAATGTAAAAAAAAAAGTTACAATTGTATATTTTTATGATGAGAACAGTATTTAAGCATATGATAGCACAGTGTGTATTTGTAATAAGTTGATCTAATTTTTGAAAAAAGTTTTTTCAATCTAATCCAAACTGTCTAAGGTAGTTGAACTTTGAATTAGTAATATCAAGCTAGAATCACAAGGCACATGATTTTACATTGGTTACAACTTTTTTCCATAAAATAAATTTGGAGAATTGCGCTACTTAGTGGCTATAGTTAGGTATTGCCACTTACTTTTTAGAGCATTTCAAACTCAATAATTCTAGACAGGAAAATAGGGACATTCATTTAGTTAATAATCCATTGGAAAAATGTTACATTCTATGGGCTATGCTAATGAATGTTTATGTGTAAATTAAAAAGCAACAAATCTTGCTTTGACTAGTACTGTGATTGTATTTTATGCTATTTTAATGGGTTAATAGATTGGGACTATAAATGGAAATTCTACTTTATAAATTTGCAAATGAAAAAGTTGTTACAGTAAGTTTAAATGACTTTTGTTTAAAAAGATTTCATTAATATTTTAAAAAATCTGTTATTTCCTAATGATTTCTTCTCCTCATATACTACCTAACATTGTAACTAATAAATATGGTTAAGCAAAACAAAGACATTTGTCCATGCCTGAAAATGTATGTGTCATTTTGTACTTGTGTTCTAGCGCTTAAATCTTGAGAAATGGAAACCGTGGTTCAGTTCAAAGCCCCATGTGGTCTTCACTGGTCACTTCATTAATTAGTGTTCTAAGATATTTCAGTGTTGTTTTTCTTTTTATTGTTGTGATCATCATTTAAATTGTTCTGTGTTTTTCACATCTTAACAGTTCATGTAAGTATTCAAGCATATCTTGGAATTCCTCATATTAATCAATTCTTAATAGTGTAATACTATTATATTACATATGCAACAAAAAACAACAATATGTATACATTACAGTTTGTTAGCAATTTCCTAATCAATAGGTACCCAATTTTTTATTTCTATCATTGCTGCTATAAACTTTTTTGGTATAGATAGGACCTGTATATACACCATAGTTTGTTAGCAGTTTCCCAAACAATAGGTACTCTTTTTTGTTGTTGTTGTTGTTTTGTTTCATTTCTGCTATAAACTTTTTGTATAGATCAGACCATTTTTTTAAATGAGGTCATTGGGTAAATTTCTAGCAATGGTATTGTTATCATTAGATAAAAGAATACGTAGAATATAACCAAATCAACTCACCAAGCATAATAATAACTTGTTTTTTAAAAGCAGTATAACTTTGCTACAAAGTATTTTATTATGGGAATTACAGTATTCATTTCTTTTTTCTGGGCTAATTTCTAAGAGTCTGCTAATTTAAACACCTTTTCAGTAAGTATAAAATACTTTGAAACTGGGGAAAGTCATGAATTTAGAAAATGCCCTAGCATTTAAAAAGTAATTACTTTGCCAGTAGTGTATGATTATTTTAAAAAAACTATATACACACACACAATATGCAATAAATATTTAAGAATAAATAGACTTCCTCCTAAAGGTGGCATCATATAATGATTTTGCTATTTTAGCCTGTAAACAATCATTAAGAGAGATACTAAGTAAGAGCATACTTAAAATAGTAGAAAAAAAGTTGAAAATAGTATCACATATTTGCCAAAATGTTTCCACTATTAACAATCAGAAGTTTTCAATAAAGACATAAAAAGAATCTATAGAAGCATTTTATTTGCTTCCTTATCTGCTCATCATATCCATGATTTTAAGCACAAGACCAAATTTTCTAATTATTCATTTACTTAATTCATTTGCCCAATAGCTATTGAATCTCTTAAATAACTTTTTAGTATTTTTTTCACAATTTAAAAATACTGCCAATATTTTGTTATGGAAATACATGTGGTGAATATTTCCTGTATTTTATTTGCTTTTTAAATATTTGTGGGTCCATCACTTCAGCGCCCACAGCAGCTTCTGGGCTCCTCCAAATCAATTGATTAACCTTCTGGAACTCACCTGCCTCAGATGTTCTCTTGGGTATTAGACTATTTTAGTGGTTTAGTGAAGGGAGGTTGGATTTGATATCTGAAAATGAAAGAATGATAGTTATCTGGATTTTGATATGTCAAATTTAACATCTTGCTCTGTTTTTTTTTTGCTGTTATATTTTGCAAAATATTGATTTTCAGAAGGTTAAACTATTTGCAAATTTCTTTCATAAATGTCAACCAGACTTTACTTTTGAGTGACTATCTATATATTAAAGGGAATATATTCTTCCCAAACATCTGACTGGTCCTGTTCCATCAAAGGAAACCAAAAGGTTCAAAATGGGTACCATTAGCAATGTCATGCTAAGGTAATTAGATGGGGTTTAAAAAAAATTCTAATTGTTTTTATTGCAGTGCTTATTTGTCAGAATGAAAACTGAAACCAAGTATACAAAACCATCAATTTTAATTGTGTATTGAAAGTTGTAAGAGTTTGATGGGACTATTTTTACAAAGCCTATTAACTTTCTGCTGCTGCACTGATTATAATTATGATGCTCTTGAAAATCTTACATAGAACTGTATATAATTTGAACTCCTTTTTAAAAGAAGTTTTCTTGTGGGATGAGATTGCGTAGAATGTAGAGATATCTACTGTTTAATAGCTAAAGGACATAGAAAACCTGTTCTCAGAAAGAGTTAACATCAAATAAGAGGTAAGAATAATTAAATCTTTGGATGAACTTTAAGTCTATGTAAAGAAGTTAGATCCTCTAGTCTTTAAAAAAGACTGAATACTATACTGAAAAAATTTTGAGTCTTTGCCTTTTTTTTTTTTTTTTTTTTTTGGCAAGGCAACTGAGGTTGAATGACTTGGCCAGGATCACATAGCTAGAAAATGTTAAGTGTTTGAGGTTGGATTTGAACTCAGGTCCTTCTGACTCTACCACTAGTGCTCTATCCATTGCGCCATCTAGCTGCCCCCAATTTCAAGTCTTTAGATAAAAATATAATTGTATTGATGGATAAAGCTTCTCATTCTCTAATAAAGGCAACTGAACTTCTAGCTTATGTAGTATGGATTTATTTCGTTTCCATTTAAAAATGGCACCTTTTTTGGAATCTAGATAAATAGTTCCCACAAAAGATTTTCCTTGTACTAACTTTATAGTCTTATGAAAACACTGCTGGAGGATTTCCTTCTCTGTTTCCATGATGCCAGTTCTATGAAAACCCAGGGCTGCTGCAGCTTCCTTTGCCCAGAACCCTTTTTCTACAGTTGGTACTGATGTCTGGTTCAATCTCCAGGTCTTTCATCTGGGGGTTATTGAAATCACCTCAATGGCCTACCACTTCTGGGCCCACCTTTCTGGGCTTCTCCAAATCAACTGATTCTTACCTGTGTCAGATGCTCCTGAATATTAGATATTTCCCTAGTTTAGTGAAGGGCGGTTCCTTTTAGGTGGTATCTGAAAATCAATGATTTTGGAGGGTGGAGGAAGACATAGCAGCCTGTTTGATTAGAATATAAGCTTCTTTAGGGGAGATTCCTTTTCCCCTATATTATCCAAGCACTCATATACAGTGAGGCCCTTAATATTGAATTGATTCAAGATGCATTGAATTAAATTATTTTATATGACACAAGATGGGAATTATTGGAAGGATGAAGGCTCAAGTCCTTAAAGTATTGAAGTTATTAATTTGAAGAAATGGATAATGACTATTCAGTGCTAAATTTAAGTTATTTTGAATAGCCAGCTTTAGAAGGCAAAAATATAAACCATAATTCATATCTGGACATTTTCTAAGGCTGCCTAGATATAGTTTCACTTAAAGTCTTTTGTAGTGTGTGATGCAAAATATAACAACAGTTTGGACATATTTTTACAAGATTTTAAACTAAAATGATTTTCTGTAATACAGCAAATTCATTTTGCATTTTATTAACTTATTAGTCCACCAGAGGGTGCATTCTACTCATCTGTAATGTGAAGACATTAGTTATATACTATTTGCAATTTGGTCTGTTTGAGAAGTTTCATAGAGCAGAACTCCTCTTATAATCTTAAAAATCTTAAAAATTATTGAAGACCTCTCAAAGAGCTTTTGTTTATGTGAATTATATCTTTTGATATACTTTCATACATATATTTAGATAGATGTATTATAAATTAAAATATATTATTATGAAAATTGTTTTGACATCCCAGATCCCTCAGGGATGCTTAGACCATTTTGTGAGAACTAGAATTCACCTGAGAAATTCTTTCACTCATAGTTAGTATTTGATTATCTTTGATAGATTATTGTGTTCCAACTTGCCTTATTTGAAAAAAATCTTGCTCTTACCTTCTTAGTTGGTGATACATGATTATTTTTTCCTTTGCTTAAGTAATTTAAATATAATTAGCACTTCGGTTTACCTTTCAGTTGTACTGTATTGATGGCAATTTTTTTTTCTTCCTTTCTTAGCAAAAGCCTTAATTACCTCAGATCCCAGAGCTGGTAGGAGCCAGATTGCTTTATAAACTTAGAAAGAAGCAACTTACAGACATTTTAGTTTAGGGTGGCTGTACCACATCTCCCTAAGAGGTAATGTTCATTTGGGAAGCATGGAAGAATAGAGTAATAGACAAGATGAGGGAGTGTTTGAGCTCCCTTGAATTAGGTCTCCTGAGTGTATGACTTCATTATTTTGAAGTATTCTGAATTGCCAGAACATGAGTCACATTTGAACATATATGTATGTGCATATATGTAGCTAAAAATCACAAATCATTTTCTTAAAATTTTTCCAATTTACTTCCCCTACCCCTCTATTTGAGTGGATAATCTAGAATTGACCATTCAAAACATGAATTCATGTTTTTTTTTTCAAAATGACATCATCATATGATTTCTTTAGGTTGAAAAAAATCTGTATGAATTGTTCTTTTTGTTTCAATGAGATTTTTAAAAACTATGTCTGACATAGTTACATAAAATTCATGAACCATTTTAAAGAATTTTAATGAAAAATCTTATTTTAGTATGCTGATTGTTCTTTAAAAACACTGATGAAAGCAAGTGATACACTAAAAATAAATTTTATACTTACGTAGTGCAGTTTTTAAAAAAATAATAATTATCAAATAAGTAGTGAAACTCAATACTTGTTTATTGATCTGTAGCTCTCCCTTCTTTTTTAAACTAGGGGAACATCCTAATGGCAGGGTCTCTCTCTCTCTTTTTTCTTTTGGCCTTTCTTGGTGCCCTGAATACAAAATAGTTCCTTTTAGGTGCTTCATAAATCCCTGTTGACCCGACTCTTTGAAGGCAAACACTTTCTTAGCTAAATTTTATGTCTCTGCACACAGATGCTTAAAAAATGTGATGTTGTGGAATGTTAATTAATGATCAATACAGTAGTAGTTTATGCAGCTTGAGATATGAGGTTTTACTTTCCCATCAGATGTATTGATAACAGGCGCTAGAAGAAAAAACAAAGGCAACCAACGTTGTTGACTGCAGAAGTTTAGTAAACTAAGGAAAGGCTTTTATCTTATCTCTTTCCTTGGTCCAATATATGAAACCTTAGCTCCCTGAAGACAAACTTATTGCAGGTCTTCAGTACCCTGGTGTGAAGAAATCAGTCTTGCAATACTTTAGAAATCTAAAGCATTTATAGCATTCCATGGGAAAATAACCAGAACACAATCATTCTGAGAAACGTACAGTGTTATTTGTATTGTGATTAGAGTTAGAGGGAAGGGAATAAGTATCTGTGTAGAACCTAACATGTACCAGCCTCTGTGCTTAGCACTTTACAAACATTATTTAATCCTCACAATCCTCCTGTGAGTTAGGTGTAATTATATTCATTTTACAGTTGAGGAAACTAAGGCAAACAGATTATATGACTTACCCAGAGTCACATAGCTAGTTAATGATTTAAGTTCAAATTTGAACTTGTGTTCCTGGCAAGTCCATAGCTCTGTCCACTGTACTCCCTATCTACTCTTTTGGGAATACAGAAGTGTAAGGTATGGCTCTTTTAAAGTTCTAAAAGGAGCTTTTAAAAACTGAGGATTTTGCCATCTGGGGGAAGGGGTGCGGGGAAAGGAGGGGAAAAATTAGAACAAAATGTTTTGCAATTGTCAATGCTGAAAAATTGCCCATGCATATATCTTGTAAATAAAAAGCTATTAAAAATAAAAAAAGAAACTGAGGGTTTAGAGATGGAAGGAACCTTGGAAATCATCTGGTATTCCCTTCATTTCACAGATGAGAAAACTGGCTTAGACTGACTAAATGACTTTCTGTCCAATGCCACAGAGCTAGTAAGTGGCAGAGCTTAGATCTCTGCTCCCTTATCATGCTTTGAGTCTAGTTTAGAAGAGGTGTGTTGGAATCTTTACAAACTGTTAAGCCATTAGAGTTGATAGAGACAATAATTATGTAATTTAACATGGTTTAATATGACTGATTTGATCTTAGAAGGAACTGTTTTGGGCCTGAACTTTTTTTTTTTTTTTTTTTAATTTTTTTTATTTAATAGCCTTTTATTTACAGGATATATACATAGGTAACTTTACAGCATTAACAATTGCCAAACCTCTTGTTCCAATGGGCCTGAACTTGAAACAAGGTACTAGGTACAACTGATAGAAATGATGCTTGTGTTCACATCTTTAGAGAGCTCATAGAAGCAAGTACTCATTGGAGTTCACATGTTTGGGAGATTTCAGGGTTTAGAAAGATATATCGGAATTCACACCTCCTTTGAAGTTCTTAGGGCCAGAGAGCATGCTGGGAGATATTTCACAATCCCACTCTCGGAGAAGTAGCATAGATACAGCTCCAGTGAGCCACTCGAGAGAGTTATTTTAGGAACATTGACTGGGGTCAGAGAGGAGCACTCTGTGAGGAAGAGCCCACAAGCCCTATCTTTGAGGCAAGAGAGATTCATTGTATCTTCAACCTTGGTGCTGGCTGGAGTCCGAGGACACAAACCTATGGATTTGGAGACATTTGGGCGGAGCTCTTAGAACCAAGTGGAGAGAGAGGCCTGAGCTAACCAGGCTATATTGAAGGACACAATAAAAGATCTGAACTTTTATCTCCTGGCTGCGATTTTGGAGTAATTATTGATTGTAACTGAAACTAAGGCTGCCTCCAGAAAACCTCTCTCCCAGAGAGAAATCTTATATTTTAAAGAAGAAAAAACACCAACAGAGGTGTACATACACAGTATGTTATTTTATGCTGGTACCTTTTAAGTAACAGCATAAAATAGTTTAATTGATTGGTTTGACTTAGTGGCAGATAAAATAAATGCTACATGGAATCTTTGAGACTGGTTTAGTCTGAAAGTGGGCTTTTTGGAGGAGTTACTTTTTGTTTTATTTTGTTTGAAGATGGGACTTGACCTGGATTTTGAAGGCTGACAAAGCTTCTGATAGACTGTGGTGAGGTTGTAGAGAGGGTACTGGCATGTGCCATGCCCTGAGTATAGAAGCAAGCCTGCACAAAATGTGTTCAGCTAACTGTTATGAGGACAATGAGACAAAATAGAAATTCTTTTGGAATGTAGTAGGAGAATAAGGTTGGAAAGATGATGATGTGGACAATAAGACAAAATAGAAATTCTTTTGGAGTGTAGGAGAATAAGGTTGGAAAGAGATGGAATCTTAGAAATATAGGGGATCTCATAGGTCATCTAATCTTACTTTTTACTCCATATAGATTCTAAACAGGTGACAGCCTCTGTTTGAATAATTCTATTTATGGAGCCCAGAAAGCCCTTAGAAAACTTTAATTTTGAGAAAATGTGGCTGTATACATCAAGCTGAAATATACCTCCCAATAACGTCATGTTTGACCTGATTCTGCCCTTTGGAACCATGTAAAATATATTATTTTGGACTTCTAGGTGCAGTCCTTAACCTTATGAAAGGAAGATTGGCCAGCTTGGGGCAAGTCTTGAGTACCAGACCAGGGAGTATAGACTTTTTCCACATGGATTTTAACATGAGCTCTTCAAGGTTTTTAAACAGGGAGAGTGAGACGCATGATCAAAGGAGTGTTCCTAGAAAATGAATCTTGTGGAGGAATACCAGATGATTGGTGGAGGTGAAAGAATATGCAGGAAAATGATTGCAATACTCTAGGTGTTTAATATTTCATTAAATATCAGAATGTCTAGTGATGCCTACCACTGCATCAGTAGAGGAATTATTATTATTATAATGTATTAATATATTAGCAATATATTAAAATATTATTAAACAGGACAGAATAAACAAATTATTTGGCTTATTGTATTTCCCTACCCCTCTATTTGAGTGGATAATCTAGAATTGACCATTCAAAACATGAATTCATGTTTTTTTTTTCAAAATGACATCATCATATGATTTCTTTAGGTTGAAAATATAGGGCACCCCCAGCCTTCCAAGGAATACACATAAAACTGAGAGGGAAATAGGAACTTTGGAACAGTTGAGCTGTGAGAAACTTCTTGGAACTTTATTTTCTCCAATGGTGTTCTACATTGGGAGCCTCACAAAAGACAGGCCAGTTTGATAGTTGTGTATTAGTGTGGTCCTTGTAGGAAGCTCCTGTCCCCCCAAAACAAACAAAACTTGTCTCTGATGTATAGCTTCATCTGTGTTTCTGAGTTTGGATGATTGAGTGTCTGAAATAGGCCAATCAGAAATAGGAGCTATTTTTGTGTGAGAGATAATAGGTTTAGTTTTTTAGATAGATTGAGCTGGAGGTGATGGTGGCTCAAGGCCAATCTTCTCCATTTCATATTTCTCCTATTGCTGAACCTTTTGAACATTCCTTGTAATTTTATGAAAGGTTTAAAACTGTATACAACTTGACTAAAAAATGACCTGTGCAGGAGCCTGGGTCAGGAAAAGTATAGAATATGGTTGCTGAGATAGGATTAGGCAGAGAAATGAAAGTAAACTAGGAATTTAGGATGAAAATCAGAGCAAGTATATGAACTAACATGTAGTAGGGAAAAGAAGTCGAAGATGTACTTAAAAAAAAAAAATCCAGTATATTCTATTTAGCTATAGCTGGGACGTCATTGAAGTAATCATTCAAGGAAAGCATGACATTTATTTAATTGAACTTGTCCAAGTCTTGGCCAATACTCAGCTGGTTTTTAAGAATTTACACTGATTTTTAGCCACTAAAGAATAGTATAGTTTGTTTGGAATAAATCAAAAACACTTCTCCAGATCCCTTGATAATTGGGGATGTTAAAGTGACACAGCTGGTACCTATTATAACCAGGGATTATTTTTGAGGGAAGTTCATAATTATTGTAAGTCTAGGCCGAAGGTGTGTATTGCTCTGGTGTTATTCATGTAGAAAAGGACTTTCAAGAACAACTGGGGATAGGAACCATTTGTGACTTTTACTAACCAAGCAGGCAAGACTGATCCTTGCATTCCAAATGAGTTTAATGAACGGCAGATGCACCCCTGAATTACAGGAGAGAACAAGCTACCCACAAATACTTTGGAATTCTTTTCCCAGCAACAAACATAACCTTGGGCAAGATATTTTTAGGGTTTGCATGTTTGGTGTTTTAAAGTTATACTGTGACTTTCCTGTTTCTAAATCAAATGGTTCATCAAAGGAGTTTTTGCAATAAGGAAAACAGACCTCTTGACCGAAGAGTTCTTAGAATACTTAAAGTGGGGATGATGTCTGATCAAGTTTTTTCCTTGGTTTCAGAAATTTATTAAAAAGAATGTTTTTCATAACAGAAGATTGCTTGACTTGCAGTCAAGAAGACCTGATTTGGAATTCTTTGTCTAGCACTTAATTACTGTATTATCACTAGCAAATCAGTTTGCCCTCTATGAGCCTCAATTTACTCATATGTAAAATGGAGATAATTATACCTATAGCAGCTGTCTTAGGAAAGAGAACATGGAAAAGTAGGTAGTAAACTTGGTCTGCTCATAGAGACCTGGTGGGGTCAAATATTGCCTCAAGATACCTCAGATACTTATGATGCTAAGTAAAACATTTAAGTAGAAATATGCATTGGTAGAGAAAGTTTTTTTAACTACAGTTCCTTGATTATTAAATCACAGGCTTATGAAAAAAAAATCCCTGAATATTCCAAACTTAGTTCATAAAATTCTTGTGAAAGTGTAGGATAGGGCAGAGATGGGAATTGGATCTGTGATTTCATAGACAAAGGGGAGTCCTGGACAAGGAAATTTCTTCTACCAATGCAGGATCAAATGATATAATAGATATGTGTGTATATACTATTCACATTTCATTTTATAATTTTTGTAACAGGTTGTTCTTTAAATTATTGTGGTAATGGGATGTAGACAAAAATGAAGACATTTCTGGATGTACATTATAAATGACAGGGTTTGGAATTGTCAAATATCTGTAAGTACTTAGTAGTAAAATCTACTCTGCTATAAACTTAAAGAAGCAATATTTTAGAAAAAATTTGGTGATTTTTATAGGATGCAATTATATAAATATGTGAAGGAGCTTAATTTTATTGTATGTGAACCCCAGAGGAAAACTCCAGCTGAAAAGAATATATATTAAAAACAAAACAAAATGAAATATATAGACCGGTAGCCTTTGTAGAATTGTCCTATCTATGACTATATATATTTTTTCAGCTGGTTAAATTTTGTGGAGATTTTATGGATTAAAATTCTCCATTCTTTTAAATCAACTTCAAGCTTTTGCCAAGATTTTTGAATGAGCATTCCTTAGCCATCTTGACTTTTGCCCTCCCTTAGGTTTCATTATTTTGGAGCATTCTTTTGGGTATCACTAGATAACAGACAATAGACTTATTAGGAAAATTAATAACTACAGGAGGAATTGGAGTAGATCATTTCTAAGATTCATTCTAACTCTCTTAGATTGTTGAACAGTTTAATGAGCTAGTTCAGCTAAAACAAGCTAGGAATGCTTGACAAATGTCTGGGAAAAGTATATTCTTTTTATTTCGAAAGTTTTATTTGAAGAAGAGAATTTAAATTAATCATTTTCCTCAGTTCATGTATTACAAAATCTGTGAAGAAATACTCCTCCAGGTCAGGATATACAAATGACACAGGTTTTCTAGCTATTTTGGAGGGTAAACAAATGGGCCTAGAGAAACATCAGGATGTTAGCAAATAGTGAGGCCAGCTGTGACATCCAAGCATTGGCGCAAACAAAGGAGTTCGTTTGGGAGGAGGAAAAATTATTTTTTATTTTCTGTAAACTTCAGCTGGAAGGAACAAAAGAATTCTGAACCTATGTTTGATGGAATAACCACATTCTCTAGAGACAAACTGTTTCATGCAAAGCCACAAATCTGTACGCACTGTCTTTCCACTCTTCATTGAAAATAGAATTTGCCTTCCAAGATGCTGTACTCTGGTCTGGCCTGCGACTCTGAACTTCTGCCCTCTGTTTAATACATAACACTCTCTGATAGAAGTCAGTTCATTAAACATTTATTATTAGGGACTGAGGATATAGAAATGAAGATGGAATAGTCTTTGCCTTTAAGGAAATTGGAAATTGATTGAGGGAAGGAGAGAGCAGACATGATTATTGTATTTACACAAATAAGCATGATACTAGTTAGAGTCAATTAAGGGGAAAGCAAAGACCTGTACTAAGCATTGTAGGAAGCATTGAGGAAGAAGAGAGTTGGAATCAAGGAAAGCTTTGCGAATGGAGACCATGCTGGAATGGAACCTCGAAGGCAGAGGAGAAAGCAGCAGAGTGGTAGAGTGAAGAGGATGTGGTCCAGGCATAGGGAATGGATAATGTGTATATATAATAGTGAAAGAATTGATTGAGGGAACATATAGTAATCCAGTTTGGGCAGAAACAGGAACAGGTTGAAACAAATGTGGAAAGGAACAATGACTCTATGTTGTAGAGCTAAGGCTAAGGAGTTTGTGGTTTATCCTTTGGGTGATAGCCTCCACATTATAGCCAGAAAATGATAAATTTTTCAAACCTGACATAATTCTAATGATTCATATGAAGACATTTTGACACTATAAGAAAGTATATAGAAAGAGTAATGAAAAAGAGTATGAAATCTGGAGTTAGAAAATGAAAAGTTAGAGGGATCAGGTGATATTTTCTTTAGTGCTGTCCATTGGAGGCAAGGGCTTCTAAAGAGAGGAATATTTGAGAAGTAAACAGCTGGTGAAGAGGACTATGTTTTTTGACACATGCGATTATTCTCCATTAGATTGTAAACTTCTTGAGGACAGGGATTGTCCTTTGCCTCTTTTTGTATCTCTAGGCCTTAGTACCATGGCTGAGTACTTAAGAAAGGTATTTTTTGAAAATGACATTTGAGTTTTGGAGCTATTGATTGTATTCTGTAAATGAAAAGTTTGTGACACTAGATTAAATATTAACATTTATTTATGTAGCACTTAAAGGTCTACCAGATGCTTTAATATATTCTCATTTGATCGTCAGAACAAGGGCATGTAAAAATCATTCATGAATTTTGATGATTCATGATACATGAAAGAATTCCTGAATTCTTTCAAAATAAACAAAGTAGTATTAAACTCAAAATGAAAGTGGAGGGTAGGGGGAACATACAGAAATGCATATGTATATGAGTTAGCTGATACATCTTAGTCAACCTTTATTGTTAAAGAAGAGGAATGATAGAGAAACTAATCAACAGAAGATAAAATTCCAGAATGGCTATTAATCTACTTAGTCCCATAGCCTACCTTGTTATAGACTTATGCCCAAACAATGGGTAACAAAGGAAATGAGGCAGAGATTGTAATGCAAATAAACAATTGTGACCAAATCATTGCCCCTGGAGGAGACTTATGACTAGAAAATAACATTGGGAGGGTAAACTTTTTTCAAAAGAAAATGAAGATATATTGGAAAGGGAGAAGGTAGTGGAATAATATATAAGAAGATATGCTCCTGCAGGAATCAAAGTACAAAACATTTGGATGGAGATTTATACACAGGATTAGCAGTGATAGTGTCATCAGAATATATTGCTGACCACTTTGGAGGAAATAGATAATAACCCTGATAGAGAAGCATGATGAAGTCATGATGAGATACTTCAGTTAAAAGGACAAGCTGTTAGAGCAGTCGCTGGTATTTATTAAAGATAGAAAGGCTAATAATTTCTTTGCTTGTTTTAACAAGGATTTCATCTTTTAAAAGATTAGAACTAATATTTTGGACCCAAAACTGAATAGCTAGGAGAAGCAGGTTGCTGAAGTAGAAAAGATGTGAATTTTGGGGTGTTAGGAGGTAGAAGTGACTATTGAGGTTGGGAAGGGGACCCCAAAAGTTTGGGGTCATAGACCAATGTTGTCAGGTATCTCAAAAGAATTTGCAGGCTTGAACCCATTTCTTAGTCAAGGGGCAGAGTTTTATTGTAATTCTAACACCATTACAAGTGGGCTTCCAAAAGAAATTAGCAGTGTTAAGAAAGAGGAGATGCCTTTATCCAGCTTTCTATTATTGACATGCTAATTCTATGGCCCAGAGATAGTAAAGGAGTGGTCTCCAGAATTTGGTTCTCACTGACCAGATTATCAGTCAGTAATGAATTGAAGAGTGGTCTATTCAGAATCAGACCGGTTGTTGTTCTTAGGTTGGGAGTGTGGGAAGTCCAGAAGATTTAGGATTACTGATTTGTTGTTAAAACAGAAGCCTCCCATAAAATGAAGGGACCACAAAATCATTGTTGTCTCCCGTAGAAGCTATATTACATCATGACCATTTTTTGTTAGAATTTGTGATGGAAAAAGATAAAAAACCTTCCTACTAGGAAAAAAAACAGTAAACCCAAAAGGAAAGCTCTTAAAAATGAAACTATGATAAAAGAAAAAAGATTTAGGTAGTAGGGAGGGAAGGATGTCTAAAGAAGCTAATGTAGATATACAGGCAATTAATCAAGATTTATTTATTTATTTTTAACATACAGAAGATCTAAAGGAAAAGGCAGGAAATAGAAGATTAATGCAGAGAAGCATAACACTAACTTTAAGAGTAATGTAGAAAGCAATGAAGTTCAAAATGAATGATGACAAAAACTTTTCTATTAGATGTATTGGAGAAAAGCAGAGGTTCAGTGAAGGGCTAGGATCACTTCTTGGAATAGATAGAAGGTTGATAAATGGATGCAAAAGAAAGAGAAGAACTCTAAAACTCTGCTTCTGTTTTCTCTGAGAGCCATCTTTGAACTGGAAATGACAGAATGAGTAAGGGAATTAGAATTAAAGGAAAATAATAAGAGGACTTTGATACTATTAATGAATTTAGTTGCAGGCTAAATGAACTACATTCTTTGGTATTTGGAATGGGTGATTGTTAAGTCATTTTGTTATTGATCTGGGAAAGATTGTGGCACAGAGGAAAGATAACATTTACCTTATCAGGATAGCCATGGTTTTGATTCATCAAAAAGAATGGTAAGAGAGTAGTCTTCATCAACTATCATGAAAGAAACTGACACCGATTTCTGGCCAAAACAAATGCTAGAATTTTAGTGAACATCTTAGAAAAGCAATTGGTGATGAGTCATTCAATGCAATGCAACACAATTTAATTCAACATTCATTGAGTCTATTATGTTCAAGCCTGTATTTCTCAGATTAATCTAATTTCTTATTTCTGATAGTGTTACTAGACCGGTATATCAGAGGATGTTATAAGTATAGTTTCCTTAATTTTCAGAAAAAGAATTTGACATTTCTCTTTATCCTTATAAACAAGATAGAAAAACGTAGGCCAGAAGATAATAGAATTAAGTAGATTTAGAAGTGATTGAATTTCTATAATGTGTTTTTAAAGAGAGTAGTTATGAAGTGGAAGGTGGGGAAGGGTCTGTTATAGACCTATCTGGGGATTTATGACTTTATGTCTTTTTTTAAACAATGACTTGATTAAAGGCATAAATGGCTTGTTTGTCACATTTACAGATGATTCAAAAGAATAGGTAACATGATAGATAAGTGTTTCAGATCCTGATAGATCAGAATGCTGAGCCAATAGATTAAGATGAAATTTAATAGAGTTAAATGTAGTTTGATACATGGGTGAAATGAAATCAACTACATATACAAGATGAAGGAAGTATGAATAGTTAACACTATTCTGAATGTTATAATATCCAAAAAAAGCTTATGTATTCCTTGGGAAGAAAAGTTTTTCTACTACAAGGGAAAGGATAATCTTGCTATATTCTCTTCTGGTAAGACCTTATCAAGAGTATTATATTCAGTTTCTGGCACCACATTTTAGGAAACTGGAAAGTGTCCAGGAGTGCCCAGGAATGACAGTACCCAGAGATCATTCCACATTAAGGTCATTTGAGGGAATTTGGGGTACTTAGCCTGAAGTTTTGAAGTTTTAGTCTGGTTATGGTAATTATCTTTAAGTATTTGATAGGTTGTCTTTTGGGAAAAGGATTAGATTTGTTCTGCTTTTCCCCAGAAGGCAGAGGTTAGTGATTGTGTAGCCATTGCTGAGAGGCCTACTTTAGTTGAATATGAGGAAAAACAATTTGTTGTTTCAGTCATATCCAACTCTTGATGACTCTGAGGTTTTCTTGGCTAAGATACTGGAGTGGTTCTTTCCTTCTATTGCTGTCTTCAGCTCACTTTACAGATAAACTGAGGCAAACAGTGTTAAATGGTCAGCATAGCATGGTCAGCATAGCATGATCAGATTCGAACTCAGAAAGATAGCATCACCTAGCCGCCTTTTCATACTAATTGGATGTCTTCAAAAAGGAAACAAGAAGACTATTCTGAGAAGCTGCATTAGAGATCTTCAGGTAGAGGCTGAATGGATGACCACTTGTCTTGTACTGTATAAAAAGAGATTTTTTAATTTATTATTTTATTATTTAAGGATTCAACTGTTTGGCCTCCAGGTACCTTTTCGACTTGGAGGATGTTTGTTTGTTTTGTTTTTTACTCAAGTCCCATTGACTGACCTATTGTTTTCTTCTGGACTTCTTCTAGCTTAACAAAATTTATCCCATTGTTACTACCCATTTATTTCTCTCTTCAGTGAGTATAGGTGATTAGAATGTGATAGTTGTGATTGTGAATGTCCTAGAGATTAAGTAGAAGAAAGGAGTTCTTGGAGAAAGGAGAGATATAAAGACTCAGAAAGAGATCAGAATATTATATATATATGAAACAAAGTATAACTTAAAAAGATGTCAGTAGTCAAGTTTTTTGTTGTTGCTTGTAAGAGACAGAAAAAGTACCTGTATTGAGGTGGGGATTGAAGATCAAGAAGAGAAAAAGAATGTTTGACAGAGCAAACTTTCAGGAGGTGTCAGGGGATGAGTTCAGGCACACAAACCTGAGCTACTGGTGGGCTTCCTCATTTTCTAAGATTTTGATATGTTATTAGTCAAGTAGCAGACATTATCTCCTTTTGAGAGAAAGGAGGTTGAATTAGGAAGTCAGAAACAGAATATTATAAAAGACATGATAGAGATTTAGATGAGTGAAATAGTTGCTTGGAAGTTATGAATGTTAGATAGAGGGGATGTAATGGAAACAACACAGTTTCATGACTTCTGACATTATTATATAGCTTGAGATAGCCGAGATAAAATAGGAAAGTAGAAGGGGGATAATCCAATATGGAAAAGGTAAGCAATTCTAGAGGACTTCAAAAATTCTTGGTAAAATGTACTCATTGGGTCAACTATAGGAAATAAGGAAAGACAGAGTGACCAGAAGATATGATGAGGCTGAAGGGAGAGGCCTAAAAAGATTTAGGAAATAAGTTAAATGGAAAGACAAGAGCTCATTATCAGAAGGGAAGTTTAAGAATTCACGATATCAGAAGTATACTATGTTAGGAAGATGATTTAAGGTGTAATAGGTAGCCAAGATGGAAGTCTTTATGAAAATTAAGTAGTATGATGAACTGAGAAGAGAGGAATATGCTAGCTATGAGACATGGTTGGTGAAGTGATGTGTCCAGCAAACAGAAACACAGTAGTGATGCTTCTGGTAATAGGAGGGTTGAGTAGATCTGGCAGCAATCTCACTAGGTAAAATTAGTTAGTTAAAGCTTTGATAGTGTACTTTTGGCTAAGGGAAAGCATATCAAAAGATAAAAGAACTGAAGACTGAGTTTTGGGTAACATGATTAGGAGGTTGGAGTATGAGATGAGTGAAAGATTAAGAAAAGCTGTCGCATAGAAGAGCAGCAGGGACAAGTGTGTCAGAAATTGATGGTATCTGATGCTGTTAGAAGGTCAAGGAAGATGAAAAGACATTTGAACTTTGACAAGAAAGAGGTCATTAATGACCTTAGGATGGGTCATTTCTGTGAAATGACATGGAAGCATGTCAGATCTTATGGGTTTGAGATTTAAGCACATATAAAGAAATGAAGTGATTAATTTAAATCACTCATTTTATAAAAGAGCCCAGGTTCCAAAGAATCCAAAAAGATTATGAAGGAAATAAGATAACAATTATGACTGTTGTATACACACACACACACACACACACACACATATATATATATATTCAGATATTGAAACTCATATATACTCACAAAATGCCTTCTGTTATCAACTAAAGTCCTTATGCCTTGCATTCTTTTTTTTTGAGCAACTTCCTCTGCATTGTCCCATTAGCATCCCAAATTCATTTTGACCAAAATAGAAGTAATTTTCTTTGCTCCCTAGATTCACCCTTTCTCCACACTTACTCTTCTCTGTTTAGGGCATTGGCAGCCTTACAGTTATCTAGATTTGCAACTTCAGAATCATCCTAGAATTTTGCTTCTCCTACATGTCACATAGCCAATCCAGTTTTCAAGTCCACCTCTATAGCATCTCTAGTATCTCTTCCCTTCTCTACACTCAGAAAAATAATACTTGTGTTAGGTCCTCAGGAAATTGAAATTGGACAATTATATTAAACTCCTACTTGGTTTTATTTCTGGTTTATCCTCCTCTTCCAAATCATCTTTTACATAACTGTAAATAATAATCTTCCCCAAACATAGTTTTGACCATGTTAACCCATTGTTTAAGCACCTCAGCACTTCCTTATTATCTCAAAGATCAAATAAATACAAATTCTTTTTTCACATTGAAAGCCCTCCACATTTTGACTCTAACCTGTTTTTCCAGGCTTATTTTATATTGTCATCATATACTCTACATATTACTCAAACTGGATTTTTTACTGTTTCTAGAATTTAACTTTTTCTGCCTTGTAGTATGATTATTACTCTTCTTATTCTTCCCCCTCCTCCTCCTTCTCCACCACTACTACCACCAACCACTACCAAAATGTATTCACTCCTAATCTCACTTTACTTTCCCTCAGAGCTTGGCTTAATTGACACTGAGTATAGAATCTTGGTTATTAGAGCATTTTCTCTTCTCAAATAATCTCATTTGAATTTATCAGTTTTCCTGTTGTGTCTTTGAATAGAGAGGGATTTCCTTGAGATCAGATACTGTTTGAGATTTTGGTCTTTGTATCCCTAGCACCTAGCATAGTACCTTGTATGGTTGTTTTTTTAATTGGACATGTGATATCATTGATTTAAGAAAGTTTTGGTGAGGAAACTCCCTCTGCCAACAAGAATCAGCATCTGTTGTTTTTAGAAAACTGCCTGAAGCCAATTCCAGTAGATTTGTGATGGAGAGCCATCTGCATCAGAGAGGACTGTTGGGACTGAATGTAGATCACAACATAGTTTTTTCACCTTTTTTGTTGTTGGTTTGCTTTTTATTTTTTCTCATTTTTTCCCTTTTTGATCTGATTTTTCTTGTGCAGCATGATAAATGTGTAAATATGGAAGAATTACACGTTTAACATATATTGAATTGTTTGCTGTCTAAGGGGAAGGTTGAAGGAGAAGGGAGGGAGAAAAATTTGGAACATAAGATTTTGCGAGCATGAATGTTGAAAACTATCTTTGTATATCTGTTAAATAAAAACTACAAAGAATAAAAATTGAGGAAATTACAATAACAACATTAATAAAATCATATTTGATAAGTTTAAATAAATAAACAAACAAAGCTTTAAAAAAAAAAAGAAAAAAGAAAGAAATTTGCCTGAAGTTTTGAGAGGTTAAGGGATGAGCTCAGGATCCCACAAGTTCATATGTTTCTAAAGCAAGAGTTAAACCCAGGTTTTCCAGAGGCTCTTCCTGAGGTACCTGGAGGTAGGGGGGTACACTGGAGAGTGAGGTTCGGAAGACTTAAACTTCAAATCCATCTTGAGATACTTCCTAACTATGTGACAGTGGGCAAAGTCACTTAATCACAGCCTGTCTTAGTTTTCTTATCTGCAAAATGGGAATAATAAAAGCATTTCTATTCTAGAATTGTTTTGACGATCAAATAAGTTAATATTTATTAAGTTGTTTTGCAAACCTTAAGGTGCTTCATGTAAAATCTATATCAAATTATTTGCCATCTCAATGAAGGCAAAGGATGGGAGGGAGAGGATTTGGAAGTCAAAATTTTTTTTAATGACCAGCAGGATGAATACAGAGAGGCTTGGAGAGACTTACATGAACTGATGCTGAGTGAAATGAACAGAACCAGGAGATCATTATATACTTCAACAATGATACTGTATGAAGATGTATTCTGATGGAAGTGGATTTCTTTGACAAAGAGACCTAATTCAGTTTCAGTTGATCAATGATGGACAGAAGCAGCTACACCCAAAGAAAGAACACTGGGAAATGAATGTAAACTGTTTGCATTTTTGTTTTTCTTCCCGGGTTATTTTTACCTTCTAAATCCAATTCTACCTGTGCAACAAGAAAACTGTTTGGTTCTTCACACATATATTGTATCTAGGATATAGTGCGGCATATTCAACATGTATAGGACTGCTTGCCATCTAGGGGAGGGGGTGGAGGGAGAGAGGGGAAAAATCGGAACAGAAGTGAGTGCAAGGGATAATCTTGTAAAAAATTATCCTGCCATAGGTTCTGTCAATAAAAAGTTATTATAATAAAAAAATAAAAAATAAAAAAATTTTAAATGAATATTAAAAATTGTTTTTATATGTAATTGAGGGGAAAAATAAAATATTAAATTTTATTATGATTATTTCTTACTCTGAGAGTGTCTGTCTCTCTAGCCTTATGTCATGATGCTTCTTATAAGTGCTCAGTAAATCTTGTAAAATTGAATTCTGTAAAGTCATTGTCTTTTGATGATCCCAGTCCTCAGCAAATCTATTATATTATCTTTGTGACATTGGGCTTAGACTTTCTAACCTATTTTCCATATATGAAATGAAGAAGTTGTACTAAACTCCTTTATTTGGCTCCCTTGTTGCTTTAAATGTGTGTTATATGATATTTTCCAGGGTTAAGGAGTACCTTGCAAGTTTTTCTGTGGGATTCTTCCCCTTCTTCAGTATCCTCCTTCCACCTTTTTAAAATAAGGAATTGTAGGTGTTAGCAAATGGAAGTAGAACATTTTTGTCTGAGATGAAATTTCATTTTTTTAACCCTTTCCTTAGATTCCATATCTGTTCTACAGCTTTGTATATCTATGTTTCTATAGACTTACATAGATATATCTTTATCTTTCATATCCATATCTTTTGTTTCTTGTATATAGTTGACTCACTCAGTAGCTCATATTATATACTAGTTTTAGAATTTCCTAAACTTTAAATCTGAGATTTGTAATAGAAATATTATTCTCTTCCCCCCCCCCCCCCCCATTTCACAAATGAACAAACTTTCTTACAGTTATAGTGACTTACCTAGCAAATAAGTAATTAAGCTAGTGAGTATCAATGTCAGGACTTGAACCCACACTTTATGATGCCAGGTTCTTGGAGGGAGGAGATAGGGTACACTCAGGAAAGGTGAGGAAAAGTAAGGGTAAAGAAATGTGGTTTCTGCTCTAGGCAGGTCTGTCTTTGTTTTGTGTAATCTGAGCTCTTTGTTCTTCACTTTTTTCTCCTCTATATTTCTTGCCATCACTCCTTTCTTCTTGCCGTTCAGCCTTCCTATTAAAGACCAGGTCCAAATTCAGATTTAACTTCATAATCAAGGACTTTATTTGGATAGCAAGTAGCACTCAACATTCATTTTATCAACAAATGTGATTAACTCAGTGATACCTCGAATAAGGTGAAATATGACAGCTGTTTAAAATATATAATCATGTATTAGGGAGAGAAGAAGCTTCTGAATCTGGAACTTCTGGGTTCAAGTCCTTCCTTCTGACACAGACTGACTCTTTGTCTTTGTCATTGTAACCTCTCAGAGGCCCTATAAATAATTAAGTTACAGATGACTTGATCTATGCTGCTGTGTGGACAGATTTCTTAATGGAAATCATCAGGAAAGATTTCAAATGAAATCTCAAATTGAGAAAATCTCAAATTCAAATGAATTTTCAACAAAGTTGTCATTAGTGGGCAACAAGAACTTCTGCACCTTGTATAGGTCACTTCATAGTTTCATATCTATTTAAGTGTTATTGTGTTTGTTTGAGTTAAAGCTTATGACCATAAGCTCTTGAGTAACATTTCTGTGAAACTGTAACATAATAATGATGACTACTAATTGACATTTAGGTCTGGGAAAGAACTTTAATTATTACCTATTTTGATCTTCACAATAAACTTGTGAGTTCAATATTTTTTTTTTTTTGTTGTTGTTGTTGCTTAATCTCCTTTTTTTTTTTTTAAACAGGTAAGGAAACTGAAACTTAGGATAAGTGACTTGTTTAATCATCTCTTTCCTGGTCTTTTGCAATACCCCAACAATTTGGTCATCCTGCCATAATTCTCTCCCACATCAATACTTTCTTGACACAGCTGCCAAAATGATTTTTCTTAGTTCGTGATTGACCGTGCCTCTTCCTTTCTCAATAAATTTTAGTGTCTCCCTGTTACCTTCAAGATCAAACATAAATGATCCTAAATTGGACAATTAAATCATTTCAGTCATGTTTGATTTTTCATGACTCCATTTGGGGTTTTCTTGGCAAAGAATTGGAGTGGTTTACCATTTCCCCCTCCAGCTCATTTTACAGATAGGGAAACTGAGGCAAATGGGGCTAAGTGACTTGCTCAGGGTCACACAGCCAGTAGGTGACTGAAGCCAGGTCTAAACTCATGAAGATGAGTCTTTCTGATTCCAGAGGGGCACTAACCACTTTGCTTCCTAGATGCCCTAGGTGGTATTTACAGTTTCACCACAGCATCTTCCCGACTTTATAGGGCCTTAGGAGACACGACCCCCCTCCACTTGTTCTGTGCTTCAGATAAATCAACCTCCTCGTTGTTTTCATATTTAAGACCATCTCCAGGTTCGAAATCTTTGTACCAATAGGTCCAGCCACTTGGAATTCACTCTTTCCCCAGGAGGAGGAGGAGCCCTGATTCTTTCAAGATTCATTTTCAAAACTGTCTTCAGCATGAGGGCTTTCTTGGTCACTTAGTAAACTTTTATTAAACTCCTATAATATTTCAGGCATTGTGTTGACTCTGAGGATATAAGTACAAAGGGGAAAATGAGAGAGAGAAAGAGAAAGAGAAAGAGAAAGAGATCCCCTGCCTGGAAGAAACTTACAGTAATTACAATAGCTGCTAATGTCTTCCCTTCAAGGTTAACTTGTATCTGTTTTGGATGTGCCCACATATATTCAGATTGTTACATGCCCTCCCTTCCTCACCTTAGAATTAAAGCTTCTTGAGAGCAAGGACTGTTTTACTCTTGTATTTTTAGAGCCTGACACGTGGTAGACAATGTTGGTTGTTTGATTGGAATGGAATCTCGGATGGCTCAGTTGTTTATGAAAATATAAAAACTGTAGGGATTAAAGAATTAATTCATTGGTAAGTTATCCTTGTTGTATTTGCCTTCTTTCCAGTCAGTCTGGCTCATTTTAACTTTCCCATTCTCTCATATTTAAGATTTGTTTCTTAATTTATTTTGTTTATGCCTGTTTGGCTCAGAGAAGTATCCCCCAAGTCCCTTAAACGCTTTCCTTTGTTTTCTATTGTTCAATATTGTTCCAGGTTTCTTAACTAACCCTTTTTTTGGTGACAAAAAAAAAAAAATCTGAAAATTGTTTTTCGGCTCTTTCGTGGCTTTAAAAAACCCTATATAAGAATGCTAGAGATTTTATAATTATTTTCTGTTAATATTCTTTTAATCTTTATAATTCTTGTTCCTGTTTTTGTTTTTAAGAAAATCTTATTTATGTGACATATAATGGGTAAAAAGAGTGGGGAATCGTTGAGAGACTTTTTCTGAATTTGAATCTTCCTTTTCCTTATCATAGCATCCTAGTGTCAAAAGAAATCATCTGGTCTAACTCTCATTTTACAGAAGAGGAAGCTAGGGTGTATGCATATACTGGACATTTCAATGGGTTCTCACTTGTGAGATTACCTAAAAAAAAAAAAATAACTGAAATCCCCAGAAATCTCTCAAATGAGAGGAGACAAAGAATGTTCTCTTGCCTGGGCTTGGATTGAATCTTTGTGTTTCATTTAAAATGACAAATCATCATACTTTTCAAGTATGTTGCATCAAGGTAAATTTCCCTTCTTTTCTGGGCTTGGACACAGTTTGCCTGGATCACTTCCCAGGAAAGCCCATGTGTACAACCCCCATTAAAACAAAGTCATCATAAAATAATTTCATTTTCATGACTTTATTCTCATGACCTAAACATAATGTATCACAACTGTTGAGATACACATTCTAATTCTTAAAATTACAAAACAGGGAAAATTAAGTGAAGACTGAATTTACCTTTCTAAACTTTAATGCAGATCACAGAGAAAATATACAATTTTTTTTCCTTTTGTATGTCGAAGTAATTTAGAGAAAGATATTAGACTTTTATGGGGTGAATGTCAGATATTTTGATGATTTGTACTGCCCCCAAGCCCTGGCCTAGATTCAAAATTAAGAATGAAAATTTACTTGGCCTCTGGCTGTTAATCTTGAGACATAGCAATCTTAAGACTGGGACTTGCATCAGTATATTTTTAGGGAACATACTTAATAGACTATCAAGGCAAGAGGTGTTTTAGTCATGTGTGCTATCTACTATCATTGGTCCCCAAAACAGATGAGAGTAATAAATGTTTTATGTTATGCATTCAAATGTCCTCCTGTCTGTTTATTGTAACTTCTAGCTTTTTTAGGGAAACAGGGAGTGACCCATTACTGACCAGCTCCAGGATCTATATAGCTTTGGCTTTATCTGGAAAAATGTGGTGATGCTCTGTGTTAGTGATAAAATTCAAAAGGCATCTTAGGGTAACCTAGTGTTGATATCAGGAAAATTCAGAGTAATGCAAAAAGCTCAATGGCAGTTATGTTTAAAAGATCAAAATAAGGACAAGAGCCAATATTAGTTGGATAATAGACTGATTTTAGGAAGCTAAGGAGCTCCTTTAAGAAGCCCTTTACATTTTGTTAACCAGTGGAGTTGTCCTCAGCCAAAATAGGGAGAGGATTAGCAAAAGGAAATTGAATGCATGGCTATTTTAAACTTTTATAGTAAATTATTTTCTTGCGAACCACAAATTACTACATATGGTAACAGATAACTTGGTTTTATTGCCATATAATCTGTGAGACATAAATAACTATGTACTATAATTACATGGCAGTTACTACATAATTGAAGTAGTTACATGGTTATTTGTTCCCTATAAAATAAGGTGATACTTTTTTTTTGTTTTTATAACACATCACATACTTTTATATTTTTAAAGGAAGTAAATAATTTTTAATTATTCTGTAATACTCATTCAAGAAAGGTGGTTGCCTTCCTGAAGGATACCCAGTCCTATTTTGTGGAATCTGTATCAAATCTGAATGAACTGAATTCTTCTGCTCCTTATTCTGCCATGGACCTTTATGGCTTGAAAGAAGCAGCCAAAATTTACTGAATTTTGTCTTCTCATTCCTCAGTCACAAGTGATTTTTGGAACTTCTTGTCATATCTACTTGTTATTTGCTATATACCTTCTCTTCAAGGAACTGCAAGCAGAACTGGGATGATGGTGGTTAAGAGTTTAAAATTTCTAAAAATAAGGTATCTCATATAAAATGTCCCCAGATAACCCTTCCCCATGTCCTGCAAGGATGCATCTTATTCCTTCTGTAGATAGCTACCAAAGAGAGGCAGGATTTGAGACTTAAGATTCCATGCATTTTAAGCCTTTTTTCCCCCCTTCTGATCCTCTATACATAGCTGCTTTGCAAAACAATTTTGTGCAAGCAGACATGACTTAACTCTCTTCCCTATGTAGAGGACTATTCAACTTTACTTTTATGTGTTCTGAATGCTGCCTCATCTTAGACTGTGACAGCAATAAAGTATGCATGGCCAACCTTATTTTAATAGTGCATGAGAGCTGCTTTTAATTAATAAGTGGATCTCTTGATGTCTGGGGTTTTCAGTTTATTTTGTGGTTCTTTAGAGTTCTGCAATTATGTAGTCTAAATGGGCTATCCTGGGGGAGACTAAATCCCTTTAAAAATCTGTCATTTGCATGTTTTGTTTCTGTAATCTGTGGGTTTAGGCTACTTTCTTTTAAAACACCTCTTGTAGCAATTTATCCTGAAGAATAACAGAAGTTTGTAGTATTTAATTTCATATTTCTTAATTTAAAGGGAAGCTGAACCTACATATAGGTTGATAGAATTCTAGTCATCATATTCATTTGCTTTGTTCTACCATTTTGGATGCTTTTATACATCTCTTCTCAACATTTTCCTTAAGTGACCACTTCTTTAAAATGCATTCACACAAACAACCAAACAACCAGATGAATTCCTTTAAGCATATATGCATATTGGGCATCTCACTAAATGTCCCAAATGGTTCTTATGGGCTCTTCCCACATAGCATTGCCTTTCCATTCTTGTCTGAAGTACATGAATTTTGAGTTAGTTCAATCAAATCCAGGTTTTCTCTGTCAAGCACATTTCCCCCCACCTCCTCCCCACCAACTTCCTGAGGACTTTTGCGTTTTAATAGGAGTCCAGATCGTGACTTGGACACTGGGTGATCCAAAGTGATCCCTAAATGGCAATACAAAATGATTGACACACACATATTCATATGCCTATTATATCTGATGATAATTTATATAAAAGATTTTTTTTTTATTTCATCCTGTTTAAAGAATATTGGATAGCTGAAGAGAACTTCCAACTATTAATTTCTGTAAGAGCTTGAAAAAAGCAGATAAAAAGGCCCCTTTCCCATCCGTCTATTAATTGCTGGGAATTTCCACTTGCAGATCATTATTTAAATTTTAAAAAATTCCAAACCAAAACATTTTTCTCTTTGATTATAGGAGGGAGTTAAGAAATTATCACTTTATATTAAAAAGTAAAAATTTTGATTGAAAGGGATTAGGCATGCTTTTTCTATATTTATCTTTTGCAGAAATATCTATCAAAATATATATCTTAAGGATTTAACGGATAACTCAAGATATTTTAGGCTTAGCCAATTTGAGTTCTGCTCTTTAAAAAACTAATAGACTGACAAAGAGTTGTCAGTAGATGGCAGTCCTGTTCCATTACAGTATCGCAGCCACCATTAGTTTTAAATGCAGAGTAACATTCCACCCCATGACTGTCTGTCTGCTTTAGAAAATGCTTGATTAGCCAGATTCAACCATGTTTGGGTGCTTCTCCCCCACCCCCAACATGCAGCAGAATTAAAGCTTTTCTCTAATAGAAGCCCACTGTTAATAGGCAACAGGAATTAAGCCGTTAAGGAAGTACAAATGCAATGCCTGCTCCATTAGTTATATTTTATTCTAATGCAATATGTTGATTGAAATCCTCCTGGTAAATAATAAATGGATTTTTTTTTAACTCTTTCTATAGAAACCATCAGTGGAGCTGCATGAAATGTTTAGTTCCTGATTATCATTCCTCATTCTTTACTTCAATATTTCCTTTCCTTGGTGCTCTGCAGTATTGGTATCTATTGTAACATCTGGTCATTATGATGGCTCAGGAGTCTTTGAAGCATCCTCTGAGAGTTGAGTGTATGTTTGTTTGCACGTACATTTCTTTGTGTAAGTCTTGCAAAAATTATGTCCAACTTTGCAAAAGTGTCTTAGGTACTTTATCCCAAAGTTTAATCTCAAGTCTCACCAGTCCTCCATAGTTTTGACCTGTTTGAAAGTACTAGTAATAAAATTAGCTTTACTTAAGGGAGATGCCTTCTTCCATAAGCCTTTTCCATGTCCCTTAGGAAACCTGTAGTACAAGAAAGAAGACTTCAAGTTTGTTTTGTTTTAGTACATTGTCTTGTGCAAAATGTTACTCTTGGATTTTTAGAACAATAGAGTTTCTTAATCATGTTATCATCTGTCTTGCAACGGTTCTTAAAAGATCATTTGTCTTATTAATTTATATAAAGATGTATATATGTGCTTATTTTATATTTGTATATTTGTGTATAATATGTATGTGACCTCATTTAGGATGAAGTATAAAAATTAGCATGTCATAAAATTTTTTTTTTACGTTTAGTTGCTACAGAAAGCCTATTATATTTATGAAATATTGGAGAGAAACTGTCATGCAGACTTGGATTATTAAGGACATTATATCTATTAATATAGAAAATTGAATAAACCTCACTTTTCTCTTCCTTTTTTTTTTCTTTCTAAAACAAGAGTTCAACTGAAAATACACTTAGCCTGATTTCTTTTTTTAATAGCAAAAAAAGCATTTGCAAACAGGAATTTAGTTGATGGTAGCTCCTTCACTTCAGAAAGTCCTTCAAAGCTTTAGTAAGCATTTGTAGAAATGGCAAATCATTATAAAAGTTTTGTTTAAGTTGTCAGTTTTTTTTTTTTTTTTTGAGGCCATTTGGGTAAACCAGCAATCTTAGCCAGATTTATAAACTTGAAATTTTTTATTTAGGATATAAAATGCAATAGCTAAATTTTGTCATGATTTGTTTCTTAAAAATATCTAGATTGGGCTTTGCTCTTCCTTTTTTCTTGCTGTGATACACTTTCTCATCTACAATTTAATTTAGCAGTCGATGATTTGGATATTTCATAGTAAAACAATAGTTTGTAAATCTTGGATTCTGCATCATAAACTCTACTGCTGGAAACTTGCGGGCAGTTTGTGCTGGAGCAGATGAAAAACTGAGATGCCCTTTACTGTCCCAGACAAAAGCCAGCAAACAAAGACTAGTGAATAAGAAGAAACAACTAATTCATAGGAAAATTTTAGTCATCTATATGAATGGATCCGTTTATATACGGCATGAGTCTGTGCAAAAACACAAACAAATAAGGAAAGCAAAGTGAAATAAAGTACAGAATGTATATTTAAACAATCTGTGTAGTCTCACTTTAATTATTAATAAGACCTTCCTATTTCTTGGGGAAGTTTGCATCCTCTAGTACCTAGCATTATACTAAGCTAATTAGACTTTGTACTTAAACTTTTACTTCTGAATATTATTTTGCATATTGCTAAGGAAAAAGTTTTATAAATAGTATTTTAATTTTTCTTGAAAATTTATTGGCAAGGTGAATTTAAGAGGATTCAGCAATCTATGATGTGTTAAATATTTTTTGGGAAAGCAAAAATTTTTACATTAGATTTGACAAAGAAATATCTTAAATGGTGTTTCCTAGTAATAAGAATTAGGCTATAGCATTAAGATGGAAAAACTGGTTTTGTTTCAAATTTATGTGCAGCCAGACTTACTCTTAAGTTGGTAATGTTTTGAGTTCAATAGGAAGCCTTCCTTTGATGCTTTGATTTAACACCACAGTGCAGTTTAATGAAAGTTTTTAATATTGTGTGCAATATTAAAATTTCTATTAGCTCTGACCTATATAATAAAATATAAGATTTACACCTTGGATCTCTTCTTCTGTGTCTGGGGACTATTTTTCCCTTGTCTGAAACAGGTAATTACAAAGGTCCTCAGATCAATTTTTGTAAAGGGGCACCCTGATGGGTGCCATGACTGAAGTGTGACATGAGCCTTTTCCAATACAATGGGTGGCCTAACATTCCTCTGGAAGGCCAAGCTCATTAAATATTCTGTTCCTTCCCCCCCTCCTGTCTCCCCCTCTTCATGCACTTAGCTTGAGTCGGGCTAAGTCTGGGGTTTCTTCACTGAAGACTTAGGAAAATTGCTTAGAGTTCTCAGATTGAATTTTTTATGTGTATGACTTCATGATGGCATTAGCATGTGCTTTGATCCATGTGTGAATGGCGCTGGGTCGGCTCTTACTGCCATATCCAGATGGTGTTACAGGGAACAAACAGTTGTGTTTTAGGATTTCTCAATAGACTGTCTAGACTGGCCTTGCAGCAGACAGATACAGCCACCCATCAAATTAGCGTTTGTCAGATTTATGGTAATGGTTCACCAAAGCCTTCCTGTCATTGACATGAAGATTTACGCCTCTAAAGTTATTTTCTCTTCCACAAAATATAGCTTGTGATTTCTGAAGGCTTTTTTTTTTTTAACTTAAAAAAAAAAAGTCTGCTTAATGAGAACTGTTTCTCAATGAAAAGAAAAAAAAAAAAAGGAAATTAAACAGTAGCTTAATTTTTCAGAGCTATATTGATTAGAGAGTTGCTTTCTCTGCTCCACCCCACACCAGCCCTCCCTGCCAGTGATAAGAAGGATGTTCTGTTCAGGTTGCTGTCTCCCATTTGCCCTTTTAGGAAAGAAAAACATGTATGTGGAAGACTTTGGCCACTTTCATGTTGTTACACTGGAGTAATGTGAGCTGCTGCTTCAACGCAGTGGGAATAACCTTTTGACAGGCAGTATGTCCATTCTCAGTGGAAATGTTTTTCCAAGTCTGGCCAGAGCTCCTTTGATCATCTCTCCCTCAAATTTGGGGGTCGTAGCTACTATGCTATGTAGGAGCCGCCACTGGTTACTGATCAGAAAGGGAGAAACATGAAGGTTAAAAAAAATACATACACATATATATTTATACACACACATACAGATATAGACAGCATTTTGGGGTTTCTTTTAGTCTGTAATAGTATAAAGCTAAAAGTAGGGGAATACCCATGTGGCGGGTGGGATACTTCATATTTCACTTGATGTGCATCCTCTTGAATGAATGGATCAAGAGGTGCATTAAATATTTTCTCCTACAGCAATTTTCAGTAGTGAGAGTAGATCATATCCTGGACATGCTGAGGCCTATTTTTGAAATGTTCTTTCCTATTGTTAGTTTGTATAATTGACAAATGATGAAGAGGCAAGGGGTGTGATTAAAACATTCAGACTTCCATAGCAGACAGTATATTGGAAAACAGGCTTTGCAGAGGTGAAAAGCTAGAGTTTTTCAAAGGAAACTCTTTCATCTTTCCGGGATCCTGGTATTTGGGGGAAAACCCTGCTAACTCCTTGTATGCCAAGACTGAGATCTTGTGCTTCCTATAGAACAAGGCAGAATGCTCACTGAAATCTTAACTTTCATGGTGCCTCTTATCTATTTTAATGCCAGAAGCAAAATGAGATGGCAGTTGAATAAAGCATACTGTTTAGTCTATATTTAATGGATAGAGGGCTTTTTTGGAAATCTGCAATGGATCCTGCATCCTTGAATGTTTTGGGGGAGTTTTCTTACAGAAAATTTTTGATGGGTTGCTAATTTTGTTACTTGGTTAATGCTTTTGTGGATATATATGCTTGTGTGTTTTCTCAAATTTGTTTATCATTAATTTGCTAAAGGAAAACATTAAAATGATGCTTTTAAATAAAGTGGGAAATCAATACATTTCCTCTCTGCTTATGAATTATTGATTTTGAACACAAAATTTTAATGTCTGGAATTGAATTAAATGTCCTGGGTTTAAAGAAGTCTCTTATTTTGTCTCCCTCATTAAGGGCTAGAGTTTTCAATTAGCATGTAATTTTACTTTTCTATAAATTCTGATCAACTTAAAGTATTTGATAATGTATATGATTTTCCTGAAAAAAATTGAAAAAAATATTTTTATTAAACACTTTTCCTCTTAGTAATAGATTTCTTGATGATTCTTTATAGATATAATTTGTTGTGATGTATTTCATTGCCTCTTTAAATTAGTGTACATATTAATATTACAAATAAAAAGTTGAACTTAGATACTCGATTTTACAAATTAATTTATTTGGAGGTTTTAGGGAAGAAAGAGTAAGCAGCCTATGTGGTTACATTGATATTTTAATTTTCATATAAAGAATATTTTTTTTTTTTTAGGATAGTAAGATATATAGTGATTTAAAATCTTTTAGTCCTTATAAATTTCTCTTAGAAATTGAGAGGGTTGAACGAAATGACTGTTTTTTAGCAATGAATGTGAAAAATTAATTTAAAAATTATTTCCCCCTTAAATTTAAAGCCCAGTGTTTCTAGAAGTGTGTGTGTGTGTGTGTGTGTGTGTGTGTGTGTGTGTGTGTGGACCCTCTTAGTTTTAGAGAGAATTTGACTGTAAGTTTGATGCTTAATTAATTTATCTGATTGGAAAAGGATTTTTTCAGGACCACATTGGTTTTTGCCAATGATTACTTAGCTCCTTATTAGCATAAGAACAGCAGCAAAAATAACTTATTTATAATGTGCATTAAAGTTTACCCTTCTTTTTTAATTCTTTTTTAAAATTCGTGTTTAATATTTCTTGGTGCATATTGTTATAAGTTTTATAAACCACATTTAATATGGGAATACAAACTAGATTTTTTTTGGGTAGCTATATTTGTAACTTTCCATTGCTGTCATATCGCCTACCAGATCCATCTTCTGTTGCCCAGAGTATTTTTAAATTTGTTGTTAAGGGTGCCTTATTCAAAGATATGTGTTTAGGAGGGGAAAGACAAGAAGTTGAAGTTACTTCTTCTCTGTACTGTCAATTAACAAGCATTTTATTTAATATTATATGTCAGGTAATATGCTAAGTAATGGATATACAAAGGTTTAAAAAAAAACATTCCTGTCCTCAAGGAGCTTATGTATTAATAAGGGAGATTACATACAGAAACAGCAATATGCACAGAAGAGATTTATATTGTGTAAGTGGAAAGTAAGCAGATAAATTGGTGACATAATGGCTAGAGCACAGGATCTGGGGTGGAGACCACTTAATATCAAAGCTAGCCTCAGATACTTACTAGCTATGTGACCCAGCCCTTACAGTTTCTTTAACTGTAAACTGAGGATAATAATAAAACCTACCTTGCAGGATTGCTATGAAGATAAAGTGAGATAATATTTAAAGAGCTTTATAAACCTTACTATGGTATATAAATGTGAACCATTATCATCTTATCATAGGAAGAGCAGTAGCAGCAGAAGAGGCTTGAGGGTGGACAAGAAAAGGACTTCTTCCAAAGACAATATTTGAGCTGTCTCTTGAAGGGTAGCTAGGGAAACTGAAAGGCAGAGTCAGGGAGCAGAGCATTCCAGGCAAGAGAGACAGACAGTACAAAGACATAGAGATGGGAAATGGGGGCCTTGTCTGAGGATCTGCAAATAGGCCATTGTAATTGGATCAGAGAGTCTGTGGAGAGTAGTAGGGTGACGGACTATGAACATTGGAAGAGACTAGGTTTAGAAAAGTTTTAAATAGCAAACAGAGGAGTTGATATTTGATCCTGAGAGTAACAGGGAACTGAATGGTCAGATTTATACTTAAAAAAAATTAGTTTTGGCTCTTAAGTGGACAGTTTCATTCCTTATTTCTGTAGGTCTTTTTGAACTTTGTTCATTTTCAAAGTAAAAAAAGTTAAAAAGAAAGTTTTATCCTCTTCTTTTTGAATTTAACTAATAAAACTTGTGTTAATTGTCTTGTGTTAAACATAATTCTTCAGGGAAGGGAAAATAGTGTCTTAAATTGGAAAGAAGCGTAAAGGAAGGGAAAGGGAATAAGGATTTATATAAAATTTACTATGTGCAAAACTCTGTACTACATGCTTTACAAATATTATCTCATTTAATTCTCATAATGACTCTTCAGAATAGGTGCTGTTATTGTTCCCATTTTACAGTTGAGGAAACAGATTACAGTGACTTGGCCAGTGTAAGTAAGTATTGAAAATGTAATTGAACTCAGATTTTCCTTACTTCAGATCCACTACGCTATTCTACACAGCTGCCTCTCAATACAGGGTTTGGAATTAAAAGATCCAGGTTATAATAACTACCATATTACTTAATACCATTTTACCTCAGACAAGTTATTTGTTGAAAATAATTTTTACTTGTATCTTTTTTTTTTCATGTTACCATGTTTCCTACTGTATTCCCCCTTTCTCTCTTAGAAAATCATATCTTATACTAAAAAAATTTTTTTGAAGAGAAAGAAAATCAAGTAAAGTCCAGTAAAACTAATCAGCATATCAAAAAAGGTATATTGCTGTAGGTAGTATTCCATACCAGTTATCCTATGCCTCTACCAAAAAATAGTGGGGGATTTCTAGTCATTTTAGCATTGCATCATTCAGTTTCAATTGTTTTGTTATTGTTCTTTCCATTTATATTGTGGTTTCCATCATGTATATTGCTTTCCAATTCCTACTTAATTTATTTTGCTTTAGTTCATTTAAGTTTTTCATGCTTTTTTGTAGTCATCTTTACTGATTTCTTATGTCAGTTTCTAACAGTATGCAATCACATTCATGTTCCACAATTTGTTTAACCATTTGCCAATCAATCACCACCTACTTTGTTTTCAATTCTTTCTACAACATTCTCCCAGATGCTGTTAAAATATTTTGGTTTTTATGTGCATTTTTGTTGTTGATATTGAATCTTTGGAATATACCTAGCAGTGCAATCTTTGTCATGTTTAATAATTTCTCTACATATATATGTTATAAATTTTTTCCCCCATAATAGCTAGACTAATTTACCAGTCCAGGAAAAAATGCCTTTGGATTTTTCTTCTCAACATTTATCCTCTTTGCTACTTGGCTAGGTATGAGGTAAAACCTCAGGATTGTTTTGAGTTTGATTTTTCATATGATTCGTGATTTGCAACATTCTTCCATTGGTTATTAATAGTTTTAAGTTCTTTTCAACTCTTTGTTCCTATCACTTGACCATTCCTCTATTGAAAAAGTTTAGTCTTAGATATTTCTGTTAATTGTCTATGTCCTGAATATCAAATCCTTATCAGAAATATTTGCTATAAATTTTTTTCCTGTTTGACAGTTTTTCTTCTTATGCTAATTTTATTTGTTTTATTCATGTGAATCTTTTCAATGTCATGATTTTGTGATTGCTGCATTATAATATAGTTTGAAATCTGAAAGTACTATACACCTTTCAGTCCTACCTTTACCTCCATTATTTTTCTTGATATTTGAGGTAATCATGAGATTTAGATGTTTGTATTTTGAATATGAATAATTAACTTGTATTGCTGATACTGAACAACACTTGCATCATTGACATAAGTCCAGCTTGGTCAAAATGAATTACTTTTTGAATAATTTGCTGTCATATTTTTTTTCCTGGACCTTATTTAAAATTGTTGAACTAATAATCATTAATAAAATGAAATTAATAATGAAATAAAGAAATGATTCTCTTTCTTTGCTCTGTTCTTCCATACTACTGATATTGGAACTGAGATGAGTGTTCCAAAAGACTTGGTGTAGTTTAAAAATGCACTAAGACTCTTGAGACACTCTGTATATATTTGTCTCATAAAAGCAATTTGGAATAGAATTTTTTCAATTTTCAAGAATAATTTATGCAACATAGGAAATAGTTCTTTAAAAGTTTGATAAAATTCACTTATAAACTCAGGAACTATGATATTGGGTTTCTTTTGTTTGTTTTTTTGGAGAGTAGGGTAGATGAGATTTACTACTGAGATTACTGAGATTTACTGAGATTAAATTATTTTACAGAGTATTACTCAATACTGAGTAATTTTACTGAGATTAAATTATTGAAGTTTTTTATTTGAGGTTCTGGAATTTGGTATTTTATATTTTTAAAAATAATATGCTTTTTCTTTATTCAGCTATGTTCTGATAATTCTTTTTAATTCTGGTTTTGTAATTTTCCATTATGTGTTTTTTGTTGATTTCATTTATTCTCTTTTAAATCAAATTGGGTAAAGATTCATTGAAGAATTAGCTTTTAGTTTTATTTGTCACTTCTATAGTCTTTTTTGATTTCAATTTTATCCTCTAATTTTCAATATTTTGTTCTTCCTGCTTATCTTGAATTTATTGGCTCCTTTATTGGATTTCTCATACTAATAAGAACTTTATAGTTTCTCTAGAGATTTAAATTTCCCTCTATTTTAGCTCCACCCCATAGTTTTTTATATATTGTCTGCACATAATTATTTTTCTAAGATCTATTCTTTACCCCAGTCATTATTAAGTTCGCTTTGATTTTTTTAGTTTTTTAATTTTATGTTCTCTGAATTGATTACTCTTTTATGGTATTATGTCCTGTAAAGGATGTGTTTAGCATTCCTTCCCTTTTTAAATATTCATTTATAATTTCTTTTTTTCCTTAATTCATGGTATAATACAATTTTTTCCAATTTTCCAAGAAATGTGTATATTCTTTAGTAGTTTTATTCTTTTACCTATAAATGCTGTAACAATATTCAATTCCATATTTTCCCTTTTATTATCTTTGTTTAGGTTTGTCCAACTTTGAGAAAGGAACATTAAGGTCTTCTTTAATCGAATTACCATCTGTATTCATAATTCAGTTAATTTTTCCTTATTAATCTAGTTGAATTGGCATTTGGAGCACAGTTTTAATACTGATGTTGACTTGTCTCTTTTCTAAATAATGTAACTTATTTATATTATGAACTCATATTTTTGTTTTATCTGATACCATAATCACAACTTCTAGTTTATGGAGTCACTTAATACAAAACAAATTTTGTCCTAGCTTTTTATTTTTAATCTTTGTATGCCTTTGCTTTTTAGATGTGTTTATTGTGAAAGAAAGAGATTGTAGGGTTTTGTTTTCTTATTCAATCGGTCATTCTTATTATTAGATTATTTAATGTATTTCAAACAATATGTCTGAGAAGACATCTTCAAGCCAACATATCCAGTATTGAACTCATTATTTATCCCCTAAAATCCTTTTTTCTAAACTTGCTTTGTTGTAGGTGCCACCAGTTTTCCAGCTTCCCAAGTTTATAACCACAGCATTATCAAGGACTCCTCATTCTTTCACCTCACATATCTGATCAGTTGCCACATCTTGAAGTTTTCTAATTTCACAACTGTTTTTGCACCTGACTTTTCTCCATTCATATATGTAAAATGCCAAAATATTGCATAAGCCTTCTGGTTGGTGTCCATTCCTCAGATCCCTCCTAGCTCCAGTCCAGTTGAATGCTGTTGCCAGTATAATTTTACAGAAGGGAGATCTGATTATTTACTTCTTCTGTTCAGCCAATTCTGGGGGCCTCCTCTAGTGTTTAAAATAAAATATATGCTGCTTTGTTTAGCTTTTAAAACCCTTCATAACCTGGCCTCAGTCTCTCTTTGTAGCCTCATTTCCTATACTTCCCCTTCCATATACTATGGTTCAACCACTTGGCTTTTTCTCTCTTATATGCCTTGTCTTTTTTAGGATCCACTGTACTGGGTATCCCATATGACTTTAAAACCTTTCCCCCTTACCTTTGCTTGAATCCTCCTTTTGCATAAAGATAAAGCTTAGGCACCAATTTTTGCATAAAGTCTTAGAAGATCCTTGTTATATGGCTAGTGTTCTCCCCCCCCAACTACTTTTTATTTATTAACTTTATATTTATGTAGTATACATTTTTATTTGTACTTATCTTGACCATTAGAATATAAACTCCTTGCAATTAGAAATTGCTTCATTTTTTTAAACATCTTGCATATTTCCTGTCACATAAGTAATAATTATCATATTACTTTTACTTCATTAATATTATTAGTTGATTGATCAAAGTTATGAAAGTTAATTTTATGTAATCCTACCTTTTTGTTTCTTGTCTTTTTTAAATGACAAAATCTTTTTAAAAAATTTACTTCTTTTAAGATCATATTTTATCCTTATTACTTGTTTTGCCTAAATTCGATGCAGTCCTTTTTCCACAGAGTGTCTTCCTCCCCACATTGCTTTGCTACTCCTTTTGCTGCCATTCTGTTGTTTGAAGTTTATTCAATTTGTTGATGTTTCTTTCTTTTTAAATTTTAAATCTTATCATTCTTTTCTCTCTTATTTCACCCTTTTCAATTTAAATAATTAGTTCAGAATTCTTTCTCTTCTCTGAATTATTTTGTCAGCTTTTTTCTTTTCTGTGTTCTTTTCAAAGGATTTTCCTCTTTTCTAGTTCTTTGCTACCACAAAAAGTTATGCTGTAAAAGATTTTGATGTATTTGAGTACTTAAAAAATTATCAGTGACCTCCTTTGGTCATATGCCTAGTATTAGAACTTCTGGTCAAAAGTCATAATCATTTTAATCTATTTTCAGAATTCCAAATTGTTTTCCAAATGATTTTGTATTTATTGACAACTTTACTTAAACACTGTGAGTCTGTTTATTATGGACCATCTCTGACCATACTCTCATAATTCTTTAGGGTTTCTTTCATTCTTTCTTTTCTTTTTTTTTGGGGGGGTTAGCTATTGATTCAGTATCTTTTATCTAGTCAGATATATTTAGAGAATTTTAAAATTTTTTCATGTGACATGTGTACTTGCATTATGATGTGTGATATGTACTTTTGGACTTCATTTTTGTCATCTTTGCTAATTTGCTAGTTGTAAGGTGAAAACTTAAAGTGATTCCAATTTGTAGTTCTTTTATTATTTGTGATTGGCAGCATTATTTCATATGGTTCTTTGTGTTGGTTTGTTCTTAACTTTGGAACATTTGTCTATTGGAAAATGACTACATATATCTCCCTCCTTAAAAAACTTTTACTTGATCAACTAAATATACATTTAATGCCCCCACTTCCTTTCCTCCTCACATTTACTTCTTAAGATTCTGAATTGTGGTGTCTAACCTCACCATTCAAGTGAAACTGCTCTCTCCATAATTATCAGTGATCTCTCACTTGCTTAATCTGATGGCCCTTTCCCAATTTCAGTCTTCTTGATCTCTCTGCAACTTTTGTCTCCTTAATATTTAACCTTTTCTGTGGATTTTCTTGATGCTGTTCTTTCCTGGTTTTCCACATATTTATCTGATCTCTCCTCAGTTGTCTTTGTTAGTTATTCATCTGGGTTATGCTTCTAATTTTGGTTATTTGCCAGGTTTTTGTCCTGAGTCTCTTCTCCTTTTACACTATTTTACTGGTGATTTCCTATGGATTTAGTTATTATTCCCATGCAAATGATTTTCAGGTTTATTATTTGTCATATTGTTGGGTTTCTTGAATTGGAGGTCCCATAGACATTTTAAACTCAATATCTAAAACCGACTCATTATCTTGCTCCAAGTCCTCCCCTATTCCTTACTTTATTGTTACTATCAAGAGTACCACCAGTCTCACAGTCATCCAAGCTCAAAACCTAGGTGTCATCCTTTATTTATCATTCTCTCTCTTTCCCTTTTCTGCAATCTGTCGTGTCTTGTTGATTCTATCCTTAAAACATCTCTCCTGGACCTGTCACTTGCTTCTAAACTATGTCCCTCCTGCTGTCTCATCCAGGAATTTCTCTCACAAGGAACATCTAGTCACTTCACAGTTTTGCCAGCCTGAATTATCTCTCTACAAGTCCCTTGGTGAGTTCCTTCTAGAGCCCCCATTTTGTGAAATGATCCAAACTGTTCCCAACAACTTCCTCTTGACTCCATTCCTGACTTCCAGAATTTCAAACTTTTGTCCTGACAGGTAAATTCATCCCCCTTCATCTTCTTTTTGTATATTGTCTTTCTCCATTAGAGAGACTTTTGCTATATTTATATCTCCATTGCTTAGCACAGTGCCAGACACATCGAAAGTACTTCATAAATGCTTGTTTAGTTCTTTCATAAATGTTTATTTAGCTCTTTCATATATGCCCCCTTCTTTTCTTTGATACTACCACAGTCTTAGTGCAGGTCTTTATCACCTCAGATCTGGACTACTGCAGTCACTTTTTCCTTCCTTTATATCTCACCCTATACTTTATTCTATTCTCTATTCAGCTGCCAAAGTGATCTTTTTTAGAGCACAGGTCTGACCATAACTGTGTCACTCTTTCTCCTAAATGTCAGTGGCTTCCTGTAGGATCAAATATAAAATCCTTTGTTTGATTTTTAATCCCTTTATAACCTACCCTCTTCCTACCTTTCCTTTCTTACACTTTAACCCCTGCCCCTCCAATTTAGTGATTTTGATACCTTGCAAATCTTCAAACACTCTATCTCTTGATTCCAGACATTTTCATGGACTGTCACATATGCCTGGAATGCTTTCACTCCTCATCTCCACTTCCTGGCTTCCTTCAAATATCAGATAAAATTGCAGCAGCTGGGAGAAGCCTTTCCATCACTGTGGATTTGGGCAAATTAATTTATTTCTTCTCTTAATTTGTTCATATGTAAAATTAGTGGAATGGAATCAATCTTTTAGGTTTTCTTTCAGCTTTAAAATACTTTGATTCAGAAAAACTCTGCAGACTATATTACTTTTTATTCTACTTAATTTATTGGAGAATTTTAAGTAGGCCTTCTTTTTTGGGAACACAGGGTTATCTCCTCACCTAGGCTTAGGAGCCTGAATAATACACAAAATGAATAACTGATATATGGGTCATCTTGAATTGATTGTTCTGCTATAAAATGTCATCTATGTTTCCCCAAAACCCTGTGTTATGTAAAATTGAACAATTAAAAAAATCATAGAATTTATGGGGAAAATGGGATGAAGAACACAATACTTAAAATTTAACCAGTGACATTAAGAAAAAAAGGTAGGAGCCTAATAAAAATGGCAGCAAAGTTTTATACATGTTTAATGGTTAAGAATTACATAAATGCTACAATAAATAGTGACTTCTTTCACGGACTCGGACTACTATTCCACCTGTCCTGATGACTGAGCAAGCTAGTCAAGACATCACAAGTAGTTATGGTGAAAGGGGGTGGAGTGAAGGATGATCAGTCTGGCCCTTCTCTGCTCACAGCCATCACTGTATCAGAAGAGAGACAATACAGATAGCACTTTACTTTGACAGTGATGTGAAATTTGCTCCTGGAAATGAGTGTTGAAAAGATACAGCTTTTGAATTACTGTGAAATGGCATAGTTTTCTGAGTTCTTATGCTATTTCTTAGGTGGATACAAGGAACTTTGTGATTCCAATGAAACATTTTTGATGCTTTGAATTATTTTGTTTAGCAACTTGCTACTGATTTTTAAAAGTGAATTTTTTTTCTTACTTTTTTGTGGGGAAATTTTATGGAGTCCCTTTTTTTTCTTTTTGCAAGGCCTGTGGGGTTAAGTGACTTGCCCAGGGGCACATAGCTAGGAAGTGTTAAGTGTCTGAGACTGGATTTGAACTCAGATCCTCCTGACTCTAGGTTAATGCTCTATCCACTGCATCATCTAGCCACCCCCAGGGAGTCCCTCTTTTACGTCACTGACATAGAAAGGAAATTTGGGGAACATTTAGGTAGTGATTATTTGAGAAATTTAATACAATGATCAGCACTTAGTAAATGCTTTATAAATGCTTTTTTCCTTCACTCAAACATGGGTGAGTGAGAAGTTGGCTGAGGACACATATAATGAGGAAAAAATGAGGGAGTGATAGGCTTTTATGGAGGATCTATCATTGAGGAGAAAGCAGCATATGGTAGACTAGAAGACTCTTTGGCTAGAGTCAGAGGTCGAGTGTTGGAATCCCAGCTCAGTCACTGTTGCCTGTGTGATTGAATTAATCAAGGAGTTTTCCAGGGCTTACTTTGCTTTGTACAAAGAAAGTAAATTAGATGACTTTTAAGTACTCTTCAGGTTCCAGATATATAATCCTGTCACAGAAAGTCCTTAACAGTATAGTGTTCAAACCATAGATTAAGGTCAGACTGTAGAAGAAAATGAGTGTTTACTTGGGTAAAACTGTATGACAAGGGGCAAAAATAGATCTGATATTCATCTTTGTATACTTGTTAGCACCAGCATCTGAAGGAATGGCTAGGAACTAGGAGCTATATGTGGTGTAGTGCAATGGACTATACTTGATTTAGAATCAGAGCACCTGGATTTGAAACTTGGTCGTTTTTTTTAATTGGCATGAAAAAATCATGATCCTGAGTAGAGATTTGGGGTTAAGACAGGTTACCATTTTTGGAAATTCTTTTTACCTCCCTGGGCTTCAGATCCTTATTTGTAAAATGATGGGGGATGGACTAGCTAAGCTCTGAGATTCTTTCTAGCTTTAAATCTATGATCCTGCGATCTGAGGGAGTTTATGGCAGTATTGTCAGAGAGAGGCATAGCAGCAGAGGAATTACTGTGTGGTCTGGTGTGCATTAGACTTTTATTTGAGGTTATCTGTGGTAAAGGAAGATCATGGAAAAAGAAATGCAATTAAAAAAACCCAAGAATCTTTAAGTTTTTGTGGATGCTCTATTATTCTTCTCCCTTCCCCCACCTCTCCTCTTTGGTCCAGACATGTATATTGTTATGGGCAATTCCCAATGTTCAAACTCCTTCTACCAATGCATATGTGAATCTGCTGAACAACTTGTAATCTTAGAACTTCATGAGGGCCACAGATTGATTTAGAAAACCACATATTCAAATAATGTGTTTTATTATATTTTTGTTTATTTGGTTAAATATTTCCCAATTACATTTTAATCTGATTCTGTCCATACTATTAAAGTATTATGGATGGGACCTGCAGAGTGTTTTGACATTTTGCTTAGCACCTTCCCATTTCTCTCAGCTTCCCCTTTGATTGGAAGGCTGGAGATTGGAATGTTTACTTCAAAGATTTTCCTTAAAGAGGGCAGAAATTGAATTTTCAGTTACTCAACTTTTCATTGGTACTCTTTTTGGTTTCACCTTCCTGGAGCTGAGAACCCCCTGATGTCATCCACTTGTTCCTTCCCTCTTTCTCGAACCCTTTGCAGCTTCTTTTTGTGTAGTGTCTTTTTTCTTTTCCTTTTTTTTTTTTTTTTTTTTTTTTTTTTTTTTAAAGACTGTAAGCTCCTTGTGGGTAGGAACCAGCTTTCCTTTTCTTATTTGTATTCCTATTACTTAGCACAGTTCCTGGCACATAGTAGATACTTAATAAGTGTTTGTAAGATTGGAGTCCTGAGCAGTTAAATGACTTGTGCCGTGTCATATACTGCCTATTTCTAGACAGTCCTTAAACTCACATCTGTCTGACTAATTCTGGGCTCTCTCTTTACTATGTTATACTCCTTCATGTTGTCTTTACTAAGAAAAATACACTTTTTCAAAGTTGCTCTTAAATAAAGGAAAATTTTTTGGTATTATATAATGTGAAATAAAGACTTACAAAACAAAGCCTTAAACACAGCAGTTCTGATCAGCTCTCTTGTCATACAAAGATGATCCTTCACCCCACTTCTGATATGTGACCCAAGGTGGTTATATAATTTGACTTAAATTTATCAAGCATTTCATCAAGTGACAATTTGTCTTATTGCTAAGTAATTTCTGAGAGAATTTTCATTGAACCTTACATAATTTTGAGCACCTTAAGTTGATCTATTGTTGTTTATAGATTTGTCTTTATAATGCAAGTCTTGGCATAGTTGGTCCTTCTATAGAATTTTAAAATCTTGGCTGCCTTTGAAAGTGGAAGAAACAAATTTGGCTGTAGTGTTCCTGGTGAGGGCATGTCATTTTGATATGCCATTATGTTATGTATTATTTTCTAACCCTTTTAAAATATCTGAATGTTTTAAATAAATGAATCAGCTGCTTTTGTTTGGGCTTGCTTTAAAAAAGTTTGAGTACTATTTGAATCTTGTTGGTACAAAACATCCAGACCTTTTTTGTATACTGTATGAGACAGATTGCTTGTAAGAAATTCAGGCAGGTAAAGGGATTAGTTTTAATTATGCACAGAGCTGGTGTGATCATGATGTGGGGGTAACCCCTCCCCCCAGATGCTTCCCAGTGTCACAGTGCCTTGAGACATGTACCTGAAAGACGTGTTAAAAGACTAGTAGTTCTCTCCTTAGTAATAGTGAGAGGTTTCTCACTACCTGAAAAAAATAGACACATGTGTACAAGTTCATATGCAAGCTTTCTACAGTGAACCTCCTGATTATTGCTTTTCTTTCTCTCTCTGTCTTGCAATTTCAATTCTTGATTCTTCTATCAGCAAATTTCCAGAGTGGGCCACACACACACAACACACACAACACACACAACACACACACACACACACACACACACACACACTCACACATACTCTCTTAAAGAGGGATTAGGAAAGATTCATTATGTACTTTAATTAAAATACCTACTAATGTTCATTGTAAAATTTTAGAATGGTCTGCCTTAGTAAAGTTTTTGTTTTTGTTTTGCACCCTGAGGCCAAAATGAGGAGTGGGGAAGAAAGGGAGAAAAGAAAACATTTGAATCCTGTTCACTATTTGATAAAGGTAGTGTGTATAGTAGGGGGCAGTTAAGTGTAGAAGTAGATACAGTGCTCAGTCCGGAATCATGGGTTCAAATCAGGTCTCAGACACTTACTAGCTGTGTGACACTGGACAAGTCATTTAACCCTATTTACTTCAGTTTCTTCATCTGTAAAGTTAGCTGGAGAAGGAAATGGCAAACCATTTCTCCCAAGAAAACCCAAACTGAGGTTGTGAAGGGCCTGACATATTGAAATGCATCAACAATAAAAACAACTGCAGGAATAGGGTGGAGGAGTGGAGGAGAATATGTTAGAATATTCAACAATGATTCAAATGTCTGTTTTTCCTGTAGTCTCTTCTAGCCTTTTCCTAGTCATAGGAACTTGAGAAATTCCTTATCAATAGAAGTTTGCTTTATCAGCAAAATGACACAATAGGCAAGAAGCTATTGTGAAGAAAATCTTTTATTAACTGTAAATGTATATGTAGTGGTCTTATTTATCAGTTCTGTGTTTCCTTGGAATGATAGATACAAAGAAATGGAGTAGATAGATATAGTAAGCATCTTTTCATTTTTTTTTCCTTAGGTAATTGAAATATGCATATTAAATGTTTACTATGTTTTTTCTTTTTGAAAGCTATATGTTCTAAGTGATTGTTATTTTACCTGATTGAGGGTACAAGTCTAGGATTAATACTTTCTCATCTTTCCTCCTATTTAACTTAAAACTCACAAAATTTTCTCCCAAAAATTTCCAGGTAAGAAAAGCCTCAGATTTCAAAATGATTGTTAATTACCCCAAAGACAAATGGAATAGCAAAGAACAAATACATATGTTTTAAAGAAATAGCTGTCCTGTTAAAACTCAGCCTCTCTCCATGGCAAATAGGTTTGAGACATTTTATCATCTGAAGGTTGGACTATATTATCCCACCTGTTTTGCAGATTCTTTGATGATTTCTTAGCTCATTGACTTAGTTATTTTGTTCAATGGCCCAGAAGGCTTTGCCTAAAAATAATGTAACCTTTTATTGTTATTTGAAGATGTTCAATTTATATTTTGCCACTAACACTTCAGTCTAATGTGTTTAAGTTAAAGACACACATGCGCGCGCGCGCACACACACACACACACATACACACATACAAATAACACTACTAATATTAAAGGAAGTGAAAATCTTAAAAGTTGTCAAGAGCTGAAATGAAACACATCTGTTTCCCACGAATATTATCCTACCACCTGGAACAATCTGTTTTCACTGCATGTGTATAAATACATATTCAATATTCTCCTCGAATTTAAGCATTCCTTATTCTTGTGAATGGAAATAGAGTAGAACTAAAATCTTCTTAAAAATTCTTATTATTTTTATAGTTTATTTTTTAAAATTTAATTGAATTTTTTATACTATTTTACATTTCCAAATACATTTGTAGATAGTTTTCAACATTCATTTCTGTAAAACTTTGTGTTCCAAATTTTTCTCCCTGCCTCTTACCTCTTCCCTTTCCAAGACAGCAAAAAATCTCATATAGCTTAAATATGTGCGATTCTTTTAAATGTATTTCCACATTTGTCATGTTGTGCAAGAAAAATCAGATTAAAAGGGAAAAAACCACAAGAAAGGAAAAACAAGTAAACTACAATAGCAAAAATGTGAAATTGCTTCGATCCATATTCAGTCTCCATAGTTCATTCTCTAGATGCAGATGGCATTTTCTATCCCAAGTGTATTGAAATTGCCTTGAATCACTGCTTTGTTAAAAAGAGCCAAGTCCATCACAGTTGATTGTCATATAATCTTGTTATTGCTGTGTACCATTCCTCCAATAAGGAATATTTGAGTAATGACATATAAATTGATTTAAATGTATTAATTGAGTACTTACTCTGTGCAAAATGCTGCTAAGCACTGGTGGTATATAGACCAAAAAATATGTCATGGTGTCAGCCCTCAAGTAGTTTAAACTTTTTTGGAAAGGGGTTATGAGATAGATGGGCAATAATAGAATATGTCAAAACAGAGAAAGAAATCTAAAGTGATTTGAAATTGCAGAGTCCATTAACAATTGGAAAATGAGGGAAATTGTCACATGGAAGGTAGGTAGCTGCAAAGATCAGTTTTAATGAAATTTAGGATTCTCAAGAGGAAGTGAGAAGGGGATGCATTTAGCTTATGTGACAGTTTGTGAAGAGGCATGAGGCCGAGCATGATAATATTTTCCTGAGCCCCTACTTACCAAGGAAGCAGAGGTTGACACATTTTGTGAACTCTTGACCAATTGGGTAGCCATACTATCTTCTGATGAACTTTTGGAAACATAGAAACACCAGGTTTCCTCAGGAGAAATGAACTGCTTCAAGTTAGAAAACAGAGCAAATCAAAGCTTCCATGCTAGTCAGATTGGAATAGGGACTTTGAAGAGTTCCTGCTCTTCCATCATGGTTGAGGTAGGAAGGCCTAGTCTCAAAAAAACCCAAAAAACTATCAGCAAATTAGATCTTAAATTCATGAAATAATAATTAGGCTAGTTTGGTTGGAACATAGATTGTATTAAGAATAAGAAACGTGAAATAGGTCTGGAGAAGTAGTCTGGAGCCAGATTGTTGAAGGCTTTGACTTTTTTATTTTTATTTCATTTTAGAGGCAATAGCAAACCACTGAAGGTTCTTGAAGGAGAGAGAAACAAGATCAAATATATTCTTTTGAAAGATTATTTATAAGACGCGTAGTACAGTAGGTAGCGCATTGTATTGAGAATTAGGAAGAATTGAGTTCAAATGCCCTCCTCAGGCACTTTATTGTGTAACTCTGGGTAACCCATTTATCTTATGTTTCCCCTCAGTTTTTTCAGATGCAAAATGGAGATAGTAATAGTACCTACTCCTCAGGATTGATGTGAGGATAAAATAAAGTACTTTAGAAACTTTAAAATATAACAAATTATTGTTAAATTATTACTTTTATTATTGTTAATACTCTGGTAGATGTGTGGAAAATGATTTGGAAAGAGGAGAAACTAGAATCATAGAGACCATTTTAAAGCTATTGCAGTCGTCTAGGCAAGAGGGATTGAGGATCTTAAATAGGGTCATGACCTCCTTTTTAATAGGGAAAAGTTAAAATATGTGAGAAATCTTTAGAAAGAAGATCAGCAGGAATTAAAAAATGATTAGAAGAAATTGGTGATAAAGGAGAATAAAATCAAGATGACCGAGCTTCTGAAAATCTGGGGATTAGAATTATGGTGGCTATTTTCAGTTGAAATAGGGAAATTTGAGGAAGGGTAGATAGAGGTGAGCAGCTAGGTGGTACAGTGTATAAAGTGCCAGGCACTTGAAGTCAGGACAACTTGACGTTAAATCTGGCCTCAGACTCTCACTGGCTATTTGATCTTGGGAAAGTCACTTGACCCTGTTTACTTTAGACTCCCCATTTGTAAAATAAGCTGCAGAGGGAAATGACAAACTACTCCAGTATCTTTACCAAGAAAAGCCCAAATGGGGTCATGAAGGAGCCAGATGCAACTGAAAAATTACTCAAGAATAAGATATAGGGGATAAAAATAATATGTTGTTTTATGGTCATGTTGAGTTTGGCATGCTTTGGTACGCCCAGTTGAAGAGACTCAATAGAAAGTTTATAATGTGGAACTGACTGGATTTCAGGAGCTGTGGAACTAGATTTGTCCCAGAATGTAGTAAGCAACCTCTTGGAGGACAAGGACTATCACATTTATCTATTTGTATCATCAGCAAATAGCATAGGCACTTTCAGTAAGTGCTCAGTTATTGATTGTGTTGATTTGAGTCATTTGAATAAAGACAGTTGAACTCTTGGGAACTGATAATATCAAGAAAAGAGACCTTGAAAGTTTAGAGAGAGAAGAAAGACTAAAGAAAGAACAGTGAGAGGAAATCTAAGATTTGGAGATGAAGAAACAATGATGTCATGCAGCAAAAGAACTTGAAAGAAATAGATTGCTTGGATAAAAAAATAGGAGGGAATATTGTTCTGAAAATTCAGGAGGCTTATGTAGTCTGCAATGAATAGTGCTGTAGAGAGGGCAAAGAGAATGAGAACTGAACAATTCAGTAGTTGAGCAACTTCATCCAGCCTTGGTGGTTGGCTATAATCTCACCTCCCAGGAAGCTCAGGGAGACCTGAGCCACAGTGAAATATGCTGAATTCATGGCTGCCTTAAGTTCAGCATTAGGATGGGTTAAGCTCCTATCAAACATAGAGGAGAGCAGAGTTCTTTTGTCAGTGGAATTGGGCTGTGAATAATCCCCATACTTTCAGCATGGGTGAGATAGATCTTGGAGAGGAGGGAATGTATAATTGGGAAAAGTAGGAGAGAGGAGAACATGGAAAAGAGATTTTATTATTGGAGAGAGTACTTTACAGTTTCTGTTCAGTTTTGTTTAGTTGGAGACATACCTAAAATCTTTATAATACATAGAAAGGACATCCTGATAAGTCTTACTATTCAGTTTTAAAATGGCTTATTAAAGGCAATGGAAAGATTATATTATTAATATCAAATTTAAGAATTTGTTAAAACAAACTGCAAACAGTGACAGTTTTCCTTATCGTAAAATAAGGGGTTAAGAACTAGATGAATTTTTGAGTTCTAAATTTTTGTCATTTATTATGTTTAATAATATCATTAGAGGATATGAAAGAACAAAAAAATGAATCTTCTGAGTCAATGATGTTGGCAAACTCAACTTTACAGATTTAGTAGTCACTGAAAGTAATTATGCAATAAATGTTGACACTTGTCTTATATCCATGTTTTGTCTTCCTATTTTTATTGGATTGACTTTGTCAGGAATTATGTTTGGGTAAATTTTACTTCATATTTTTATATATTTTACACAACTGCTGTCTTGGTAGAGGACTTTAGTTTCTCTTTATGGGGATATCACAGAACCTGAATTGGAAGAGTCTTTTGATACCATATGATCCAACATGTACATGGGCAAGAATATTTTCTCCAGTATCTCTGATAAATATCATTAGACTTTTGTTTGAAGACGTCTTGTTATAACTGTTATGAGCCCAAGACATTAAATAATAGCAATGGCCTCTTGATGCTCAGAAGGACTGTCAGTTGTGAAGAAAACAAAAGGGGAAATTATAACTCTTTGTCATAGCCAATGGTCCTCCCAGACTTAATTGGCCAAGGGGACTAAGGCTCAAGCAGTGGGGTTTTCCCTGGTGGTTTCAGGCATTCTTTTCATCAAGGACATCAAAAGAGGTTTGTTCACTTGGAGCCTGGGACTCTTCAGAACTGGTATATATCTCAGTGTCAGGAGACACCTCATTCTATCCTTCTCACCACATATGTTTTTGAGTGGAGATGAGGGAAGTCAAATCTACTCAACTAAATGCTGTGTCCTTGTTGAGTATTCTCTTCCTAAGTTTGGGCTAACTAAACTTCCTTTTGTTAAATGTTGAAAACCTCTCAGATTCTCATTCCATTCCAATATTGAATTGGAATAATATCCAATTGCCTGGTCATTCCTGTCCTATGATACTGAAGATAGCATAATGCGAAGGGAGAGAAATTTCTTTCTCTTCTCTTCCCCTCCCTCTCAGTTCCAAATATATTTTGAAGAATCCCTGACATACTCAACAAATAAGGGGAAAAAAAATTTTTTTTGGTTGTTGCTTTTTGTCTTTTAACACACGCAACTTAGACTCTAGCATATTCATATTGTTTGGAAGTAAGAATAACTTGTAGATATGTATATCTGTATGCATGTATACATGTAGACATATATAATTATATATGCATGCATGTATTTAGTGCATATAATAATGCAAATAGTAATGTATTATTGTAATCTAGGTCAGCAGTCTCTTTTTTTTGAACAAACATATTAAAATATGCATATATTTACTTATTTATAAATTTCATGGCTATTAAGTTTAAAATTATGTCATGTTTTCTCCCCATCTCTACCCTCAAAGTTGGTTTAAATATTAAAATTTACCTGGTCATATAGATGTACTACTTTTTCACATTTTGATATTTGTATAAAAATGGGAAATAAAAGAAATGTGGTAAAAATGAAACTATTTGTTCCTAAAGTGAATAGAGAGTTGATTGGATTTGAGTAAGAGAGTGATGTGGTCACAGTTGCACTCTTCAGCTTTTAGTTTTATGGAAAGGAGTAAGAATTGAACCACAAGGAAGACTGATTAGAATGCTCTTGTAGTATTCCTGATTAGAAGTGATGAAGTTGGTGGCTGCCATGGACAAGAGACGGGAGAGATGTGAGCAATATCTTAGAGGCAGAAACAACAAAATCTGGCATCTGTTCGAGTATGTGAGTGAGGGAGTTAGGTATCTAGCATGACAGAGGTTGTGAACCTAGGTGAATGAAAGAATAGTAATGCCTTTTGCCAATCATAGGAAGTTTGGAAGAGGGTTATTTATTTGGGGAGAAAGAATGAATCTGCCATTAAGATCACAACAGATCTGTGCCTGTTTATTCTATACAAGTCAATGTTTCCCCACCCAGAATGAAAAGGTGGAAGTAGGACTCCACTTAACTGCTCTGATGGGCTAATTCCACTTTTATTCGAATGCTTGCTGTAGCCATGCAGTGATGTTGGGGCACAGAAAATGCCTTTGGGATTAGGAAAGTGCTAATGATACTTGTTCACTTGCTACTTTGGGGACCTTCTTAGTGGGTGCGTTATAACTGCCTTGAGCTGTTAATGTCTAATTCAGAAATGGGGAAGTTGAAAGCTTCCGCAGCAGAGGGATGGAGCTGAAGAAGAGACTTATATTGCAGGATAAGAATATATGTTGTTGGGTCACAGGTAAGTCCCTGTAATTGGCTGTTAGGTTTAACATGGGATTCAGTCTACCTTTCCAGCTTTTCATTGTCAGGTTATAGTTCTTTACAGGGGTCATGACCTCTATTTGGGAAGGTAAGGAATCTCAAGCATGCCTCAGCCTTACTGTAAAGTAACTACCTTGGAACTTCGCATGGATAGTCTAAAGAGGTCTTTTCATGGACATTGTACAACAAAAATGTTTGGAGAAAAAAGAATAGGTTATAACAATTCACATTTATTTAGCACTTCATTTTATACAGATCTTTCTTCACTATAATCCAAAGATATAGAGCTCTGAATAAGGAAGGACTAGATAAATAAACTTATATAATCAATCTACCTCATATGGGAAAATATCAAGTTTTGATGCTTCTGGTGTTTCAAAAGATATCAGAATTTAAAAATACAAATCTAAATGGAATAAAGTATGTAGCCCTTCTGGGTGTTCTCTCTCCCTTAATACGCTCCCACCGCAACTTACCTTTTTTTCCCCATTTTAAAACTTTTTAACTAGATGAGATTTAAAAGATTTTTTTTACTTTAGGTGACTAGAATATATCCAGCTGAAAACCATCAACCATTTAGACTACATGCTTCATTTGAATTGTGTTTCTGGATATGAATCAAGTATGAAAACTGTGAGTTTCATAACTTTCTCTTGGTTTCATAAATATTCTAGGGCCGCTAGCACTTCTCTTGATCTTCCCTCATCATCAAACTATATCTTCCCTTATTCCCCCGAAAAAACTTTATAGAGCTTAAGTTTTCATTATTAGGTTCTGTTAATCTTATAATTGTGAGGAACCAAGATTAAGTGCTTCTATCCTCATAACTTTTTTCCCCCCATATCTCATATCCTTCTAATTTACTCTTTCTCTAAACATAAAGGATTTCAGAAATGCTGTTGATAAAATGGGAAATCTGTATCATCTCTCATTTATTTTGTCTCTTTGAAAAATTATAAGATTTTCTCACTTGAACTATGGTTTCTAGACTATTGAGAATAGCTAAAAATATTGAGACTGTAATGGGAGGAAATAATAGTGAGTTGTATCCCATTCTTTAGTATCTCTTTTCACAATTAATTCCCTGGAAGGAATGATTTTTCAAATACCAAGATGGAGAAATAGTAGCATTCCTTTTTTAGTTCTCAGATCATGTTTGGAAAAACCTACTATCCAGGTGTCTGTATTTATTTCTGATTAATTCTGATAACTTCTTCCCAATTTATCTCTTTTATTTTTGTTTAATGCAACCTAGTGTTTCATTATATTCATGTAAATTTCATGCTTCTTGAGTAGGCCCCTAGGATGAACTTTTTGGGGAAGATATTGACAACAACCAAACAGAATGGGCAGAGATGAATGGGGTGGTGATCTTTATCATACTGAGTATTGAGTTGGCTTTATAACCAATAGAGCCATAATTATTGTAGTGGAAGTGTAGAAAATCAGTAATTAAATTATTGATAAAAACTGTAATGTTTTAAACTCTGTCTCCTCTTATTGTAAGATTTGTATATGTGGATAATTACTACCCTCCCCACCACTTTTTTCTTCTTATTGTAGTTTGCTATGGGTTCTGGAGAAGTGACTATATTTGTGGGCTTGAGTTCCTTATTTAACTAGGAATGCTTGTTTCTAATTTTGTATTTAAATTAATTATGGGAGCCTACTTTAGCATTTTCTAATAAATAACAGAAAATCCAGTATCTTAAAAATGGCTGTTATAATAAGGTATAATATATTTGTTATTTTCTTCCTTTCCTTCAATTTTGTACTGTATGTGTTAAGATTGAGATAGCACTTCTTTTAAATGGAAAAAGGGAAGGCATAGTATAATTTATTATTCTTTTTAAGTTCCTTTTTCTGCCTTATAGTTGGGATTTAATTTTTAACAATTAATCATGCAGTTCTAAAGTAGAAAATCAGTATATCTGAAAGATTAAATAGGAAAATATAATCCTTTTAAAATGATTTAAAATATGGAACATATGCCATGAAAACTTTAGCATCTTTTCTTTAATGGAAGAGAAAAAACAAAAGCACTTAGAAATCTTCCTTTCCTTTCCTTTCAAAAAAAAAAACAAAAGCAAATATAATGTAAAGAGCAATAGATTTGACTTGGGAAGACAGTTTCCTATCCTAGCTTTGTGGCTTATTGTTTATATATAACCTGTGACTTAACCTTTTTGGGCCTCAGTCTCCTCATTTGTAAAAAAGAGAGATTGGACTTGATGACATCTAAACTCCCAGTTAGAAATATGGGAAAATACCATAATTCTAAATATTTCCCTATTGTAATATGATGCTAAATTTGGTATAGCATCAAACTAATACTGACCTGTTTCTATAGGAAATAACCCTGAAAATGCTCATGCTTGATTCTGTGCTTTAGGTCAAAGATTCATGGTTTCATTCACTGACTAGAAGAAATTTAACAGCAACTAAAAAAGAAATGGTATTTTATCAACTGAAGATAAATTGTTAGAATGACATCACAGGAAAATATTATAATGACTTAAGAATATAGGTTTTATTCTAAATGGAATACTCTCACAATGCAAGCTATGGGAATAAAATAATTTTTAAATGATGACAAAATATCTTATGTCTTTTTGAACTTTAGTGTGGAAGGAATCTTTTGTAGATCTTGACCTCATCAAATATGGGGCATCAGCCTTCATAGTAAGTAGATTTTAGGTATTTGAAATACTAATTACAAATACTGATGAACTCCTGGATGTGGAGCAGGTCAGTTACTATTCTTCCCTTTGAAATGGCAAGTTACTCCAGTATGTTTGTTAAGAAAGTCCCAAAATGGCATCATGCAGTCAGACATGACTGAAAAACAACACAGTAAATTTCATTATATTCATGCAGTACTATTTATTGAGCAGTTTCTTAGTTGATAAGAATGTATTTGTTATCAATCATTGTTGCCATCAAAAATTGATATTATAAATATTTTGGTGTCTATGGAGACTTTTATTTATTTTTAGTGGGCAGTTAGTTGGTGTAGTCAATAAAATGTAATAAATGTGCATTCAGAAAGGTCTGAGCATAACACTTATTAATTGTGTAGTTTTGGGCAAGTTATCTAAACCTTGCTATGCCTCAGTTTCCTCATATATAAAATTATGGTAATTAAATATTACTCTGTCTCACATGTTTGATGAGATGAAATGAGATTTTGTGAATCCTGTATCCAATTATGCTGTTAAGTCAGTCATGAACATATATATGTATTTATTTGTTGCTTCACTTTCCCCCACATTTCCAGTGTGGGATTGTGTGTGTGTGTGTGTGTGTGTGTAAATTGTATGGTTTTGGTTTTGATGTCATTTATACTGTTATAGTTAAAGTTTTACTCTTAAGTACAAAAGTACTGAAAGTAGAGTGATTTTCAATAATGAAATGACTAATCACTAACTTTTTGCAGACTTATTCTGAGTCTCTATGGTCAGAGAAGCATATGTTATTGATTTAGTATTTTAAAAATAAATTAAACAAATTGTTATACATGATCAACCTAATTTTTTTCTTTCAAAGGTACTAAATATACAACAGATACAAATATGTATAACCGAAGATACAGTTTCGAAACTTTTCAATTTTTTTTTTTTTTTTTTTGCCGTGTTTTTGTAAGGCTGAGAAATTGATTGCTAAGTAAGAACATATCTCATTTGAATCAGTTAATCAAAGATGTAACCCACGCCTGGACATCTATATTCATTGAAGGCATTTAAACCAGGTAGAAGGGGAAATTTGTTTGGATTGATTCAGGAGTTTGGTCAAGTATGGACATAAAGTTAAAGGAGATTTGCCCTTTTATATATTTAGAATATCACATAATTCACTTTTAATTTTTTTAGTGTGTGCTAATTTAAAGTTTAGAACTCATTTTATTGATAAGTATTTTACTTGATATTGAGGTAATTGTTGAAGTACAGGTTTAAGCATTTCAGACAGTCAGGTAGATGAACATACATACTCATAAGTAGTCTCTTGCTTATTTATTTGTCTTCTTTCAATGTTCTTTACCATCTGTCAGAATGAGATATAATTTCAAGAAAAATCATTAATGAGATCATTTGAATTTGTGAGTGAAAAAGGGAAAAATAATGAAACAACTCAGAAGTCTCAGAGACTTCCATATTAATATTGTTTTCTCAGTATATTTGTTTTTAGTTTTGTTTTTCTCCTCATTTCTCTGGTTTATATACTTATATTCAGGAAATCTGGAAAAATAGGCATTCCCATCTCCCATCTGGAGATCCTTAACCCATTTACATGATGTGCACAATATTACAGAAGATTTCTTTTTTAAGATAAATGAAACCTGATACTTCTGAATGAAGTCTCTTTTCCCCAATAGAACTTAGGCTTCTTTAGGGCATTGATTGTTTCATTCATTTTTCTTACTACTAGTAGTGTCTAGCATTGTATCTTGCATGCAGAGAGTATTTAATAAATGCATATTGAATTCCCTGAAGTAGAATTTGTCCCAGATATATATATATATATATATAAATCTCCAGAGGCACTTAGAGCATAGGAAGTGAGAGCTCCTCTACTCTTTTGTTGTAATGTCAGCACTGGGTTTGGGTGGTCTAAGTTACTTTCAGCTCTTAGCCTCCTGCATACTATATGGCGTGTGCAAAATGATATTCATAAGTCATCCAAGGCCTTATCAATCTTGGTCTAAAGTGAAAGTTCTCTATTTGCAGTTCTCTGTTTCTACCAGTAGGTGTCTCTGGCTGTTTTCTCAATCTGTTGGAGTTTCTTTTGCAGTTCCCTTTTGCTCCCACCAGGGGGACTTTAGGTGTTAGTCTTTAGACCTCTCTTTTGTTCAGAGAATGCAAACAAATTCACCTGAATACTTGAGAAAATAAATCATTAACTGGCTGCTTTGTGTAGGCTTCTCTATGTAGGGAATATAAGTTGCCCGACCATTTTTATCTGGCTGGAGATGAGTGCTAAGTTCTAAGGGCCTAGGCTATCTCATTTTGTGCTAGCTAGTATAACTGGACCTAGGACTTCTTATATAAACAATTTCTTTTCTGTATGATTTCTGGCCATCTCTGGCCACGTGGCCCTTTGCCCCACTGCAGGATTTTCTGTTCTTTCTTAACATCAGAACTTAATCTCTGTCTTTCTTGTCTCCTTCCCATAACCTTAAATTGAAGGTTCAGATATAGTGTTGACAAATCCAACCAAGGGGCAAAAGCGCAATCAAGAGAATGATTCCTTGACCAATTCAGGAGCTGAGTGGGGTCCCTTCTGACACATCCAAAATTACTTGAACTATCTACTATTAGCTATTAATCCACATGCATGACTGATTTAAAAGAAAGGACACAGTCTCTCATACATGCTCAGATTCTGCTGTTCAAAGTAGTCCAGAAAGTAACTTTAAAATGTTTCAATTTCTCCAATTACTAGATTTTTGAAGTATCTTTTCAAACTTAATTGGGTTGTTGCATTATCTTGCTGTGCCCCCTCTACTTTTTTTTTCATAACCAATAATCGACCCTGCAGTCTGTCTGATATTTGCATTGATGGATGAAACAGTACAAAATTGAGTGGACTCTATAACTTTTCACTACTAAACCATAATAAATACTTGCTTTTGTCAGCAATGAAAGCAAAATAATTTGAGGACTTACAGGGATTAGATTGAGAATAGAGGATGCTTTTTTTTTTTAAAGCCCTTGAATATTACAGATAATTTATATCCAAGGAAAGATTATTTAAATCTTAACATTAAGCAGATGTATTTAAAAGTTACTTCAAATAATGTTCATGAAGAATTGCAGTATATGTTATAATGTAGAATAGCAGCTATGGCTTGTGACCTCTCCATTTGATAGAGTTGAGGAAAATTAAAGGGTCCATAGGTAGTTATATATTTTCAACATTATTACCGGAAGTTCTAACAAAGTACCCTTGGTCTCAATTGAGGGCAGTATTTTATATGCTTTACTCAATTAATTCATGGAAAATAGAAGCAAAAACACAAAAAAGCCCAACATTTATGGAACATGTGAGATGCTAATGGCTTCCCCAAAGAGTCATTAGCCATCTCCCAAATTATTTTTGAGGATTTTTTTTTTAATAAGGAAAATACCTTACTTTATTGAAAAGGGGAACCTATGGAATGACTCAACCCATATCGAGCTATCTTTGTGGAGTTTAAGGACATTTTTTTTTTTTTGGAGGGATATCCAGATTTTTGTACCAAAAAATGTGGTATAAGATTTTCTTTTTTTTCAAAAACAAAGGAAGAAAGGAAATTAACATTTCAAGATGAACTTTCTATACCAGGAAGAGAATCTTTATTTCTGTCTTCTCTTTCCTCAAAGGTATCATCAGATGCCAGGACTTTTCACTTGGTTCCTTTCCTGGAGAATCCTAGCTGCTGTTGTAATTTGCCCCAAAGAATCCATAGACTGAGTTAAGCACTCTGCTTATATACAGATCATTAAGGAATCATTGATAAGGGGATGTCGAGGGTGTTTGAGGAGTTCTCTCCTCCTCTTTTCTGTTTAAAAAGATAAGCCTATAAAATTGCTTGGTGAAAATTTGGTCCAGAATAACAACATGTATTTTTCTTTTTAAAGTTTTAAAAATAAGTTCAATAGAAAAAAGATCATGGTCCATATTTTTATTTCTAGCTTAGTTTGTTACTTAGTTACTTAGTTTCTTACAAAATAGTAGTAGAAAATACCGAGTCTGAAAAGGATTTAGTTTAATCTTTCATTTGTGGTATGTGTATGTGGGGGGTATGTATGTTTCTTTGGACATGGTAGCATTTATGAAATTTAAGGCCCTGTGGAATAATGCCTAGTATGATTATAATAGAAAACACTCATTTTGTACTGTCTCTGCCTGGGGAGTATACTTTTAATACTCCTGGTTTTTATTTATTCCCTTGATAGACCCTAAGATTTTGGGAATGAACAAAATAAGAAATGGGCCATTCTATTGTTCTTATATGGAATTTTGGGTTGATAAACATAATTGTATTGAATGAGACCCACTCAAACCTAATAATCTTAAGCCTAACCCAATTTGGTTTTTTCATTAAGGGAATGTATAAGAGTCTAATAATGCTTTGGTTCAGGGATGACTAATGTATAGATTGAGAGCCACGTGGGTCCCGAGTTTGGTTCAGTACCGCTTCCTCAATTGAAAGTTTCACATGTATGACCCTCTGCAAAGCAGTGAGGCCACAGTGTATGGCAGCTAAGCATGAAATCCCCTGCTTCTGTTTGTTTCTTTTGTTGCCACGAGTTAATAGGGACAGAGACAGAAGACGGCCCCAGAACAAAGCAGAAATAATGGAGTATTTCACCCCAAAAAGGAATGTGGGTTGAAAAATACAATGGGCAAGGCACAGAAAGACTCTGTGGCCTGAGGCAATGCAAAGCATTGGCCAGAGAACAGCATACTAACTTTATAGAACCCTTGTGGTCCAGAGTCTCAGTTTGAGATCTCTGCATAACCCACATGGCAAAAAAGGTTTCCATGTATTCTGTAGACACAAGTTATTGTTTTCTCTCACTAGGGTTTTAAAGGAGTTAGATTTTTTAAACTTAAAAAGTAGACTGATTTGAGGAAAAGCTTATTATAAGACATTGAGTATCATAGATGCTCTTTTAAGTAGTTCATTTCATTATTCTATTTCTTATTTCTGTTACTTTAGGTCCTGTTTGAAATTTGTATCTTTTGTAAATATTGTGTAGATGCATTTAGATGGGTACTGACTGGTGAATTGAATGCATTTTTAAAAAGTAAACAGATCTGACAAAGAATAACATTATAAGTGAATTATTATTTTAAACCTTGAGCCTTAGGCAGGGATAGAACATTTCTTTGATGAACAGTTAATGGTCCAAACAGCTGTGATTTCTTCAATTTCCCTACCTGTGACCATTCTGCTTCATAAAACTTCTTAATAACCTCACCTGAGATGCCATCTTAAAATATTTTTACTGACACAAATGTCTGCTATTTTCATAAGCAATGATCACATGCTATAATGTGTATCTGTTATATCAAAAAATCATCACTGTTTATATTTTGACAAATGCAAGTCTGCTTTGAGATAGAAATTATTTTAATTTTATTGTGAATCAGGCATCATTTCACCATTTTTGCATTTTGTTCAATTAAGAAAATTAATTTAAAAAGTCTCAATTTTTACAGATGGACCAAAACAAGTCAAGATTATACCCACAATTACTAACTTGATAGCCCATTGAATTTAACTCTTACATTGTACTTGACCTTTCTTTCCTAAAAGTTTGGGAGGAAAGTAGGATGAGTACTGGAATAAGGAATTCTTGGAAAGGATAGAATCTTAAAAAGACTGTGTGAGTGGGGCTGGATTGTTTGGAAACAGAAGCAATTTCTTAATTATTCACTTAGAGGATATAATGTTTGGGTGTAGCTGCTTCCCCAGTTCTTCTCTCCCTCTCCTCTTGCTTTTTATTCCCTTTTTTCCTAAACCAAGTGATAGTCAAGAATTCACTTTTTTTTTAATGGTTTCAAGTGGGGCAGGTTCTGTAGAAGCTTCTGCCTATTGGTAGTGAGAGAAGAGAGTAGGATTGCTCACATATATGGCTAACCCTAATGACAAAAATCATTATTATTCATTTGTCCCTGAAAGACTATATCTTGGTAATTACTAGATGTCTTATTATTACTATTATACCACTACATTTAACAAATATTGTACAATAAGCATTCCTCTGGGGAGGAAGATAGTAAATAAAATGATAAAATTTACATTTAACAGTGGCTAAATTACAGAGTAGATAATTTAAGTTATATTGAAGTTACATGATTAAATTGTAGTCCTTTAACCATCAAAATTGACCTATTTAATATATTAATTATTTGAGTATAATGGAAGGCTTTCTTTAAATAATTTTTTCAGATGTGTTTTGATTATCAAGATATATCTATTTACCCTCTTACACACATCTGAGAACATAAGGAAAACAGTACTCATTATAAACATGTATAGCCATTTAAGAGAATTTCTATATTGGTCATGTTAAAAGTTTTTTTCTTTTGTCTCACATATTCTAAATCCTTCAACTTTCTATCAGGAAATGGCTAGCATATTTCATCCTCCATTCCCTGGTACCCTTGTTGGTCATTATGCTGATAAGAATTCAGCATAAAAATATTCCATTATATTAATGAATTATAACTTTTCCATTCATTCCCCAATTTATGAGCATTCCTTCAAATTCCCATCCTTTACTACCTCAAAAAGAATTATAAATATTTTTGTACATCCTTGGAGTGTTAAAATTAATTTAATTTAATAATTTAATGAACATTAATTTAAGATTAATCTTCCCCCTCCCCCCCAGTCTACTCTCCTAATTTCCCTCTCCCTACTCCCTTTTCCTTCCCATTTTTTTATTGACTAAAATGTATTTCTGTACCCAACTGTGTGTGTATTTCTTCCTTCTTTTGACCAGTTTATATAAGGCTGAGACTTAAATAAGTTAGCCACTCTTCCCTCCTTATTCCCTTCTACTTGTTTGAATAGGTGTCTACTAGAACATTGATTATATAATTTTCCCTAACTTTTACTTCTCCAAGATTTATTTCCCTATCTTTCCATTCTTTTCTTAAGATTAACAGATTAAGAGAGCTATTCCTAAATCTTTTCTAATTAGATTCTTTACATGAACCCTGTTGAGGATAGGATTCATAAGTTTTGCACAATCATCTCCCCATATTTTAATGGAATCAGTTTATCCCTGTTTAAACCTTTTATCATTGTTCATTCATATTTATCATTTTTATGTTTTTCTTTACTCCTCTATATTTAAGAGTTTTTATGCAGCTCTTCTCTTTTTATCAGAAATGTTTGCAAATCCTCTGTTTTAAGACCTGTTTTCCTCTTCTAGCATTGTAAGCAATTTTGCTGGATATGATATTCTTGCCTATAACCCCATGTAATTTGTTTTCTGGAATACCATTCCAAGTTCTCCTTTCCTTATAAATGGTAACTACTAAATAATAAGTCATCCTTAACTTTTGCTCCTTGGTTCTTGATTTCATTCATTTCTGCTACTTGCAGTATTATTTTTTATTTTTTTCTTTGTCTTGGCTGGAAGGTTTTATTTTGAAGTTTCTTTCAGAAAGTGAATAGTGAATTCCTTCTATTCCAACTTTTCTTTGGTTCTAAGAGATTGGGTTTCCTTTTAAGACCTCTTGAAATATGATGTCTAGGCTCTCTCTCTTTTTCCTTAAGTTATGGAATTCAGATAGTCCAGGGATTCTTAAATTTTTTTCCCTCAATCTGTTTTCCAGGACACTTTTTTTCCCCACTATAAGATGCCCTATACTTTCTTTTTCACCCTTCCACTGTTTGATTTTAATATTTCTTGTTTCTTCATGTAGTCCACATTTATTTGGTCCATTTTATTTTTCCAGTAGTTTGTTACTTACGCAGTTTTGTTTTTTGTTTTTTTTTGCCTTGGAGCCTTGCTGTTGATTTCCTTTCCAGTTTTTTCTTTTGTAACTCTCATTTTTAAACCCATTTTTTTCCATTCAAGAATTTTGGATTTAGTTATAAATTTTCAAAAAATCTTTTTAAAACTCTTGCTTCATCTTCTCTCCATTGAATTTGTGTCCAAGCTGTGTTAAGGTATTGCTTGTAGATGTTTTGGAGCCATTCTCTTCTGCATTTATATTTTGAGATTATTGTGATCATATTATCTCATAATGATGGAGTTCCTTTTTTATTTTCCCATTCTTCCAGCCTATTTCAACAGTCCTTGAGAAATGTTTAGACTAATCCTCTTGCTGCTTTCTAGGGGGTATTGAGTATTGTGTTGTGTGAGTATCTCAGAAACAAACTAGGGACTTGAAAGCTTTCAGTGATCTTTAAAATATTCTTATCCAAAGCAAAGTCTGATTATCCATGACTTCCCTCTCTCTCTTCATTCTCTTCATCTTCCTCCTCCCCACTTCCAGCCCCCCTGCAAATTCCTGACTTGAGTTTGGGTCTGTGCAGTAGTAGTAATGTCAGCCTTTATCAGCCAACTGGAAAACTTTTTTGGTTCAGTCTGGCAGAATTGTAGACTCCCCTTTGGTCAGAGATTCCTTCCTTGGTTATTTTCCTGTAGGAAAAATATTTCCTAGAATTTGGAAATGATGTCCTATTGTATGCCGGAGTCTGAGCCACATGCTGCTGCTGCAGCTGCTGCTGCTACTACTACTGTTTTGAACTTCCTCCTTTCTTGGTTTACTGTCTAGGACCTTTCTTATTGGTTAGCTCCACACCATTTTCACTCTACTCCACTCCCCTTCTGTCTTTATTCTTTTGTTCCCTCCACTTTCCTTCTCACTTTATCCTAAATATGAGCTATAATCCTGTGCAGATTCCTTTCTTTCTCTGCCATGAATCTGTGACCCAGGACCGGGGAGTGGGTTACAAAGCTGCCAGTTGGCACCTTTTCCATTAGGGTGAATCATGGAGATTCAGACATAACTTAAATGACTAAAAAACAGCAAAAGGTGGCACAATCATTAGAATGCCAGACTTGAAGTCAAGAAAACTCCTGTTTGTGAGTTAAAAAAAATCTCTCCGCAGATACTCAGTAGATGTATGTATGATCCTGAGTAAGTCATTTAACCCTATAAATTGACCCTAATGTCTGAATTTGTAAAATGAGCTGGAGAAAGAAATGGCAAACCACTCCAGTATCTTTGCCAAGAAAATGCCAAATGGGGTTTATGAAGAGTTGAAGATGACTGAAATGACTCAACAACAACAAATTATTAGAACAATAATACTCTAAAAGTTAATTCTTGGCATTGAGAACACATTTGCTGCTTTGCAGCTGATACTTATTCTCCATCTTCCACATAATAGCCCCTTAGAAACTTGAATAAAACTTACCACATCTCTAATGAGTCTTCTCAAAATTAAGCATCCCTTTTCCTCTTAAATGCCCTTCATTTGCCAGGGTCTCAAGGCCCTACAGCATCTCAGGTGCTGTCCTCTGGCTCCTTGGCTCATTTCTTTCTAAACTTTGGTTTACTCTTCTACAAATAGTTAGATCAAGCTCATCAGTGATCTCTTAATTATCAAATCATATGGTCTTTAACAAATCCTTCTTTTTCTTGAACTCATTAGCATTCCAAATTATTGAACATCTTTTCTTTGATACTTTTTCTTCTGGTTCTCCTATAAGTGTAATTATTGTTTTTAAAAATACAAGTTAAATGGAGAGGTAATCAATCACATAAAATTTAATTTCTGTAAACTCCTATTAGGACAAGAACTTTGCTAGGCAGAAGTAATGGACAGTTTCCCTGACAAATAGATTATACTTAAAGCATGAAGACAAAGTAATCCTTAGAGACCAAGTAGAGAAATAGGAATCCTTTAAGGAAAACTTCTTGAAGTTCAGAATTGGACAAATTGGGTCTAATATTCTACAATATGTTAGGAAGAAGATTGGGCAAAACTTTGTGTATGTTGCCTGAAGTAAATGCTTTAAGTAATAGCTTATACTAAATTTATTGAACAGAGAGGGCAAGGAAACAAAGTGTAAATTAGGGGAATCCAGGGATATCACTTATTTGAAGTTTCAAAAATGTCAACAAGATTATGTAAATAAGGTTTTAAAAAAGAAAGGAAATCTATATTATCTATAACCTGATATTACCACATTTAAACATGGGGTTTATGAGAAAGTCAGAAAACATTGACCTTTCCTTGTATATAGTTTCATGCTATATCTTTAGCTGTAATTCTCTGTGTAATTTTGAGGCCCAGTATTCAGGGAAGACATGTTAGAACTGACAGTGTCTTAAGAAGAAAAACAATCGAAGGGAATAGCTGTATAAGGACTTCTGAAAATTGGACTCTTGAGACAGGATCAAAGTCTAATCCTAGCTAGAAGGACACAGACTTCCACAAGGCCGGAACTAGGGGCCCTTAGAGTGGGTGAACAAACTCTGGATGAAAATAACATGCTGGGGGCCTGGATTCCATTTCTTGTGGCAGCTGTGTAATAAAGAGAGATTTCCTGGGTTCAAACCCTGCACTCCTGGAACCAGATGAACCTAAGAAGGTGTGGAGAAAGCTTCCATTAGTCTTTTCCTTGTCGTTCTATGAAAAATTTATAGATCTTGTAAGTCTGTTCTAACCAATTAGAGATTGGATTTATTCTGTGGTGTGAGTTAAGTAACAACAGACTTCTTACATGCTTCTCCTCCTGGGGGTTCTGGATGCTAACAGAAGCTTGAGGTAGCTTCCCCCCCTCCTTCTTTGACCATTGACTCTCATGAGTCATTCAGGGGCTTAACAACCCTCTCATTATTTCAACCTTGTTAAGTTGCAGAAAGCTAAGGGTGGTGAGAAAAGCAACTTAGTTGTATCACCAAAGCTGGCAGTAGTACTGAGGAAAGCAGAGGGCTCAGAGGAATAAGAGTAGAGGGCATGAACCCTGAACATAAAAAGGGGCCCTCAAAGCTCCATTCACAATCTGTGGAGTAGTGACTCTTATTATCTGAAATTCTCCACCCTGCCAGCTGCTACATTGAAAATTGACCTTAAAGGAAAAACTGCTAACTTATCATTCATTCCATAACTGGGGCAAAGATGGCAAATAGGCTTGTAGTGAATTGTCCTTGGAAGTGGGC